>NC_139248.1:25100373-25768706 GCF_977018435.1 Lepisma saccharinum
CGACTGAGCTCCATTATTAGTCGCTTGACAAATGCCGATGGTGCACACTTAGCTTGGTAATTCAAAACATATCTCGTGCGACAAATACTAAAGATGCTGCTCCCGTGTGACTGTAGATACGCACTCGATCTCCTGTTAGAAACCTTGCCACTTTTACATGATTTAATGTGGCTGTCGGAATTATTCCATGTACGTATAACTCTATAGTTTACTCTTGAATAAAATGTTGGAAAACTTGCATGTTCTATGTACACAAACATGGCCTAGAAAAGACAAGCATGTTGGATTTCATGGAACATTTCATTGTTTTAGGACATTCCTTTAAAAAAAATCGCTAAAAACGCCAACAATTCGCATTTTATGCCAAATACGCAGTATTTCGATATTTCTAACGGGCGAAAAATGTGTCCAGATATCACTGCACATTCCTAAACATAACTTCACAGCAATTACCATTTTTCACGGTTTTGGCGTTTGCGAAAAATCAATGTCCCTACTAACAGACAGGACAGAGAGTGGCGTTAATTTCATTGCAATATTAGTGTTGCAGTAAATTTGAGGTTGGGAGCATGCACTTGCCAATTTTTATAATGTTCACCAATGCAGATTTATGTTTCACTTTTTCGTGATAGTATTCAATATATATCCCGTTTGGTTGGATTCTTCTTGATATCTAAGAATAGTGCAATGTCATTGTAAACGTATGTTAACTTGTGCGAAATCAGTAATACGTCAGGATGATGAAAGAGGACCTTCGTAAGCACTGCTACATTAAAGAAGGTAAAGTGAGCCAGAAGAGTAATACATTCCAGCAGCATATTTGCAGTCTAAAGCTCTTCTTGTTTATGCATGAAATTTTTGTAGGATGTTGCAATCAATGCAATTTCTGTCGCATGTTGTAGTGAGATACTTAGTCGGGTGGCGATATTCGACAAAAATCGTATGTATCAATGGAACCTATTTGTTTCAATGTTCCTTCAGTTTGACCAAGAAAATGCCTTACTACGACATCCGACAACTATCGGACGACACCACCGGCTCTTATCCCCTCCATCTGTTAAGTTGCCTTACTACTCCTATACGGACAAGAAAAAAATGATAATTCAATGCATTTTCCATGTAATATTTAGAGGCTTAACCTTTACTCCCCCGATGATATCATCAGAGTAAGGTCATACTGGCCCGATGATACCATATGGTATCATGGTGCCGATTACGAAATGAATGTGCTTTTTGGACCTATATACTCTTATGTTTGGGTGGAAACTCTGACACAGGTCTGGAGCAAGCCTGGGAAATTCATATTGATGACCAACCTCCCCCCTCTCCCCGCAACATATCCATGCCACATTTCCGAACAGAGTTTCACATTTTTGGCTCATTATTCAACTTTTATGGCACCCAGGAACATGAAATGTTTCAATCGTTTTGAAAACGTCCATTCTTTGAAGAGAATACTAAGGTTTGCGCCTTCTCCCCCAAATAGCGGGAGAAGAAGGGGCAAACTCCAGATTTTTATAGTTTTTTCATTGAAATTCGGGGGTCGCGCCCCCAACCCTAATTCCTCGGTTCGGCATTCTGAATTGTACATTGTTGCATGCTCTGATGTTTTAGCTGAAAAACAAAACTTATCCCAAGTAGATTGCTCCCATAGTGCCCGAGTTATAACAATTTTCTGAGTAATATGTAAATTACCTATTTTTTAGTAAAAAACAGAGTTTCACATTTTGGCTTATTATTCAACTTGTATCGCACCCAAAAACATGAAACATGTTTCATTCTCTCTGGAAACGTCCATTCTTTGAAGGGAATACTAAGGTTTGCGTCTTCTCTCCAAAATAGCGGGAGAAGAGGAGGCAAACTCCAGATTTTTTCTTCATTGAAATTGGAGGGTCGCGCCCCGCAAGCCCCCTTCCTCGGTCCGGTGTTCTGAAATATACACGGTTGCATGCTCTGATGTTCTATCTGACAAACAAAACTTATCCGAAGTAGATTGCTACCATAGTGCCCGATTTTTTAAAAAATACTTCCAAAAATACAAATTACCTATTTTTCGTAAAAAAAAATCAAATTTTGACTTATTATTCAACTTGTATGGCACCCAAGAACATGAAACATGTTACGTTCTTTTGAGAAATGTTCATTCTTTGAAAAGAGTACTAAAGTTTGCGCCCTCTCCCCAAAATAGTGGAGGAAGAAGGGGCAATCTCCAAAGTTTTATGTTTTATCCATTGAAATTCGGGGGTCGTGTCCCCAAGCCTGCTTCCTCGGTCCGGCGTTCTGAATTGTACACGGTTGCATGCTATGATGTTTTAGCTGCAAAACAAAACTTATCCGAAGTAGTTTGCTCCCATAACAATTTTCCTCCAAAAATGAAAATTACCTATTTTTCGTAAAAAAAAAATAATCACATTTTGGCTTATTATTCAACTTGTATGGCACCCAAGAACATGAAACATGTTTCACTCTCTTGAGAAATTTCCATTCTTTGAAAAGAATACTAAAGTTCGCGCCTTCTCCCCAAAATAGTGGGAGAAGAGGGGGAAACTCCAGACTTTTATGTTTTTTTCCATTGAAATTCGGGGGTCGTGCCCCCAAACACCCTTCCTCGGTTCGGCGTTCTAAATTGTACACTGTTGCATGCTCTGATGTTTTAGCTGCAAAACAAAAGTTATCCTAAGTAGATTGCTCCCATGGTGCCCGAGTTATAACAATTTTCCTTCAAAGAGTGTTCGAATTTAAAATTCCCGCCGAGAAGCCCGGGGGAGAGAAATATCTCTCTATCTCTCTCTTTCTCTCTCTCTCTCTCTCTCTCTCTCTCTTTCTCTCTCTATCCTCCTGCCATCACTGCTTTCTGGCGCCGTGGTGTGCATAAAAGGGGCCTAAAAGTTGAGGATGAAACTTACGAACGAGATTTCCTGTTCCCGTGCAGAGTTCCATAACGATATATTAAAAAAAAAAAAAAAGGACGAAATTCCCTGACATTTCCCTGACTTTTTTTGACACCTCAAATTCCCTGACTTTTCCCGGTTTTCCAGGTTTTCCAGGTCTGTCGCCACCCTGTTTTATAATCTTAGGCTTCGAAAGGTTGTTAAACCTTTCGAACGTGCTAGATCTTGTTTTGATCCACGCGTTTGCCTTTCAGTTCCTTGTTTAACGGAAGTTACAAAGTTAGCGCATTCTTGGGATCACCCGCGGGTCGGACAATTCCAGGAAATAAACAAGCGTGAATATTACCATGACGAGGTTTTCTCGGTTTAATAATCTCCATATCTCTACATTCCCCTTCTTTAGTTAATCGAACCAATCTGTGATGGTCGACTACCTTCTCCGGAGGAGGTTATATTTAAAAATTATCATTTATTAACATATCAAAATCCGTAGAAAACCAATATATCAATCCATTCACCATAAGATTCACATCACCATAAAAAAAATTGAGATCACCAAAATAGTCATATCATCAAAAAAAAAATCGTAGCACCAAACACCGTTGAGAAAAAAAAATTAAAAACACGTAGAAAAAAAATTAAAACTGTAGGCCAAAGCCTCTTGTGTACTCACAGAGTACGAGCATCAATAACGAAGTCTTGAGGCATATATAAAAATAATCGCATAGTTTTGATACTCAATGAGCGTTGATGTAAACATGACAACACGATAACAGCAAAACACATGTCAGCACTCAGTGAAGGAACGCCGCAGAACACACGTTGTTGTGTTGACTGTTTGCGGAGTTCAAAGTACACACTGAATAACACACACGTGGTCGGGCGGGGCATTGAGGTAATGTTACCATGGCAACGCCGTAGACTACAGGTCGCTATTGGCAGAGTGTATTCTGTAGCAGACGATATAACACAAAACAAAAACTCTTATCGCACGCAGGGCGTGAAACTGTAGATTCACTAAAAATATGGGCAGCACACATGGTCACAACCCTGGCACTGTAAATGACATATGTGTGTACTAAATGTGTGTGCCTGACGGTATTTGATGGAGGCTGAACACTGGAACACACTTTCAGTCGATGAAAAACGACAATGCGTATCATGTGATGTCAGTAAACAAGGGCAACACAACACGCTCTCAGTGGGAGGGGCTTTGCCGATGTAGGTCGCCGTGACGTCATGGAAGGGCAGACTTGAATTCAAGCCTACGATGTCGGTTCGGGTCGGTAGTAAAGCGCTCCACAGCTGGATCGCGGCCTGGAAGATGGGAAAATCAGCCATGTGGTCCAGACGGGATTGGGTCCTTTGGTGCTGGAACTCCACAAGATCGTCGTCGTTCTCTGCGATGAGCCTAGATCTCTCGCTCGGAAGCACAGGCAGGAGGTCGTCATGATGAATCCATCCGGTAGCATTCGTGGCAATGAGAATGAAACAAGCGCAAAAAGGGAAAAATTAGGAAAATGTAAAAGGTAGTGGAGCAGAGTTATAATAAATGATGGTGGGTGATAAAGTCGACAGAAAAAGGACTTTCATATAAAACTGGTGAATTATTTTTGGGGGAAGGGGAGGTAATATCTGATGGTAGTGACGGCGAAGGGGCATTGTTGCTTATATGACAGAGTTTTTAAGGGGACCTGTTTATGAGTGACAGGTTTACATGAGGAAAGTTCGCCGGGGGCAACGGGGGGGGGGAAGTTGGTGTTGGAATAGCCGGCTTAGCCGGGAATGAAATGAGAAAAGAACGGGGAGTTCAGCGATAATAGAACGAACTAAGTAATTACGAGACATTTCCTTCTGTAATATGTGTAAATGTTGTATATAAAAACAATTGCAAGATTTTTTTTTTTTGTGTATTGTGGTCAAAGGATTAAGCGCCTTTGATTTGCTGCTAATAAAAAAATTGAAAAAGAAGTGAAAAAGAGTAAGTAATATGTTTATAGAAAGTTCATGGAAAAAGAGTAGGTTTTAATTCCATGGGATATGAGCTATACCATGTTGTATGCTATCAATATTTGAACTATAAAATTAAAGGAGAGAGTGGGAACATTTGCCTATATTTATTATATGCTTTGTTAACATATTTAGTGCATTGCAGCTTTCAAAGAAGCAGTTCGCGTTACACCTGAGCGTAAATAAAAAAAAAATGCTATGGCAAAAAGCCAATAAGTTCAGCAAGTTCTACGCAGTTCATTTGTTCTTTCAATCATTCATCTTGTTCTATCTTAGTTCTTTCTTTCTTTCTTTGTACTTTATTTTTTTCATTTGAGCGTATATGTACCAGCAAATGGGATGTTAGTTAGAATCATAAACGCGCTAAGTACTTATTAGTCAAATCAGCTAAGTGATATGTTCTGACTATTACTATGCGTTTAATCGCAAAATATAAAATAACATTAAAATATCAGTAGAAATTAATTATTAGGCAAGAGATGTATTATAAATGTTCCGACGATTGAGATAGCATTCTGTAATCCTGGTCTTGTTAAAAATAAAAATGAGTTCGTTCTAACGAAGAAGTGCAGTGCGAGCACGGGAAGTGAAGAAAGGGGGGGGGGGTGGATGAGCGTGAGAAAATGCTGGATCATGGGATGTTAGCATGTGCAATGTACGTAGCGAGGAGGCTAAAGAGAGTGGCAGCACACATGGTCACAACCCTGGCACTGTAAATGACATATGTGTGTACTAAATGTGTGTGCCTGACGGTATTTGATGGAGGCTGAACACTGGAACACACTTTCAGTCGATGAAAAACGACAATGCGTATCATGTGATGTCAGTAAACAAGGGCAACACAACACGCTCTCAGTGGGAGGGGCTTTGCCGATGTAGGTCGCCGTGACGTCATGGAAGGGCAGACTTGAATTCAAGCCTACGATGTCGGTTCGGGTCGGTAGTAAAGCGCTCCACAGCTGGATCGCGGCCTGGAAGATGGGAAAATCAGCCATGTGGTCCAGACGGGATTGGGTCCTTTGGTGCTGGAACTCCACAAGATCGTCGTCGTTCTCTGCGATGAGCCTAGATCTCTCGCTCGGAAGCACAGGCAGGAGGTCGTCATGATGAATCCATCCGGTAGCATTCGTGGCAATGAGAATGAAACAAGCGCAAAAAGGGAAAAATTAGGAAAATGTAAAAGGTAGTGGAGCAGAGTTATAATAAATGATGGTGGGTGATAAAGTCGACAGAAAAAGGACTTTCATATAAAACTGGTGAATTATTTTTGGGGGAAGGGGAGGTAATATCTGATGGTAGTGACGGCGAAGGGGCATTGTTGCTTATATGACAGAGTTTTTAAGGGGACCTGTTTATGAGTGACAGGTTTACATGAGGAAAGTTCGCCGGGGGCAACGGGGGGGGGGGGAAGTTGGTGTTGGAATAGCCGGCTTAGCCGGGAATGAAATGAGAAAAGAACGGGGAGTTCAGCGATAATAGAACGAACTAAGTAATTACGAGACATTTCCTTCTGTAATATGTGTAAATGTTGTATATAAAAACAATTGCAAGATTTTTTTTTTTTGTGTATTGTGGTCAAAGGATTAAGCGCCTTTGATTTGCTGCTAATAAAAAAATTGAAAAAGAAGTGAAAAAGAGTAAGTAATATGTTTATAGAAAGTTCATGGAAAAAGAGTAGGTTTTAATTCCATGGGATATGAGCTATACCATGTTGTATGCTATCAATATTTGAACTATAAAATTAAAGGAGAGAGTGGGAACATTTGCCTATATTTATTATATGCTTTGTTAACATATTTAGTGCATTGCAGCTTTCAAAGAAGCAGTTCGCGTTACACCTGAGCGTAAATAAAAAAAAAATGCTATGGCAAAAAGCCAATAAGTTCAGCAAGTTCTACGCAGTTCATTTGTTCTTTCAATCATTCATCTTGTTCTATCTTAGTTCTTTCTTTCTTTCTTTGTACTTTATTTTTTTCATTTGAGCGTATATGTACCAGCAAATGGGATGTTAGTTAGAATCATAAACGCGCTAAGTACTTATTAGTCAAATCAGCTAAGTGATATGTTCTGACTATTACTATGCGTTTAATCGCAAAATATAAAATAACATTAAAATATCAGTAGAAATTAATTATTAGGCAAGAGATGTATTATAAATGTTCCGACGATTGAGATAGCATTCTGTAATCCTGGTCTTGTTAAAAATAAAAATGAGTTCGTTCTAACGAAGAAGTGCAGTGCGAGCACGGGAAGTGAAGAAAGGGGGGGGGGGTGGATGAGCGTGAGAAAATGCTGGATCATGGGATGTTAGCATGTGCAATGTACGTAGCGAGGAGGCTAAAGAGAGTGATAACGGAGTGGAGTGTTAATGAATGTTAGCGTATATGTTAGTAGGGTTTTTATGGCACTAGTCGTAGCGGGCTTCGAGCCTAGAAACAGTAATCGTGTCAGTCTTTTGTTTACTCCGTCCGTCGATGAAAGTGACTTCATAGGAATTCTCGTTAACTTTGCGAAGAATAGTTCCTTTATACTTATAAGAGGACGCAAAGGCTTTTGACACGCCTGGAGTCGGAGTGGCATCTAGAATCCACACATGTTGACCTGGTAAGTACTGTATTTGCCTAGAAGTGCGGTCTGTGTACTTTTTCTGCTGTTCGTAACGTTTATGTAAGTTGTCGTGAGCGGTCTTACGTATGGATGTCAGGAGTTCAAGTCTCTGTGCGTTCGTCTGGGAGATATTGTCAGGTTTCGAAGGAAGGACTGCGTCTGCTAAGATCCTTGGGTTGTATCCAAACAAAGTAAAATACGGGCTCTGGAGGGATCCAGAATGGATTGTAATGTTGTGGCTGAACGTCGCACTAGCTAAATAGTCACACCACGAAGCCTTTTTCTCCAACACAAAGACTCTCATAACTTTCTTTAAGTAACTAAATGAACTCTCAACAAACCCATTCGTGAAATGTGCACAAGTATCTACATATTTTAGTTGTACGCCTGTAATATTAGCTAACTCCCGTAAAAGTAAACTTGAATTAGGTTTTGAGCGATCTAAATAGATCGTTTCCGGGATTCCATGGATTAGAAAGACTTTCTCAACTAAAGCTGTTGCTATGTTTTGTGCATCATGATTAGCCAAAGGAGCTGTAATGACGTATCTTGTACAACTATCAACTACTGATAGAAAATATTTGCATTTGTGCGTTTTAGAAGAGACTAGTGGTCCACAAACGTCAATATGAATTCGTTGGAAAGAAATTTGGGCTGGTTGAAATGTTTGCAGCGTATGTGGTTTAGAACCTTGTGGTTTCTTTGAGATCTGGCAAGGGATGCAATGTCGAACCTTATCATACACAAATTTCTTCATATTAGGGAAAAAGTAGCGCATAAGCATTAAATTATATGACTTTTGTGCACCTTGGTGACTTCCATTCATTTTGTGTGCATGAATAAGATCGAAAACTTGATTTCTTAATGCATGGGGAATACAAAGTCTATCCCGATAACCAGTTTTGATTTTATTAGTCCTGGATAAGACTCCATTTTTGAGTACATAACAATACGAAAGTTTTTCTAGTTTACGATTACTAGCTTTGTCTTTGTTTTCTAAAACGTCAATAATGTCTCTTAAATAGGGGTATTTACGTTGTTCTGAACTAATATCAAAATCTGCTGCTTGTGCATGAAATACTTGATGAAAGAATAGTGCATCATCATCATCTTTCTTGTCAGGATTAGTCTTTTCTAGCGGTAAACTTGCACGGGAAAGTGCATCCGCAAGTTCATTTTTACTGGCGCTGACATGCCTTATTTCGAAATCAAAATTCTGAAAATAAAGGGCTCTTCTTCCTAAAATAGAACTATGGTGTTTAGTTGAACGAAGATAGGATAAGGCTTTGTTGTCTGTGAGAACCACAAAATGTTGATTCATAAGAAAAAATTTGAAAGTTTTCAAAACATAATATGCACCTGCAATTTCAAGGGAAAATGTGTCAGCTTTTTTCTGTGTCTGTTAAGGCTCGTGAACAATAAGCACATGGATGTAAATTTCCTTCTTCGTCGGGCTGTAACAACGCTCCACCGATCCCAATTCCGCTTGCATCAATGTATACATATGAGGGGCGCTTAGGGTCATAAGGGCGGAGGATAGGGGCGGAAGTGATCATTTCTTTCAGTGTTTCGAAACTTTTCTGGTGTTCATCAGTCCATTGAAACTTAACATTCTTTTTGAGAAGCTTGAATAAACATTCTGTGGGTCCTGCAAATCCTTGCACAAATCGTCGAATGAAATTTACAAGTCCTAGAAAACTACGAAGCTTGCGTTTGGTGGTAGGGGTGGGATATTCCAAAATAGCTTTAAGAATATGCTCTGAAATCTTAATTCCCTTTTGAGATACCAAGTTACCGAGGACTTTTACTTCGGTAAAAGCTAGCCTACACTTAGAGGGTGATAATTTAAGGGATGCTTGTCTTAACTTTTGAAACACTATCCAGTATGTTAATCATGTGTGGGAGATTTGAACTGTAAATAATAATGTCATCAGTGTAAACAGAAAGTTCTGAACTGTCTATTCCACTAAGGGCAAGTTCGCTTACGCGGTTCATTACACCGGGGGAAGTTTTCAATCCCTGGCATAACCTAGCATATCTAAAACTGCCAAGATTGTTAATAGAAAAGGCGGTAATGTCCTTAGAACGCTCTGTTAATGGAACCTGAAAAAATGCACTAGACATGTCCAAAATTGAGTACTATTTCTTACCAGCCATCTCTGTCATGATGGTTTTTATGTCTGGGGATTGTAATGAAATCGGAGCTATTACTCTGTTTAAGTCGCGGAGGTCAGAAATAAAACGATAAGTCCCATTGGGTTTCTTGACTAATAGGACTGGGTGTCGATAGGAACTCCCTTCACAGCGCTCTATAACACCTTGGTCTAATAATTTCTGAATTTCCTGTTTCATAGGCTCTCTGTAATGAAAGGGTATAGGGTAGGTCTTGGCATACACTGGGGTGTCATCTGTCAGCTTGATGTCATATTCCAAAACATTGGTTTTAGTCAATTTATCCCCTGGCCAGAGAAAAATATCTGCATACGTGTATGCGAGCTTTAGGATTTTTTCTCTTTCTTCTCGGGGAATATCAGGGTTAACTGTGAGGAGGGAGGGGTCAAATTTCTGTTGACTTTCACTTATTTGATGTTTTACTGTGCTATTTTCATTACAAGAGTATGAAAATGCGACATCTTCGCTTTTATTTTCCCAAACGGAAGTAACGTCACTTAAAATTTCACAGGTCGATATTTCACCTAATATTGTGTCACTTTCCAAAGTGATTGTGGTTTCCGTAGGGTTGTGTATGTGAATGACAGGTGACTGAGGGTTTACTGTAGCATTGGGAAGGACTACTGGATGCTGGGTCATAAGGGAAGCAGATGGGGTAAAAAGTACAGGCTTAGGGGTGTTAGGTGTCGTAGTGGTAAGTTTCAAATTGATATAAGTTTTTGATCGTGGACTTAACTGAATTGTGTTCGAAAGGGTAGCTTTTCCCTCATACATATTTACATTTTCAATTTGGGTGAATATGTCATGTGACAGCTGGTGAGTCTTGTACTTTGACCTCAAAATACTATAACTTGGAGTACGTCCTAAGTGATGAAGAGTTATTGTGTTGTCTTTTAACGACATTTCGCACCTCTGCGTTCGCAAAAAGTCATTTCCTAAAAGGAGAGGGACATTTGTTGAATCTACAATTCTAAACGGGTGCGAATATTTACGCTTTCCAATTATGATAGGAAGAACTACAATTTCAGACACACTCAGTTTCGATCCGGACACACCTTGGATTGTGGACTTCACCTTGTATGTTTTTCTTTCAGTAGGAAGGAGGTGGGAGGGATAAATTGATATTTGGGAACCCACGTCAATAAGTAAATCTACTTCTTTCCCTTGTATGCTACTATTGATAAAATATAGGCCATTTCTCTCAATGATAGGAACTTTGTCTAATCTACTATTATCCTCGATTTCGTTCCTGTAAGTCGAAGATGATTTTAGTTTAAACTACTGTCTCTTTGTGGCTTGTAAAAGCATTTATCGCTCACGTGATTGTAGCGACCACAGAACGTACATGTCGATGTATTTGCATCGTCGCGATTACCCATATTTCGAGTCTGATCTCGACGTTGAAACCTATTATTATTATTACCTCTGAATTGGCCTCGAGAGTTCGATCTAAAATTTCCTCTATGATTAGCTCTACTATTATTACCCCTGTAGGAAGAGGAGTTATTATTCCCCTTGTTGTAAACTCTGTTCCCTCTGTCATGTGCATTTTGATTAGCCGTTTTCGCAAATTCCAAAACATTTGAGCAAAAATAAAAAGAGAGGCTGTGTTCATTTGTTCGGTTGAATGTAAAGCTAAGTTCGACATTTGTGACGAAAGTTTATTTATCTCATCACTAGAGGCAGTACTTTGAGCATGTTCCACTGTGGCTATGGCTGGTGGCGCCGCGCAGGGGGGGGGGGTTTCAGAACTTGGTACATGATACATTCCTTGATACATTGTGTGAGAGTTATTGACGGGAGCAGGATTTGATTTCAGACTTTGAACTTGATGAGCCGATGGTTGGGGGAAAGGGGATGGACTCTGGTTATATGGTACAAACTGCTGATTCGGGTTGTGAGGATTAACTGGGAGGGGGGAGTAAACCTGTGTATGAGAACAGCTGTGAAGTGGCATCTGGGTCAATGTCTGTTGCTGGAAGCTTGCTTGTGCTATTGCCTGGTCAATTTCAAACTTTTCCTCCATCATACGGGAATTAATCAATAACTGCTGGCGTTCGAAATTTTGTAGGTGAGCAATTAATTCCTCTGTTTTGGCAAAGTGCTTATTAGTTAAATAGCCAATGTATTTGGCTCGCAGTCCCGTGATTATATAAGACAGTTTGTTCTTCAGTGGCGTTCGGGAATTATTGCTGGACTAATGCCTTCTTAGCAATAACATTGGTATGGATCGGTTCTGTAATCATTTGCTTCCTTGCGAGAATTATCTGTACGGGATCCGCTGATAGGTACGAGCCTTTAAATAAAGTACTTAGCTCGTTTTTGATATGGGTGTATGTCAGGTCTACAAAATTGGGTCGTTTCTTTATGTCATGAAAATAAGTTAAAGCGGTGTCAGTCAAAAATAAAGGCAACATCTCTTTACGCTTAGCTTCCGACCATCCCGCAGCGTGTGCTACATTTTGAAACTTGATGAAAAATGGGTCAATGTCTTTTGGGTCATTTCCGCTAAATGGTGCCGGGTTTAATGCAGTTGGGATTGGGGTGGCCATGTTAGTGGTGGGAATTTCTACAGTTACGTTATCAGAGCTATTAGTATTGTTAGAGGGAGTAGGAACGTGAGCTGGGATGCTTGCTAAGGGCTGGGGTCGGTTGTTGGTGGGTGTTTCCAGTCCAAGGACAAATTGAGGGTAGTTTCTATTAGCAGACCTTAACCGTGTTAGTGGAGGAGAGGGGAGTGGGGATAAAGGTCGTGAATTTATTGGGTTTGCCGTGATTGCAGTAGCTAACTCTATGATTTGGTCGAGGGAGGAATCTAGGTGTTCGTGCAATGCTATCTGTGACGTATTCATAAACGAAAGTTCGTCGTGCTGACCAAAGAACAAATGAAAGTATGGTTATGCAGTTTTTTATGTCATTAATATATCGCTTGTCAAATAAGTATAAGCAAGTGTTCTCATTCCTGTGTGAATGATGCTTGAATACATGTTATGCAGAAGAACTAGATTTTGTTGGGGGGGGGGGACTCGGCATAAAAAGAGAAAAGAGGGGTTGTATTCCATAGGGTAATATACAAAATTGTCACGGTCTGACGCATCTTAAGCGTACTGTGGGAGTATGAGTTGGAATTACTAAAAATTTACTTTCAAAAATGCTCCCAAAGTGGGAGGGGGGGGGCGTAAAGAATAATTTAATTGAAAGCAATTCGTACAGAAGGGTACTCAATTGCGCAAAGGGCCTGAAGCACCTCCACCATGTTGTAATCCCGTTTTACCTGGGATCTGAGGTCACAGGGAAGTTTCAATTATACATTTAGGTAGAGCTTAATTGTATCTGTTGGCTGAACCTGCTCCGATTAGGAAGGTAGAGATATGGAAAGTTGATGTAAAGGTTATTCATGCTTGTTCATACCTGGTAGGTGTGTGATGTTCTTGTCCTGATGCTTCTTGCAGACCGAATTGTGACAGGTGCCAAGGTTCTATCCTTCGACCCTTGGCTCACCAAACCGAGCAATCCCTTGCGACTCGTAGCATGCTAGGCAGCCGTAACTCCATGTTCCATCGTCGTAGTTCAGTAGTGTTAATGTGTTGTAGAGTATTCAGAGACTACTTATCCATGTGAGCGTCGATGATAGGTGTAGTTCAAATGAGCGTCAAAATCCAAAAGAGAGCGAGCTCCAGAAGTGAGCTTGCTTTTATAATCTTAGGCTTCGAAAGGTTGTTAAACCTTTCGAACGCGCTAGATCTTGTTTTGATCCACGCGTTTGCCTTTCAGTTCCTTGTTTAACGGAAGTTACAAAGTTAGCGCATTCTTGGGATCACCCGCTGGTCGGACAATTCCAGGAAATAAACAAGCGTGAATATTACCATGACGAGGTTTTCTCGGTTTAATAATCTCCATATCTCTACAATAAATAGTATTGTATACGAATACCAAAAACACAGGATACAAATCCTAAAATTTAATGAAAAAGTACCGGATTCGAAACCCACCCAGGCATGGTTGTTACCCTGATTCGAATCACGGAATGGGCTATGTCTGCATACAAAACCCGTCTGATCCTGCCCACCCATACCGGCCTGACTTTATGCACAGTAAGGCGAATCGGGACTAGACCTACACTTTTAAAATTATGCACTGTGGTAGTTAAGAAATTGCCTGTGGGGGGAAATGCCCCCCATCCCCTACAGTAGTGGTATTGACTGTACTATAAACTCGAGAAAGTACGAACCCCCCTCCAGCAGCTTTGGCCATACTTAAAACTTGCTCAACATGCCCATATGAGTTTTTTGCTCAAGTGTGGAGCTCTTATAATTCAAGATTTTTGTAAAAAATGCCCTCGGGAATTTTTCAGAAAGTAAGAGCTCTTCAGATTGATTTGTGCATACTTACAAAAGTTGCATCAGCCAGATTTTTGTCCATAAACTTGTCAAAAAAGTGATATATTTTTGGCCACACCAGAAATTAAGCTTATAGTATGTTTTTCTGTCAAAATCCCAGGAATCTTGAATTGATATCTATTGGGTTCTGAGACCGAGTGGAGTGTGGTGCATGGTTTTTATTGTCTTGTAATCAAAAGGTTCGGGTTTGAGTCCTCATAAAATCTGATGGCAAAATGTTAATATTGTAGTTTTGTAAACAAGGGGCTCTGGGTTCGAGTCCTGATAGATGTGGCATTCCATATGTGAGATTTTGAGAATAAATACTGCTAGTTGATAGCTCCCAGATCTTAAATTTGGTAAAAAATGTTATACAGCAGAGCAAAATTATTCTCTATTAAGAATCACCAGAGTTTTGTTATCTGGGTAAAATATCAGCTCAACAATACGGGCAAAACTGCCTGATCAATACAATAGAATGGAGGTCAAGTAAACATTCCATGTTCTTTCCAATCTTTTGATCAGTCCCATGTTTCTGCCAACAATTAATCATGCTTGCCCGGGAAATTAATGCCAATAGATATAATCTTTATTGTGTCTTTTCAGAGAGTTATTCATCATCAAAGAGACATTAGTAAATGCCTGAGTGATTATATCTGTTGATATTACCTACACTGTGCCTTTTTCCGAGGGAAATTACATGTCATTTGTCATGGAACTCAAAGAGAAATTCTTATCTACATTGTGCCTTTTCCGAGGGAAATTACATGTCATTTGTCATGGGACTCAAAGAGAAATTCTTATCTACACTATGCATCTTTTCAGGGACCATTCCATCATATTGAGGAAATTTCTTCATGGATATTGTCATGCAAAGGCTTGGTCTTGTTGTACACAAGTCTGTAACTTACAGAATAATTATTGCAATATTTTTGTATTTCAGCTTTTGGCAAATGTGCTGGGTAGGTAAAAGCTTTTTTGCCACGAGCAGAGGTGCTATAAAATGGGTAGGTAACTGACGGTAAAGTATTGTTTTATATCCAAAGGGCTTCTGTGTTTGAATCGTGCTTCTAGAACTGCTCTGTGACCCGCTCATTTCTTACATCATAAACATATGATTTTTCACCTATGAGAATGACACTGCATATGGTGTCATCTGGTAAGGCCTCGTGGAATTCACAGATAATTTTAATGTTTGTCCTGTCATTTACCACAACTTGTTTTCTTTTTGAAGTGTTAATTACAAACATGGGTCTCTGATTTTTGAATTCATCTGGTGTGTAATACATATCCGTATTGCCTGTAGTGACACGCTTGAAAGCCGAAAAAGCCTCATATAATTTGAGAAAATCACCCTTGGACATGTCTAAATTATAATTTTCTCTAGGAAAAACCTCATTTCTGCCATTTTTAAGATATATGTTCTTGATGTTGCAGTTATCAAATTTGCTTGAATTTTTTTCCTGAATATTGTGTCTCCCAGTCTGAAACAGTACCACCACAAAATCAGGCATGTCAAATTGAATACTGGAGAATGAATTTGTAGCATCAAACTCATAATAAGTACCAGATGCGGGCTTCTGTACGCATTGATATGTGTAAAATTGCAGAGGAACCTGTGGATTTTTTAGGATATCAGCTTTGTATTTAAGAGCGTAACTGGCCTCATATTCAACAACAGGGATTCTTAACTCCATAGTCTGAATAATGCATTTGCCTGCATCAGGTAAGGTATTGGGCAGAGCTTCCCCTGCAGGGTTTATGGCACTGTACCTCATCAAAGCATTGTTATCATTTGCAGCTCTTCTAAATGTAATTCTTAAACCACCCTTCCACATGATATCTTTGTAATCCGAGAAGAATCCTGGCAACAGGCGCATAGGGAACAGCACTGTGTGGTTCTTGGTTAATATCTTATCACCAGCTTCAAATCCGCCTATTTTGTAGTATGAGGCCTCGGTTTTGGACAATTTTAATGTAGCCAAAGCCGTGGAGGTAATGCCGGGATAATCTATTCTGTTTATAACAACACCATGCTTTCTGATCTCAATTTCAGAGAACAGATGCGGCACAAAATTGTCTACCAATCTTATGTTTGAATTTGCCGGATAATCTGTTCCATCGAGCTTTACAACATCAAATTTGATGTATAGATCTGCTCTGTGGGGGTGTATGAAGCCGTCCCCTACATCAAGATCAACCTCTATTTCTGTGTTGGGTTGATTTAAATTTGCAAATGTCCTCCTGTTTGGGGGGAATGATTGTAGCTCATAACTCTCAATATTTTCCATTGTATGTATTTTTATTTAAATGTTAATCTCTATGATTACAGTTGTTGTGGCTCCAGCAAAATCAACTAATTCTTCTTTTTCATTAGTGACCATCAATTCAATGTTATCTATTCTGTTGTGGCACACAGGAAAATATAATGTTGGGGATGGATTGTAGATGATTGGCTCCATGAATTCGGAATTAGGTTTGAATGTTGCAATGATGCCGGTTTGTTTGTGAGTGCCTATGCCATTTGATTTGGTGATCATACCCTCAGCCACATTACAGTGAATATTCAGAGTCTCTATGGCTAAGAATTTAGGTATATTCATAGCAGTGTGTTTGATGCCTGCTTCAAGTTTTGTGTTGTTCTCGAAGCCTAACAGCTCTCCTATAGTACCCAGATCCACTGTTTCTGTGGCAGATACAATCTCTACTCTGTGAGTGACAGAATTTTGAGTTAACACTACACCTCTGGGTAATTGAGCATTTAGAGTGGACAGATTATACTGCCCTGGAGTGATGACAATTTTTTGATCCCCTACTGCAATTTTGTTGTTGTGGCGTGTAATATTTGGGATCAGGTACATGCCGTAAAATGCTCTGAGAGCTATTGTTTTGGGATATACTATGTCATCATGCAATTTAAGTTTCAATATTGAATTTTGGCTGGTGAGATGGAATACTCCCATGATGTTTCAGATACCACAGGGCCTTTTGAAAATCTTCAATTGATGGTTTATTTATTTGAGACATGTATCTAAGAACAGATAAACACAAACGTCCGCAATTAACATCTCTGAAGTTTTGAACACGGGCATTATTGTAATAAAGATTAGTTGATTTTAGATATTTTATTAAATTTTCAGGTGGAACACCTCCAAATGAATCAAACACAAATGCCTCATTGTTTAAATATTTAAGATAACAGATCCAGTGAGTGCCCTGATTTTTGTACTTATCCAAATTAACAATGCCACACTCTTTGTTGAGTGGTTGTTCTGGTAAAGAATCAGACATGTACACACCCCTAAAATGTTTGATGCCCAGTGGCTTGATTAAAGCTTCAATATCTTGGTTTGTAAGCGGCTCTTGTTTTTTTTAAACTTATTCATGGCTCTCTTAACACCTTTGCCTTTTTTCTCCATGGCCAGGTTATGGCGCTTCTGCTCATCTAATTCTGCCCTATTTTTCTTGGCATCTATTACTGTTTTTGCTATGGCAGCTGATCCCCCAGCCAAGCTCCCCACAGCCCCGAGAGCAGCTAAGATGGCCGGGATAGTAAATATGAAACCCCCCACATGTGATTTTTTTCTTGATTGCTGTAATTTTTTTAATTGGGGGGTACTAAGCAACAATTTCATACCATGTCCCTTTGCAATACAAGAGCTTTTTTTCTTGCGCTGCTTTTTGGTCAAAAGACTGTCAATAGTTTTAAGAGATTTGAGACCTGCATAAGGTATTTGATACATAACACCCTTTGCCTTCATCGTAGGTTTATTATATACATATTCACAGCCCCCACCCCAGTTTTTGTTTGGTGCTCATAGCTATGGTGGTCCCCAATGCTGCTATTTTTTCACTTAAAGAAGCATCTTTGCTTACAAATCTACCAAATGCAGCCTCTTCTAATTTCTTGTCTGCAACATGTCTCTTGTCAAGATCAGAATGTGTGTTGTATGCTATGTCATGGTCTCTACAAGCAGCATCTAGGGGATTAACACCAGGATCACCTCTGTTTAATCTATGGTCCAATTTTGTGCCTGGACCACAATACTGATAGCCTGGAATGTGTAGTTCAAATGGCAGCTTGTTTATAATGTCATTAACAAGGCCCCGACCCTCAGAAACATTCCAAAATTTAGGTGGTAGAGTATTAATTATTTTTATGAGATATCCAATCCCCTTAGTGTCATTCACTATAAAATTAGACAATTTGGTGCTTATCATGTCCATAATTCCAACCTTTTCATTGTAAAAATTGTGGTTGCCAGCATTTTCCTCCCCAGCTATCACCAATAACCTATCTACAAGTTTCCTGACATCATCAACCCACACAAATTCTTTAGGCAGGGTGTTGTATTGTTTGATCCCACTGCCAGTCTTGATCTGTGACCATATGGGCTTGATTAAATTATTGTATTTTGCTCCACTGCTAGACTTGACTCTTTTTTGTGTGGGATCATTGTTCTGGTATAGAGCATCTGATTTTATTAATATTTCTTTGTAATCCTCATAATCTTGATCTGTATAGCTGCCAGGCCTTTTCCTAGTCATCAGTTCCCACAATCCAGGTGTTCCGAGATACTTAACAAAAGCACCTTTTTCTCCGAGACGAGATTCTGAATATACAATTATATCATCCCCCATAAAAGTTACTTTGAAATTGCCAATTCTATGTATGATACTGCCGTCAAGCTCTGTGTCGGCATATAAGCCAAAAACCTCATCTTTATTGTCTTTAGGTGTGGTTAAATATTTTTGAGCAAGAAGACCCAATTCAATAGGATCCTGACTAGCTTCAATTCTTCTAGGAGCAACAGGACTAGGTGTATGAATACTGGAAAGTGGGGTGAATGGATAATCTAAAATGTTCCTAGCAGCTACAGGTACGAGCTCTGTGAGCAAATTTTGATTCTGCTCTGTAACAGTTTTGATATTCTTACCTAAATTATTAATAGCATCAATGACAGGCTGTTCTGTTTGTTTGTGTTTTTCATAAATTCCTCGGTTCTGTGATTTCCATCCCTTAAATCTTTTTACAAGATAATCTCTTAACTTAAGATCATCAATGATTGGCCTTTTCATGGTTGTTTATATACGTCTCTACGTCTAGAAAATCGTTGATTTTACTTCTGTATTTGCCAGTATTAGGTGTTCTTGTCATATCAATTGTGACAAACCCATAACTGTCCTGGCTCCAGCACCTGCTGCAAAACTTGGAAAAATCATTGTAGCTCAAGTCCCCACCTACATATTCATCATGTATGTGTTTGAGGTTGGTATGATCTTGATGAAACACACATATAAAATTGCTGTTGTCTCGGATCAGCTGCTTCGGTATTTTTGAAAAAGTCTGTGCCAGGTAGAAGCAATCAATGTTCTTGTGTCGGCCCTGTGTAAAGAAATTCCTAACCTTGTTTTGATTATCCAGTATAATGTCATCAAACACAACAACAGAATTATCGAGACATTCATGAAGTGGCTTAACATCTGGTTCAAAAGTGGCAATATCCAGTCCATCATATAGCTTCATCAGCTGCTGATATTTTAATTGTTCCAAGCTCTTAGAAAAGACATACAAGTGCCTGTTTTTCCAGTCTAACCAGTTGGGTGCCAATAAAAAATTATCAACCATTAGTGTAGTTTTACCACAAGCAGATGGCCCAACAATAAGACACCTAATATTTTCAGGCAGCAAGTTGCCATTTCTCTTATTCTGCTGTTCAGGTTCTGGCAGCCTTTTTATAACATCCCAGGTGCTCATATTATTATTTTGTCTGCATCGATCCAGCTGTTTTCCGGATGACCCAGCCATTTGACAAATAACTTGTTGCCTTTCCTGCGGATGATTTTTTCTATGAGATATGTGTCAGGCTGTTTAGTTTTGCTGAGTTCTTGTTCATAGAACCCGCCTTTGAGAATTTCTCCTCGGTGATCTTTTATTATATATGTGTTAAGGGTCCCGGGTTTAACTTGAACCACTGTAAATAATTCGGTGCTCCAGTTTCTCGTAAAGCCTCTCTTGAATAAGTGCTTATATTTGCTGATTCTTACTTGGTCGCCCACCCTGTATTTGGCCTTTCTTGTTGTTGGCTGGTATCTAGGATAATAAACAGTCCTGATCAATTTTTGCTCATCAGATGGAGTTACTTCAGAGGGTTTCATGTTGATTGTGGAATGGACCGAGTTGTTATATTTATGTAGAAGTTCTGGAAGAATATTAAGCCATTTATAATTACCTTGAAGTGTAAATTGTTTATACATAAGATTTTTTAAGGTTCTGTTGAATCTCTCTACAATTGAGGCTTTGAGATCACTGTAACTCGAATAATGTTTTATTGACTGGCTTTTAATAAATTGTTGAAACACAGAATTATAGAATTCTTTGCCATTATCTGTTTGCAAATAGCGCGGGGATCTTCCACTCTGATTGATGATTGTTCTGAAGGCTTCTGTAACACATGCCCCAGTCTTGGATTTGAGTGGCACAGCCCAGGCAAATTTTGAAAATGTGTCTATGACAGTGAGTAGATACTTGTAGCCCTTGTTGATTTTGTCTAAGTTTTTCAACTGTCCAGTTGCCATTTCAATCAAGTCGCTCTGCCATAAATCATCTATGCCCTTTGTGACTACTGGGAGTCTCTTATAATTATGTCTGGCTTGTCTGTGTAATTCATCAACAATAATTTGTCTAGACATAATATGAAAACAAGAATATTGCAACTATGGGGTGTTCAGCAGCTGATACTACAGGATTTTCTAAATATAATTTGTCCCCTATTTGTATTTTAAATTCCAAAGTGCCATCATCTTCAACATAGGCTGTTTCTAATGTATTGGGATCTGTAAAATCCTCTAACTCTACACTGGTGATTTTTGGTTTGTTGTCAGCATTTGTTATTGATAAGGTAGGGTAGTGGTGTGCCTGTGGTTGAAGCCAATATTTGATCTTGATTGGTCTCAATGTGCCCCCAACAAAAAACTGGTAATAAAATTGTGCAGGGGACAGCATATATATTTTGCCACCTGGTGTAAATGGTGAATCATATTCTTTGTTGGGGATGCTGTACAATTCAAGAATTACTGTATGTTTTGGATTCTCGATTATGCCTGTTATTTCCTTTTCTGCTGTGAGCAATCTGCTTGTTACAGATTCAAGGTGCTCATTGATGGTCCTAACAACATCATCATGGCCTGGCTTGATTTTTATGTCCACAACAAGTTTCTTGTATTGTTGCACAATCTCTTGAAGCTGGGTGGCAAAAACAGACAGAGCATTTGCTTGATTGGTTTCCATGGTCCCTAGCTGTTGCTTGATATTAGCTACAATTTGTTGCAAATTTTCAACAACTGCCAATTTTGAATTTTGAGCAGTAAGATCATGGACCTGTCTTCTGATATCCTCAAACAGGGCATGCAGTTCATTAATATGTTGATTGGTTGGTAGAGTGGCCACTGTCTGAGTGAGTTGTTTGATCTCTGCTTGGATATTCTTGATATCTTCTGATTTCAATATCCTATTCACTGCCCTCTTAATATTTTTAAGTTCCTGTGATGTGGGAAGATTTGATACTGTATTTTGTAAAAATTCAAGTGCCAATTTTACATTGTTTAATTCAGATGCATCAGCCACATTTTGCATGGCATTTTGGAGCAGGGCTATATCTGCCTGAGAGGGTGTGGATTGTTGTAAAATTTCAAGTTTTGTTTGGATATCATCGATCAAATGATGAAAATGAGACAATTCAGATTCAGTGTTGAGGTTTTCAAGCTTTGTGATTTGGTGCTGGACACTAACAAGAGTGTCTACAATACCGGGCAGGCGAGTTTCTTGTACATTTGCCAAATCACTTTGCACTGCTGCTATGATACCTTCAAGATGGGTTATGGTACTTTGAATTTTTCCAAAATCTTCATATGTTTCAAGTTGCAGCTTAATATTTGCTACACTCCGAGTTATTGCACTCAAAGCATCAGAAGATGGCAAATTGTTCATAAAATTTTCAAGTGTCTCAATTTTTCCTTTAACCTCGGCTATGGCATTGTTCAGAGGGTCCAGATTAGGTATCTGGAGTGATTGAATCTGTTCTTTTAGAGTGGAAATCACTAGATCAAAATCTTCCTGTGATTTTATGCTTTTGACAATTGTTTGGAGCTGTGTCTGGACATTATTTATCTGCTCTTCTAATTGTTGTTTCAATTGCTCAGAGTTGTTAGCCTGGGTCTTAAATTTGGCTTGAAGAGCTGCTACAGCCTCTTCTAAACTTTGAAAATTATCCAATGTTGCCAGATCAGTATATTTCTGAAGCAGCACTTTGAGTTCAGAATCAATTTTAAGAAGAGGGTCCATGCATTGTGATTGTAAATTTGTAATTTCTAATTGAAGACTGGCATTCAGTGTAGTTTGTAAAGCTTGTAAATCACTTCTTAATTTCTTGACTCTGACATCAAGCATCAGAATCTCATCACTGTGATCTTCATGTCTTGTATGGCCAAATATATCATTAGGCATTTTTGTTTTAATGGTTATTTATTATAGAGTATCTGATTCTTAATTCTATAAAGAAGGGTATAAGCTTGTCATATGATCCAGGGACCTCAATATATAAGCAGTCACCAGCAGAAACAGTATATACAGTGCCAGAAATCATGTTTGAGTGCTTAATTCTATAAATATTTCTCCCTACTGAAATCTTGACATCACCCTCAGGAGTTGTAATAAATTGTAATTGACCACCTACAGGTAATTGGTAATGATTTAAATTATTGTTAAATATGTACAATATTTTGCCTGTTTCTTCATCAACATCTGTAAGTATGCTGTTCAGATGAATAATTAACAAGCCACTCAGTTTAGACAGCATATCAGAAGAGGGTTGTGGTGTTGGTAGCTCCATAATACCTTGTTTCTTGAACCCAAATAAGTTCATAGGCATGTTTATTTATTTCAAATCATGCTCTGTAATTGGGCATTGTTTGCCACTTTTCAAATCACAATGCCCCCAAGGTAAAGTATGTATGCCACATGACAAAATGCATCTCTTGTCATCATGTGGGTCCAGGGCCACTTTTCTTACAATATTTGAAGTCAACAAGTGATCCTCACTCTGAATTCTATTTTCTGATGTTCTGATTGAATTCTGGGATTTGAGGCAATTTTTATAATCTTCAAATTGGAGATCTTTTTCCACAGTTACTTTGCCAATGCCCTTGGCCTTTTTGACAACAGCACTACATGTTTTAAAACTGTACACCTTGGCACTTAACCCAGCAAATTCCACAATAACATCACCAAGCGTCTCATCTTTTAACTTGCCAGGCACCTTTTTGTTGTGGGGTTGAATCCTTGTATGTTCACTGGTATCAAAGTATTGAAACAATTCAGGCTGTGACATATCTTGATAAACATCTTCTGTTTGAATATCAAGAATAAAACTATCCGTGTCCATGTACAATAATTTTACACGATCACCATAAAAAGGTTTCAGCACATCATAATATAATATTAACATATGTAATTTGGACAATTCCAATATCACAGCCCCTACATAAATAGGTTTATCAAATTTGATCTTTGTTTTCATCATGTTGAAAAGTGCCATGTGCTCATCATAAATTCTTCTGTAATTGAAGTTGGGCTTTGCAACCAATTTTTTGCTCAGGCTGGAGTCAGTAATTATTTTAACATCGGTATGTTTCCTGACATTTTCAATAGTTTTGCCATACACTGAATTCACCATCAATTTAAACAAGGCCTTATCAAATTGGCTCTTTGCAGATGTTCGAAGCTCCGTGTTTGTATCAATGTATGGTTTCAACCATTCTGAGTGCCTGAACCTTAAGACTTTGCCAACTTTGGTCACTTGAACACCATGACGCATCAGGAACTGGAGGTTTTTGTAATATGTGACATAGCCTTGTTTTGGCTCCAGTGTCATCATGAGCTTCTTCTGTTTAGAGCCAGGTGAGCACTGAACCTCGGAAATTGGGGGCAGATCAGAAAATTTGTTGTGCAAATCATCTGGAATTGTCAGATCAACCTCTAAGAAGAGGCCATAGTCACTGTCATCAAAGTTCTGAAGATCCTCAATATTGAAATCTTCAACCCATTCAAGCCCTGCATATGGCAATTTATCCATCATGGCGTGACCATAGAGGCTGTTTGCATCTACATACAGTATATAATTTGATGGCCGTGCTGGATCATAATCAGGCATATGCTTGTTATTTGCTCTGGCATATCTCTGGGAACATTGCACCATCCCTCCTCTTATACATTTCTCCATAAACAGATACATATCTTGATCGTGCATCAGATCCAATTGCATTTTAGTGTTCAAAAACGTTGCGGCCCATGCTAGACCCGGGGCACTGTAAAAATACACTGGATCCAGTCCATAATTTTGCATGGAAGATTTTCTGAATGCTTGCAATATATCAGCTAAGAGAGTGACATCAAGTTTCAAATATGCCATGTGATAATCACCAAATGTCTTGCATTTTAAATTGATCCACATCAACTTGGCATGGTCATAATCTTCATCACTGATTCCAGATCCTATGATTTTGCTGTAAAACTCATGTTGTGGTGGCAGGGAACACTCATCAAATTTAGAAAAATCTGTGACATAGTCATATGGATATACACCCTTCCGCCTAATTAATTTCAGGTCCTGATTTGGAAACAATGCACGTGTGATTTTGAATCGATCATCAGGTAATTGATTTGCCAGTGTAGGCAGGCCAGCAGATAAAAATCTGTAAGAATCAAGAAATCTTATGTGAATAGGAACACCATCAACTTTAATTATCTTGCTAATAGATATATATTTCTCATCATTTTCAGCTAAAATATTTAAATTCTGCTTGTCAAACCCCTCGTACCTGATCACATGATGGAAATCATAATTGGATGCTCCATGGCAAAATATGGGGATAAATCTTGGTCTCTTGATCTTAATATTGCAGCTATTACACAGGGCCTGTTTATATTGACCATCTGTATGAGAATGGTGATGAACCTTGATATTTGTATCTGAAAATTCACAATCACATACCGGGCATTTTTCTGCATTGTTGAAATCCTCAATCTGTTCCTCTGTTAAAGGCAACATAGGCTTTGATATTAATAAGATGTTAGATGCTATGTCACGGCACACATTTTCTATTCTATGTGCAAATATTTTGATGGCATTTGGTCCCTTGTATGAATATTCTTTAATAACAACACCATCCCGTATAACTGTATAACAAAAACTGGAAGGTTCATGTAGCTGGTATGATGTACTTGAAGATTCTTCTGGATCTGGATTGCAGAATGCAAGAGATTTGAGATTTGATTCAGAATCCCAGACAATATATACTGGGTGTTCCAACAAGGCTTCATTCTTTTTGAATTTGCAATTTTCACTTGGATTGGGCATCACCATATGAACAGGTTTATGGTTGCCACAGTATTTCAGATGCTCAATTAACTTGTTTTTAGCAATTTCTGCATTCTCTTCCCGAACCCCCTTCACCATTTTTTGACCATAAAATACAGATAAACATCTTCTGCACAACTTGAATATTGTATGAGTTTTGTCTAGTTGTGTTCTCACCAAAGCTTCAAGATTATGTATCAGAGTATAATGATATGTGCCATCCCCTTCAATTAAGAGCAGATCAATCGGAATAGCAGAATCATCATCAATTGTACTGATTCTGAGAGGATCTATCAAGCAATTGCCAGTGGAACAAATAAATACATTAATAGATAATTGTTTGCCATTGATGTGCTTGGCCTTTTTTTCAAATTTATCAATATTCTGAACTGACATTGGATATTCCAAACCCTCCATTGCATCGTCAAAATCGTGCTCATGCTGTTTGTAATAACTTATTCTCTGAGGATTCCTTGAAACTGGATACAAAACAGCTAATATACACCACAGAAAACATTTCTGGTCGGTATTTTCAATATTGACCACGGCTCTTTTGTTTTTGATATTGGCAGGTAATGGCAGATATGTAGAACCTTTTAATGGGCTGAATTCAGAAATATTAACATATAACTTGTGCGGAGAGCCGCATAGGCTCCATCCGGACTCTTTTGCAGCAAATTCAGAGTGTTTATTATTCAATTGATCCATCAATCTGCTTATTATTCTGTCCAAATTTGCATTTGAGTATACCGGTACAGTTTCTGTTATGTGGGGCTGTGTAAATTTTGTGCCATTTGGCTTCTTATATTGTACAAACAATTTGAGGGATAGCTTATAAGACCCATTTTGTGCATTTAGAATTGCCTGTATATCAGGTTTTTTACTGTTCAAAAAATTCTTAATGCCACATCTTGGCTCTGATACAAACCGGTGATCTCTTAATTGGCCGTTAAAACTGCTACGGATGGGTGCATAGCGTGGCTGCTTTGCTGCTCTGGCATTAACAGGTGCTTCATGCTTCCTTTTCAGACCAGATGTAGATGGTTGTGAGGGCAATGCTGATGACTGTACATAAGAATTACACTTATGCCATTTGCAATATGCCTTGCTTAATATTTTATGGCATCTTGGACACATTTTTGTGGCTTTTCTGCATTTCTTAGAGTTACAAATACGGCAATGCCTAGCCCAATGAGAACTAGATATATTTTTATTACACCGATTGCAATATTTTTGTTTTGGCATTTTTTCTTGTTGTTTATTATATAAGATTTTCTGGGCTTCAATTCAAAACTTTATACTTAATAAAAAATATCAGTTGGGTTCAGCAGTTAGTGGCTGAGCTGGTGCTTTTATACCCAAACAACAGCAGTAACTAGGTTTTGGTGATAGTTTTGCTGATGTACAACACACTTCACCAGGTTTAAAACCTCATCTCTATATCAACTAAATACAATTCAAAATTGGATTTTGAACTGTGCAATAAATATTCTGTAAGTCTCACTTGTGTTTATATTAACAGAACAATACAAAACCAGAATTGTATTCAGGATTGCATGTTTTCATACAAAAAAGCCATATTTTTGACAAGTTTATAAACAACAATCACACAGATATAGCTTTTACACACATGGCCGAATCTGTCTGAGCAGAGGAGGGAGGGGGGGTTTCAGATCTGGGAGCTATCAACTAGCAGTAATTATTCAAAATCTCACTTGTGGACATATTATTTTGCCACATGTATTTCAATCTTAAATATTTTATCAGGACTCGAACCCCGAGCCTTTTGTTTACAAGACAACAATATTATCATTTTGCCATCAGGGGAGGCTTCATATTTTATGAGGACTTAAACCCAAACCTCCACACCTGAAAAATTAGGGTATAAGCCCCTCTTGCCATTGTCTTAAGTATGGGTAAATCTATCTGTTGAGCTCTCGCCTTTTCTACACTAGAAATTCAGAATTTCTTAAAAATCAGAGCATATCACACCTGAAGAATTGGGGTACAGGCCCCATCTTGGCATTGTTTTAAGTGTAAGCAAATCTGATTGTTCAATCAAATAGCCTCGCCTTTTCTACACTTGTAAGTGGCGCTGTCCCCACCACAAACACCACTACTCCCTACAAATACCGGCCTGACTTTATGCACAGTACGGCTAATCGGGACTAGACCTACACTTTTAAAATAGGATTGGAACCAATTATATCTCCACAGGGTATCGAACCCGGGACCCTTGATTACAAGACGTCTACACTACCACTGCGCCATCGGAGAGGTTTGGTTCTGAATGTCTATTTAGCACTTATTCCATCTTTGCAAATCGGGCAAAGGACATAGAATACAGAGTAAAATGCAAAAGGGTACTTACAATACGGAAGAGTTCTCGAGCGTTATCCATGTTGATGTACAGATGAAAAGGAAATGAACTGGAAGAAAGAATGTTGCAAAAGGAATATATCCGTTTCCTTATAGAGACGCACATCTGCAATCATTTTTGCAACGTACTTTAGAAGTCTGGATATGAGATCACAACGTTTTTGGTGTGTGTGTGTGAGGCACAACAGTTCATTGATGGTTTGTTGCAGGAGGTCCTTGATCAGGTTCACAGGAGTTCCTTGTTCCGTGTCGACTCAAGTTCTTCAACGAGGAACGAGTGATGCCTCTTAAATGAATATAACGTAAATGTGAAATGTCCGACGGATTGAACTGATGTTTAAAATCCGTTTATGCACCGAGGGTAATCGGTACAGAAATATACGAGGGCATGGTATAAGTTGTCCTATGTATTGATTGAGTGACGGATTGAACTGATGTTCGAAACCTGTTTTATGCACCGTTGGAGACTTCGAGGCAATAAGAGAAAGCGAATTTTTAAGGCGCGTAGGTGGTTGTTTCCAACTTTTAAATGTTTATATTGTGTAAGGAATGTGCTATCAGATTAAAATTTGAAGGTACGCTTCAGCATTCCGATGAACAACGTGCACTTTCGGCGACTTGGGTCATCGCCGAAGTGCGTAAAGCTTGCAGTTTATGCTAGAAAGTGTTGTCGGATGTGTGGAAGTATAAAACATCCATGTACGACCCTGTCACAAAACTGGAGGACTTTTTGCTGGTTATGTCAACACCTTCTTGAAAATAAAACAGGAAGCGAACGGCTGGCCTTCATGGTGTCAGAACGACGAGGATAAGAAGAAGTACATACCGGAATATTTTCATAAGAAGGTTATTCTATTGGAAGAAAACAGTATCGAAGTCAATCCTGGAAAACATACTCTGGCTAAACTCTGCCTTAATATTTTATGGGGCAAGTTCTGCTAACGGGACAACCTCTCTCAGACAGCCATCATCAAGGAATTGAAAGATTTTCTCGATAAAATGACTGACCCAAATATAATGATCAGAGGGGTCGTATTCATCAATCAGGACACCGTTTTAGTGAACTGGAAATATGTTGAAGAGGCTGTCAGTCTGAACAGGAAAGTAGATGTTCCTATTGCAGCCACCAGAGCTGCGACAAAGCAACAAAAGACAACACGAATCATTTGTCGAGCAGATAACTGAACAATAAACTGACTCTCGAAGACAAATTTGAAAAGGTCACGGTGTCCCTATTTCGAGACTCGATGGAGCATTCGCATACGAACATCTCAAATTCGCCTCATATACCTATTTCATATTTTGATAAGAAAAAAACGTTGTAACAATTTGGGGGGGGGGTTAATGGTGGTAGTGGGAAAATGTTGAGAATGAAAGAGATTATATTTTTTACTGCACTGTTGCGTTTTCTTTTCCATTCGATTCACACAGATCTGCGATAAAGCAATTAAACACAACACAAAACCTTTGATTAGCAGAAAACTGAACAGTAAACTGACTTTTGAGTACAAGTTTGAAAATATTAAAGGGATCCCTGGTTCGATACTCGATGACATTCGCCTACGGACATCTTATATTCCCCTTATATGTATTTTTCGTACCTTCATAAGAAAAACGTTGGAACAATCTGGAGGACAGTTGGGAATGAATGGAAGTAAGACATGGGCGTGTGTTGAATTTGATTAGAGAACAAACTTTTTACGTATAATATTGAGCATGAATTATTATCCGAAAATGTTCCAGGGCGAATTATGTTTTTGGAAATTGAACAGTTTCTACACGTCATGTGATATATTGTTACAAATCGGATGATTGGTAATTAAAAAATGTGTCAAGACGGATTTGTTACCACTTAAGTGATATATGGTGACATATGGAGTATTGGCATGCCATACTGGGAAAGAAATTGCAAAAGGTCGCATATGAATTTTTTAGATAAGGTATAGTTTGTGATGTCATGTGATCTATGTTTTACCACTTTTGTATTATCGCGAAGGTAAATGAATAGTGGTAAAGATTGAAGTAGTGTTTTGAGAGGCATAAGATAGGTAAATTTGAAAAGTTTAAAAACCTGTCCGGAAAATTTTAAAGAGCTATCCAGCCGGCCCTAATTGAACTAGAGTGAAAGGCAATTGTAGATTCGGAATCTGTACGTCAAGACCTTTCCATAGAGTATATGGACGGTGGTCTACGGTCAAAATAACAAATGGAGTATTGGCACGCCATACTGGGAAAGAAATTGCAAAAGGACGCATATGATTTTTTTTTTAGATAAGGTATAGTTTGTGATGTCATGTGATCTATGTTTACCACTTTTGTATTATCGCGAAGGTAAATGAATAGTGGTAAAGATTGATTGAGTTGGTGTTTTAAGTCCACTTTATGCACAGTAAGGCTAATTGGGAATGGATTTACAGTTTAAACCACTATGTGCTTCCACCGGGTATCGAAACCGGGACCCTTTTATTACAAGACGACGAAGCTGTTGCCACTACGCAATCGGAGAGGCCAATAGTGGTAAAGAACATAAGTATAGGTAATGTTACTTTTGTCACTTTATGATCAAGGTGGTCCCTTCTTCGATACCCGATGGTGACACCCAACAGTGCTAACAGCTTGTATCTTATGCCTCTCAAAACGCGTTCGAGGCAATAAGAGAAAGCGAATTTTTTAGGCGCGTAGGCGGTTGTTTCCAACTTTTATCGAAGTATTGTTTTGAGAGGCATAAGATAGGTAAATTTGAAAAGTTGAAAAACCTGTCCGGAAAATTTTTAAGGGCTGTCCAGTCGGCCCTAATTGAACTAGAGTGAAAGGCAATTGTAGATTCGGAATCTGTACGTCAAGACCTTTCCATAGAGTATATCGACGGTGGTCTACGGTAAAAATAACAAAAACCAACATGGCGGCCCCCATTGTCATGACGAGCTGAGATGACAATTAATTGTATAATATTACACAGTAATCGTGGGTGATGTTTATTGTCAGCTAGTTGTTGTACGTAAATTTGAAAAGTTGAAAAACCTGTCCGGAAAACTTTAAAGGGCTGTCCAGCCGCCCCCTAATTGAACTAGAGTGAATGCAATTGTAGATTCGGAATCTGTACGTCAAGACCTTTCCATAGAGTATATGGACGGTGGTCTACGGGCAAAATAACAAAAACCAACATGGCGGCCCCCATTGTCATGACGAGCTGAGATGACAATTAATTGTATAATATTACATAGTAATCGTGGGTGATGTTTATTGTCAGCTCGTTGTTGTAGGTAAATTTGAAAAGTTGAAAAAGCTGTCCGGACAACTTTAAAGGTCTGTCCAGCCGGCCCTAATTGAACTAGAGTGAAGGCAATTGTAGATTCGGAATCTGTACGTCAAGACCTTTCCCTAGAGTATATGAACGGTGGTCTACGGTCAAAATAACAAAAAACAACATCTTGAACGGTACAGCAGTTATAGTACAACGATGGACGGAGAGAATTTTGTAAGTATAGTTCTACACAATAACATTAATTTGTATGTATAAACTGTTTATTACTCGGACTCAATATTCGATACAGGTTTTGGATATATATATTTTTACTCTTATTTACAAATCATACTACCAACATCCGAACACCATGTACAGTGGGATCCATTAGTAAGTTGACATTTTTTTAAAGAACGTGAAATAAGAGGGCCCTCAGTTACGGCCCTGTTTGCCCTGGACCTCAAATTTCGAAGGGTCCCTTAGTTACGGCCCTGTTAACCCTGGACCTCAAGTTTCAAAGGAACCCTTAGTTACGGCCCTATTTTCCCCAGACCTCAAGTTTCAATGGGCCCTCAGTTACGGTCCTGTCTGCCCCAGAGTAAAAGTAATTGTACATTCGGAATCTACACATACCCCACTTTTAAGACTGTAGGCCCTGTACTCATGTTTCAAAGAACCCCCATTTTCGACCCTGTTTGGCCCCTAGTAAAACTTACTGCAGATAAGGGCCCCAGCTCCAATCCTCTTTGCCTCAAAAGTAATTATACATTCGGAGTCTGTGCGTTTGGAACCCCTTTCTAAAACTGTAGGCCCTGTACTCAAGTTTCAAAGAACCCCTGGTTCCGAATCTGTTTGTCCCCAAGTAAAACTAATTGCAGATAAGGGACCCCGGTCCTGTCTATCCTAAAACTAATTACAGATTTGTGCGTGTTCGATACCACGTTTTAAAACTGTAGGCCCTGTACTAAAAGCCCCCGGTTAGCTAAATTGTTTTCACAGGCACGTTCTCCATTTTTCGGTTGTGAGTGTTTAATTTTTAACACCAGTGAATCTGTGGCAGGATGTAACAAGGAAGTCGTGCTTCTATGAATAGACCTCTATCGAATTCGCATTCCAGATGGAAATCGTTATATGATAACGATAACCGCTGCTGCTTAGTCTACATCGAACATATGTGTTCTAACCATTACAAAGTTTTCCTTCTCTGGCGACGCTTCAACAGCACATGGCCAGCAAAAAAGTTGCATCCGTTCCGATAATGTCTAAACCCTACACCGCAATTAAAATTATCTCTTGCCCGCAGACTCAAAAAGGAAGTTGTGGTTGGTTATCTCCGGAATGCATAATCAGCAAGGAAGTTGCATCTGTTCTGTTAAGGACTAAACCCTACACAGAACTGATATGTATGTGTTGTGACCATCACTGCAGAGTTTTCATTCTTCCGTAACGTATTTACTGGTACAGTGTTGTATTGATGGAGGGAGAGAATTTTGTATGTATATTACATCTATTTATTTCGATACAATACTAACATTTACTTGTATGTACAAATTGTTTTATTACTTCAACTCATAGTACAGTTTCTTTGTTAACATACAGGTTCTTTAGTATAGGTTTTTCGCAGTGGCGACGATTGGGTTGGGAGGCATCCAAACTACGGGAGCAAAGTGACAAAACTGAGGGGGCAAGGACAGTTTACTTTTCCCTCGCAGGTGAGTTTTAGCATAGTGCGGGGCCACAAATGACAAAAAGTGGGTAGGCGAACCAAATTCTTAACGACGAAGGTACATATTGCGCTCTCTGTATGTTTTCTACAAAATCACCGAATACTGACGCATTTCTTTTCCTTTCAATAATGAAGCTGAATATCTTGACCAATGTGTCCACCTTCACTTCATGCATATTTAGGGTGATTGAGACTGGGGTCTGCTTTTGGCTCGATTGCTGCTTAATTTCAGTTTATGCACACATAGGGTAATTGGGACAGGACCCCGGGGATATCCAGAATTGGATGTGTTATGGGCAATTCGAGATCATATTTGGAATGTTTTGTACACCAAGTGGACGCTATCTAGACAATATACTTTCATTAGACATTTTTGTACGTACTTTGGATATTGTGTGGATACAAAAAGTACATTCTAGACTACATTTGAATCTTATCTGGACACGATTTAGATATGAATAAAACTTGTTCTTTTTTAACATTTTCTGGGTGTTATTGGAATGTACAAAAGATGTTCTGTTTGGAACATATTATGGAAATTTTCATAGCATTGTATGGATATAACAGGGACTCTTTAAACATTTATTATAACTCTATTAGGACACCTTTTATATATCAAATAGCCGTATCCTTAACTGAATTGCATAATTCTTACGAAATCGTGTGTGCACAAGAAATTACTCTCCATTTGTAAGAAACATATATGGAAATACGGGAATTTCATCTGGATTATATTTAGAAGAATTTTGAAAACATCAAATTCAAACTTGGTGGTGTTTAATATCCATACACCTCTCAATATCACATAACATTTTCAAACTCTCCGCCGCCACACATTAACAATTAGGGCCGGCTGGACAGCCCTGGACACCGGACAGGTTTTTCAACTTTTCAAATTTAGCTACAACAACGAGCTGACAATAAACATCACCCACGATCGGTCCTATGTAATTTCTGTTCTTGTAGGTGTTCCACAGATGCAGATAATAGCCTTTCTGAACAGGTAAACCGAAAAGTTTGGAAAATCCAGCAAGATTTGTCTGAACGTAGTTGAGACTGTCCACAAAATGAAGATTTTGGTATGACATACTGATGATTTTTGTACCGTCTAAGATCAAACAAGGTTTCATTTCTCTTTCCAACATTCTCCGTAGCAGAAATGTGCAATCGTAGCCTCGTGCATTGTGTGCACAGATGGTTATGTTGGAAAACTTGTGCTGCAATTCGAGATAGGACAGAAAACTAATAATCTAAATATGTTTAATTCTATTTTGCCATTAAAATATTATGTGTTTGTGTCTTCGTCTCAAGCAATAGTGTGTGTAAATGTGTGTGTGATTGTGTGTCGTTGTTTGTGTACTCGTTTCCACCCGATGAAGAGAAGAAATAACCTGGATGTGTGTCTTAGAAATGTTCGTGTAAGTCAGGTAAGTGCTTGCCTTGATATATTGTTCGCTTTTTCGATCAAAGAATGTCCCCACAGCTACGTATTCCGATCGGCCGCAGAGAGAGGGGAGGGAAGGATAAACAGTAGCACCTTTTTCTTTCAAGAATGGGTGAAAACGTCATGAGAGAGAGCGACCCCTACCCGCCTGACCATCAAACAGTCTCAACCCCCGTTACTCAGTCAAAGACCCACGACACCCTGGTTTGGATGCAGAGGTTGCCAAATTTATCCGACCTCAGCATAGCACATGCAAACGTTCGTTCTTTAATCCCGAAAATCGACGAACTGAGGTTCGTGGTACGCCAACATGCTTACGATATCGTAATAATAACGGAAACGTGGCTCTGTAGCGCAGACGGGACGAACGAAATCAACATCCCCGGTTACTCGGTTTTCCGTAACGACAGAAACAAGAAAGAAGGCAGGGGCATTGCCATATTTATCCGCTCGGCGCTGACAGTAAAATTCGTAGACTTCCGACCATCCGAAGCCAATGATATTGAATATATTAGCATGATAGTTAGTGTAAGTGACTTAAAAGTTGGCATTTGCGCATTTTACCGTCCACCAAATGTACCCTATACAAATCTCGCCATCATAGAAGAAATTATTTCAGATAACTATGCCAGTGTAGACGCTTTCCTTATGCTAGGCGATTTTAATTGCGACATGCTCAGCACACAAAAAGCGGAGACCCTGTTTCTTAAAGATATTATAAAATCGTATAGTTTAACTCAATTGATTGATAAATCCACTAGAATAACAGAATCTTCCGAAACATTGTTAGATTTAATAATTGTTGACAACCCCAACATTGTATCTTCTTTCGAAATCGCGAGTCCAATCGGAACTTCAGACCACTGCTTGACGAGCGTGTCACTGCATTGCGCAAAACCCAGGGATAAAGCCAAGTACGTTACGTACCGAGATTTTAAGGAATTTGAATATGAAAATTTTTGTCTAGATGCTGTAAACATTAATTGGAACGAAACGTTTAAACTTGGAAACAACGATTCTAAAATAGAATTTCTTGAGAAAAATCTCGTCGGCCTGTTTAACGTTCATGCCCCATTACGAACGGTTAGGGTGACGAAAGAGCCAGCGCCGTGGCTAACGGATAATCTTAAGCTGCTCATGAGACTGAGGGATGGTGCGCTGCGTAAATACAAGCGAAGCAAATTAATTTTACATTGGGACGAATATAAAAGATTAAGAAATTTTACCACCTCTGTTATGAGGCAAGAGAAAAAAGCTTATTTTTCTTTTATTGTAAATAACAATAAGAGAAATTCAAAGAATATGTGGAATAGCCTGAAAACAATTGGTATCGGTAGCAAACGGAACGCGGGAGAACTTCCGCCTCACCTGAGCAGTCCCTCTGAAATTAATAAACATTTTGCAAATGTCTACGACAGTGTTCTTCGAGACAACGCCATTATTGCAAAGGAGTGCAAGTATTTCTTAGAGAACTGCTTTCAAAACGATGCAAAAGAATTATCCTTTCGCCAGGTTCAAGATTCTGAGGTTGAAAAGGCAGTGTACAGCATTCGATCAAATGCTGCAGGAGTGGACAACATTACGTGCAAAATGCTTAAACTGGCCCTTCCCTTCATACTTACGGCACTCACGCATACCATAAATTTTTCTCTGAAAACCAGCCAATTTCCAAATGCATGGAAAGAAGCTCGAGTTATTCCGCTCCCCAAAAAGCAGACGTTAACCTCTCTAAGCGATTTAAGACCAATCAGCATTCTATCAATATTTTCAAAAGTCACAGAAAAGATAGTATCTATACAATTAAAAGAGTACATTGCAAAATATAAAATCTTACCTGATTCTCAATCAGGTTTCCGTACTTCTCATAGTACAACCACGGCATTATTATCTGTCACGGACAATATTTTACGTTCGATTAACGATAAAAAACTAACTATACTAGTAATATTAGACCTTTCTAAAGCTTTCGATCTTGTCAATCATAACCTTCTCCTAGCAAAAATGAAATACTACAGTTTTTCGAAGCCTGTAATAAACTGGTTCCAATCATATCTACACGAAAGAAGACAAAGGGTTTTTTACCCTGCCGACACCGGATCATCGCCGATAACATTAAACGGAGGAGTCCCACAAGGTTCCATTCTGGCCCCCCCTTTTATACACCTTATACGTCGCTGATATATCAAAGACCATCAGCCATTGTAATATACATTGTTACGCGGATGATACGCAGTTGATGATATCGTCATCACCATCGGATTTGTTAAACAAGATAGATAATCTAAACAATGATCTACATACCCTTAACAAGTGGTTCACTGCAAATGGGCTCGCAATTAACCAGAATAAATGCGTATACACAATTTTAGGCTCTAACTATTATCTTGAAAAAGTAAATTTGATACAATTAACATCAAAATTAAAAACCAAAACATAATTTATGCACCAACCGTTAAAAATCTAGGCCTTACTTTTGATCCCAAATTTTCCTGGGCAGGACATATCTCAGTGCAATGTACAAAAGCACTAACAATAATGAGATCACTCCACAGGAGGAGAGACTTTTTCACTAGAGAAACGAAATTATATCTCATCGAAACTCTAATATATCCTATTTTCGATTACTGTGATGTGGTGTACGGCACGAATTTACAACGTAAAATATCGAACAGAATACAAAAAATACAGAATTCTTGCATTCGTTACGTTCTCTCGATCAGGAGAAATCAGCACATCCTACCCTTGCTCAATACATACAAAATCCTTAACATGTCTAGGCGACGCCTCCTGCATCAATGTTCTACAATATATAAGGTATTAAAATTGCAAACACCTAGCTATCTCCACGAGAAACTGACATTTAGAAATTCCATACATCCATACAATACTAGAGGTCGGCGAAAAATAGACATTCCCCGCTACTCTGCTGTCAGTTTCGAAGGCTCCTTCTCCCTCTGGTCTGCAAAGGTTTGGAATGCTCTTCCCGATTATGTTTCTTTTGCTACAACACCCAAAAACTTCAAAGAACACGTCATATTATTTTTATTGCAAAGACAACAATTGAGCATTAGCTCGTACGGCTAAGCAACAGGAATCAAGTAAAGTAAAACCATGTATTTTGCAAACACTTACCTGACACAACGAATATTTCAACCTGTGTGCATGCTATTTTAGTATCGATCTGGAAATTGCGTATGTACACGTGTGTATGTGTGTGTGTGTGTGCGTTGGTTTACCCGTGTAAACGAGGACTTCCATGTGTTAACACATCAGCAGTCCGAGGACATTTTTTGCCGACCGTAGATGCGAGGACGTCCTCGGATCGTCTCGACAATATATTCAAGCATCCCAATGCTTTCTCAGTGTCTGATCCTTTTCCCAGGCGTGGCTCGGAACGTAGGTCTGGTGCCTGTAGCGATAAACACACTCACACAAATGTCCCTATATTAACGGTCTGCAGGCATAAGTAACACATATCGGATTTCACACTCCGCTCTCCTCAAGGTCACGAAAGCCCGCCAAGGGTCCGGGGCGAGAGGGGGTGAAGTCCTCGGACTGAATGTCGCGTGCCCGTCACAGTACTTCTCTACCGCCCCCACCTCCTCTCCACGCAGGGGACAAAGACCTCCCAGGGTGAACCGTGGACATGTGTTTACTATAATTTCCCCTCGCTTCTGGAAAGAAAGCTTCCACCGAGTCCATGCCCTTTCACGCTTGCCTTTTGGTCATGTCGACGAAACCACTAAGAATGACAATTTTCCAGTTTTACTTCTCTTTGTAATCTGTTCCATGACTTTTTTAAATTATTTTTCCTTTTATAACCTTCTTTGTTTTCTTAGTTTTTCTTTGGTTTTCTCTCAGACGAATATGAATTATTCAATTGGATGACGCAACAAAGAGAACAAAAGCATTCATATCCTACCAGCAGTTTGAACTAGGGATGGCCAAAAAATTTCCGGATTCGGAAAATATACTATCCGGATTTCGGATTTCCGTTAAAATCTGGATTTCGGATAAAATCCGGATTTCGGTGAAAATAAGGATTTCGAATAAAATACGGATTTCGGAGCGAGAAGAATTACGGAGGCAACACAGGTTCTGGAAGGATAACGGATTACAGAGGGAAACCGAATTTTGGAGCGAAAATGGATTTTGATCGATATTTTCAATAATTGTCTCATGATTTTAACAATATACTTTAATCTACCAACCCAATGTCAGACTGTCTTCCACGTAGTACACCCTGGACTGCATTTAGGAGACTATGGCGTCTGGACTCACAGCCAGTACAATCCTACGTGGAGCTTTTTTGTGGTTATGTGATCTGCTCATATGTGTTTGTGATTGTTCCTCGCCTGCTTCATCCTATCACAATTCATCCTCATCTTCACGATTAGCCAAAAGTGGAAGAAAAGCTAAGTTAAATAGAACAAATAAATCAAATCAATTAATGTAATATGTCGTTCAACTAATAAAGTACGGGCTATGATAAATTTCTTCTAAATTTAAAGGGATAAGATAAAATACCTCCTGTGCAGTCACGGATACTTCTGGGTTATAACGGGAATCAGGGAAGGGACACATAAATGAGAGAGGTAGGGAGGCCATATCAAGATTCACACAGGAAAGATAGATTGATTGAGTTGGTGTTTTGAGTCCACTTTATGCACAGTAAGGCTAATCGGGACTGGGCCTATAGTTTAAAGTGTGATCCGACAGGAAATATAGTAATGATAGCCAAAGGGCCTTACAAGAGGTGACGACATCGTTTACTTTCGCTACTTTTTTCTAGACTGGAGGGGATGGAGAGAATTTTAATCAGAAGATCTGGTGAACGGATTACCCATGCACTTTTACCATGTGTCTTTTAAAACGCAGAAAGAGGGGAATGGGGAGTAATACAAGCAGAGAAAAATAGTGGAACGCAAAAATAAGACGTACAATACCAATGAGAAAAGGTGAAAGAAATGCAAAGGAATTCGGGAGAGGGCGAGGGAATATGTGTGTGAAACTCAAACTTTATATCTGTCAACCCTAATTTATCAGTATTTGGCTCCTGCCCAGCCGGTCAAAATTTTCTGGCGCCGCGCATGAAAGAAGCCGACTGCGCTTAGTAATATAGTAGATTGCCCTTCATTTATGAAATGATTGCACTACTTTATGTCTTCATTTTGGACCATATAATAATTGGTACAGGTTAACAAGAAGTTGGTACATGAGATCAGTTCCGCAACAATCAGATGTAATCTGAATATTTTTTTTGTACCTATGATACGAGAGCAGCGGCGTATTAATCATGTAGGTGCACTGAGGGAGCGTGGAATGACATTTTGTGGGATGTGATGTTGAAAATAAGGAAAACATGCATTCTTTAGCCATTACATCAAATACCAATGAACATTTAACAGGCTCTTATGAAAATATGCCAATGAAACTGAAGACTACTAGTGACTTGTTTCAGTTTTGTTTGTTTTGGCCACTACAAGCGCATGTGTTGCAATTCTAAACGAACAAAGCTTGTTTATTCAGGTCAATGACCATATACTGGGTCTTAAAGAAGAAAAATAAATTTTTAACAAAAAAAATAATAATGCTGGAAGAAAGACAACTGCCACTAATAATTGTAGAAACTCCCCCCCCCCAATAGAGGAAAGCAAATGCGGATTCTCTTTCAGATTACGATCAATATCTGTTGTCTACAATGACAGCGGTGTTACTCCAATGTGACTACAAACCTATCTCGCGGTACATCAATTACTATCATAGTAAGTCATACATATCGTAACTAGCAGATGCGGAAGAAAATTAAGGGGTGCTAAAGAACCCCTTCGCACCTTCTTCCCCGGGCCAGCCATGCATGAGAGCAAGAAAAGTTTCGTCGAAAGCAGAAAAAATATGTATGAAATTTTGTGTTGTATACCAACGATTTCATTGTTTCAGCTCCGAAGCATGTAATCTCAGGAATCAGATGCAAATGATTATATTCTTTCGGCGTCAGAAAGTGCTTGTGCATTAAACTTAAGCGCGAACTTGTCCAATCTATCAAAATATCGCTCTTGTGTAACTGCTACAACAGATAATGAGTCATCGAGCAATGTGGGCATGTTTGGTCGAAACAAAGAACTGTTGTACTACTGCAACAACACTGATCACATTGCTTTTCAGTTAGCCAACTATTCCTCTTTCTCAGTTTGGGATTAGCTGCAAATATATTCAGTAGACTAATACTTAAGTGCTATTTAAACGTTTAAAATAAGCGTCAGCCAGGATGGATCGAATTCGAAATCCCGATTCCATTCAAAATTCGGATTCCCTCCGAAATCCGGATTCTTCATTTTTACTATCCGGATTCCGGATTTGGCTATCCCCAGTTTGAACACTTGATTCGTAGCTCATTAGGGGCGTATGACAAAAGTCAGGGGTCGTGATATGAAGTGAGCCAACCCGCCTTTCTCTCGCTATTTATGTTTTTCTTCCCTCCTTTTCTTCCTCCTTCCAATAAAGCAGTTTTAACCATTCAATTAAATACATAGCGCATGAGTTCTAATATCTTATAGAGGAAAATCACTTTCCTTCATCCAGTTTTCCGGAAAATTGAAATTAATTAATATCATCTATTTTGGACATATTGTATTTTTAGGAATGTATTTTTCATATGCGTGGCATAGAAATCAATTCAGAACGTCTCTTTTGCACGTAAATTATAGTGTAGAAAATTCAACGATCTTTCAATTTGCGAACAAGACGCATGGGCGGTAAATTGTACAAATCAATTGGGTAACCATCTTGAAACATTGGCAGAGGTCTCAAAGCTTGTAGTTAAGCCTCTGTAGCTCGTACACTGTACACTTCCATTTCTTCGTGTTCTAGATCGCTTTCGTGTTTAGGATTTAATTGTTCTTACGATTCTGCCGACAAATCAGGAAGCCAAAAGCATATATTTTTAGTAATTCCTGATATTCGTAACCCTTATAAATATTTTCCAATAGAACATGCACTTGATTTGTTTACCCATCTCCATAATTAGAATGAGTTGCTTCCTAAAAAATCCAACAATTACTCACTCTTCACCTGCGCTGCCCAGTTGCGAACACAGCGAGTGAAAGGATATCTAGACAACTTCCCTTACCTTCAGCAACCACAGCACTAATTCTGACTGGGCACATTTCTCTGTTGGCTGCATATTTACGCAGATAATTTGATTTGCAAGATAAATACACAAATTGAATCACAACTCAAAGCCTTTAGCGTTTTAGTGTGAATAGGGTTATTAAGCGATTTTAAATGATCAGAAAAAGAACCACACCTATTACTGAAAATCACTATTTTTTTACTGAACACATTACTTAAATTCTTCCTTTTCTTCCTGTAACTGATTAAATATGATGCATCGAGTAGAAAAAAAGTAACTTGGAACCATCTAGTAAATGAAGTACAAAGGAAATACATTCTGCTTTCGTCCTCCCCACCAAATTGCACATATGGCGGCATTCTGCAAAGGTGTAAATGTTTTTATGTGTATGCTTGCTTTCAAGTATTCCCCAAAATAAGACAAATTGTTAACGTCGCACAATTGTACAGTTTACTTTGCTGTGAAATAATGCAACTCTTGAAGTTAACAAACTAAACTTTACCTTTAAATAAATATACCTACCATGCTTTTACCTTTGCACCTTACCGTGAGGGCCACATTTCAGGTGATGTGATCAGGGCCATCCACCGGTTGTTGTTACCCTCCAGGGACGCACGCGGGTTCGCAGGAAAGGATTAGCTGTTCTCCCCCGCTTTCAAGAAACATGCGAAATAGCCTGCAGTGCTGAAGTACCCAATTATTTTAATTCGCCGAATCAAAAAATCAATCCAGGGACGTAACTAGATTCGAAGAACCCTACACCCAGTTACGCAGCGACATTGCCTTGAAAATTTCCATGCGACGTCACCCACCCTGCGAATCATATCTCTGTTATGTTATAGGAGAGTTAAGCTACATTGTGTTCTCCAAATACGCAACTATACCATACTAACTGAAATATTCATATCTGTACAACACCGTGTGTAAAGATCAGCGCTCGTACTGGAAATTGTTAGGTGAGAGAAGTTGTTCTAGGCTTGGGGGTTGCTTGGGATATTCTTTATAACATATTCCACTGAGGAGAGGGATACAATTCCCCGAATACCTCACTTAGAGCATTGGTAAAGATATAATAGCAAACACATTTATATCAGCGGCGGCTGGTGGGTCCTAATTAGGTGAAGGGCTAGTAGGAAATACTGTTATAATAGAGAAAATTAGATCAAATCTTACACATACTTATTAGAAACCCCATTTTTTAATAAGTATGTGTAACTATTTATGTAATTCACCTAATTCGGACTCAGCAGCCGCCGCTGATTTATATACGTATATGGATATACACTAACACAGGGTGTCGTTGTGAACCACCGACAATCTTCCACAGCATGGAAACGACATCAATGTGAACGACATTTTTTCGATAACATTTTGTTCGTTGAGGTCTCATTATGACAGTACGAGCCCTCAAAATATACCACTTTTATCCTGTATGCTTACAGCCATGCATCACATGACACCAGTGGCGTGCATAGGATTTTGGAAAGGGACGTGTTATGCATAGCTACTTCCTCTTGGTAGTCATCCCTCATTTTGTCATATTTTCTTTCCTTTGACGTTCTCTTTTTTATGAACACTGGGCAAAAGGGGGGTTATAACCCCCCCCCTTGGGCACGTCACTGCATGCCACTAACTTTCTTATCTAATGTGAAACGACAAAATTTATTAGTACACGCTAGTGACAGACAAGGAAGGATAGCCACAAGGATATGCATATCTCTTAATAAAAACTTAGAAAATTTGTAAGGTAAAGGTATGAAACACGATAAGCAACGTGCCTGAATTGATCGAAATTTAAAATCAAGAATGTCGTTCTGTCAGATTCTCTGCTAGCACGATTCTGCTTCATGTCTTTAGTATGTTGGTAACCATGATTATGCAGTGCATGGTTACATACACACAAGTTAAGAATATTATGTTTTTCGCGGGCTGGTAGACCTGAAATAGGTCCTAAACTAGCAATAGTTATTACGGAAAATAGTTGTGTTGATATCCTCTACATGCAGCAACATTTGGTTGATGTTTGAAGGGAAATTCTTGTTATGAAAGGGGGAAGGGTAATAATTACGCGATATTAATAACTTGTGTGCAGATTTTTGCCCATTTGCCTTTTCTATTCTTCTGTAGTAAAACGTAGGCTTCAATGTTTTAAGTTCGTTTCATGGCGTTTCTAGTTCAAGAATGCATTTTCATCGTGCATATAAATGCCTAATTTGTGTGTTACTGCCTATTTTGCATGGTCGTGCCTAAAGTGCCTATTCTGCAATTTCTGCTTACTTCGGTTTTTTTCTCCCCTTTGACTTACCCTGCATGAAGGCAAGCCTTTGATTAAGTTGAACTGACTAAAATCTGATATTCGACAGATTTGAGGGAACGTCAGATCTTTGCAAATTCCAAATGTCGCTTAATCAGGGTAAGCAAACTGAAAATAGGTTCTTGACTCATACTCCGACAAAACGAAGCTGACCCACCACATCTTCTCCTGTTTTATTTCAACTGGAAGCTTGTAGGAGTCACGGTACTTAGTTGTGTTGTTGTGCTTGTCAAAGGATACACATTTCTGACGATATCCTTTGTTTCAAAATGTCAAAGGACTAGGCGGCCCAAGGTTCCGCGTGCGATTCCTGTGCTCGATATCTCTTTGTCAGTGTCATTTCAGCAATTTCATTTAATCATCCTCCATCCTCATTGTCGCGAATCAGTAAAATGGCGGAAAGCAAAGTAAGATTAGAAGCGTATGAAATAAAGGTTCACAAAGAGTGACTTTTTTAAAGGCCGAAATTTTAGCCAATTTTAGTGCAATTTTTAATTTTAGGATGTCTTTAAAGTGCCTATTTCAGTACTTTTTCTTTAATTTTGTAGTGCCTCTTAAGTGCCTATTTTGATCCTTTTGGGCGCCTATTTGCCTGCCTATTTTAGATATTTCTAGTGCCTACATATTCGCACCCTATTAATAACTATGTGAATTTTAGTGTAAAATTTTACGAAGAATTGAAGGTGTATACATATACATTTTTTAAAATACAAGGGGCTCGCACTTCCTAACAGCGGCTCTGGTGTCAAACTCGCTGCCTGCAGCATTTCTTGATGCGGCTTGCCTTGACCCTGCCTACATTTCATGCATACAGGACTATATATACAATTTAAGTTATCCAGGTTTTTTCCTTCATGAAGCAAGCGTCGACTCATCGAAACTACACGAAACAAACCTATTTCCCTACATTCTTGCATTCCATTAAAAAGGGGGAAGTGGCTGCCTATTAAGCAAGTTTATTCACAGGTTGGTCCTGAAGTATAGAAATATCTTGCTGGCTGGTGGAGACGAGCATTGATACTCTCTGTCGCTAACGAGTCAATTGCGAAGGTTTTGAATTGAATAAATTCAGTTTCTGGAAAAGTTTCACACAACTTTGTCGCTGCGTAATACTTGTGGCAGTAAGAAAATGACTATAGAAGAGGAATGTAGATTTTCTCAAACGAAATAGGAGATTGCGTATTTTTGTTGTGAAAAGTGTTGATATTTTGTGTCCTGATAACGTGTATTCATTCAAAGATATTTCTTTGTTACGAAATAAAGTTGTCGACCGCCTTGGTGGAGTCGTTATCTTATCACAGTGATGCGGTGCGACTCGAGGGTTCACAAGTTCGAATCCAAGCCTGGACATGTGTTCTTTGTGAGTGTCCTTTCTTCCATATCATCATATTTTCACTCATCATCGCCGTCGCCATTAGCCAAAAGTGACAAAAAAGCGATGCTAGATAACAAAAATCGAAACAAAATCAAAGGTTAAAATACCAGAATTACAGATGACGAGAGGATTGATCGATCACTTAACAAGCTATGTCAAAACGAACAATTGAAATCATATTTAATGGTTTTGTTGCATTTTCGCTTTAAATACATGAAAGTATGGACATCTGTGGGGTTGCTCAGCTGTATTTACTCGTGGATTCGAGTCTCATCTCAGTGTGACAGAATAACTGTTTGTCATGATTTCCCTCCGTGACACAACAGAAATATTTTCAATGACTTAGAGTTCATTTAGCAAAGATATAGTATTCATTTATCTAAGTTAGTAACATATATATTTTACAATTTACACATACAAGTTATAATTTCAGTCATTTCCCAACTTGTAAGGAAAACGAACTGTCAGTATGTGATCCTAATTTAAGTCAATACTCGTCCAAAGTAACTTTCCACTTGATTAATTTGATTGTTTATTGATTTGCTTCATTTTACTTCGCTTTTTGCTTTTGGTTAAATAGGAAGATGAGGATGAGCGATGATATGATGAAAGGGACGCTCACTAAAACATTGATGCCCATGCCGAGATTCGAACACAGGACTCCCAGCGACGTAGCACTCTGTCACCGATATAGGCATTGATGAATTTGAAAATAGGTTTCAAGGCTTCTGAGGGGAATTTTCTTATTCACTAATTCCTTTTCCTTTGATGGTGCGTGTGAAAGTTCCGAGCTTGAAATCGAACATTTTGAAATACAGCGCAACTCAGCATTGAGACAGAAATATCATCAAAGGTTAGTGTTTCCAGATTTTTCCTATGTCTCCCAGAGCAGCGTCCACGAATAAGTCATTTTGATGGTGGAATTTTAGGGATGTTGGAAGCACTTTACTTTGTAAACACCTGTTCTCCATTATGAAAAAAAAATAAATGAAAGAGCCCAACGATCAAGAATGACTGATAAACATTTCTGCATTAAGAGTTTTCTACTCACAAAGAAATTAGTGCGAACATTGGGACATTGAGAAGCTGGCTGGTTTCGAAAAAACAAAATGTCAAATCTGTGGTACATGAAACTAGAATTGCCCCCCCCCCCATTTTTTTATGTTTTGACAATTGTAACCGATGTACGTTTGAAACAAACATGTAAAATACTTTCACTAACTACCAAAATATACTTCAGTTTGATTTTCTTTCAATAAAATATATAAGAACTAAAATATATTTTTCATTACAATTACATACGTGCGTAATTATGGAGTCATTCAGTTCTAATCAGGGTTATTTATGAAGGGGGATAAGGGGGAATTTTTCCTTCTGATTGCTAATTTTTGTCACCTGAAAGGGGGGGGACACTCTCTATATATTTTATATAATATACCGATGCTGGAACAGTAATCACTAGAATCCTCCCGTCTGGGCCAACCTTCAAGATATGCGGCCCTACTTACAATCTGAATTTGACATGGTTGATGTAAGTGAAAGTTTCTTTCCTCTTTTGTTCGTGGATTTGCCTCTGGCCTCACCCTCGCCATCCCTGTTGAAGCAAACAATGTGTTACCCTCGACAAGGGTGAAATCCAAAGAGCAAAAGTCATTGGCCTGGCTTACGATGGGGGCTCCGCACAACAATTGCGCTCAAGGTTACCAGAAGAGTATTCAAAACGAGCCTAGTATTCCAAGGTCTGTTGACCACCCATCCATGTTGATTCAGAAAGTATGTCACCCAACGGCCGTACCACGCATAATGAACGGTCGGATGAAAGCAAAAACCAGACTGAATATAATTCCAGTCCATATGGTTTTGTTCAATTTTATTTTTACCTACAAAGGATGTTGCGAGGGAAGTTATAAGGCGACGACGGTACCACTGCGCCATCCGGGATACCCTCTCGTCCTTAGTGATAGACAGTTAATTATCAGAAACCATTCACTCAACGAATAGTCTCGTCAGAAAGAGACAGTACAAGACAGTGCACTGTAGTCGAAGGAACACTGTTAGTAAATAAACACCTCCTTTTAACATCATTTTGTTCCACCTGGAACTCCCCTGGCTAAAACCTCGTTCCTCACATAATTCCACACAAACAGACTCAAAATTCCTCTCAGAAGTTTTTATGTAGTATTTCATTACTATATTGACGTTACGTCTGGTGACAGCTTCTATCTTGTTACTGTATCCTACTCTTAATGTACAAAACAGTAAAAACCCTTCAAGCTTTATTCCTCGAACACTTGTGACAATAGAGTAACGTGTTTTCAAAGAAGCCAAACCGGAAAACACCACACATGTAAATTCCACAAACTTACAAATTTCAAGATTTGAAGTAAGCTCAAGTTGTAAGTCTGGTAATTTCCAGTTTAATGAGGTAATTTTTAGTCTACGTTTTTCTACTCGTAAATGGTGATATATAATGAAAACTTGTTAATAGGTGAATTTTTTAGTAAATATAAAATTTCTTGAATTGAAAGAACTCTGTATTATCAAATTCTTTGATATACATATTTTCCCTTCTCCTGTCAATTTTTTTTGTAGACAACAATCAGAATTAATTCCCATCGTCGATCGTTAAGAAAGTACTCGAAGACTCGAACTGATCGATTCAGACTATATTGATTACTCACAACTTCTAAAGGCGCAAACGAAAACTGTCTGATGAATACAGTAGATCTCGGATTTTAGGTTTTTAACCTAATTTTTTGTTTCCTTTACAGGTATGTAAGAAATAATAAGTTATGTCAGCGTTTCGTTACAAAACGCAACGACTGGTGAAGTTTTATAGGACCTAATAAAACCTATTTTGCTTGTTAAAACCTATTTTAGATTTATGTGCCTAAATCAAGCCTTTTTTAGGTTTTTATATATTTTAAAATGTTTTACAGGATTTTTATGTCACACAGAGGCATTTGCTTTGTTTAGTCACGAAAAACTCAATGACGAACGTGTTGAAACGTACTCTCTGTCGATTTCTCTTCCTCCAAGTCCATGGTGATTTTTCAAAGCTCTAAACAAAGCAAAATTTCTGGTGCCACTGATACCTGTACAGTCCAAAGTGCAAACTTCTGATATGTGTGGTCTTGCTCACTTTCGCGTCACTTTGGTGCTTGTGGAATTCACTGTTTGCAAACTAACATTTCAGCATTGAAGTTTGCACCACTGACTATGTTTTTGTTGAAAGATTATTTTCAGCATATAAGATGATCCTCACAGACAAAATTACAGAGTTCGACTGTGGATAACATGAAAAAAGATTGTTGCCTAACTATATGGCGAAGATTGGTTTTTAATAGCAAATTTCCAATGATAACTTCTTCCATCGCCGTAGGATTAGGCAACACACATAACGTTATACAAGACAGTGCGTATTTCAGAATATAGGTGTCCCATTTTCATTGCCGGTGACTATACCTAATCAGTATTTTCTCAGGAATCTTGAACTAACATAAGTTTTTTTTTAGCCTACTTCAGGATTTTTTGAGCCTAACTTAAGATTTTTAATACCTGTTTTAGGATTTTTAGAACCTAGTTTTGAATTTTCAGAGCCTATTTTAGGTACGTAAAAGCACACTTTTTTAGAACCTAAAAATCCATGGTCTACTGATGGAAGACCTATCAGATACTAGATTCTTATGTTAACAACTAACGTAGTTGTTTATAAGATGGTTCCAGAATCTAAAAGAAACTAAGTTACGACTTGTCACTTCCTGATCAGATTCTCAGACTAAATTTTGCGGCGGTTACATGCGGAAAGTTTAACTACTTTCTTTACATTAAATTATATCTCGACTCAGTTGATTAAAATTGGGCAATCAACAAGATTGTTTTTTTCTAAATCACTTTGGTTTAAAATAGAGTTTAAACCAATGTTTGAATAAATCTTTTTTAACCAATGTTTCTTATTTTGTTATTTTGTGTTTTTTCAATATAATTAAGAGAAAGGAAATGAAGGAAATAAATTTTCACTTAAATAACAATATACTGAGACTAGACTGAGTGGGATAAATTCAAGAAATAATCTGAAGGACAAAAAGGAGTAAGCGTAATGGTACTAAAGGGGCTACAGCCCCCTCCAAAATTTTGAAAAATCAACAATTTAAATTCTTGACATTTTCATGACCTTTTTTTATTTTTCTTAGCATTTATTTAATCACCCTCTACTTACGTACAGTTGGAAATTAAGAAAATTTACATTGTTGTGTACCTGTATTGTGATTTTATAAAAGATTTGTACAAATATTCAATTTTATCATATCCCAGTACAGGTATATAACAATGTCACTATACTGTAAAAAATAGCAAAAATTCTTGACAACAAGAATAATTTCTTGACTTTCTTGACCTACCTGTTGATTTCTTGACTTTTTTGACATTATTGACTGGTAGGCACCCTGTAAAAGCTCGGGAAAAGCCAGAGTGGTAAATGCAAGCCCCATAAATTGACCCCCAGTTGCCATTTTTGATAGCATTGGGTTCTAAGTTAAGAAAATATCTGAAATTCTCCTTTCCATGTATTATGATATTAATGCATCATACTCGCTATTTTCAATCTGTTATTTACTGATTTCAACACGCAAATACATAATAAATATAATAATAATAATAGTAATAACACGACAAATTATTAGCTGTGCTATGTTCCCATGGGCCCCTACAAATTCGTGCCACTGAAAGCATCCACTTGTTCAATTCCAGCCCCCCCCACCCCCCGAAAAAATCCTGCGTACGCCAGTGCTTACAGTACATTCAAACCATTCGTTGTCAGAAAATGGGGGTTTACCTCCCTCCCCTTCTAAACTACCCATTTACATCTCAAAGTTTGTTACTAATTTATATTCCAAGCAGCATGCTAAACTTAGAATAAGAAAAAGTACTGTAGTTCCATTGATTCACAAACATCTCAAGCCCCTGTGTTATTTTTTAGAAATAATTTGCATTGTTTCTAATATACAACATAAATTAAAAATTATAATATAAAATTTGTTATTTTTCCGCCTCCGTTATGAAGTCATGAGTGTAGCAGGCTTGGACGCCAGAGGTTCTCTGTCATGTTGGAATCCTGGGGGAGGTATTGGATTTGTGTCTATTTGTTTTTCATCGCTTCATCATTCATCCTCAGCTTGCGATTATCCCAGTCCTTTTTCCCTTGAAGCGGTCGACAAAAGCCGTGGAAGAACAGACGAGGTGTCTTCCGGGAAAAATTGTTGGCAAAGGAACAAGGTTACTGGTGACATTTTTATGGGAGTCGCTTCAACCCCAGGTTTCCAATGCCAAAATACCATCACAATTGAATCGTTTATTTAAGCAACCCCCTACCGACTACTTTTGGCCAAAACGACATTTTTACAGTTTCATTTAGCCCTTATCAAGATGCATAATTTGATGTAGAAACCACTCATATACCGTAACGCAGGTAAGTGGCCATGAAATATCTGTTTAATGCAGAAACTCCTCAAGGGTCACAACATAGAGGCTTTCTGCAGTAAAGATGTAACTCACTTGGTACCAACTGATTCAATCGCAAGTTCCGACCAGTTGGCAATACTACATTGTATCCAAGAACAAGTGTTCTCCAGTGGATTGGCATGTTTAACACTGTCGTGAATTCAGTGGCGTGCCCAAGGGGGGAGGGGTTGGTGGAAGTCATACCCACCCCCTTTGGCCCAGCATTCAAGAATAAAAGAACATCAAAAGCACGAAAAAGTGGCAAAATGAAGGCTGGCGACTAAACAAATATATACGTAACCCCCCCCTCCCCCCTTTTAGAAAATCCTGAGCACGCCACTGCATGAAATGTTGCCTGACAAAGTTCATCTTCAGCTAAATTCACCAAAAAACCAACAGGAAAGGTCCCCATAATCAGGAAGAAACTGGACGATATTCGTAAGTTGCTGGATTACACACGAGAATATGACAACTTCTACGACAACATTCTGCTGTGGCCAACAACACATGCTGAATGCTTCAACTTGGTCTAGGACAGTGGCGTAGCAGCCGCCACCCGCAAACCCCGCAATGCGGGGGGCGAGTTCTCTCTGTCATCCTGAAATTTTATATAATCTCAGAAATTCAGCAGTTACTGTCGCTTATTTAAGAAATGGATTTACGAAACAGAAAGTTGGTTCCCAGTAACATATCATATGACGACGTCTGCGATAATAAGCAGAGGGGCCCGGGCAACTTGACATTATGGGTCTCCTCCGAAATTCAGAATTAAGTTACTTGCTCATAGATGGCAATCGATAGGAAGCTTCTCTCATCTCATACCTTTATACCTACGTGGTTTTCGTAATAGTAGTGTAGTGTAGTGTAGTACAGTTGTGAATCGGGTAGAAAGATTCAGTTGCTCAACCGGTCGATGTCTTATTGTTACACAATATCTAACCAAGCAAACTTGATAATTTATGACATTTTTATTACCAGTAATATTACGTGATATTTTTAAGCCCCCCCCCCCCCCCCAAGCCTCAGTGTGAGATTGAAATAAGATCTGAGATAAATTTCCCACATTGTCCACACCTATTACGTTTTACTTCAAAGGAGCCTAAAAACTCAGGATGTTAAGCCCAAGGACAATTTTCCCTTTGCCCTTAGGTCCAGTAGCCTCAAATCCGCCATGCAGGGTATACAAAGTATACAGTGCTCGAAGTGCTCCAATCCCTCCAATAGACATTTCATTGAGTGACAAATTTTCAGTGAATAAAGTCCAGTCGCTGCTTAATTTTCTATCTCTCAAAACTGTCCGTCTCTATTTCTTAGCAGCAGATTGCAATTGATCCGAAGATATTAGGTCACCATTGACAATATAGAGGTCCAGTTCAACCCCCGTAACTGAAATGATAAGTTTGCTTGAGTATAAAACTCAGTATTAGTATTAGAAGCGTAATGTGAGCGGCTCTTACGTTGAATCTTGGCCTGGCATAGCCAGAGAATGTCTTTTTGGGCTGAAGGTGCATCCACCTCTAAGTCGAAAAAAGGAGTGTTTACTATCCTTTAAACAATTTACCCAAACAGTATTTTTTTTAAATATATGTGTATTATATGTAACCTACATTAAAGAAAAAAACGCTTCGAACAAAAAATACAAAGGATCATGAACAAAATAGTTAGCTGTGTGAAGCCTCCATCCTCCCTAAGAAAGAATCCTGGCTGTGCCAGTGCGTTGAAGTAAGAGAAAATATTTCTAATGTGTTCATTCAGTTATTTATCATAGATTCAGACCACCCTGATTTAGTTTCGACAAACTACTAAACTGATATATAGCCTAAGTCGATGTCGAAAAATGGGAAGGAAGGGTTAATTCATTTTACAACTTGGGAGGGGGGTGCTAACTATTGTGCGTCCTTTCCAGGCCCTTAGCTAGAACTGACCTCCAGGGGGGGGGGGGGGCTCACCGGTATCAGGTGAGGCTTTGTGAACCAAGTCCATTTTTCAAAAGTTCAATAGTATTAAATGAAGGTAAATTATGTGTGTAGGGGTCATTAAGTTAAATTAAAATGTAAAATTCAGACATATACAAATACTAGTTTTTTTTCTATTTATCTTCTAAAACATCTCTTAAAGTGCTAATGACTGCCACTGACACCATACCCTTAACACACACTCCATACTATTTTTGATGATACAAATATTTATATCATACATGTCAAGATGTACAATATTCACTTCAATCATAGTGCCTACCGTACATTCCACCCCCGGCCAAAGCAATAAACTTGGGATCTGTTGACATATTTGACGCAGATGTGGAAGCAATGTGGATGATGACATCAAAGTCACAGATTTCTGTCAAACGAGAGCCTGCAACAGGAGCAGGGATGGTACAGATAAAGAAGGCGCCCTATGAAAGAACTTTCTAAAGTCTAGATAATCTTCTAAACACTTTCCGCTGCTTAGACTTCTGCTCATACACAAGATGAACGAACGAAGTTGTGAACAAATTAATATATTCTGTCAACATTTTCACTCTTCACCTAAAATTAGAATACAAATATTATGTGGGACAATAGCATTTTTTTTCTCACAAACGATATTTGTGGAGATAGGGGGTTTCTGAAATAAACTATTCAATTTCTGTCTAGGCACATAAGCAAGATTTATTAGTTCCTCTTGACAGTAGTGTATTTAAAGGAAGGGTGTCAGGATGGGATTTTTAGAGAAACGTTTCTAGTGCGAACAAGTAAAGAAAACTTTTATGACTTTCTTAATTAGCAAGTCAACTGCAAAATTACTCAGGGAACTTTTTTTAAAAAGGGAGATAAAATACAATGAAAAGTGTAACGAAAGGTGACCTAAGAGAATTATAGCTGAATGAAAGTCAGAATGAATAAATGCATTATCTATTCGATCCCCGGCCGGTTCAAATCTGGGAACTTTTCTAACGATGGAAGCGGCCCCGGCACCCACCCAGCGTCGAATAACATGGGTACCTGGGGGAAACCCTGGGGGGTAAAGGCGGTCAGGGGCGTGATGCTGATCACATCACCCCCACTCACGACCGGATCAAGAAAGTGTGGGGCGTTACCCCCACACCCCCTATACGCCTTCATGGCGTGGTGCTATGCACAGGGGAACACTTTACCTTTTTTTATTGCTCCTTGGTGTCTGCAATGTGTCAGTTGTCAAAGGGAAATAGGAAAGAACATAACGTTTTTTAAATGTGTTTTGAAATTCGAACCAAAAAGTTATATTTGGATAGTTGTATTTTTTGTTCTCCGTGATTTTCTTATATGTTGAAGTAGGTCATGAGAAATGAATTTTGTGCAATTTTCAGACGCTGGAAAAATTTTCCCTACCCTGTAGAAAATGTCATACTTCAAGGTCAAACCGTCCACTTTTCATGAAAAGTGAAACATGAGTACGTTTGGAGTGCTGTATCTTTGGAAAGCAACAACACCCCAAACTTTTGTTTTGATATACTGTTATTATAAGACTGCTTGTATACATTCAATTGTTTTGATGGGGTATTGTTGCTTTCCATTGTTATGCGGCAACAAAGAGGGTCCAAAATGCAGTATTTGCCTGTTTTCGGCCCTTAATATCTTGGTTAAGTAACACTACCCCATTTTTTTTTTACTGGGCATGGAAACTCACTATTAGGGCAAGCTACCTGATATAGCACATTACTTGGATATTGACGCAGATTTAAACACTCAAAAACTGCGAAATCGGCAACTTTAGATTTAGGCTTATCTCAAAACAGCGGACGGGTAGCAAAAAACGTGGTATGCCATGTTGTAGCTGAATACATGTACTAACACACGGAAATAAAAAATCATTGGGGCTCGTCCCATTTTCGAGAAAAAAAAATTCAAAATGTTCAATGTAAATTATCACGCTTCCTCTCCTATCAGAAAGTGGAACGGCCATTTCTCCTCCATTTCTTTGTTCCAAATGGAACACTCCATGTCTTGAAAAGTTGTGGGATAGTTTGAGCTTTTATTTCTTTGATGGATAACGTACTGGTAATGTCACCTCCTTGCAATCAAAGGATCCCGGGTTTTATGCAGGGTGGAGGTACTACAAGTGGTCCGCATTCCACTTTAAACTGCAAATCCCCAGTCCTGATTAGCCATCTTGTGCATAAACTGGGTTTAAAGACAAAACTCTAGATACAGTGGCGTACCAAGGACTTACGAAATGGGGGGGCACTTATACATTTTTACAATAGTCAGTCATCATTTCGCCACCTTTTCCTGCTTTGACATTCTTTTTACTGGGCCAAAGGGGGATAATAATCTCCTCCAGCCCCCATTTTTGGCATGCCACTATATATTTTTTTGGAATTCATGCGATTAGAGTATGTTTGTAAAAGATGCTGTATTATTATAACAAAGACAACAGAACTTTCTTGTAAAAGTCTGTACTTGTAACACCATACTATGTGAGAGATTCCCAAAATAAACCAATATCAATTAGGGTAAGCCTAGAAGCATCTTCCTGGCGTAGTGGTTTTCAGAGCACGCTACGACGCCAGGGGTCCTGGGTTCGGATTCCGGTCTGGTGTTGATTCTTCTTTGTGAGTGTCCCTTCATCAATTTCATAAATCATCACTCATACTCACTGTCTCGATTAGCCAAAAGTGGCAGAAAAGCGACGTAAAATAACCTAGTAATCTCAAAAAGGTCTAGGAACAGCAGGTTTAGGATACTTCCATCATCTTTAATATTGTTCCTTCAAGAAATCAATTTATTTTTGTCATAATCATGGCCATTGTTTCAAAGGAATTTCAAAATATCAGACCCAAATTTATATTTTCGGATGCTTTACCTTGCAAGCATAATGGCTCCAGATGCGCTTAGTTTTCTTTGGATTGTGGTGCGGTGAACAGTTTTTTTTTTTGTTTTTTTTTTAAAGATACCTGTAAGTAGGGAGGAATCCAGAATTTTTCTAGCAACATGTGAATACAACCTCAGCGACAACTGTTACCGTTGAATACGGACATTGGATTTCGATTTAGAAACCATTTGTTTTCGTAAATCTGTTTCTCTTCTTTTGAGTTTTCATTGAGTTGGTGTCTTAAGTCCACTTTATTCACAGTAAGGCTAATTGGGACTGGACCTACAGTTTATAGAGGGATCCGAACCACTATGTGTCTCCACCGGGTAGCGAACCCGGGACCCCTTCATTACGATTCTCTTCTTTTGACTGATGCCAAGTACAAGGGACGATTATTGTGTTAGAGCAAGGGGAGAAATGCATGCTTGTCCCAATAGCCAGTCCGTCCTACGGCCGTATAGTATTTTTCACATCTTTGGTACGGCCTTTAATACTTACGTACACTCATTGAAATGCGTTTGTTTGTGATTGAAAAATTCAGATGTTTTTCACAGCTTCTAGAGTTCCACTTCATACTCGTCAATGTGACATTTTATTATTATTACGTGCCACAATCCAACTTGTCAGGTGCAATCTTCGAAATTCGAATATCCTTGAAGATTGATTGATTGATTTGGTGTTTTAAGTCCACTTTATGCACCGTAAGACTAATCGGGACTGGACCTACAATTTAAAGTGGGATCCGAACCACTATGAGCCTCCATCGGGTATCGAACACGAGACCCCTTGATTACAAGGAGACGACACTACCACTGCGCCATCGGGGAGCCCCTCAATCTTTCAAATAAAAGGTCAAGTAATACCCAAGCTAGACAGAAATTAAGAAGTAGGAGTTGTAATGGTCGGGTTGACCATTACTAGTAGTGTTGCCCACAAGACGAGACTTTGGCCTGTCTCGTCTTGTGGAAATGCTGTCTCGTCTCGAAAATATTCGTTTGTCTCATGACACATGGTCAATCTCGTCTCGTCTCGAATTTTTAAAAGCCTGTTCCATCTCGTCCCGTGGGCAACACTAATTACTAGTTTTGTATTATTGTATTATTTAATTGCCGGCCAGCTACAAGGTGTAGTGTTAAGTAATATGTTTTCCATGTGTGTACTTTTATGATATTATTACATGTAAGTGTATGTGCTTAATGAATTGTGATTTTTTTGCTGGATATTAGATTCCACTGTTTTTTAGCTTCCCGGTTTGGGGGAAGCTACAGGGTTCACGTTCACGGACGTTTACCCCGACTATACAAAAGGGCCAGTTGGGCTTTAGGAAAAAAAACAGTTTTTTACTACCTTCACAACGACGAAGACCCTTCGAAAGTCTTGTCCACTCAGGGTGGCTAGACTGAATGATTGAGAAGAAAATGTAATACTTGGCAAATGAACAGCTTCGAAAGTCTTAGTCCACTTATGGTGGCTAGACTGGTGACTGAAATTAATGTATCATTTGGCCAAGGAACCTACTTCGATAGTTTAGTTCACTTATGGTGGCTAAACTAATGATGGAAAATATATGTAGCATTTGGTAAAGCTAACCCCTGTTTGAAATCCCCAAGATTCCCAATTAGCAAAAGATTTGCATTTGTACGATATTGCCGAGTCGCATCATAATGCCTAGCGGGCTGAATGAGGATGCTGCGTAAGGAAACGCAAGACTAGTCGGAATATCAAGTAAGTCGAGGGTAGGCTACAGAGATAGTTAGGCTAACTCTGTGTTAATGAAAGTATCAATGGTTAGGCCATAGGTACGAATTTGCTTGAATTAAGGAAATTGGTTGATTATGTAAATGCACTTAAGTATGGAAACACTTTGTAAATATGTAAATAATAGCAACGTATAATAAATGCATATAATCCTACTAGGAATGTTATGATTTGCTGAAGTAACTCCAAGAACTACAGTTACTGTCCATTTTTAACAAAATATTTTTTCACTTTCTGTACATGTGTAATGAACCAGGGACTAAAAATATAAATGTTATGTGAACCCCCCCCCCCCCCTTCGTAATTCCGGCGCAAATATAATCTGCTCGCTTGGCAAGCAAGGTGAGGTGGAAGGAGAGATTGAAAGGATCATACAAGGGAAGGGAAATAATTACGAGGGCCGGAGTTAAACCAGGGATTGGGGGGTCGAACTTTCACAGAGTCTAGTGCTGGTGTTTTAGCTGTGTGTTAAATTGAACAATCCCCAAATTTTGTCTCTCTGGCTCTTGTAGTTTCTGAGTACTCACTTATGAGTGTCTCAGAAGCTATGGTTGACACGGAATTACACGATGGTTCTCGATGTTAATGTAGAACCTAACATTGTGACTTTTAAATCAAGGCTTATCGAGTTTGATCCCGATGGAGGAACAGTGGTTCAGATCCCACTTTAAAATACAGATCCAATTATGGCGGTATCCAGGGGGAAGGGGACATTAACTACTTTCTAAAATAAATATAATGGCTAAAGTTTTAATATTACTTCAAAACTTATCACTCATCATTTCGTTTGTTGCCTCATTGACTTTTCAAATTTCACCCCTAACGATCGAAAAGAAAGTAAATAAAGTAGATTAAAATAGTCGCAATCTCGTACTATATGTTCTGTTGCAAGTGACCCAACAAAGGCCCTTAAAATCTCTGTGCCGTCACACAAATTCCGGTAATTGCACTTCCGTAATTTATTACTTCATCTTTCATTGTCATGGTCAAGCGAATCCTGTAAACATTGATGTAAAATAGCCAGAAATATAAATAAATCATGCAATTCAACATTTAGATTTACTATTGTATTGTTAAAGATAATCAGGTTGCACATAAATAATGTGAATATCAATATAATCTATAATCTTTGTGGCCCTTTGAAGATCGTTGAATATCTTAAAAGAAGCCCCACGAAGTGGTACACCAACAGGGTAAAGTTCGTACCGCCTTTGTTCGTAGAGTGCTTACTCCAAGAAGGGAAAGTGTTAGAGCCCCTGGCCAAATTATTAGATGCACCTCCAAATTTTATGCAAAATTTTAAGGATCTTATTATCTCGTCTATTTTTTTTTGTTTTTCTCTATTTATTTTATTTATATTTTATTATATGAAATATTACATTGATTTAATGTGAACCTTAATAAAAAACAACAATTACTTGATAAATTAATAGTTACAAATATAATTTCTTACTGTGTTTCTTGAATATTAGCTATATAATATGTACATATGACTGGAAGTCAATTTTAATATTTGGTTTAGCCGCCTTTGGTCTTTATTAGTGCTTGGATTAATTTTGCCACACTATCAATACATGCTTGTTCTGTCTCTTTCATATGAGGATGGTGAATCCACACTTGAATTATTTTTTCAATTAGGCCAATTCTCGTCGTAATTGTTTGCTTTGCCACTTCTTTTTTCACTAGGTACCAAATATTTTCAATTGATTAAATATCTGGAGAGTTTCCCGGCCAGGGCAAGACAGGAACATTTTCACTCTGTAGAAACTGTTTTATTGATTTATTTATTTTATTATGAGGCTCCATCCTGCATGAATACGAAAGGTTTTCCATTTGGGAACCATTCCCTTGCTTGAGGTTGCAACTTTCTTCTAAGCACTTCCCTATACTGTTCTTGCCTCATTGTTCCTTGAACGAAATACAGACGTCCTGTACCTTTGCCACAAATGACTGACCAAATCATAACTTTTATCGGATGTTTGATAGTCTGCACAACTCAATCAGGATTGTATTTTCCACCTGGACATCTTCTCACAAACAGATTTATTCCCCAAGATTGCAAACGTGCAATCGTCACTAAAGCAAACAGATCTCCAAAAGTTCAAATCTTTTTCGTTGTGAGCTTTTGCCCAACGAAAACGTTTATGAATCATAGCAGGAGTTAATTTTGGCTTCTTAGTAGGTCTGAGTGCCTTCAGGTTCATATCAGGGAGCTTACGCCTTACTGTTCTTTCAGATGCACGAACACCACTCTTTTCAAGTTCCTTTTACTCGCAAATCTATTCATGAGGCAAATGTTCTTCAAACAGCGTAAGGATCTTGGAGTAAAACTTGTTTTACATCCACATCTGTTCTTTTGTGGCTCACACTGTCCACCATATTCAATTTTCTTCTTTATTTGCCTCACCGATGCTTCAGACACATCAGGTCATTGAGAAATCTCACAATCGGAGAACATTTTTGTCTTTATTAGTGCCTTAATTTCAGCCATCTTTCTCGGTGTCAAGTCACTTTTTTACCCATGACTCCCTAATGTTAATAATTAAATTAAATATATATATATATACTGACAGTGTACAAAAACAATATCACTGCAAAATTTAGAACAAATACGATTCACAATTCCCAAGACGTCCTCCTCTCAACTCAGCTTGAACTGAACTGCTGCATGTTCGTTCAACAACGACGACGTTTGGTGTTGGTGGTATTGTTTGTAACAACAGAACCTCCTCTTTTCATATTGTTCATTACAATAATCAAAGTTTAGCCACAAAGAAACCTATTGCAACATTTTACATGTGAAAAGTAAGCGAACTGTCAAAATTGTCCACTGTGCCGAATTACATTACTATGTATTATTATTACTATTACAATTATTGTTATCAACGTTGTGCAAGAAAGTGCATTTGTACGTATTACTCGTATTTGCCAGGGTTCCAATAATGTGCAGGAAATTTTTCAGACAACTAATGTTGAATTTTGTATAATTTTCCCCTTCAAAACTATTATTTTCAAAAAAAAATTGTGGTGCGTCTAATAATATGGCCAGGGGCTGTAGAACTACCAAGGGAAGTACAATAAATGTGAGGAGAGGGACAGTTTTCACTTTCTGAAGGGGAGATCTCTTCACTTTCTCTTCTTGACCCCAGCCTTCTAACTCCACACATGCCATTATGTAACCCCTTAACCATCTGAGGGATGTTTCTCTCATTGAGACCAAGTCTTAAAAGCAAGCTCCTTTTTATTGTGTTTTTCCGAGTTTATGTGCAACACCCCTGTTGTTCCCCATCCCTCTGCACGCTTTCTCTGCCAACACTTCTCTCTTAAATTTTTTACCATTTTCATCCCTATCACAGCCTCATCAATTTTACCAGAAGGGTTGGACATTCTGGTTCGAAAGATCGGTAATTTATGATAGCTTTCCCCATCTTTAGTGAGTTTTCGAAAATTACTTGATTGACCCCTAACGCATTTCATTTGAGTTGCACCCTTTTTTTCCCCGTAGTTCCACGCTTTTCACTGAAAACAATATAAGGCTGAAAGGTCTGTCTTCAGTGTCCCTACACTGACCAATCGCATGACTCTAAACTGCCCTAGAGTTTCTAAAGTTCTTGCCTGAATTTATTGAAACTAATCAGTATTTCCTCACACATTGGAGTGCTCAGAGGACGGAAGAATCATACGTGCTGAAGGGTGAGTATTCTCTTGAACCACCACCACTGAAAATATTCATGTTTTTATATAATCCAGTGCATATCTGGGCCTCCCCGATGGTGCAGTGGTAGCGTCGTCGCCTTGTAATCAAGGGGTCCCGGGTTTGATACCCCGGTGGAGGCACGTTGCAGTGGTTCGGATCCCACTTTAAACCGTAGGTCCAGTCCCGATTAGCCTTACTGTGCATAAAGTGGACTTCAAACACCAACTCAAACCAAATCCAGTGCATATGTTATTTGTTCCAAATTGCTTAGCTTTTATTGCTATTTTTATTTAGTCTTTTTTTGTTTTCAATTCGCACGTTCAGAATATTTCCTTCTGATGTTTTTAAAGTATCGTGAAAGAGTTTTTGCAGACCAATATGAATATGCAAACGGAAATTGTGTCTTCGGTAGTGTTTCTGGTAAAATAGAAGCCACACTCTGACAACACGCAGGCCTGTAGCTTGGAGTGATATCTTGAGGAGGCGTTCACGGGTTACTGGTGAGTGGGGGTGAGCTTGTTTCAAATGTAAAACATGATACTTTTACTTTTACTGTCAATAGTTAAACGGAAATGAAACATAAACTGCAACTAGATATTTTTTTGCCTTGAATTCATACATATAACCAAATTCTTCTATCAGAATTGTATTACTTTTGAGAAAAGTTGTTATGGTGGTTTCAAAAGCACTTTCATTGCGAGGAGAGCAAGTGAGAAGATTTTTAGTCTTCTTTCTATTTTTAAAAATGGACAACAATATTAATTTTAGCGGTGAGAGGGCTAGTTTTCATAGTAATAAGTTGGAAGTTGATATGACTAATATACAAATCAACGTGGTGCTAGCGTATTGAGCAAGAACAAATTACTATTTTTTCTTTTAAACAAATCGATAATTTAAACTGAATTATTAGTTAAAATTTTGAAATTGAAGGGAATGCATTGTTCCTTCTCACTTGCCCGTAATAAATGTTCTCGTTTGCGATATAGGCTAAGAGATGCAAATTTATTAGATATCAATAAACTTAAAATTCTTTCTGACATGCATGTGAAGAAGAAGCATGGAAGGACATTGTGAAATACGATGAAAGGGGTCTCGGTCCAGGTTAGGCTAAACCTCCCTCGCCCATGCCTAGCTGTGGGTCTGACAACACACCATTAAAAAAAAGTGTAGAAACTCCAGTAAGTGGATGGCGAAATACATATAATTTAATTTGGAATGGTTCCATATTCCATACTGCTTTTCTACTATTTGCTACCTACGCTATAATACGTCGTTTTATTTTGATAATATCTATACCAAAGGGTCAACACCGGTAGCAATGATAAGTTCAATTTTCCTGCTTGCTGCTATCGTGCGATTGTAATAGTCAGTTTATACTCGGCATACGCGTGTGCTAGCAGTGCAACTATTTTACCAAAGTGCTTAATTTCAATTTGGACTTGATCTTTTGTTACGCCGATTTTCTACCAATTTTTGACTAATCGCGATGATGAAGATGAATGATCATCAGACGAACTGCATGAAGAGTCAGTAGTTTACGACTTTTGAGGCGAGTTTTGTCACAAATAGGAGTCCCCAAAGAGCCAGTTTCCACTTTCTAAGCAGGGGTGAGTTTTCTCACACTAGTCTAGGCTTTGTAATTATTCCTCTAGCAAATGTATGTGGTGAATATGCTTACCCTGGCTAAGGGAGTGTATTTACACCCTTTCATCTGCATACAGTGCAAATACACCCCCTAAGCTCGGGTGAGTATAACCACCCCTCATTTCGCGGGCGCGTAAATGCGGTACCCATGTTTATGAAGGAAAACTCACCTTTGTTTAGAACGAGGAAACTTGCCTTTTGTGGACGTCTATTTGTTACAAACACCCCTGTCAGTCACCCCTGTAAGGTGAATTTACAGTGTTTGTTTATCAGTGTACTCAAAGCGCTCGGCTACTCGGTACTTCATTTCAGTTGAATATCTGATACTACATATAATTGTATGTAATAATGTTAATAATTAGAAATTCAAATGAACGTGTGTCGTGATTGCAGGAGTTTGGTGAAGGGTGTGGTCAGTTAAAAAAGGTTGGGAACTACTGCATGAATATATCCAAAAGCTTCGGAATTAGAATCATGTGTACATTCTGTGTCGTAATAATACAACAGGGATGGTGTTTTAAATAATACCATGAACTTTGGGGAAAAAGACCCCCCTGCCCCCCCCCCTAAATACGTCATTTGCAATGAAACCATTACTTTTATATATTATTATTAATGTTATGATTATAAACTTGGTGCATTTCTCTACTCAAAACAGCCGGCCCCTGTGGCGGAGTGGTTAGCACATTGCGCTACTACGCCAGGCGTCCCGGATTCAAATCCCGGAATGGGCGTGGATGTTTGTGAGTGTCCATTCATCAATTTCATCATATCATCACTCATCCTCATCTTCGCAAATTAGGCAAAAGTAGCACTAAAGGCGAAGTAAAATAAAGCAAATCAATCAATCAATCAATCCACTCGAAACACCTGATGAGCTAATATCTGGCATAATTGTATTTTGTCAGATGAGGATAATTTTATTCATGAAATTTATGTTGTTTTATCTTTAACTTTATCGGATTTCGGTAATTTTATAAACCCTTTCATGTAACAATTTCATCATTCATCATCATCGTCGCAATTAAACAAAAAGGTAGAATGGCGCCGAAAAATAAGAAAAATAAATTAGAAATAAATATATTTTCCTTCTGGCATGCACTACAATGTATTTTCTGATGATTGTAAAGTCTCATACTCATCAGTACGAATAAAATATCCATACAGTGCAAATGAATGGAATACAAGTAGAAAGGAAGATTTTTACTTTCCCTAATATTTCTGAGAAAGTAATAATTTTGGAAAAGTCATACATATGTAGAAAGTACAGATGGCCAAATCCGTTTTTTTTTTTAAAAAAAAAAATCCGGAATCCGGATAGTAAAAACGGAGAATCCGGATTTTGGAGGGAATGCGGATTTCGGAGGGAATACGGATTTTGAATGGAATCCAGATTTCGAATTCGATCCATCCTGGCTCACGCTTACTTTAAATGTTTAAATAGTACGTAACTAAGTCTACTGAATATGTATGCAGCTAATTCCAAACTGAGAAAGAGGAATAGTTGGCTAACTGAAAAGCAATGTGCAGTAGTATTGTACAACAGTTCTTTCTTTCCGCCAAACATGCCCACATTGCTCGATGACTCCATAACTGTCGTAGCAGTTGCACAAGAGCGATATTTTGATAGATTTCAAAAGTAACCGATATCGTCCATCACCTGTTGTAAAGCCTCTTGGCTGTCATTCCTATCTCTCCTGTCGGATCACACTTTAAACTGTAGGTTCAGTCCCAATTGGCCTTACTGTGCATAAAGTGGACTTAAAACACCAACTCAATCAATCTATCTTTCCTGTGTGAATCTTGATATGGCCTCCCTACCTCTCTCATTTATGTGTCCCTTCCCTGATGCCCTTCAATTGCTCCATTGAGTATGAATTGTGATAAGATAAAGCAGACGAAAGGACAATCACAAACACACATGGGCAAATCACATAACCACAAAAAAGCTCCACGTAGGATTGTACTGGCTGTGAGTACAGACGCCATAGTCTTGTTAGTCTGCTAAATGCAGTCCAGGGTGTACTACGTGGAAGACAGTCTGATATTGGGTTGGTAGATTTGAGTATATTGTTAAATTCATGAGACAATTATTGAAAATATGGGACGAAATCAGTTTCCCTCCAAAATTTGCTTTCTCTCTGTAATCCGTTATCATTCCAGAACCTGTCTTGCTTCCGTTATTCTTCTCGCTCTGAAATCAGGATTCCCTCCGAAATCCGGATATTATATTTTCCGAATCCGGATTTCAAATTCTCCGAATGCGGATTTTTTTGGCCATCCCTAGAGAAAGAGGGCTGCTTGCAAGTACGATTAAAAGAGAGATACAATTTAAGTAGTGTCAATATGTACTTCTGAGGCCAACTTTGATTTTTTGACCAAACGACCACAAAAAGTTGAAAAACTCACTTTCTCTCCCCGTTCCGCGCCTCATTTAGTGCGCTGACGATGTTTCACGGGCGCAAAAAGGCAGTGATGAGTGAAAGATGAGCTCTCATTCTCTCATCCTTCTCATCTTTCTCATCTTTCTCATTGTTCTCTCATTCTCTTTTTATTCTCCTCTCATCCTCTCATCTTTTTTTTATTCTCTCATTTTTTTATTCTCTTATTTTCTTATTTTTTGAAAGATGAGTGCACCTTATCGTAATTTTCCAAGTCTGGGACCAAATGTTTATATATCGTGACCTACGTAAACCTCTCCTCTCATTCTCTCATTCTCTCATTCTCTTATTTTTTGAAAGATGAGTGCACTTTATCGTAATTTTCCAAGTTTGGGACCAAATGTTTATATATTGTGACCTACGTAAACCTCTTCTCTTATCCTCTTATTCTCTCAATCTCTCAATCTCTCATTCTCTCATTCTCTCTACTTTTAGAATATTGTCGTCAACATTAGAGATGAAGTTGGAGTGCTGGAATCAACGGGGCCAAATGTTTATATATATCGTGATCTTCGTAAACCTCTTCTCTCGGGGGAAGGATGTGGCATATACACACACACACACACACACACACACACACACACACACACACACACACACACACACACACGCACGCGCGCGCGCGTATGCCTCTTATTATTTCCGTATTGTAACACAAACAAACAAACAAAATAATAATTGTTGTTTTTTAGGATGCCTGGCCCCTAACCTCGCCAGGGTGCGTGGTGCCCAACCCAAAAAGGTTCTAACGGCTGCGGTTATAGATTACCGCACCTCTGTAGGGTTTCACGTGTTTTTTTTTTCCCCCAAACTTCCATGAAACCCTACAGAGGACCTCCGTAATGCATGCAACGTGTACTAACGACTCTAGTGTTATTTTGATGTGATATTTTTGGATATAGAGTTTTATTGTGAGATATAGATAAAAATAATTATGTTTATTATTAATATTTTCTTGATGAAGATGGAGAATGTATGTGTGTGTGTTACAAATAAAGTTGCATGCTTTTTTTTTCTAGTGTGTGTATGTGTATATGTGTTTTGATGTTTCGACAGCATCTGAAACGATAAGAAAGAAATTTTATTGTTAATTTTCACGTGTAAAAACAACAACAAATTTTTTTGTGCAAATTTTCTGATTGTCTCTCGTGCTATAGTGCAAAAAAGATATTGTAACTTATAACTAATGAAATTGACATTTGTAACTGATCTGAACTAGTGAAATTCGTATTGTGCCATTGTAACTGATTGTGCTAGCACTAAAAATTTCTTATTGTGCAAGAAAATAGATGTTAAAAACTTGTTAAAACTGCTCTGTGACCCTCTCATTCTTCACGTCGTAGGCGAAGGACTTCTCTGCAATCAGGATGACACTGCATAGGGTATCCTCGGGCAAGGCATCGTGGAACTCGCAGACGACCTTGATGTTGGTTCGATCGTTGACCACAACCTTCTTTCTCTTAGATGTGTTGATGACGGTCATGGGTCTCCGTGTTTTGAACTCGCTGGGCGTGTAGTACATGTCCACACTTCCCTCGGTCACGCGTTTGTAAGCCGAAAACGCTTCGTAAAGTTTGAGATAATCGTTTTTGGTCATGTCGAGGTTGTAATTCTCGCGCGGGAACACTTCGTTGCGTCCATTTTTGAGATAAACGTTCTTGATCTTGCAGTCGTCGAACTTGCTGGAATCTTTCTCCTGATTCTTGTCCCGCCCGGTCTGAAAAAGCACTACGACGAAATCTGGCATGTCGAACTGTATGTTGTTGAACTGCGTCGTCACGTCGAATTCCATGTGACTTCCCGTCGCCATCTTCTGCACGCACTGGTAACCGTGAAAGTGAATCGGTACCTGCGGACTTTTCAAGATCTCCGCTTTGTACTTGAGGGCATAGTTTGTCTCGTATTCCACCACCGGCATTCTCAATTCCATGCTCCGGATGATGCACTTGGCTGCTTCGGGTAAAGTGTTGGCTATCGGCGTGCCGTCGGCATTCAAGTTGGTGTATCGCATTATTGCGTTGTTATCGTTGGCCGCTCTTCGAAACGTTACTCTCAGTCCTCCCTTCCACATGATCTCCTTGTAATCGGAGAAGAATCCCGGAAGCAGACGCATGGGAAAGAGCACTGTGTGACTTGTTGTCGATATTTTGGTCCCCGCTTCGAATCCCCCGGCCTGATAGTATGCTGCATCCGTTTTGGATAATTTCAACGTTCCCACTGCCGTCGACATGATGCCTGGATAATCTATTCTGTCGATGACGGTGTTGTGTTTCCTCACCTCCACCTGCGAGAACAGGTGAGGCACGAAGTTGTCTACGAGTATCAAGTTTGCTGCTGCGGGAAACGTGTCTCCGCTTTCTTTCTTCACCACGTCGAATTGAAGGTAGAGGTCCGCTCTGTGAGGATGAATGAACCCATCGCCTACGTCAACGTCGTATTCGATCTCCCTGTTTGCCTCGTTAAGATTGGCGAACGTGCGACGGTTGGGAGGGAAAGATTGCAATTCGTAACTTTCGATTTGCTCCATTTTACATGTATGGTTATTTATTATACGTTGATCTCCACGATGGCAGTAGTTGTTGCACCTGCGAAATCCACCACGTCTCCTTTCTCGTTCGTCACCACCAACTCTATGTCGTCTATGCGGTTGCGACATACTGGAAAATAGATCGGCGAAGAGGGCGTGTAGATGATCGGTTCCATGAACTCGGAACTGGGTTTGAACGTGGCGATGATTCCCGTCTGCTTGTGACTTCCCAGTAATCCGTCCGAGGATTTCGTGATCATACCTTCTGCCACGTTACAGTGTACGTTCAGAGTCTCTATGGCCAAGAATTTAGGAATGTTGGTTGCTGTGTGCTTGATGCCAGCTTCGAGTTTGGTGTCGTTCTCGAAACCTAAAAGTTCTCCCATGGTGCCCAGGTCCACGGTTTCCGTCGCGGATAGGATTTCCACTCTGTGAGTGACCGAATTTTGAGAAAAGTATGTGCCTTTGGGTAACTGAGCTTGCAAAGTGGAAAGATTGTATTGTCCTGGCGTGACGACGATGTGTTCGCTTCCGACGCTAATTTTGTTGTTGTGCTGGGTGACGTTAGGTATGAGGTACATGCTGTAGAATGCACGCAGAGCCACGGATTTAGGATAGACAATGTCGTCGTGCAGCGTGAGTTTCAAGATTGAAGATTCGCTCGTGAGATGGAACACGCCCATCCTAGTGATGCTGTTTCAGGTTCCACAGTACTTTCTGGAAATCTTCGACCGTAGGGTTATTTATTTTAGAGAGAAACGCGAGCACGGAGAGGCAGAGATGACCGCAGTTCACGTCTCCGAAATCTTGAATGCGTTCGTCGTTGTAGTATATAGAGGTTTTGGTCGTTTTCAGATAATGAATTAAATTTGTAGGTGGAACACCTCCGAAAGAATCGAAAACGAATGCTTTATCATCATTTTTGTGGTAACATATCCAATGCGTGCCTGGATTTTCTTGACCGTCCAAGTTGACTACTCCACATTCTCTTCTTTTCACGCTTGAAGGTAACGAGTCGGACATAAAAACTCCTCTGAAGTGTTTGATTTGTAACGGCCCGATCAGAGATTCAATGTCTCGGTTGGTGAGTGCTTCTGTTTCTTTTTTTTAAACTTCTTCATCACGCCCTTCCCTTTCTTCTCCATGGCCAGGTTGTGACGTTTCTGTTCTTCCAATTCTGCTTTGTTCTTCTTTGAGTCGATGACGGTTTTCGCGATGGCGGCGCTACCGCCGGCCAAACTTCCAACGGCCCCCAATGCTGCTAGGATGGCCGGGATGCTGAATATGAAACCTCCGACCTTTTGCTGTTTCCGCGAACGCTGCAATCTTTTCAATTGAGGTGTGCTGAGCAGCAATTTCATTCCATGTCCTTTCGACAAGCAAGAACGTTTCTTCTCGCGTTGTTTCTTGGTGAGTAACCCATCGAGGGCACCTAGATTTTTCAGATTGGAGTATGGTATCTGGTACACGACACCCTTGGGCTTCATGTTGATGCTCTATGTGTTATTTTCGCAGTATGTTATTTATATATATATTCTGAGATTTTTTCTTGTGTAGTTTTTTTACGGTATGTTATTTATATATTTTCAAGGCCTCGCAGTCGTTACACAAATTCTATTACGTGCTTCGTTTTCTTGCCAAGAAGTTCCTTTGTCCCCTTGTACACGATTCGAGTTTTGTTCTCGATTAAAATAGATAGCTTCTCGTCGGATAACATGTTAGCGTATCGATCTGGTAAAAATAGACTGTATTGTGCGTTGAGCAACAGGCGTACCTTGGGACCATACTGGGTAGAAACGATTGAACCGGAAGTTATCGTGTAAGGTTTGTCGACTTCCAATTCCTGAATTTTTACATACTCGACTGACAAATTTAGCATTTGTTTTAATGCTTGGAGATCGCTCATTTTTTCAGTTGTCAGAGTGTTAGAGAGAAATTTAATTGCTTTTTTTTTCACGATGTGTGTTATTTATATATACCGAAGATTATTTTTTTTCACGATGTGTGTTATTTATATATCAAGTTTTTTTTTTTTTCACGATTTGTATCGAAGATTTTTTTAACAGAGGAAGAAAGTCCGTGCTTCGGAGAACGCGATGATGTGCGTAATAATATCTTCCTTCTCCTGCATAGACTTGTACCAATCATCAGTATACCATCTTCTTCCCTGCATCGCCTCGTACAGTTCGTCCGACCTATCGTCCAATTTTTGCCCTGCAGCCAAAAGCAGAATGTTGAGATCACCGCACCTCAGGCCGCTGATCTCCCGAAGAAGGTCCTTGAGAACCATTTCACAAGGGATGCGAAATTCCGGCATTGTTCTTGCTATGTTTACAAGTTTATTAACATCTCCGTTAACTACCTTTTTGAATATTTTAGATAGTAGCTCGGGTGGCAAATTAGTTATGCAATCCATGTTGTTTTTTTACTGTATGTTATTTATATACCCCACCCCAATTTTTGTTTCGTGTTCATGGCGATGTTGGTGCCTAGTGCGGCGACCCGTTCACCCAACGATGCGTCTCTACTCACGAATCTTTCGAAAGCTGCGTGCTCTAACTTTCTGTCTGCTTCGTGACGTGCATCCAGATCCGTCTGCGTGGTGTTGTAGGCGATGTCGTGATCTTTGCATGCGGCGTCCAACGGATTCACACCCTTGTCTCCTCTCTCCAATCTTTTCTCGAGTTTGGTACCCGGTCCGCAGTACTGGTAGCCAGGTAGATGCATCTCGAAAGGTAACTTGTTGATGATGTCGTTCACAAGCCCCTTTCCTTCGGCCACGTTCCAAAATTTCGGAGGCAGCGTGTTGATGATTTTGATCAGGTAACCTATGCCCTTGTCGTCGTTCACGATGAAGTTGGAAAGTTTCGTGCTGATCATGTCCACGATGCCAACCTTCTCGTTGTAGAAATTACGATTGCCTGCATTCTCTTCGCCGGCTATCACCAACAATCGGTCCACGAGTTTCCTAACGTCGTCCACCCAAACGAATTCTTTGGGTAACGTGTTGTAGCGTTTGACGCCGCTGCCTGTTTTCACCTGGTTCCAAATCGGTTTGATGAGATTCCTGTACTTCTCGCCGCTGCTCGATTTCACCCTATTCTGCGAGGCGTCGTTGTTCTGGTACAAGGCATCCGTCATGATCAGAATTTCCTTGTAACTCTGGTAATCTTCGTCGGTGTAATCTTTCGGCTGCTTTTTGGCGACGAGTTCCCACAGTCCCACCGTACCCGGATACCTGGTCCAACTATCCTTGTCGCCTAAATTGACTTTAATGTCGTTGCCTTCGAAGGTCACCTTCGATTTCCCAATCTTCCACACCACACCGCCGCCTTCGCTGGTTTCCATGCTGGGATACAATCCGAACACTTCATCCTTGTCGAATTTCCCCGTGCTCAGGTAGTCTCGTGCCAAAGGTCCCAACTCGATTTTATCCGAAGACGAGGACGTGCTACCTATAGCTCGACGTCGTGCCGGTGCATCCTTCAGTTCGAACGGCGTCGAAGGAATGCTTGAAATAGGCGTGGGTACAGCGTAACTTTTAGCTGCGAGCGGTACGAGTTCATTAATCAAATTTTTATTTTGTTCCGTGACACTTTTAATTTCTTTACCTAGACCGCTGATGGCATCGATCACAGGTTGATCCTGACGTTTTTTCTCTTCGTAGAATCCACGATTCTCGGATTTCCAACCTTTGAAGCGTTTCGCAAGGTATTTTCGCAACTTGAGATTTTCGTCTTCGATTTTTCGTTTCGTCATCATGTTTATTTATACACGTCGTTTCTCACAACGTTGCAACGTTTAGAAAGTCGTTGATTTTGTTTCTGTATTTTCCGTCGTTGGGTTTCCTCGTCATGTCGATCGTAGCGAATCCGAAATCGTCACCGTTCCAGCAAGTAGAGCAGCAGCCTTCCGAAAATTGATTGTAGTTCATGTCTCCGCCTACGTAGTCATCGTACGCATGCTTGAGGTTGGTGTGATCTTGACGAAACAAACATATGAAATTAGCGTTGTCGCGCACTAACTGTTTTGGAATTTTGGAAAACGTTTGAGCTAGGTAGAAGCAGTCCATTCCTTTGTGACGACCTTGCGTGAAAAAGTTGCGAATTTCATTTTGATTTTCCAGGATGGCATCGTCGAACACAACGACTGAATTTTCACGACAATCGTCGAGTGGTTTTATTTCCGAGGCGAACGTTGCAATGTCCAGACCATCGTACAGTTTCATCAGTTGCTGGTATTTGGATTGCTCTAAACTTTTCGAGAACACGTACAGGTGCCTGTTCTTCCAATCTAACCAATTCGGTGCAAGGAGAAAATTGTCCACAAGCAGTGTCGTTTTTCCACACCCCGAAGGTCCTACGATCAGACAGCGGATGCTGTCGGGGAGCAATTCACCGTTCTTTTTCTTCGTTTGACTTTCCGGATCCGGTAGACGCTTCACCACGTTCCACGTACTCATAGAATCACTTCGTTTGAATCGATCCAACTTGTTTCCGGAAGTCCCAGCCATTTCACCAAAAGTTTGTTGCCTCTCTTGCGCAAAACTTTTTCGATAAGGTACGTGTCGGGGTATTTAGTTTTAGAGAGTTCCTCCTCGTAGAAGCGCCCCAATAAAATTTCACCGCCACTGTCTTTTATTATATACGTGTGACGGTTCCCGGGTAGAACTCGAACCACGGTAAAAAGTTCAGTGCTCCAGTTTCGTGTGAAACCCCTGTCGAACGTTCGCTTCAATTTACTGACCCTCACCTGTTCTCCAATTTTGTATTTAGCTTTTTTTGTCGTGGGCATGTACTTTGGACAGTAAACGCTAGAAATTAAACGTTGCTCGTCAGACTTGGTAACGTCAGCTGGCTTCATGCCTATCGTTGCGTGCCGTGTGTGATTATAGTCGTTAACAAGTTCCGGAAGAATAATGACCCACTTGTAGCTTCCCTGAAGCGTGAAGCGTGACCACATGCGCGATTTCAGAGTGCGATTGAATCTTTCCACAATGCTGGCCTTGACGTCACTGAAGGTCGAGTAATGATGAACGTTGTGTTTCCGAATAAACTTTTGGAATACGGCATTGTAAAATTCCTTCCCTTTGTCCGTGTGCAGAAACCGAGGTCGTCTGCCGCCGCTTTCGCGAAAAATTGTCTTGAATGCTTCCGTGACGCACGTTCCCGTTTTCGCCTTCAAAGGTAGAGCCCATGCGAATTTCGAAAATGTGTCTATGACGGTGAGGAGGTACTTGTTGCCATTGTTCAATTTATGCACGTTTTTTAACTTGCCGCTACTCATTTCGACGAGGTCGCTTTCCCAGAGGTCGTCGATTCCCTTGGTTACCACAGCCAAACGTTCGTAGTTGCGGCGTGCAGGTTTATGCAACTCTTGGACGATGGCTTGCCTAGACATTTTTTATTATTTTTAGAGATTACGTTTCAAAAGAAGCACAAGCGTGATGGGATTCAAAGAGGGTGGCACTTCGCTCGTGTTTTGAATAATCAGCTTATCGCCGGCACTCACGTCGAAAACAGTAAGATCTTCGTCTTCGTGTATTTCATATATGTTGCGCGTTTCGTTCCAACGCGCCAGAGGAATGTTTCCTGCTTTCTGGACACCACGATTCGATATCAAAGTCATGGTGGGAACGCTAGCTTTTCTGCCGTGAGACCAGTACGAAAATTCGTTTATCTGAATCGTGCCATCGAGGAGAAACTTGTAGTACGGATGATAAGGATGTAGCATGTACAGTTTGTTACCTTCGACGAAGGTGGAGATTCTCTGTTGATTGGGAACGCTGTTGATTTCGATGGCTTGCAGAGAATGCAGTTTAGCGAATTTAGTATCGATACTAACGAGGTTGCTGTGAAGCTGACCCAGTGTGTTTTGTACGGGCACCAAATGCTCGACTATGGTATCCGTTACGGTAGAAAATGACGGTTTGATTTTCACTTCCACGTTCAACTGCTTGTAGCTTTCGTTGAGTTCTTGCAACTTGGCACCGAAAGAAGCCAGCGTCGATTCCTGCGTGGATTCCAGCACTCCAACTTGATCTCTGATATTGACCACAATGTTCTGAAGGTTCTCGATTTGATTCAATTTCGAGCTCTTCTCGGTAAGATCGTTCACGATGATTCGCATCTCTGTAAACTGCGTGTGAAGGTCGGCGACGCTCTGCGAAGTGGGCAGCGTCGACACCAGCGAAGCAAGTTCGTCTCGAATCTGTGGTTAACGGTTATTTATAATAGGATAGACGATTCGTAATTCTACGAAGAGAGGAATAAGTTTGTCGTAATCTCCTAGGAGTTCCACGTAAAGATAATCTCCTGCAGACACATCGTACGACATGTTAGAAAGTATCTTGTCGTGCTTCATTCGAAAAATGTTCTTGCCGGTAGAAATTTTGATTTCGCCTGTGTTCTCCGGATTCACGGTGATTTGAAGTTTCCCGTCGATCGGAATTTCATAGAAATGTAAATTGTTATTAAAAACATAAAACATCTTGCCCACATCGTTATTTATTTCCGTCCATATACTATTAAGATGTACAATTAGTAGACCATTGAGTTTAGATAACACGGAAGGTAAGAGGTTATTGGAATTTGGTGATGCAGTGTCCATGTTGCCTTGTTTGCGAAAACCAAAGAGATTCATTGTCCTTGTTAGTTATTTAAAACATTGTGCTTTTTTGCTATTCTTCAAAACATACGGAGGAAAAGAATGAAAGGGGGAGCCCTCAGGCGATGAAAAGTTGCAACCTGTTATTATGTTGTTAAGCTCGCTCAAACCGAGGCTCATTAAATTCAACTCTTATTTTTCATCGCCCGAGGGCTCCCTCTTTCATTCTTTTCCTCCGTCTGTTTTTGAAGAAGAATGGCAAAAACACAGCGGACTTCATAGCTATGGGGTTACGGTTAACACACGTCACATTTATCGCTTTTATTGTAGTGCCCCCACTCTCGCGTGTGGATTTGACAATCGAGAACACGTAACTTGTTGTCCGTTGCATCCAATGCGACCTTGGTTACGCGCGTCGTGTACAAATCATGCAATTTACTTGCAATGCGATGATCGGTGCTAAGTTGCCTTTTACCATGAAAAAGGCATTCTTTGTAGTCTTGGATGCTAAATTTGCTGGTACTTATTTTTCCTACCCCCTTCGCCTTCTTGATTTCTTTTTCTTCTGTAATCTTTACACAGTACATTTTGGCACGAAGCCCCGCAAATTCCCTGCTGTAATTACCAGCCGCTTCATCTTTGAACTTTCCAATCGTCATTTTGTTTTCTGCCGAATGTAAGTGATGGCCTGATGGTAAGTTGCTAAAATCAAACAGATGCTTCATCTTAGTCAGATCATGTTCGAGGCTTGGTGTTTGGATTAGAAAAATGAAGCTATCCGTGTCAATGTAACATATTTGGATGTTATCTCCATAAAAAGGTTGAAACTGACCGTAGTACGATTGGTACATGTGCAATTTTGATAGTTCAAGGACAGTGGCACCTATGGCAATCGGCTTGTTGAGCATCACTTGCTTCTTGTTCCTCTCAACAAATACTAGATTCTCGTCGAAAATAGTGAAGTTTTTGAAGTAGGGTGACGCGACGATCTTTTCAAATTTCTTTTCGTCCGTGACCAACGTTGCGTCGATGTAATTACGCACGTTCTCCATCGTCTTGCCGTAGATGGCGTTATTGAACAGTTTGTACAGATCCTTGTCTGCAGGCGATGTCGATTGCGCTCTGCGTCGCGTGTTCTCGGCTATGTACGGTTCGAGCCACCTGCTCTGTCGGAACTTCAATCCTCTATGAACTTTCTTCAACTGCAAGCCGTGACTTATGTAAAATTGGAGGAGTCGGTAGTGCAGAACGTAATTCCGCTTGTTCTCCATGCTTAGTATGAGTTTTGGCTCCGATCCTCCAGGTGGCTTCTCCTTGGTGGGGGCCAGGGCCAATCCGTGATGTTTCTCGTGAAGCGTTTCGGGATAATCGAGATCCACTTCCAAGAAACAGCCCCATTCATTATCTTCCCTCCAGTTGAGAAAATCTTCGCAGGAGAGTTCCTCTTCGGTCATCCACCCGTAGTCGCTGATGGGAAGACACTGGGACATGGAGTGGCCGTACAGGTTGTTGACATCCCAGTAGACAATATAGGTGTTGGGCTTCGATGCATCGTAACCAGGCGTATGAGGATTGTTTGCTTGAGCATGGCGTCGGGGACATTGGACGATGCCACCGCGTATCGCACTCTCCATGAAAGCATACTGTTCCTTCTCTGCGATGAGGCCCAGTTCCACGTTGGTGTATTTCATCATCGATTCCCAAGTTAATCCCGGCGTGGTGAAGAAATACGCAGGATCCAACTTGTATATCGCGATGCATCTCTTACGAAACGATTCGAAAATATCCATCAGAAGTGTCACGTCCAATTTCAGATAAAGATCGTGATAATCGCGAAAAGTTTGGCAATTGAATGCCGTCCACACACTACGAGCGTGTTCATAGTCCTCTTCGGAACAGACGTCCTCCGTGAGAGAAGAATAAAATACCTCCCGGGGTGGAAGTTCCGTCTCGTCAAATTTGTCGAAATTGTTGACGTACTCGTAGGGGTAGACACCCTTGCGACGCAACAGATTCAAATTCTCATCTCTCCCCGAAAAACATTTTTGCTTGGTGGCCACAAGATCTTCGTCGCCAAGTTGAGATGCAAGGCTTGCGAGGCTGGAGGACAGGAAATTGTAAGAGTCCAGGATTCGCACTTCCACGCTTCCTCCTTCTTGGAGAGGGATCCACACTCTCACCACAATATATTTCTCGCTCGTTCTCGGGATGATGCTGATTCGAGAAGTTATGTTGTGGAGCTCTTTGACGAAGAGATGTGTGTCGTACTTCTCCGTGTAGTGCAGAAACACGGCAACAAAATGCGACTCCTTAATTTTAAGATTGCACGAATTACAGATGGTGCTTAGAAATAATCCATTCTGGTGGTTATGGTGGACGACCTTGTAATTTTCGGCGGTGAAAGCCTGGTTACACTCCTCGCATCTTGTCGCCGCGTCATGTCTCTGTTGTTGTTCTGTTGTGAGAGCAGGTGGAGAAACGTAAGAGCCTTTCAGGCTGGGTGCAAGTTTTCTCGCGCATTCCGCTATCTTCTCAACAAAATGTTTTGCCGCATCAGGTCCGCAATACAAGATGACATCATTCAATTTTTCTCCGTAGATGGAGAAACTGCAAGGCTCGTGGTGAAAAATTTGGGTCGTGCTTGAGGTAGAGGGATCAGGGTCGCAAGACGTCATGGGAACTTGGAAGCTTTCAAAGTCGGCATAAAGGACGACGGGATGGTGGAGAAGAGCCTGGTGTTTCTGAAATTTCATCTTGGTTCCGGGTTCCGGCATGACATCTTCGGGTTCTGCATTCACGGAGCCAAAACACTTGTGCTGTTCTCTCATCTTCTTACCTCCGCGAAAAATTCTCAAACACCGATCGCAAATTTCGATCTTATCGTGATGCTTGCTAATTTGTCTTCCTACTAATCCTGAGAAATTCCGTATCAAACTATAACGGCCATCTACAAGCAAGAGTCGAATTACATTATTCTGGCTTCTCGCAGGTCTTAACACACGAATGTTGTCGCAATCGTCAACCCCAAACACAGAAATATTGATATCTTTTCCTTTTTCCTCTCTATAGTTTTTTTCAAATTGATTGATCTTATTCAGGGGCACAGGATAGGAAATTCCTCTCATCATATTCTCGTATATCCCCTCATATCCTCTGTAATTGGACAGGCGTTGGGGGTGATTATTAGCTGGGTGTAATGCGGCGATGACAGACCATAGGAAACTCTTCTGATCATTACTTTGTATGTTCAACACTGCATTTTGCTTTTTTTGTTTTTTTGTTTTTTTTTGAGTGCTGCGTAATGGTTTGAAATTGCAGACTCGAAGTTCTAACATGTGGTTGTGACCGCAAAGACTCCATCCACTTCCTCTACCTTCAAACTCTTCTTGTTTTTGTGTCAAGTGCTCAAATAGCCGTGTCACTATCTCGTCAAGATTCTCGTTATTGTCATCGTGTAAGCTTTCACACCCTACGTAAAAGCTGAAAGTGCTTGACTCGGACGAGACAACTTTCTCATACAGCAGGGTCAAGACGAGATGAATTTTAATTGCAACATTGACGAGGCAATCACGTAATTTATCGACTACCAGAGATTTCACATTGTTGAGGAAGATGCTCGAGTCACACTTTTCATCGCTTCCAGATTTATAAGTCATGATGCGTGCACTTTTATTCAAAGCACCCTCCTCATGCCCATCAGTGCGAGATTTCTTTGCCGGCGGGGCTACGACATCATGATCTGGTAGACGACATTTTTTCAAATGCCTAGCAATATTAGGTTTAGAAATCAACTTTCGACAGTTGCGACATGCCACAAGACCGGAGGGACCTGGTTGCGGTTCCATTTTTTCCTTCTGTTATTTATATATACACAGAGAAATTTTTTGGGGGGGGGGGGGTTGTGGTGATGGTAGTGGAAAGCGCACTGAAACAGAAGGAAAAAAAGTTAAAAAATGCTAGATGTTTTTTCCTTCCACATATATATTAGACGCGAACAGTATGTATGTATGTATGTATGTGTGTGTGTGTGTGCACTGTTGTAGGAGGTTAAAAATATACGACATGTAAGTGTGTGTCAATTTTTTATGGCTCCTCTGAATATGTGTGTGTCACACGCAAAACAAAAATATTAATATATCATGAAAATAAAAACTTACCTTTCAACAGAGATGGAGAGAAACTTCAAAATAAAAACTTGTAGCTCACTAAAACTTCCACGATGATATATATGTATACTGCCAGACAAACAATTAAGAATACTGAACTCCCACGATTGACGTTCACCCTTCAAGAGAGATAGAAAAACTTCAAAATAAAACTTGTAGCTCACTAAAACTTCCACGATGATATATATGTATACTGCCAGATAAACAAATTAAAAAATACTGAACTGCCACGATTGACGTTCACTATGATAATGATGTACAAAGAAGAAACTAGTACGTTATATAGGAACTCCTCTTTTTTTTCTCCTTCTCTCCTCCCTACTCCACGCGACTCTCTTTGGTGAAAACACAATGAGGGCTATGGTCAATATCCTAGCAAATAAAACCCTTGTTAACTAATTCATTCATGCCATATTTTTTTCAACAAAAGATTTTTGTGATGTGCACAATATTCTGTAGGGACAAATAACAATAAACGGGGCGTTGACAGTTCCACCCATGCATGTATTGTCGTTTATTTCCCCTCGGCCTCTATTCCACGCCCCGTCAGGGTGTGGTGTGTGAAACAAACGATTCCCAGCACAAAACTCAAAAAGCGAAAGATGCTGCTGTGTTTGCTTCCGCCGCATCCGCTTCTGATTCTATTGTTATCGGGGATGTAATAGATTCTTTATTCAGAACCGTGGGAAAGCTGAAAAAAAATAGAATCTCTTCGGGCGAAAAAGGATGTAAGGTGAATGGGTTCGGGGAGGGGTTGCTGTGGATAGTTTGGTCCGTGATGAAAATATTACATTGAGCGATGAAACACAATTTCTCCACAGAGACAGGAAAAATTTCTACCGAGCGTCGCTATCCACGCGAACATTAGAAATTGCCTGAATAGCTTGGGGGCTTGGCATAGGATTATCGATTTTTGTTTTAGAGAATAATCTATGTAAGATTCTAGCATCGAGAATAAACAACATTGATTAAATTTTTGACAACATTCGCAGTACAAATCTAAACTCGTGATGATTTCGCCGTTAGAACCTTTTTGGGTTGGGCACCACGCACCCTGGCGGGTTAGGGGCCAGGTATTCTAAAAAACAACAATTATTATTTTGTTTGTTTGTTTGCGTTACAATACGGAAAATAATAAGAGGCATACGCGCATATGTGTATATGTGTATATGTGTATATGTGTGTGTGTGTGTGTGTGTGTGTGTGTGTGTGTGTATATGCCACATCCTTCCCCCGAGAGAAGAGGTTTACGAAGATCACGATATATATAAACATTTGGCCCCGTTGATTCCAGCACTCCAACTTCATCTCTAATGTTGACGACAATATTCTAAAAGTAGAGAGAATGAGAGATTGAGAGATTGAGAGAATAAGAGGATAAGAGAAGAGGTTTACGTAGGTCACAATATATAAACATTTGGTCCCAAACTTGGAAAATTACGATAAAGTGCACTCATCTTTCAAAAAATAAGAGAATGAGAGAATGAGAGAATGAGAGGAGAGGTTTACGTAGGTCACGATATATAAACATTTGGTCCCAGACTTGGAAAATTACGATAAGGTGCACTCATCTTTCAAAAAATAAGAAAATAAGAGAATAAAAAAATGAGAGAATAAAAAAAAGATGAGAGGATGAGAGGAGAATAAAAAGAGAATGAGAGAACAATGAGAAAGATGAGAAAGATGAGAAGGATGAGAGAATGAGAGCTCATCTTTCACTCATCACTGCCTTTTTGCGCCCGTGAAACATCGTCAGCGCACTAAATGAGGCGCGGAACGGGGAGAGAAAGTGAGTTTTTCAACTTTTTGTGGTCGTTTGGTCAAAAAATCAAAGTTGGCCTCAGAAGTACATATTGACACTACTAATTTATTACATAAGATTAATTATATTAAATTAGATTATAATTAGAAACAGTATCACGTTATACATTCTGAGAAGGTTCAGTGAAACTACCTGGACAACTTTTTTTTCTTGGATAAGAAATTCCATTTCTGGCATTGTTTCTAAAATGGAACCCAGACCCTCAGGAGTCTTTTTAAGTTGTAAGTTTGCTAACCGCAACACGGTTTACTTCAAAGAAGGAAACACGTGGCTTTCATTTAGAACACTTCCCTTCGCGATAGCCACAAACCTCCTTATCCGACCCTCTCCCTGCCCCCTGTGGTGCACCAGCTGCGGCAACATACATACACTCAGGTCCTCATTTCGTTTGTTGCAGAATCTACAGTTAGAGGACATCAATGTCCTCGCATCGTTGATAGAATTATGTGCGATGCGAGGACCTGTGCACACAAAACACAGGTGTACATTTGGTTATACAGATGACCTACAGTTAGAGGACCGTCCTCGTAATGTCTGTTACATGCCTGTAAGGAGAAAAGTTGTCATATCTTCGTTATTATTTAGCCATTTAGTATGCCGATGCGCGTGGTGTTTCATCTCAATAAAACGTCTTTCTTGAGCGCTACTAATTGCAGTTGAGCCATGTCCTCGTATTGTATGTGATCTGCTCATGTCCTCGCAATCTCTCTCTGTGTGTGTGTGTGTGTGTGTGTGTGTGTGTGTGTGTGTGTGTGTGTGTGTGTGTGTGTGTGTGTGTGTGTGTGTGTGTGTGTGTGTGTGTGTGTGTGTGTGTGTGCGTTGGTTTACCCGTGTAAACGAGGACTTCCATGTGTTAACACATCAGCAGTCCGAGGACATTTTTTGCCGACCGTAGATGCGAGGATGTCCTCGGATCGTCTCGACAATATATTCAAGCATCCCAATGCTTTCTCAGTCTGTGGTCCTTTTCCCAGGCGTGGCTCGGAACGTAGGTCTGGTGCCTGTAGCGATATACACACTCACACAAATGTCCCTATATTAACGGTCTGTAGGCATAAGTAACACATCTCGGATTTCACACTCGGCTCTCCTCAAGGTCACGAAAGCCCGCCAAGGGTCCGGGGCGAGAGGGGGTGAAGTCCTCGGACTGAATGTCGCGTGCTCGTCACAGTACTTCTCTACCGCCCCCACCTCCTCTCCACGCAGGGGACAAAGACCTCCCAGGGTGCACCGTGGACATGTGTTTACTATAATTCCCCCTCGCTTCTGGGAAGAAAGCTTCCACCGAGTCCATGCCCTTTCAGGTTTGCCTTTTGGTCATGTCGACGAAACCACTAAGAATGACAATTTTCCAGTTTTACTTCTCTTTGTAATCTGTACCATGATTTTTAAAATCATTTTCCCTTTTATACCCTTCTTTGTTTTTCTTTGCTTTTCACTCAGACGCATATGAATTATTCAATTGGATGACACACCAAAGAGGACAAAAACATTCATAACTTACCAGTGGTTTCAACGCTTGATTCGTAGCTCATTAGGGGCGTAACTGCAGGATGGATGGAATGACAAGAGTCAGGGGTCGTGATATGAAGTGAGCCAACCCGCTTTTCTCTCGCTATTTATGTTTCTTTCTTCCCTCCCTTCCTTCCAATAAACCATTTTTAACCATTCAATTAAATACATAGCGCATGAGTTCTAATATCTTACAGAGGAAAATCACTTTCCTACATCCAGTTTTCCGGAAAATTGAAATTAATTAATATAATCTATTTTTGGATATATTATATTTTCAGTAATGTATTTTTCATATGCGTGGCATAGAAATCAATTCAGAACATCTCTTTTGCACGTAAGTGTTGAAAATTCAACGATCTTTCAATTTGCGAACAATTTGTACAAATCAATTGGGGACCTATCTTGAAACATTGGCAGGGGTCTCTAAGTTTGTAGTTAAGCCTTGTAACTCGTACACTGTACACTTCCATTTCTTCGTGTTCTATATCGTTTTCGTGTTTAGGATTTAATTGTTCTTACTATTCTGCCGACAAATCAGGAAGCCAAAAGCATATATTTTTAGTAATTCTAAAAATTACGCCCTACTGTGACAGTAGATGCTAAACAAGTTGCAGCAGCATTTACAAGGTAAACGCGATACTCCACAGGCCTTTATCAATCGGAAATATCAATATTTAATTCTCATTTCAGATAGACAGACGAGCAGGTCGATATATTATATCCTATTGTAGAAAGTGATACTATTTTTAGTTCATAGAATGTTATCTCTGTATCTGTAATTGATTCCGTTATTTACCTGAAAGAAGGATCGGGCGTGCCAACGAGGACATGTTATCTAATGAAGATTATCAAGGGTCAATCGAGAATATACGAATATATAATGCATCATGTTCGTGTTCAGGAGGTGTTTCAGTATTCTAAATTTCAAAATCAGAAAACTAATAGTTTCCGCGATATTCAAACGTTAAAAATAACAGTTGTTGATTTTCGGGGGGGGGGGGGGGGCGTCATCGGCCTTGGTGAGCGAGAAAGGTGAGAGAGAAATATTATAGGAGAGCTAAGATACATTGTGTTCTACAAATACGCAACTATACCATACTAACTGAAATATTCATATTTGTTCGATACCATGTGTAAAGATCAGCGCTCGTACTGGAAAATTGTTAGGTGAGAGAAGTTGTTCTAGCCTTGGGGGTATTCTTTGCATAAAATATTCTATTGAGGAGGGGAATACAACTCCCCGAATACACTTAGAGCATTGGTAAAGATATAATAGCAAACACATTTATATTTATATACGTATATGGATATACACTAACACAGGGTGTCGTTGTGAAACACCGACATCCTTCCACAGCATGTAAACGACATCAATGTGAACGAAATTTTTCGATAACATTTTGTTCGTTGAGGTCTTATTTTGACAGTACGAGCCCTCAAAATATACCACTTTTATCCTGTATGCTTACAGCCATGAATCACATGCCGATGCCACTAACATTTTTTCTATTGTAAAACGACAAAATGTTTAATACGCTACTGACAGACAAGGAAGGATAGCCTCCAGGATATGAATATCTCTTAATAAAACTTATAAAATATGTAACGTAAAGGTATCAAACACGTTAAGCAACGTACGTGAATTGAACGAAATTTAAAATCAGGAATGTCGTTCTGTCAGATTCTCTGCTACCAACAGTCAACAAGGGGGTCCAATAAGGAAAAAAACAGGGAAAGCTGGAACCAGTGGCGTGCCCAGGGGGGGGTTGGTGGGGGTTAAAACCCCCCCCATTGGTTTCGTCATTTAAAAAAATTCAAAGCAGAAATACATTTTATTTCATAAATTGCCAATATTGTAATATGTTTACATTTGGCAATGAGAAATGTATTGCTTCTTCAATTACTTTTGATAATATTGGAGTTGAGTTACAGCAATGCACAAGCATTCATTCATTCCTTAGTCACTGAAAAGGAAAGAGAATTTCCTTCTCAGTATGGTCAAGAAAAGAGTCGTAACCCTTGGAATGCGAACTGAAGGAATCCCTCCTCCCCTTTCTTTCACCCACGATGGCCCTCTTAGGAGAATGACCCTCCCTTTCCTGTTACAACAGTGCTGCTAACTTCCCTTTTCTTTCTTTCGCCTTCTTATACCATTTATACCAGCAGAGCAAAGTTCTGTGAGATTTGAATCACTACAATTATTAGGCAAAGTAAGTCAAAATCTTATTTCGCACTTGGATGCATATTTATTTCAAAATATCAATAATTATAATAATAATAATAATAATTGTTGCAGGAAGTAGCGAAGCATGGTTTTACGAAGGAGGTATGACGAACTGTCATAAGGTATTCAAGAAACTTGAGTTTTGTGTGTGTTTGTTGGGGTAAAGTAGCCCAACTTATGTCCTAAGACGATGAACTCGTCTAGTGCAGAGAATTCACGATAGGTGGAATGCCTATGCAATATAAAAACTTTGTTGCTTTAGTACTTACGCGAAGAGTCGCTAGATGGCTCTGACCGTTGTGCGCGTTTAAGTTGTAAATTCCTTTGTTTGATATCCGATTTTCTCGCGGTTTCCTTATGCACAAGGACATTTTGATGTGTCGGTCATTGCACGCATGGACAATTCGCGGTAATGGCGCAAAATAATAACATTTACAGCGTTTTGGTCTAGATGCTATTGGTTAATTAACAGCAAAAAGTTTATCTTAATAAGCATTATAATAGGTTCTTTAACGCATACACATATTTGTTAACGTGTGAGTTCTAAATCATGTAAATTGTTGCTTGGTAAAGACAATTGTGCTCTGCGAAAAAGAATGGTAGTTATCGATAGGGGTGTGTGGTGATCGAAACTGGACTGCCGGTACAGAAAAAATGGAGTGAAGAAAGTTATGTCACGACGATTGAGGAAATTGTAATTGTTTTCAGTGGTATCTGGACGAGTCTGACATCGGCTGTTAGGATAAAACGGCGGATAAAAGCATGGAGTAAAAGTACAACGCAGATAAAACGTTGGAAGTGAGTTGAACTCTCGGTTCCCAGGGAGGTAAGGAGTGAACTCGTGCATGCTGGATTCTTTGTTCCGGAGACACAAGGTAAGGGAACTAAATTTCCTTAAGTGACTTTGAGAAGAAGAAAATTCTCGCAAATCGTGGAATCTACAGATATGCAAAGTTCGTTTAAGAGATAGCTATCTCGCGTGTGTTGGAACTTATTTGACACGGTACTAGTACTCGTTACGAACCATGTGTTAATTACAAAATGGCCATCGACGCCATGTCTGAATAAGGTTGTGTACACACACTAAACGAACTATTCTCGTTCGAGAAACGTACAAAACATGCTAAAATAAATGAGTAGTATGTTCCCAGATTAGTTTTAAGTCAATTTGAGGAAATAATATGGACTTTTGTAACCATTTTATATAACATAAAAATGTGTATGCCCAATGACCATAAATGGTAATTTTTTCAGTCACGTATAGACAGTTGTTTCACGTCTCATAGTACAATAAGGACTGATTCATAATGCTCTCATAAACAAGAAACATTTGTTATTTTCAACTCAATAAATAAGTTCATTGTTTCTTATGTTTCTATTTACGTTCTTCAACATTTCTTTCATTCGTATTTCGTTGATGTGCATGTGCTTAAATGATTAATTTTTCTTTTCAGAAGGGGGGAATTTCGCATGTGTAAATTGGGTTAGTGTTGTTACCATGGAAAGTGGTTATTGTTAGTTGTAAATCAATTATTTTGAAATCCAAAGGTATAAAGATTTCTTTCGCAGTGCGCTGCGCGCGTCACCGGCGTTACCAGGCAAATTTTCGCAAAACAAATAATTTGAACGAATGTCATGTAGCTCGTCGCAAGATTGAAGTGATTCAATTATTGAGTCGTTGCTGCTGGGTTCAGACTATTAAATTTAATCTAATCTTATTTAGTCCGTCGCAGAGGCAAGCGATGTTTTGTACAATAGCATGCCGGGAGGAAGGGAGGGGTGAAGGATGCGTTATATAGCCCAACTGGCCCAGTCAGTTTCATAAACAAAATTAAAGCAATTAATATGCCAAAATATTATACGTTTTACTCTTGTGCTCTTTACAAATTAGATATTTTTTTCTCAACCAATTTCCAGCCTTCAGTTTATTGAATTTTCTTGTAACATTTGTGAAAGATCTCACTTGAATTTGTGCGTAAATAATTTAGCAGTTGCCAACACTACTGACACTGACACTACTGGTTGCTGTCAACACTGGTGACGTAATTTGAGCTGGACCAAGCTGGATGCATGGTTCAGACATTCGACCGCCCAGTATCTTTGTCCCAAGTCCTGGTGTTCACTGGAGTTGTAGCGAGTTGCAGTCTGCAAGGTAGCAAGTCGAAGTGGTCGTGTTGTGTGTTACGTTTCTGCGTGTGTAATAGATTTTTGACGTGGAACTAAAGATGGATAGAGAAAAGAGGAGAAATACGTATTAGATTATTTCCAAAAGAAACAAAAAATGGAAGTTGAAGCTTCACCTTCCACAAATAGAACGTCAGAAAAGGTCGATTTAAGTTCAGAGGAATTCCATCCGAATTGCGAGAGTGAAACGTGCGAACTTTCAGACTCTTGATATTCAACAAGAAGGCATAACAGAAGATATTGCAAACCTTGTTGCAAAATTATGTCAAGGAACTGTCGAGGTAAGTGACGTTCATTATTTGAAAGCAGATATATCCATAGGCGGATTTAGAATTGTTTTTCTGGGAGGGCACAGCATGTGCTGTAAGCATACAATCGTGTGTGCGCAGGGGAGGGGGGTGCCCGCGTGTGTATGTCTGGAAGACGTGTGTAGGATGTCACCCTATAACACTAGAGGCACATATTTTTGGTAAATAAAAAAGCAAAATTTCGGTACAAAAACTGAGTCAATTTCGGGTTCAAAAGCGGTAAATAAAATTAAATATGGGTGTTATAGCGGTGAAAAATTGGATGAAAAGTGGTATATAAAAAGACATTTTGGTTTTAAAATTGTGAATATAATCCTAAATTTGATTTAAAAACTACATTTATTCCACAGAATTAACATTTCACTTCTAATAGCACATTTATGTAGTTATAAGAGTATTAAGTTTATTTCTGTGTAAAGGAGTCCATTTTTGCTTCTCCAATATTAACAGCAGAATTAATTAATTTTCCGGGAATTGCATAACTCACAGGATACTTCAGACTTCAGAAAGTGTCGCGTCGGTATATAAATGGTAAATTTCGTGTTTAAGAGTTAATTTCGCTTTTTGAAGTTCATTTCGCATTATTTCGTGACAAAACATGGTCACAAAATGCATCTCACACCTTTCAAAACCATGAAAAATTAACACTACAATGTGTTTTTTCAAATTTCGTTTTTTCGTCAAAAACGAAATATGCATGCCCCTATATATCACCAATAAACTTTCGCAGGGCGAGAGAACATTAAGATGAACAAGTTTCCTCAATGATTTCAGGGGCCTCATCGATGGTGGTGTAATCAAAGAGGTCCTGGGTTTGATCCCCTGTGAAGGTGCATTGCACAGTGGTACGTATCCCGATTTAAACTTTAAGTCCAGTCCCGATTAACGTATCGAAATATAAAATGGACTTTAAAACAATTTACTTTTTGTTTTGTTCACGAACCGTCGAAAAACGATATTACCTATCTTATAGATCCACCAAGGCATTTGAAACCCTGGCGTCGGAGCAGTGGCACTGGTGTCGCTAGTTAAAGCCACGGGGGAAGCCTGTGGTTCACGTATTATCCAAGGTCCCAGAAAGCTTGGTGCTATATATGTATGCAACCACATTATAAAATCACGGTTGGCATGGACAGTTTTTTTATTTTGTAGGAAAGGGATAAAATTTGTATTACGACACGGGATAGACTAGATAGGCATCCTATTAACTGTAAATATCCCTTACAAATCTTCTGAATATTTCTCTTATACAAACGCAACAAATACAATAAGTAATATACGTGTGCAGTAATAAATTCATTTTCTGAAAGCATCTTTTCTGGCATCAGTGGTCGAAGTAGGGGATGCTGCATTCAGTTAAGAAAGTTTCACAAATCATACCCCCAATTAGAATAATTTGCATATTGAGCATCCTCCACCTACTGTATTGTCTCCACGTTGATCCATACGAGGATGTACCCCCTCGTATCTCCAAAATCGATCAAACATCCCCTCCCTTTTCGGCTACGAATTTGCATTTCGAGCACTGTCTGGCAAGATTTTGTCGGGCTCAGTGACAGATCCTGTGGTGCGGTACTGGGCTTCGGAGGGGAAGGGGGGAGTGGCCCCTTCAAAAGTTGGTTTCGCAGTTCCATAACGTTAACATTATACAAAATTCCTCTCCATAGACCTAATATGAAAATGAATATGACACATTAATGACACTGTAGTAGAAAATGTTAATTACTGAAGGGGTTCGTATTTGTTTGTCGACTGTCAAACAAATGTTTTGACCAATAATATAATAATACAATGCCAAAAATGTACACAATATTTAGCAAAACCATCTCCACAACAAGTACAATGTTGATTGAATTGATGTTTTAAATCCACTTTATGCACAGTAAGGCTAATCGGGACGGGGCCTAAAGTTTAAAGTGAGATCCGAACCACTATTAGCCTCCACCGGGTATTGAACCTGGGACACCTTGATTACAAGGCGACGACGCTCACACTGAAATGAAACTGTGGTATCGTCATCTTGCAGCAATGCAAAGACGTCCAGTAAATGCTCTTGAAGCAATTGATATATGCACTGAAGTAATATTTCCCTGGGTAAACACACGTTTGCGCATATTATGTACAATCCCGGTAACAACATCAAATGAGAAATCATTCTCAACTTTGAGGCGGTTGAAGACCTATCTTCGAAATACCATTTGCGAAGAAAGATTAAATGGGTTAGCTGCTCTGAACATTCACCGGGATATAAAAGCTACTTGTGACGACATATTGTCAGAACTCGCACAGAAACCTCGATGCCTAAATTTCAGAATTTAAATTGTTGAACTGTGGTACCTTATTTATTACTGTCTTTAAGACATCAAGTAGTCTTAATCTCTTTAATGTTGTTACAATGTTGAGTGTACATATTTTTTGTTTAAAAATTATATTTGAGCAATTAAATATAAAATATTAATAATTTGGAAATATTCAAGCAGGTGCTTTTATATGATGCACTAAAAACATGAAGCATCCATAGCAAATACATTGATTGCGTTCATTGGGGTAAAATCCAAGTATATTAATTATCTAATTTATTAAAAGAAATTTGACCTGTGAACTGGAAAATGTGTTGGATTCATAACCCCCCCCTTACGAAAATCCTGGGCACGCGCCTGGCTGGAACAAATTTTATTATCTTCATAAAATGGTTCTTAACAATATATTAATTTTGCACGCCTGTACCACCCCAGATTTGGCCGCCATCTTGGAAATTGGCCCTCAAAATAAGTTTTTTTTCCAAATATCTAACTTGGAAAGCATTTAGAGCAAAAGAGGTTATAACAAAAATTAATCTACATACAAATCTCTATAAAAAGGTTCTGTGCATTTTTCTTCTAGGATGCGCTGTTTGGGTGCTAGATGAGCTAGAAATTTTAAGTATTTTTTTCCGCCCCGATTTGGAAGTGCGGAGCTCGTGGAAACATGTTTTACATGAAGTTTTGTGGTAATTCTCTTCTATAATACTAGATTTTTTACATTTGTTCTTTCTCATAGAATGTCATTTATGGGTTCAATTGCTTTTATCACTGCATGCAGTACTTACAGGATATAGTTTAGCGTCCCTGAGTGCAGGAGATAATATATTTTGTCAAAAATAGAAGATAACTTCAAAGGAACATATTGATTTGGTCCGAAAAGGTTATTTCACAATAAAACGCCCTTGTAATCAAGGGGTTCTGTATTCAATGCCCGGCGGAGGCACATTTCTCAGTGGTTTGGAGCGCACTATAAACTGTAGGTCCAGTCCCGATTGTCTATCTGTGCATAAAGTAAACTTAAAACAACAATTCAAACCACAATAACACGATCAGAAAAGGTTTGGTCTGGGATCTTGTCAGATATGACGATGGAGCCGTCCGTGATGCGCTCCAAGAACAGTTGTGGGGATGGCAGAGGAATGATCAACTCAATGCTAACTAAGTGGATTTTTGGCATGTCTACTAGTTCACAGATAGGCAATTGGGAAACTGTTTGGGAAACCTGATGGTAAGAGACCAGTAGGAAGGCCAAGACGAAGATGGAGGGATAACGTTGCGATGGACCTAAAGGAAATCGGTAAGGATGGGAAAGATTGATCTTGCCCAGGATAGAGACAAATAGAAGGCTTGTGTTGCTGCAGCCATAAACCTTCGGGTTTAAGAAGGCTAGAGAGTTAGTTAGTTAGTTACCAGTTCACAGATAAAATGGATGAGCTGCATGTCGATGCACGAAAGTCTCGTACATAAAGAGATAAACAAGACTCTCAGTTCTTTTGTCAGTGATTCTCATCTTAGCCACCATTCCCTGCTTTTGATTGATTGTTTTGATTGCATTTGAGTTTTAAGTCCACTTTATACACAATATGGCTAATCGGGACTGGATTAAAGTGGGATTCGAACAACTATGTGCCTCCACTGGGTATCGAACCGGGGACCCCTTGATTACAAGGCGACAACATTACCACTACGCCATCGGGGATCCCTGCTTTTGATTGTATAAAGCCAATAGTTACAAGATTAATAGGGAATAAGAAAACCAATCCTTCCAATGCTCATGATGTTGGAATGTCTTCAATGTTGAGCATTTGGCAAATGTCAAGTTTGAACAAAATGAGAGAGATTCACAGAAGCGATCACTTCTGAAGTAAAAATCAGAGATGCGTTGTATCCAGTTTTAATTTAAATAATATTTTACTAAAAAATCAAGATCAATTCAGAGAAAACTTTAAGTACAAACTTGCCCCGTACCCCTTATAGCTGATGAGGTAAGGATGTGGAAAACGAAGAAGTCTTATCTTTATGATCTCTGTGTATCACTCTCTGAAAGTATCACAACAGACAAGAAACTGCACAGTCTGAGCTTCTTCGCATTATATTCTGTAAATGCCTTAAAAGTTTCATAAGGGGCCTTGTAGCTCTAGGAAAATTGGGCTAAAGTGTTCAATGATCTGTGAACATTGCAATATATTCATGTGTTCAAAATCCGACACTGTTCTATCCTCTGTCCTCGGAATCTCTGGAGCAAGGTCGTGTATTACAGTAGAGTAGGGAAGAAAGCGAGTGGGCGGAGCGAAGCAGTACACGCTCCTGTAAACGGCTAGTCCTTTCAGTTATTTTCCCACGCCACGCAACCCCGTTTCCTCTCACGTGTTCATTCCTCGAGCCCTCTCGAGTTACTACTTGCGCAGAGACTTGTTTTCATTCTCTGGCTCCATAGATTCCCGGGACAGAGTATAGAAGAGACGGAAGCTAATCTTAAGAGATAAATGCAACTTTTCGAAGCAAGCTGCACGTGTCGCTCCAACTGCGCCAAGTTCTCAATACCGTACATCGTAGCACGTCTGTTGTTCGCGCTTGCACGGGGAATATACTATAGACTAAAGGGGGACATGTCATCATCACTTCGGTTTGAAATCCCTGGGTAGATTATGGTCTGTAACTTTTGCTTCGATCTGAAAGCTCACGACAACTGTGATGATATTTTTCATATTTATTACAAGAATTCTTGCTGGTAAAAGACAAGGGATGGTTTGGTTTCTAACAGTAGCAAGAAATACAGACATTATATTCATTTGTTTTGTATTAAATACTATAAAATTATTGTTTACGAGTGATTAATATACATATATTACCACTTGAAAATACATTTTCAAGAAAGTCCTTAGAACATTTAGAATAGGTATTTTAGTACCTATGCAAGTTACAGTGCAAAAACGTTTCCTTGTCTTTCTCTCTTGCAAAGTGGAGTGAGGAAAAAAAAGTAAAATTTCTCGCTCATTTAGCACCCAAAAGGCGCATCCTAGAAGAAAAATGCACAGAACCTTTTTGTAGAGAATTTTATGTAGATTCATTTTTCTCATAACCTCTTTTGCTATGCAATGCTTTCCAAGTGAGATATTTGCAAAAAAAAAAAACTATTTTGGGCCCCATTTTTCCAAGATGGCGGCCAAATTTGGGTTGTAGAGCCGTGCAAAATTAATATGTTGTTAAGAACCCTTTCAGGAAAGCAATAAAATTTGTTCCAGTTTTCCCTCATTTCTTTCCTTATTGGACCCCAAAATCATCCCTTGTTGACTGGCCTATGATCCCGCTTCATGTCTTTAGTATGTTGGCATAGATGAATGAATCTGCAGTGCATGGTTACATATACACAAGATAAGAATATTATGTTTTTCGAGGGCTGGTGGATCTGAAATAGGTCCTAAAGTAGCAATAGTTATTACGGAAAATTGTTGTCTTGATATCCTCTACACGCAGCCAAATTTCGTTGATGGTTGAAGGGAAATTGAAAGGGGGTAATAATTACGCAATATTAATAACTAGTGTGCAGATTTTTGCCCATTTGCCTTTTCTATTCTTCTATAGCATAACGTAGGCTTCAATGTTTTAAGTTCGTTTCATGGCGTTTCTAGTTCAAGAACGCATTTTCATCCTGCCTATAATTGCCTATTTTTTGGGCTAGTGCCTATTTTGCTTAACCGTGCCTGAAATGCCTATTCTGCAATTTCTGCTTACTTCGGCTTCCCCCCCCACCCTTTGACTTACCCTGCATTGAAGAAGGCAAGCCTTTGTTTAAATTGAACTGACTGAAATCTGATATTCGACAGATTTGAGGGAATGTCAGATCTTTGAAAATTCCAAATGTCGCTTAATCAGGGTAAGCAAACTGGAAATAGGTTGTTGACTCGTACTCCGACAAAACCCTGTTTTATTTCAACTGGAAGCTTGTAGGAGTCACAGTACTCATTTGTTTTGTTGTGCTTGTAAAAGGATATAAGGTGGCTACGCTTCAAATTTGTGAAGATATCCTTGGTTTCAAAATACCAAAGGACTAGGCGGCCCAAGGTTCCGCGTGCGATTCCTGTACTCGGTATTTCAGCAGTTTCATTTAATGATCCTCCATCCTCATCGTCGCGATTCAGTAAAATGGCGGAAAGCAACGTAAGATGAGAAGCATATGAAATAACGGTTCACAAAGAGTGACAATTTTTTAATGGCAGAATTTTAAGCCAATTTTAGTGCAATTTTTAATTTTTGGATGCCTTTTAAGTGCCTTTTTCAGTGCTTTTTAAGTGTATTTTGATCCTTTTGGGCGCCTATTTTTCTGCCTATTTGAGCTATTTCTAGTGCCTACATATCCGCACCCTATTAATAACTATGTGAGTTTTAGTGTATAATTTTACGAAGAATTGAAGGTGTATACATATTCATTTTTCAAAATATAAGGGCCTCGTGCTTCCTAACAACGGCTCTGGCATCGGGCACTGATGTAAGTCAGCCATGTCAAGCTCGCGGCCCGCAGCATCTCTTGATGAGGCTCGCCTTGGCGCTACCTACATTTCATGCATAGAGGACTATATATACCGGTACAATTGAAGTTACCCCGTTTTTTTTCCTCATAAAGCAAGCGTCGACTCATCGAAACTTCACCAGATTAACCTATTTCCCTACATTCTTGCATTCCATTAAAAGGGGGAGGAGGCTGCCTATTAAGCAAGTTTATTGACAGGTTGGTTCTGAAGTATAGAAATATCTTGCTGGCTGGTGGAGACGAGCAGGGATACTTTCTGTCCCCAACGAGACAATTGCGAAGGTTTTGCCTTGAAGAAATTTCAGTTTCTGGAAAAGTTTCACACAACCTTGCCGCTGCGTAATACTTGTGGGTAGTAAGAAAATTACTATAGAAGAGGAATGTAGAATTTTTCAAACGAAATAGCTTGAGTTGCTGTTTTAAGTCCACTTTATGCACAGTAAGGCTAATCGGGACTGGACCTACAGTTTAAAGTGGGATCCGAACCACTTGTGCCTCCACCGGGTATCGAACCCGGGACCCCTTGATTACAAGGCAATGACGCTACCACTGCGCCATGGGGGAGGCCCACAAACGAAATAGCAGATTGCATATTTTTGTTGTGAAAAGTGTTGATATTTTGTTTCCTCATAACGTGTATTCACTCAAAAATATTTCTTTGTTACGAAATAAAGTTGTCGACCGCCTTGGTGGAGTGGTTATGTTATCACAGTGTCGCGGTGCGACTCGACTCGAGGGTTCCCAAGTTCGAATCCCGGCCTGGATATGTGTGTGTTCTTTGTGAGTGCCCTTTCTTCCATTTCATCATATTGTCACGCATCATCGCCGTCGCCGTCGCCGTTAGACAAAAGTGACACAAAAGCGATGCTAGATAACAAAAATCGAAATAAAATCAAAGGCTAAAGTATCAGAATTACAGATGAGGAGAGGATTGGTCACTTAACAAGCTATGTCAAAACGAAAAATTGAAATCATAATTTTAAGTTGTTTTTTTTCTTCAAATAGATGAAAGTATGAACGTCTGTGGGCTTGCTCAGTTAGCTGTATTTACTCGTGGATGCCAGTCTCATCTCAGTGTGACAGAATAACTTCTTGTCATGATTTCCCTCCGTGACACAACAGAAATATTTTCATTGACGTAGAGATCATTTAGCAAAGATACAGTATTCCTTTATCTAAGTTAGTAACATATATATTTTACAATTTACACATACAAGTTATAAGTAACTTAAAACTTGATTAATTTGATTGTTTATTGATTTATTTATTTTACTTCGCTTTTTGCTTTTGGTTAAACACGAAGATGGGGATGAGCGATGATATGATGAAAGGGACTCTCACAAAAACATTGATGCCCAGGCCGAGATTCGAACACAGGACTCCCAGCGTCGTAGCGCGCTGTGCTAACCACTCTGCCACCGATATCGGCATTGATGAATTTGAAAACAGGGTTCAAGGCTTCAAAGGGGAATTTTCTTATTCGCTAATTCCTTTTCCTTTGATGGTGCGTGTGCAAGTTCCGACCTTGAAATGGAACTTTTTTAAATACAACGCAACTCCGCATTGAGAGAGAAATATCATTACAAGGTTAGCGTTTCTAATTTTTCTTATATCTCCCAGAGCAGCATCCTCGAATAAGTCATTTTGATGCTGGAATTTTAGTGATGTTGGAAGCATTTTCCTTTGTGAACACCTGTTCTCCATTATGAAGATAAATGAAAAAGCCCAACGATCAACAATGACTAATACACATTTGTTGCATGCATTAAGAATTTTCCACTCACAAAAAAAAATAAAAATAGTACGGACATTGGGACATTGATAATCTGGTTTCTAAAACAAAGTGTCCAATCTGTGGGACATGAAACTAGAATTGTCCATCTCTTTTTTTTATTTTTTATTTTTTTGATGTTTTCAGCAATTGTAACCGATGTACGCTTGAAACAAACATAAAAAATGCTTTCACTAACTGCCAAAATATACTTCAGTTTGATTTTATTTCAATAAAATATATAACCCCACACCTCCTATACGCCTTCATAGCGTGGGGGAGCACTTTACTTTTTTTACTTTTTATATAAGAACTAAAATTAAAATATTTTCCTTTACAATTACATACGTGCGTAATTATGGAGTCATTCAGTTCTAATCAGGGTTATTTGTGAAGGGGTTAAGGGGGAATTTTTTCTTCTGGTTGTTGCGTCCTCCTCCGGTTGCTAATTTTTAGCACCTGAGGGTGGGGGCTCTCGATATATTTTATATAATATACCGATGCTGGAACAGTAATCACTAGAATCCTCCCGCCTGGGCCAACCTCCAAGATATGCGGCCCTACTTACAAACTGAATTTGACATGGTTGATGTGAGTGAAAGTTTCTTTCCTCTTTTGTTCGTGGATTCGCCTCTGGCCTCACCCTCGCCATCCCTGTCGAAGCAAACAATGTGTTACCCTCGACAAGGGTGAAATCCCAAGAGCAACACACATTGGCCTGGCTTTACGATGGGGGCTTCCCACAACAATTGCGCTCAAGGTTACCAGAAGAGTATTCCGAACGAGCCTAGTATTCCAAGGTCTGTGGACCACCCATCCATGTTGATTCAAGAAGTATGTCACCCATGCCAACGGCCATACCACGCATAATGAACGGTCGGAAGAAGGCAAAAACATGGCTGAATATAATTCCAGCGGATATGGTTTTGTTTTATTTTATTTTTACCTACAAAGGATGTTGCGAGGGAAGTTTTCTATTTTCTTCTTCTTGCACAAGTATAGATTTTGAATCGTTTCTCTAATCAAGATAAGCAGGAAAACTAAATAGGCAACGGTAAACTGATTTACTAACAAATTAGTAGTCCGTTGGGATATGAAAGACTTGTAGCTTCCATCGTCTGTCCATAAGGGACAATAATATACGATCTTACATGATCTACTTGTAATGGCACGAAAATTCATTGAATTCAGAACTTGTATTTTTCCGAATATAAAAATGTCTGCCATTACTTTTCCTTGAAAGATCTCTCCTTGAAGCTCTGTTCTCCACACACCCTATACGCCTTTATGGCGCGGTGCAAAGCACAGGGGAGCACTTTACTTTTTTTAATTTTTTTATTTTTTACTTTTCCTCAAGGTGTCCGATGAGAAGAAAATCCCTTCTTATGGACCCTCGTCTAAGAACCAATGACAGATCTTAAATTAAGACTTGATTTTAGATTTTACACTCTCATTCTGTCTTCTTGAAACTGGATTACGCTAAGAGAAAGTAATTTCCTATTACCTATAGCCTCTACACATTGATTGTCCGCTATTCATCTCCAATGATACGACAATGTCAATTCTATTTTCCAAAGTTGTAGTAACTATTGCAAACACTGTGATGCTAGTTGCATGAGCTTACGAAGTCCTCCCCCCCCACTCGCTCCCCAATTCTTAAATCAATAACAGGATCGATGCCAGAAGGCATAATGTCATGTAATCAAATATTCGGAAGCATATTAAGATAATATGATGTAAGGTGTCTAAGACAATGTAACCATTTATTGTATTAAGGGTAATTCAAATAATACAAGGAAAGAAGATACCTGTTTGAGTATCTGAGACTCCAAGGGTGATCGATATGAATGTTATGGTTGGATTGTAACAAGCACCAAGGTAATTAAAGTGACTAAGAGAAAGGTTCAATTAAATTTTGGTAGTTAAACATTAAAATTGTAAAGAGGACTAACAGTTTTCAAACCACATGAACCAGTGGCTAAGTCAGGAATAAATTACCAGAGCGGCCAAGAGAGGACCAGAACGGCAAGTGAAGGGGAGGGGGCACAAAAAATATAGTAAAAAGTCTATTTTTTTTGGCTTCTCTACCTTCATGCAGGACTGTGGGATATGTGTAAATACATCCCCGGTGCATTGAAACGTGCCCCAGACGCACATGAGACAGAGGATAGGGCTCCACATATTCTCGGCCATTGCCACAGTGGACATTTTTGCTCCATAGAATTTATTATTTATTTGAATTTAATCTTTCCATATTTTCACAATTATATTTAATATTCTTCCACTGTTTTTAGTGCAACAACAACATGACATCCACTTCAAACTAGCTACTTTTACTTCATTTGGGAGGAGCTGCATATCCATTAGGTGGACCGAAAGTTAACTGATGCGAACGATAGACGGGAGGGGAGGGAAGGGTGTCTGAATATATTTTTTTCATGGGAGTGAAACGTTGCAATCAGACATATTAGCCGATCTATTTTGATTTCCAGGGAGTTCAAGGCAAATAATACATAAAAACATACTCCAGTTAAGGATCACCATCATTATTATTGTACGTGCACGAACAAATAAATAAATAACGGTATTCTTTGTTTCAGCAATAATAGGGCAAGTAATGCATATTAAGTTGATATGAGTCAGAAACATTTGTATTGTGAGAGCAGCGAGCAAAGAGACAACAATATTAATGTATTGCTGTACTAATACTTTCAAAGTAATTGGAGGTTCCCTTACAAAGGTTTGTATTGCGAGAGGAGTAAGCACAAACAAATTTGCTGAATTTAGAGTACATTACTGATCTGCTATCATATCTACATCAAATACCGAGCTTCCAATCTATGGTAGCAATTACATCCACGGTTTTCTTAAAGTTACTTTGATCTACGCTGCGAGTTTTGAGTCAGGAAAAGTGGGGGTGGGGGTGGGGGTGGGGAGAGGAGGTAGACGTGTGTCTGGCGGTTTGTGGCCAACCCTGGCCACCCCTTGGCGTTGCCACTGATATGAACATTACGCCACCCCTCCCAAATACACTTATCGCTCACCGAGAATACACATACTTAACATGCTATCATTACGCATCGTTCATGCACCAGCAAAGTAGCAAATGCAGTTAAGAAGTGCAATTTTACATCACAAATTGCACAAGGAACGTTTCTCCAAAAGTAAATAAAATACCAGAGCATTTCATCCAAAATTATCCATCACTGGTTCGGAAGAAACAAGATAAAAGAAAGGGACTTCGGTCCCGAGGTAACACCATTTCCGATGAGCGTCGTACCAGGCTGCACAGCATATTTCTCAGCAACACATTAGGCACATTACTCTTCACTCTGAAACTTTTCTTCCACACTTTAGTACTAGACATTTCTCGACCTTAGTTGACTGATTGACTGGGTTGGTCTTTTAAGTTTACTTTATACACAGTAAGGTTAATCGGGACTGGACCTACAGTTTAAAGTAGGATCCGAACCACTATGTGCCTCCAGTGGGTATCGAACCCGGGACGTCTTGATTATAAGGCTACTTGTATTGGATTGATTTGGTGTTTTAAGTCCACTTTTTGCACAGTAAGGCTAATCTGGACTGGACTTACAGTTTAAAGTGGGATCCAAACCACTACGTGCCTCCACCGGATATCTAACCCGGGACCCCTTGATTACAAGGCGAGGACGCTACCACTGCGCCATTGTGAGGCCCTCTCGTCCTTAGTGATAGACAACAATTCTTGACTACAAGAATAATTTCTTCTGGACTTTCTTGACCTACTTGTTGATTTCTTGACTTTTTCTTGACATTGTTGACTGGTAGACACCCTGTAAATACTCGGAAAAAGCCGGAGTGGTAAATGCAAAAAAAAAAAAAAGGTATAGGTAAAGTGTTCCCCTGTGCATAGCACTATGCCATGAAGGCGTATAGGGGGTGTGGGGGTAACGCCTCACACTTTCTATGCAAGCCCCATAAAATGACCCGCAGTTGCCATTCTTTATAACATCGGGTTCTAAGTTAAGAAAATATCTGAAATTCTCCTTTCCATGTATTATGATATTAATGCATCATACTCGCTATTTTCAATCTGTTATTTACTGATTTCAATACGCAAATACATAATAACAAATATAATAGTAATAACACGACAAATTATCCCTACGAGTTTGCGCCACTGAAAGCATCCAGTTATTAATTTCCAGCCCCTCCCGAAAAAAAAAATCCTGCGTACGCCAGTGCTTACAGTACATTTAAACCATTCGTTGTTACAAAATGGGGGTTTACCTCTCTACTCTTCTAAACTACGCATTTTCGTCTCAAAGTTTGTTACTAATTTATATTCCAAGCAACATGCTAAACTTCGAATAAGACAAAAGTACTGTAGTTCCATTGCTTCACAAACGTCTGAAGTCCGTGTGTTATTTTTTAAAAAATAATTTGCATTGTTTCTAAATGATCAAAACAATATACAACATACATTGAAAATTATAATATAAAATTTGAACAGGTTGATTATTTTTCCGCCTCCGTTACGATGTCATGAGTGTAGCAGGCTTCGACGCCAGAGGTTCTCTGTCATGTTGGAATCCTGGGGGAGGTATTGGATTTGTGTCTATTTAATGATGTTTTTCATCGCTTCATCATTCATCCTCGGCTTGCGATTATCCCAGTCCTTTTTCGCTTGAAGCGGGCGACAAAGGCAGTGGAAGGACAGACGAGATGTCTTTCGGGGGGAATGGTTGGCAAAGGGACAAGTTTAGTGATGACAGTTTTATGAGGGTCGCGTCAGCCCCAGGTTTCCATTGCCGAAATACTATATACAACACCTTTGCTGTTTCCTGCGTGCGCTTGCTGTCATGGTCATCAATCATCAACCTGATTTCCTGCATTTGCAATATATCATAATATTATATAAAGAAAAAACAATTTGAAAGCTCATTCAGTACACAATTGAATCGTTTATTTAAGAAACCGCCTATCGACCACTTTTGCCCAAAACGACATTTTTACAGTTTCATTTAGCCCTTACCAAGATGCTCATATAACCGCATCCGTAACGAAGGCAAGTGGCCTTGAAATATCCGTTTACTGCAGAAACCCCTCAGGCGCCGCAACATAGAGGGTTTCTAGAGTAAAGATGTAACTCAGTTGGTACCAACTGATTCAATCGGACGTTCCGTACAGTTGGCAATACTACGTACATTGTATCCAAGAACAAGTGTTCTCCTGTGGAGTGGTGTGTTTAACATTGTCGTGAATTCAGTGGCGTGCCCAAGGGGAAGGGGGGGTTGGTGGAGGTTATGCCCAGCATTCAAGAATAAAAGAACATCAAAAGCAGGAAAAGATGGCAAAATGAAGGCTGGCAACTAAACAAATGTATATAGAAAATCCTGAGCACGCCACTGCGTGAATTGTTGCCTGACAAAGTTTATCTTCAGCTAAATTCACCAAAAGCCAACAGGAAAGGTCCCATAATCAGGAAGAAACTGGACGATATTCGTAAGTTGCTGGATTACACACGAGAATATGACAACTTCTACTACAACATTCTGCTGTGGCCAACAACACATGCTGAATGCTTCAACTTGGTCTAGGACAGTGGCGTAGCAGCCGCCCCCGCAAAAACCCCGCAATGATGGGGGGGGGGGCGAGTTATAGGGGTCCCACTATATAATCCCGGAAATTCAGCAGTTGCTGTCGCTTATTTAAAAAATGGATTTACGAAACAGAAAGTTGGTTCCCAGTAACATATCATATGACGACATCTGCGATAATAAGCAGAGGGGCTCGGGCAACTTGACATTATGGGTCTCTTCCGAAAATCAGAATTAAGTTACTTGCTCATAGATGGCAATCGGTAGGAATATTATCTCATCTCATACCTTTATACCTACGTGGTTTTCGTAATAGTAGCGTAGTGTAGTGTAGTACAGTTGTGAATCGAGTAGAAAGATTCAGTTGCTCAACCGGTTGATGTCTTATTGTTACACAATACCTAAACAAGCAAACTTGATAATTTATGACATTTTTATTACCAGTAATATTACGTGATATTTAAAATGTAACTTCCTACCAAATATTTTCAAGCCTCCCAAGCCTCAGTATGAGATTGAAATAAGATAAATTTCCCACATTGTCCACACCTATTACATTTTACTTCAAAGGGGCCCAAAAACTCGGGATGTTGAGCCCAGGGGCAATTTTCCCTTTGCCCTTAGGTCCAATAGCCCCAATTCCGCCACGCAGGGTATACAACGTATGCAGTACTCGAAGTGCTCCAATCGCTCCAATAGGTATTTCATTGAGTGACAAATTTTCAGTGAATAAGTCCAGTCGCTGCTTAATTTTCTATCTCTCAAGACTTGAGTCCGCCTCTATTTCTTAGCAGCAGATTGCAATTGACCCGAAGATATTAGGTCACCATTGACAATGTAGAGGTCCAGTTCAATCCCCGTAACTGAAATGATAAGTTTGCTTGAGTATATAACTGACTATTAGTATTAGAAGCGTAATGTGAAGGCTCTTACGTTGAATCTTGGCCTGACATAGCCAGAGGATGGCTTTTTGGGCTGAAGGTGCATCCACCTCTAAGTCCAAAAAAGGAGTGTTTACTATCCTTTAAACAATTTACCCAAAAAGTATTTTTTTAAATATATGTGCATTATATGTAACCTACATTAAAGAAAAAAAGCTTCGAACAAAAAATACAAAGGATCACGAACAAAATAGTTGGCTATGTGAAGCCTCCACCCTCCTTAAAAAAAAGAATCTTGGCCTTGCCACCGCGTTCAAGTAAGAGAAAATATTTCTAATTTCTTCATCCAGTTATTTATGAGAGATTCAGACAACCCTGATTTAGTTTCGACAAATTACTAAACTGATATATAGCCTAAGTTGATGTCGAAAAATTGGAAGAAAGGGTTAATTCATTTTACAACTTTGGGGGGGGGGTGGTAACTATTGTGCGTCTGTCCCAGGCCCTTAGCTAGAACTGACCTCCAGGGGGGGCTTATGGGTATCAGGTGGGGCTTTGTGAACCAAGTCCATTTTTCAAAAGTTCAATAGTATTAAATGAAGGTAAATTATGTGTGTTGGGGGTCATTAAGTTAAATTAAAATATAAAATTTAGAAATATCATACGAATACTACAGTTTTTTCTATATATCTTGTAAACATCTCTTGAAGTGCTAATGACTGCCACTGACACCATCCCTTAACACACTCTCCATACTATTTTTCATGATACAAATATATTTATCATATGTTAAAATGTACAATATTCACTTCAATCATAGTGCCTACCGTACATTCCACCCCCGCCCAAAGCAATAAAACTTGGGATCTGTTGACATTTGACGTAGATGCGGAAGGAATGTGGATAATGACATCAAAGTCACAGATTTCTGTTAAACGAGAGGCTGCAACAGGGGCAAGGAAGGTACAGATAAAGAAGGCTCCTTATGAAGGAACATTCTAAAGTCTTGAGAATCTTCTAAACACTTGCCGCTGCTTAGACTTCTGCTCATAAACAAGATGAACGAACGAAGTTGTGAACAAAATTATATATTCTGTCTAAATTTTCGCTCTTCACCTCAAATTAGAATACAAAATAGTTTTACCTAATGTCAAGGGACTGGCGGCAGTGCCAAGGGGGGGGGGCGACCCTGTTAGGGGGGCTGAGCCCCCTGGCCCCTGCCTGGCTACGGGCTTGGTCTGTCCCACTCTGGCATCATCTCGATGTTCATTCTTTTCCACTGAGGGGGCCCCAATATTTTACTTGCAGGGGGGGCAGAGAACTGCGCTACGCCACTGGTCTAGGAGAAAGATTAGGTACGTTAGATTACTACCTATTTTGTTCTCTGAAAATGTGAATTTTTTAACTGATTACGTAGAAGATTTTTTTCTTTTGTTCCCCTTAAGTTTAGCTCAAATAATTTGAATAGCTAATGATTATTATGAAGAAAACAATACATTTGAGTTTTCAACCTTTTTCATTTTTCTTCACGCTCATTTATTTCATGAATCAAGTAAAGTCTTATTGTGATTCGTTGCGATTTTCTCCCTCCATAAACAAAAAATAATAATAAATGAGCATTATAAAATCTCGCTGATAATGGCGCAAAATAAATGTACAGAAGTGGTTCACTGAAAAAAAAACTGTGAAATTGGAAAAATAATTATTCCCCCACTACTTAATATCGGAAACATTCAAAAACCATGTAAATGTCTTTGGACAATGGGACTTAATTTTGACCAATTTATTTTACTGCGCTCAAATATTATATGGGACAATAGCATTTTTTTTGTTTTCTCACAAACGATATTTGTGGAAATGGGGGGGTTTCTGAAATAAACTATTCAATTTCTGTCTAGGAACATAAACAAGATTTATTAGTTCCTCTTGACAGTAGTGTATTTGAAGGAAGGGTGTCGGGATGGGATTTTTAGAGAAACGTTTCTAGTGCGAACTAGTAAAGAAAACTTCTATGACTTTCTTAATTAGCAAGTCAGCTGCAAAATTACTCAGGGAACTTATTTTTTTAAAAGGGAGATAAAATACAATGAAAAGTGTAACGAAAGGTGACCTAAGAGAATTATAGCTGAATGAAAGTGAGAATGCATAAATGCATTATCTATTGTTCTTTTATGTCTGCAATGTGTCTGTTGTCAAAGGGAAATAGGAAAGAACATAACGTTTTTTAATGTGTTTAAGAGCCATTACTTTGAAATTCGAACCAAAAAGTTATATTTGGATAGTTGTATTTTTTGTTCTCCGTGATTTTTTTATATGTTGAAGTAGGTCATGAGAAATGAATTTTGTGGAATTTTCAGACGCTGGAAAAATTTTCCCTACCCTGTAGAAAATGTCAAAGTTCAAGGTCAAACCGTCCACTATTCATGAAAAGTGAAACATGAGTACGTTTGGAGTGCTGTATCTTTGGAAAGCAACAACACCCCGAACTTTTGTTTTGATATACTGTTAGTATAAGACTGCTTGTATACATTCAATTGTTTTGATGGGGTATTGTTGCTTTCCATTGTTATGCGGCAACAAAGAGGGTTCAAAATGCAGTTTTTGCCTGTTTTCGGCCCTTAATATCTTGGTTAAGTAACACTACCCCATTTTTTTTTACTGGGCATGGAAACTCACTATTAGGGCAAGCTACCTGATATAGCACATTACTTGGATATTGACGCAGATTTAAACACTCAAAAACTGCGAAATCGGGAACTTTAGATTTAGGCTTATCTCAAAACAGCGGAAGGGTAGCAAAAAACGTGGTATGCCATCTTATAGCTGAATACATGTACTAACACATGGAAATAAAAAATCATTGGGGCTCGTCCCATTTTCGAGAAAAAAAAATTCAAAATGTTAAGAAATGTCAATGTAAATTATCACGCTTCCTCTCCTATCAGAAAGTGGAACGGCCATTTCTCCTCCATTGCTTTGTTCCAAATGGAACACTCCATGTCTTGAAAAGTTGTCGGATAGTTTTAGCTTTTATTTCTTTGATGGATAACGTAGTGGTAATGTCACCTCCTTGCAATTAAAGGGTCCCGGGTTTTATGCAGGGTGGAGGTAGAAGTGGTCCGGATTCCACTTTAAATTGCAAATCCCCAGTCCCGATTAGCCATCTTGTGCATAAACTGGGTTTAAAGACAAAACTCTAGATACAGTGACGTAACAAGGATTTACGAAATGGGGGCACTTATACATTTATACAATAGTCAGTCATCATTTCGCCACCTTTTTCTGCTTCCTCCAGCCCCCATTTTTGCACGCCACTATATATTTTTTTGGAATTCATGCGATGACAGTATGTTTGTAAAAGATGCTGTATCATTATACCAAAGAGAACAGAACTTTCTTGTAAAAGTCTGTACTTGTAACAACATACTGTGTGAGAGATTCCCAAAATAAACCAATATCAATTCAGGTAGGCATAGGAGCGGACTTCCTTGCGTAGTGGTTTTCAGAGCACGCTACGATGCCAGGGGTCCTGAATTCGGATCCCTGCCTGGTGTTGATTGTTCTTTGTGAGTGTCACTTCATCAATTTCATAAATCATCACTCATACTCACCGTCTTGATTAGCCAAAAGTGCCAGAAAAGCGACGTAAATAACCTAGTATCAAGTAATCTCAAATAGATCTAGGAAAAGCAGGTTTAGGTTATTTCCATCATCTTAATATTGTTCCTGCAAAAAAATCAATTTATTTTTGTCATAATCATGGCCATTGTTTCAAAGGAATTTAAAAATATCAGACACAAATTTATATTTTCGGGTGCTTTACCTTGCAAGCATAATTGCGTACTCCAGATGCGCTTCGTTTTCTTTGGATTTTGGTGCGGTGACCAGTTTTTTTTTAAAGAAAAAATAACGTGGAAGTAGGGAGGAATCCAGAATTTTTCTAGCAACATGTTAATACAACCTCAGCGACAACTGTTGCCTTTGCACACGGACATTAGATTTTGATTTAGAACCCATTTGTTTTAGTAATTCCGTTTCACTTCTTTTGAGTTTTGATTGAGTTGGTGTCTTGAGTCCACTTTATGCACAGTAAGGCTAATTGGGACTGGTTTTATAGTGGGATCCGAACCACTATGTGCCTCCATCGGGTATCGAACACGAGACCCCTTGTTTACGTTTCTCTTCTTTTGACTGATGCCAAGTACAAGGGACGATTATTGTGTTGGGGCAAGGGAAGAAATGCATGCTTGTCCCAATAGCCAGTCCGTCCTACGGCCGTATAGTATTTTTCACATCTTTGGTACGGCCTTTAATAGTTACGTACACTCATTGAAATGCGTTTGTAATCACATGTGATTGAAAAATTCAGATGTTTTTCACAGCTTCTAGAGTTCCGCTTCATACTCGTCAATGTTACATTTTATTATTATTACGTGCCACAATCCAACTTGTCAGGTGCAATCTTCGAAATTCGAATATCCTTGAAGATTGATTGATTGATTTGGTGTTTTAAGTCCACTTTATGCACTGTAAAGCTAATCGGGACTGGACCTACAATTTAAAGTGGGATCCGAACCACTATGAGCCTCCATCGGGTATCGAACACGAGACCCCTTGATTACAAGGAGACGACACTACCACTGCGAAATCGGGGAGCCCATCAATCTTTCAAATAAAAGGTCAAGTAATACCCAAGCTAGACAGAAATTAAGAAGTAGGAGTTGTAATGGTCGGGTTGACCATTACTAGTTTTGTATTATTGTATTAATTAATTGCCGGCCAGCTACAAGGTGTAGTGTTAAGTAATATGTTTTCCATGTGTGTACTTCTATGATATTATTACATGTAAGTGTATGTGCTTAATGAATTGTGATTTTTGCTGGATATTAGATTCCACTGTTTTTTAGCTTCCCGGTTTGGGGGAAGCTACGGGGTTCACGTTCACGGACGTTTACCCCGACTATGAAAAAGGGCCAGTTGGGCTTTAGGAAAAAAAAAACAGTTCTTCACTACCTTCACAACGACGAAGACCCTTCGAAAGTCTTGTCCACTCAGGGTGGCTAGACTGAATGATTGAGAAGAAAATGTAATACTTGGCAAATGAACAGCTTCGAGAGTCTTAGTTTTAGTTCACTTATGGTGGCTAGACTGGTGACTGAAATTAATGTATCATTTGGCCAAGGAACCTACTTCGAAAGTTTAATTCACTTATGGTGGCTAAACTAATGATGGAAAATATATGTAGCATTTGGTAAAGGTAACCCCTGTTTGAAAAACCACAAGATTCCCAATTACAAAAGATTTGCATTTGTACGATATTGCCGAGTCGCATCATAATGCCTAGCGGGCTGAATGAGGATGCTGCGTAAGGAAACGCAAGACTAGTCGGAATATCAAGTAAGTCGAGGGTAGGCTACAGAGATAGTTAGGCTAACTCTGTGTTAATGAAAGTACCAATGGTTAGGCCATAGGTACACCTTTGCTTGAATTAAGGAAATTGGTTGATTATGTAAATGCACATAAGTATGGAAACGCTTTGTAAATATGTAAATAATAGCAACGTATAATAAATCCATATAATCCTACTAGAAATGTTATGATTTGCTGAAGTAACTCCAAGAACTACAGTTACTGTCCATTTTTAACAAAATATTTTTTTCACTTTCTGTACATGTGTAACGAACCAGGGACTAAAAATATAAATGTTATGTGAACCCCCCCCCCCTTTTCGTAATTCCGGCGCAAATATAATCTGCTCGCTTGGCACGCAAGGTGAGGTGGAAGGAGAGATTGAAAGGAAAATGCAAGGGAAGGGAAGTAATCCCGAGGGCCGGAGTTAAACCAGGGATTGGGGGGCCGAACTTTCACAGGGTCTAGTGGTGGTGTTTTAGCTGTGTGTTAAATTTAACAATCCCCAAATGTTCTCTCTCTGGCTGTTGTAGTTTCTGAGATACTCACTTATGAGTGTCTCAGAAGCTATGGTTGACACGGAGGTACACGATGGATCTCGATGGTAATGTAGAACCTAACATTGTGACTTTTAAATCAAGGCTTATCGAGTTTGATCCCGATGGAGGAACGTTGCACAGTGGTTCAGACTCATCATTTCGTTCGTTGCCTCATTGACTTTTCAAATTTCACCCCTAACGATCGAAAAGCAAGTAAATAAAGTAGATTAAAATAGTCGCAATCTCGTACTATATGTTCTGCTGCAAGTGACCCAACAAAGGCCCTTAAAATTTCATGCCAGTGACGTTCTCTGTGCCGTCAAACAAATTCCGGTAATTGCACTTCCGTAATTTATTACTACATCTTTCTTTCTCATGGTCAAGCGAAACCTGTAAACGTTGATGTAAAATAGCCAGAAATATAAATAAATCATGCAATTCAACATTTAGATTGTATCCTTAAAGATAATCACGTTGCACATAAATACCGTCAATATCAATATAATCTATAATCTTTGTGGCCCTTCCAAGATTGTTGAATATCTTAAAAGAAGCCCCACGAAGTGATACACCCACAGGGTAAAGTTGGTACCGCCTTTGTTCGTATAGTGCTTACTCCAAGAAGGGAAAGTGTTAGAACTAACAAGGGAAGTACAATAAATGTGAAGAGAGTGACGGTTTTCACTTTCTGAAAGGGAGATCTCTTCACTTTCTCTTCTTGCGCCCCAGCCTGCTAACTCCACACGTGCCGTTATGTAACCCCTTAACCATCTGAGGGATGTTTCTCTCATTGAGGCCAATTCTTAAAGGCAGGCTCCTTTTATTGTGTTTTTGCGAGTTTATGTGCAACACCCCTGTTGTTCCCCATCCCTCTGCACGCTTTCTATGCCGACCCTTCTCTCTTAAATGTTTTAACATTTTCATCCCTATCACAGCCTCATCAATTTTACCAGAAGGGTTGGACATTCTGGTTCGAAAGATCGGTAATTTATGACAGCTTTCCCCATCTTTAGTGAGTTTTCGAAAATTACTTGATTGACCCCTAACGCATTTCGGTTGAGTCGCACCCTTTTTCCCCCGTAGTTCCACGCTTTTCACTAAAAACAATATATGGCTGAAAGGTCTGTCTTCAGTGTCCCTACACTGACCAATCGCATGACTCTAAACTGCACTAGAGTTTCTAAAGTTCTTGCCTGAATTTATTTAAACTAATCAGTATTTGCTCACACATTGGAGTGTTCAGAGGACGGAAGAATCATACGTACTGAAGGGTGAGTATTCTCTTGAACAACCACCACTGAAAATATTCATGTTTTTATATATTCCAGTGCATATGTTACTTGTTCCAAATTGCTTAGCTTTCATTGCTATTTTTATTTAGTCTTTTTTTTTTTCAATTCGCACGTTCAGAATATTTCCTTCTGACGTTTTTAAATTATCGTGAAAGAGTTCTTTCAGACCAATATGAATATGCAAACGGAAATTGTGTCTTCGGTCGTGTTTCTGGTAAAGTAGATGCCAGACTCTGACAACACGCAGGCCTGTAGCTTGGAGTGATCTCTTTAGGAAACGTTCAAGGGTTATTGGTGAGTGGGGGTGAGCTTGTTTCAAACATGTAAAACATGATACTTTTAGTTTCAATAGTTAAACAGAAATGAAACATGAACTGCAACTAGAGATGTTTTTTATTTCTTTTTTGTTCAAAGTTAGAATAGAATTCGGTGCTTCTTGAATTCATACATATAACTAAATTCTTCTATCAGAATTGTATTACTTTTGAGAAAAGCTGTTGTGGTGGTTTCAAGAGCACTTTCATTGCGAGGAGAGCAAGTGTGAAGATTTTTACTCTTCTTCCTATTTTTTTAAAAATGAACAACAATATTAATTTTACCGGTGAGAGGGCTAATTTTCATAGTAATAAGTATGAAGTTGATATGACTAATATACAAATCAACGTGGTGATAGCGTATTGAGCAAGAAGAAATTACTATTTTTTCTTTGAAAAGAAATCGATAATTTAAATTGAATTATTAGTTAAAATTTTGAAATTGAAGGGAATGCATTGTTCCGTCTCACTTGCCCCTAGTAAATGTTCCCGTTTGCGATATAAGAGATGCAAATTTATTAGATATCAATAAACTTATAAATTCTTTCTGACATGCATGTGAAGAAGAAGCATGGAAGGACATCGTGAAATACGATGAAAGGGGTATCGGTCCAGGTTAGGCTAAGCCACCCTAGCCCATCCCTAGCTACGGGTCTGACAACACGACATTAAAAAAAAAGTGTAGAAACCTCAGTAAGTGTATGGCGAAATACATATAATTTCATTTGGAATGGTTCCATATTCCATACTGCTTTTCTACTATTTGCTACCTACCCTATAATACGTCGTTTTATTTTGAGAATATCTATACCAAACGGTCAACACCGGTAGCAATGATAAGTTTAATTTTCCTGCTTGCTGCTATCGTGCGATTGTAATAGTCAGTTTATACTCGGCATATGCGTGTGCTAGCAGTGCAACTATTTTACCAAAGTGCTTAATTTCAATTTGGACTTGATTTTTTTTACGCCGATTTTCTACCAATTTTAACTAATCGCGACGATGAAGATGAATGATCATCTGATGAACTGCATGAAGAGTCAGTAGTTTACGACTTTTGAGGCGAGTTTTGTCACAAATAGGAGTCCCCAAAGAGCCAGTTTCCAATTTCTAAGCACGGGTGAGTTTTCTCACACTAGTCTAGGCTTTGTAATTATTCCTCTAGCAAATGTATGTGGTGAACATGCTTGCCCTGGTTAAAGGAGTGTATTTACACCCTTTCATCTGCATACAGTGCACATACACCCCCTAAGCTCGGGTGAGTATAACAACCCCTCATTTCGCGGGCGGGTAAATGCGCTTCCCAAGTTCATGAAGGAAAACTCACCTTTGTTTAGAACGAGGAAACTTGCCTTTTGTGGACGTCTATTTGTTACAAACCAAAGTCACCCCTGTAAGGTGAATTTACAGTGTTTGTTTATCAGTATACTCAAAGCGCTCGGCTACCAGGGTGTACTTCATTTCAGTTAAATATCTGATACTACATATAATTGTATGTAATAATAATAAAAATAATAATTAGAAATTCAAATGAACGTGTGTCGTGATTGCAGGGGTTTGGTGAAGGTTGTGGTCAGTAAAAAAAGGTTGGGAACTACTGTATGAATATATCCAAAAGCTTCGGAATCAGAATCATGTTGACATTCTGTGTCTTAATAATACAACTGGGATGGTGTTTTAAATAATACCATGAACTTTGGGGAAAAAGACCCCCTGCCCCCCCTAAATACATCATTTGCAATGAAACCATTACTTTTATATATTATTATTAATGTTATGATTATAAACTTGGTGCATTTCTCTACTCGAAACAGCCGGCCCCCGTGGCGGAGTGGTTAGCACATTGAGCTACGACGCCAGGCGTCCCTGATTCAAATCCCGGCCTGGGCGTGGATGTTTGTGAGTGTCCATTCATCAATTTCATCATATCATCACTCATCCTCATCTTTGAAAATTAGGCAAAAGTGGTAATAAAGGCGAAGTAAAATAAAGCAAACAAACAATCAATCAATCCACTCGAAACACCTGATGAGCTAATATCTGGCATAATTGTATTTTGTCAGATGTCAATGAAGGACAATTTTATTCATGAAATTTATGTTGTTTTATCTTTAACTTTATCGGATTTCGGTAATTTGATAAACCCTTTCAAATAACAATTTCATCATTCATCATCATCGTCGCGATTAAACAAAAAGGTAGAATGGCGACGTTTAATAAGAAAAATAAATTAGAAATAAATATATTTTCCTTCTGGCATGCACTACAATGTATTTTCTGTTGATCGTAAAGTCTCATACACGTCAGTACGAAATAAAATATCCATACAGTGCAAATGAATGGAATACAAGTAGAAAGGAAGATTTCTACTTTCGCTAATATTTCTAAGAAAGTTTCCATGTAATATTTTTGGAAAAGTCATACATATGTAGAAAGTACAGATGGCCAAATCCGTTTTTTTTTTGTTAAAAAAATATATCCGGTATCCGTACAGCAAAAACGGAGAATCCGGATTTCGGAGGGAATCCGGATTTTGAATGGAATCCAGATTTCGAATTCGATCCATCCTGGCTCACGCTTATTTTAAATGTTTAAATAGTACGTAACTAAGTCTACTGACTATGTTTGCAGCTAATTCCAAACTGAGAAAGAGGAATAGTTGGCTAACTGAAAAGCAATGTGCAGTAGTATTGTACAACAGTTCTTTCTTTCCGCCAAACATGCCCACATTGCTCGATGACTCCATAACTGTCGTAGCAGTTGAACAAGGGCGATATTTTGATAGATTGCAAAAGTAACCGATGTCGTCCGTCACCTGTTGTAAAGCCTCTTGGCTATCATTCCTATCTCTCCTGTCGGATCACACTTTAAACTGTAGGTCCAGTCCCAATTGGCCTTACTGTGCATAAAGTGGACTTAAAACACCAACTCAATCAATCTATCTTTCCTGTGTGAATCTTGATATGGCCTCCCTACTTCTCTCATTTATGTGTCCCTTCCCTGATGGCCTTCAATTGCTCCATTGAGTATGAATTGTGATAAGATGAAGCAGACGAAAGGACAATCACAAACACACATGGGCAGATCACAAAACCACAAAAAAGCTCCACGTAGGATTGTACTGGCTGTGAGTCCAGACGCCATAGTTTCGTTAGTCTGCTAAATGCAGTCCATGGTGTACTACGTGGAAGACAGTCTGATATTGGGTTGGTAGATTAGAGTATATTGTTAAATTCATGAGACAATTATTGAAAATATGGGTCGAAATCAGTTTCCCTCCAAAATTTGCTTTCTCTCTGTAATCCGTTATCATTCCAGAACCTGTCTTGCTTCCGGTATTCTTCTCGCTCTGAAATCAGGATTCTCTCCGAAATCCGGATATTATATTTTCCGAATCCGGATTTCAAATTCTCCGAATGCCGATTTTTTTTTGGCCATCCCTAGAGAAAGGGGGCTGCTTGCAAGTACGATTAAAAGAGAGATACAATTTAATACATAAGATGAATTATATTAAATTAGACTATAATTAGAAACAGTATCACGTTATACATTCTGAGACGGTTCAGTGAAACTACCTGGACAACTTTTTTTTTTCTTGGATCAGAAATTCCATTTCTGGCATTGTTTCTAAAATGGAACCCAGACCCTCAGGAGTCTTTTTAAGTTGTAAGTTTGCTAACCGCAACACGGTTTACTTCAAAGAAGGAAACATATGGCTTTCATTTAGAACAGTTCCCTTCGCGATAGCCACATCCCTCCTTATCCGACCCTCTCCCTGCCCCCTGTGGTGCACCAGCTGCGGCAACATACATACACTCAGGTCCTCACTTCGTTTGTTGCAGAATCTACAGTTCGAGGACATCAATGTCCTCGCATCGTTGATAGAATTATGTGCGATGCGAGGACCTGTGCACACAAAACACAGGTGTACATTTGGTTATACAGATGACCAACAGTTAGAGGACCGTCCTCGTAATGTCTGTTACATGCCTGTAAGGAGAAAAGTTGTCATATCTTCGTTATTATTTAGCCATTGAGTATGCCGATGCGAGTGGTGCTTCATCTCAATAAAACGTCTTTCTTGAGCGCTACTAATTGCAGTTGAGCCATGTCCTCGTATTGTATGTGGTCTGCTCATGTCCTCGCATGGTAGGGTAGACAAACAGGGTGTGTGTGTGTGTGTGTGTGTGTGTGTGTGTGTGTGTGTGTGTGTGTGTGTGTGTGTGTGTGTGTGTGTGTGTGTGTGTGTGTGTGTGTGTGTGTGTGTGTGTGTGTGTGTGTGTGTGTGTGTGTGTGTGTGTGTGTGTGTGTGTGCGCGCGCGCGCGCGTTGGTATACCCGTCATTAGGAGGAACAAGATCAGAAAAATTACCAGCATTAAGAGGGACTTTTTCATTGCGAGGTAATTTTGGTGGTTCCTCGGAACGAGAAAGCACATTATTTAATATTATGGCCGAACCGGCAAAGGAAAATTTAATGTCGTGGAATTAATCGACGAAGGGGACCAAGATCTATATTTTGATAAAAGATAGAACAATGTCCGACAATTGTACTCGGAGTTATGCTACAAAACAGTGCATTTTTCTGGTTCCTCTTTTCGGGGCATTGTGCCTGTACGTGTGTATCAGGTGTTTATCGGTTCCTCTCAACGGGGCTCTGTGCTTATCACCTACACACAAAGTGTGTGTCGTTTGTGCGACGCCAGAGACATCTGCAGTGTGTGAAAAATTGCGGAACTATATCAGCGGTGACGTCAAGGCGGAGCGAGGAAGATCGTAGGGGGTGGGGCCTGCGGTTGCAGAGAACAGCGTTGTCGGATCTCCCCCTCAACTTACATGACTCAGCATTTTTCACTGACGGCTGTGAACGTTGCATTGTTCGCAGTGCTGCATAAGTTGCAACGCTGGAGAATGCAGCGTTGCTACATCATTGCCTACATGGGAAATGTTAACGGCGCTTCACGATTGCGTTCTGAGAGGGTTCGTTGTGTGATAGTAGCCGTATTTAATATATCGGTTTGAGCTTGGGCAATTATGTCTCGTATTTCTTGGAAAATATATATATCAACGAAGAATTGTAGCAATCTGCCGGAGGGCGCGTGTGAGCGAGCAAAGAATATTGTAGGAAATGCTTGTGCATTTCGTCATCAAGAAAGCAAACTAGTAGGATTTCTTCTTGTATTAATTAACAAAATATTCAACCAGAGTTCCTATGCTAGAATACTGGAAATGATTAATCTGACTAAAACAGAAAAGCCAGATACAGGACAATATAGTACAAAAACAACATACATTTTTACGTTCTTAATTATGGTCTAACTATTCGTTTTCTCCGTCTACTCCACTCGTTAAAAATTTGCTCCTCCTCTGTGGTGACAGTGGCGTATTTAAGAGTACGACTTTAATCTCCTTCCCGAAATACCTTCCACCCTTAAAATGTTTCTTTCGTCACTAGAATGCAGATGCATATGTTCAAAAATGGCAAAATACGTAGTTAAACATTAATAAGAATAGGTTCTTCACTAACATTTCAATATTTTTCGTAATACATGTCTCTAAACTAAGGTAGAATTCATACCGAACTTACAGGCGACACGTGTTGCTTGAGGATTTCACCAATCCAACGCAAGTTTCTGAGCCCTATTATGCCTGCCCCTACGTTATGAAACGTTGATGTGGATTGACGCGTTTCCAATTATGTCATTTGCACTTGCTGTTTGGAGTGAAATACACGTGTTGCTTGACGTTTCGGTCTGAAAGTTACAGGCGACAAACAACACGGAGATGCCAAGCAGCTTTCAGACCAAAGCGACACACAACACATGTCGCTTCGGAACTAGTCAATCAATATCAACGTTTCACACCTTAGCGGTAGCCCCAGAAGACTGAGTTCGACTGGTGAGATTCTCAAGCACCACATGTCTCTTCAATGTGAAATCTCTCAATGAGAGAAGAGCCCAGTTCGAGAGACATGTAAAAGCTCACTAAAGCAACACGTACACCGCGCACAAGTGAACAGACCAAGTCAATTTGATGCACGGCCCGAGCGACATGGTGATTTCACACCCAAGCGACAAGCGACACGAGACCCTTCAATCTAACGCAAAAGATTCATTGCGTATGCGGGAACAACAGAAACAGGTGACACGATGCACCGTATTGAGAACATAGTCCAGTCCAAGCTACAAATGCATCTTGTGTCGCTTCAGTTCAAAATTTTTGTTTTCAAGAAGCACGTTACATGGGGATTTCACACTGAAACGACACGACACGCATGATTTTGTGCGAGCAATAAAGGTTTCGATTTCCTGTAGGGCATAGCACCTTGCACTGGCGTACACAGGGGGGAGCTGATGGGGCTACTGACCTCCAGAAATTTTAAGAAAATCCAAATTTTTAGATGAAAATTTGTTAAGAACTCAAAGAAAGGAAAGATGTAAACGCAAACCTCCCTTAAAGTTAAAATGACACCCGATAACCATTTCTGTCTTCGAGTACAATTTTAATAGAGTGAAAAGTTCAAAATGTACGATAGCCTATATATTTTATTCGGTATCCCACAATTCTAGAACAAAGCTATATACTATACACCTTTACAATTTCAGCCCCTCCAGAACAAAAATCCTGCTTACGCCAGTGGCACCGTGAGAACAATTGGAGTAGACTATGATATCGAAAACCAGAAAACTACGGCGACTCAATTGTATTTAACTTAGTATATGGCACATGTTTTCCCTCTTCTCGAGTGGCAGCAACGAATCGTCCCCTACGTATGGTCAGTGCATCGCCCACTGGCATATACATGAGGGAGGGATGAGAGACAGGCCTGCGGCAAGGAGTAGCAAGTCTCCATTTCCACTTCACAGCCTAACAATGAAAACTAAAGGTGGCCAGGAGGGGAAATTTCCTTTGGGCTCAGGATCGTGGTGTGTGTTGCAAGGCGTGCTGTCGACAGTGGCGGCGATTGGGTTCCAAAACTGGGTTGGGCAAAGGAACTTTACTTTTCCTTTATAGATAAGCTTTAGCATAGTATCGGATCAAAAGTGGCTAAAAGTGGGGGGGGGGGGGCAACTGGCGCCCTACGCTCCCTCAGTCAGTAATGATTATTCGACTGTGAAATCAGTTGAAATATTGGAATCAGATTCTTTTCTCATTCATCCATACACATTCTATTTCATTTCGCTTTGTAATAAAAATAAGCACTTGATAAATTTTAAAAAATATATATTTTTAAAATTGTTTTTAAAATCAACGAAATTAGACAGAAATATGACTGACACATTTTAAGAAAGAAGTTACAGTCCGTGAATTACTTTTTCACAGTGTTCAATAATTTTATTAGGAAGCGCTTTTCTGCCATTTTATTTAACCGCAACGGTGCGGATGTGTGGTGTTTAGAAGAAATTTAGGAAGGGACACGTCATGCCCAGGCCGGGATTCAAACCAGAAAACCCTGGCGTCGTATTACACTGAACTAACCTCTCCCCCAGATTTTGGAGGACAGAAAGTAAGTTATTAATATAATATACAAGATGTAATATATTATATATTACATATTATATAATATAATATTCGAACCAGTGTATAGGGCCTTCCCGATGGCGCAGTCGTTGCCTTGTAATCAAGGGGTCCCGGGTTCGATAACCGGTGGAGGCACATAGTGGTTCGGATCCCACTTTAAACTGTAGGTCCAGTCCCGATTAGCCTTACTGTGCATAAAGTGGACTTAAAACACCAAATCAAACCAAACCAGTGTAGCTATAGTGCACCTCCACTGCATATCGCCAGTTTACAATGCGATTCTCATATTCTCTATACCCTGTACTATTCACAGTTACAATACAAGTGTTAACCCATTGAGAAACCTAGGTTTGCCATTTTGGAATCTCTCTCTCCAGGAAGTAGTGTAATCAAGGGGTCTAGAGTTCGTTACCCGGTTGAGGCAATTGCATGGACGTCCGCAGGATTTTTCCAGGGAGGGGCAAGGAAGGTATTTTTTCCAGGGGGGGGGGGGGCAAACGAAGGCAAATTTTCCCCAAAAATTGTGTTGTTCCCTAAAAAACATTGCTTTAATTTGAATTTATGGTGTTCATACAATAATTAACATATATTATTGCGGCTAAAATGATATTATATGTGTGAAATACATATTTTTAGTTGACTTTCATTTTCCAGGGGGGGCCACGGCCCCCCTTGCCCCCCCTTCCGGACGCCCATCGGCAATTGTGGTTCCGATCCCACTTTAAACTGTAGGTTCAATCCCGATTACCCTTTCTAGGCATAAAGTGTACTTAAAAACAATCTTACATTGAACTTGATTGAAATTACATTTTTGCTTGCAAGTTTGAATATGTATATTAATATTAATAATATTAATAATAATTACTTTAATTAATAGAGTACGTAATGAAGTACGAAAACATTGAGATCTGATCAAATTGTCCTTTGCTTATAGAGATGTTACTGACGCAAGTATTGATGGAATGAACTGCAATGAGTTATTTGCTACCCTTGAAAAAAAAACGAAACAAACGAGAGCGCCGCCCGCCTCCCCCTCCCTGTCCTGTTTAAGGGGAGAGAGTGGTCAGACGTTCAGACCAGACGCTTGGCAACTCTGAACTACCCTTTCTTTGTCAGTGCCGGGGGGGGGGGGGGGGTGCGAAGAAGTGTTTGCGCACCTTTTAATTTTCTTCCGCACACATTTTTCAACCAGGAGGCACACTTTAAACTGTAGGTCCAGTCCCGATTAGCGTTACTGTGCATAAAGTGGACTTAAAATACCAACTCAACAAGAACAACTCTAAGAGTGCCATGCTATCTCATGTTATATTCACCGCCGAATGTTACGTTCTAAAGTGAGACCGCTGTTATTGTTTACAACAGGTAAACACCGATCGCCGATTTCTTTCCTGTACTGTCGGCAGTTTATAAAGGCAAGCCGCCATTTTCTTTCTTTTGTCAGCATTGTTGTTAAGAATTGTTTCTTCTTATGTTTCACGTAGTCTGTGTTTGTCGATAAGTGCCTATAGCTCAATGTCAGGTGCTTTGTGTTATCCTTTGCGTTGTTGATACACCGTTTTTGTTGTCTGCCTACTGTCAGATCAAAAATTATGTATACTCGAGTTTTGGACTCCAATTAAAAATTAATCAGTAGACCTACATAAAAACGAGTTACATCAAAATTTGACTGTTTCAATTCTGTATTAAGCTATAGTAACCAATTCTTTTTAGAGTATGATTCGATTTTTAGTCGTCTTGAGAATAAAAAAAAGTGCCTTTTTTGCGTTTTCCAAACAAGAAATCAAAAAAATTTAAAAAATCGTCCGATCGTGATCGAATTTAAATATGCAGGTAGAAAGGTTGTAAATAGAATTCTTAATTTTCAATTTTTTTTATTGGGTAAAAAGTCAAATGTGTCATCAATTTTCTGAAACATATTCCCTCCCATCCCGTGGGAAAATACCTTGCTTGCATTTCCTTGGAAAAAATCTTCCAATTTTTCATGTATGTCATTGGCCTCCCTTCAACAAGCTGTTCTTTTCAAATTTTTGGCCTCTCCGATGGCGCAGTGGTAGCATCGTCGCCTTGTAATGAAGGGGTTCCGGGTTCGATTCCCGGTGGAGGCATATAGTGGTTTGAATCCCACTTTAAACTGTAGATTCAGTCCCGATTAGCCTCACTGTGCACAAAGTGTACTTAAACACCAACTCAATCAATCAATCAATCAAATTTCTAAACATGTCTTGTACTAAAACCGAGCAAGAGTGAAGCAGTTGGAGTTTTAAAACCCACTTTATGCACAGTAAGTCTGGACCTATAGTTTAAAGTGGGATCCGAACCATTGTGTGCCTCCATTGGGTATCGAACCCGGGACACCTTTCGCTAGTTTTATCCACTTTCATTGGCATATTATTGGAATTTCAATTAGTGGCTAAAACATGCATGCATGTTTCATGTTTTCTTTATTTTCAACGCCGCGCCCCTTAAATTTCATTCCACACCCTCTCAGCACTTCTACAGAGCATACGAGACTCGGCGGCTAGCGGCCCGGCGTCAGCGCTTGTCTTTCCCAGTGAACGGGTCCGCGACAGTCGCACGCTAGTCTGTTTTTTTCGCTCTCCCTGCCTTCGCTCTCTTTCCCTTTCTGTTGACGTTGCAGACTGACGACAGTATAATCCTCCCTCGGAAGTTGTGTTGTGTCGTGTCCGTGTGTTGAAGATTGTGGCTTAATATGGCACAACAAAAGTTTACATTGCAACAAAGAATTTACGTTGTCGAGTATTACTTCGGAAAGAGGAATTGTGGAGAAGTGCGACGACGTTTTGCAACGAAATTTCCTGGTGTTCCCGTTCCACATAGAACCACTATATTAAACCTCGTAAAAAAGTTTAGAGTAACAGGGTCAGTTCTGAATAAAAGTGGAAAGAAAAATGGGGAAACCTAAAAAATAAAGTATACAAAGACAATCCGCACACCATCAATGAGTTATAAGAGAGTATTGTACGAGAAATCGGGAGAATTACAGTAGTAAACGAACTTGCACGTGTAAATGCCAATTTCATTCGGAGATGCCAGGAATGTGTTGTAGCAGAGGGACATCATTTTCAACACCTTCTGTAGTCAAGGTTAGTACACAATATGAAAACTGTAATTTTAATAGCCGACTCTAGCGACTGTCGCGGACCCCGTTCACAGGGAAAGACGAGCGCTGCTACCGGGCCGCTTGCCGCCGAGTCTCGTAGCGAATGTAAGGAATGCTCTGTATATAATTAATTCTGGCAACGCACCAAGATTTACGGTTGTGGTTTTCTCTCCGTTGGGGACAACGAGGACGTTTATGTAAGCAAATAAATAAAAGAATAATAATAAACAGTTGTGTCTATATACGTACGTATACGTATATAATTTGTATCCCCTCCTCCACATTCACCTGAAAGTGGCAACAGTTGTGATTCGTGGGACCGTCTGCTCAGTTGATATCTATGTTTTGGATTTTTGAGTGTGTGCAGTATTCCCCAAGGCCCTCTTCTCTTGTTGTTGCTGTGCAGAAACACAATAATCCTGAAATCGCTTGTATAGCTAGGAATTAAGTACAATGTAAGTGACAGCGTTGAAGAGATTAGAGGGAAGAAATGGTATAGCAATGAGCGAAGTTGCCAAACGAAGAATGTGTGTATGAGAAATTACTATTGTCTTTGCATGCTTAGTTCGTCATTAACTTCTTTCCTTTTGTTGCAACATATGATTTTTACTTCGAGACTTATAATAGGTCTGTGTGGGCCTCCCTGATGGCTCAGTGGCAGCGTCGTCACCTTGTAATCGGGGGTCCATGGTTCGATACCCTGTGGAAACACATACTTGTTCGGATTCCACTTTAAAATGTAGTTCCAGTCTCGATTAGTCTTTCTGTGCATAAAGTCGACTTAAAACAACAATTCAATTCAATTATAATGAATGCTTTCATTATACTTTAATAATCCTAATTATTATGCATTGAAATATATATTGATACAATCAACTCCATAAAATGCTGGAAATTGATATTGGAAATATTAATAGATTGAAGAAACAGGTGTATATAACTTTACTCTTCTTGTTTAAAGTAATCGAATTTTGAAGGAAAATGTAACTCACTTCCCCTTTTGTTATTTAGTGTCTAGTGGAGTGACCTACTAATTCTGACAGCAAATTCAATGAGTCATGATATTCATCCTGGTCAGGCAGGGTGTGGCTGCCTTTAGATTGTGTTTCATTTATCACATATTTAATAGTTCATCCTCATGCCGCAATTAACCTGGATACATATAATTTTGACCATAAATAGCAAAATGCAAGTAAAAACTTCTTGAAATTTACGATTTTCTTCGCATCAAAATTGTGGACATACGCCTAGTAGGCTCCTGTTGTCTGCAAGAAAAAATCTGGAATTTTATGAAATTTCTTGCCGCGTCTCATCGGGCTTGAAATGTATTACTTCACAAGAAAATTTTGAACAACTGTACTATCTTGCATTACGAGTTATAAAAGTAAGTAAATTCATCAAAAACTTTCACAAATCGTGTTTTAATACTGTCATAAACAGAATAGTGAATTGAAAGTGTCTGGGTATGGTTTGTGGAGGAGGTTTGTGTCTTTTTAAAGGTATCATTATCGTAAAATCTGATAATAGTCATTTAAATGTTTTTAGTGAAAGAATAGCCTCACAGTTTCCATACGTCTGAATTACTGGCTCTACAATGGCTTTTGTGATAGTTCAACGGTTTGAGAGCTTTGATAAGTATTGATTGTGCCAAGCTCGCACTGGCGTACCCATGTAGTTGATGGGAGTTACGGCCCCGTATTTGACCCAGGTTAAAACAAAATAGAAGTCGAATAAATGAGAAGATGGCAAAATTTTAGACTGTGTGCTAAGAAGAATAAGCCATAACCAGTGGCTCAAATAACACCCCCGCAACCCCATCGTGCGGGGAAGGGGGCCGAGCTTCGGGGGTGCATTATTTTTTGTTGATTTGGAGTTTTTTTAAGTTCACTTTATGCACAGTAAGGCTAATCGGGACTGGACCTACAGTTTAAAGTGGAATCCGAACCACTATGTGCCTCCACCGGGTATCGAACCCCGAACCCCTTGATTACAAGGCGACGACGCTACCAATGCACCATCGGGGAGGCCCTGGGGGCGCATTACGAATGACTGATAGTTCACAAGTTTTCTTTTTGGCGTTAAAATATATTTTCAACCAAACATGTATTTTTATGCACCTGCAACTGCAAACATAAAATGTTAATCACTAGAAAAGTAGAAAGCGAATTACCAGATTAGAAGAAAACTCTTCATTAGCTGTATATTTCAACCTCCGATTATTATACCCTAGTACTTAAACCGGACAGAAACGTCGTCGCCTTGTAATCAAGGAGTTCCGGGTTCGATACCCGGTGGAGGCACATAGTGGTTCGGATCCCACTTGAAACTGTAGGTCCAGTCCCGATTAGCCTTACTGTGCATAAAGTGGACTTAACACACCAAATCAATGAATTAAACCGGACAGAAAAGAGAGATTTTGGTTATGCTACTCCTCTATTTTAGACGCTGTTTATTGTGTTGGTTGGTTTCTTGTGTTTATTAGTTGTTTGCCAATAGGTTCGATAAACACTTTAATGGTGCATGGTGTAAAGGTAAAATTAATGATTGGATAGGTTTAAGTAAAAAAAGAAATCAAAGAACACCAAACCGATATCACATGATATTTTTGATGTTGCGATATTTTTGCAACTATTAGTTACAAGTACGAAATTTGGTGATTTGAATTAACTGTGAATTATCAAGTTGATACAATATGATATGCCTATTCTAGATCAGCCTGTCTGTTTGCCTGTTTTACTCGGCCCAACAATCGAACCCAATCTGAACGTAGCTGTCACGATCTACGTAACTCAGTTCTGCGTAATTCGGTTTTATACGTAAATTACTGTAGGTCTCGGGAAAATATAATTTTAAAACGTGTTAATTAACCTTTACTTGTACGTAATGCATTTATAGGTAATTCTGTGTTATACCTATAACATCCACTTTAAACTGTAGGTCCAGTCCCGATTAGCCTTACTGTGCATAAAGTGGACTTTAAACAACAAATCAATCAATCAATCAACCTATAACATAAAATACAGTTGATTTGTACGTAACCAAGCTACAACAATGTCACACAAAAACACAAATACGCAACAGGATAGGTGGATATGGCGGCGGTCGGTCTGGAATTGCGAGAAAGGGGAGTGCGGCGCGGCGGCGTCACAGAGAAGACAACAAACAGAGGCGGCACGCGGCATGAAATCAGAGGAGATTTGACGCAGTTGTTGAGAACAAGATACGAATTTTATTTTGTACGTACACTAGGTTGGCCACGTTTTCTTAACAGAAAATTAGGACATTCATGGATGCTAAAAGGGGGGGGGGTTGTAGCTATAACTAAAAGAGCACAGGGTCCAGTACACCCTGCCCCCCTCTTTGGCAAAGAAAAAGTCATGCTGCTTATATGTTTCCTGAAACATTACATAATTATCTTTAATCTATTTTCCTCTTGATTTTATTTGATTTTTGTTATTTAACACCGTCTTATTGTCACTTTTGGCTAATTGCAACAATGAATATGAGTTTAAATTCATGAGAGAGGAAAAGTTACCTGCTTGGTCAGAAAGTAAATTGTATACGGGAAGTCAACGCTAATCCACATAAAACTATTCAAGTGACAAATGTAATGCACTTAAGAATTAAACTTTTAACTTGTAAATTCGTTAATTTAGCACTTTATTACAGAAATGACCTGTATTATACTGTATGTTGTAACTCAAAATAGATGCAGTTATTTTAATAATGGCGTGTTATGTAAATCTGATTTCTAAGTAATTCTCAGTTATACGTATTATTTTCTCTTCACCTTGACATACGTATAACTCAGGTTCAACTGCATAGCCATTGTGTTTTTCAACACCCGTCAATAGTAGCATCATGTATCTGTTGGGATCAGATTCAATGGTAAACCATATTGCTCGAGGAGTGATGCTCAAAATAATCAATACCACCCTCTGTGAGGCAAAGGGTCATAAGATGGAGGGGGGCGCTAGTTGTCGTGGTGGATTCATTCTTGTGTAATATTCGCTTATTTCCAATTTCCAAAAAGTAACCTCAAGAAAGGTACCAAACTGGAATGTGTGATCTCACGTTTGGAAAGATGGCATTTCTTGCTTACAATTTAACTGTTCATTTTATTATAATTTTTACACTATAAGGCAGAAGTGTTTGAAATTTGCAACGGGAAGGTGAAGATTAGACTATGTACTTAAGTAAATAGTGGAGATGGGTCAGTGCTTCGAAGTAATTCGTTACTTATAATGCCGCCGTTTGCAACTAATACTTAAATTCATCGAGTACCTAACTGTAACGCAGTTACCTTCCAAAGGGAATAACTGCAACTCTGTTACTTTTTAGGTAAATGTAACAGGTTTTTTTAGTTACTTCTAAAGTTACTTTTCCCGGTAATTATATGCTAACTTTGCGAACAATAGGACGAAAGAGAAAACATGACAACTCTCTTTATGATTGCTTGTGTCTCCGGGAATCTGGAGTAACCAGATATCGACGAAAATACGATACAGTCAGTACCTTTTCATTTCTATGCTCAATTTAGAAGCATGACGTACGAGTATCGTAAGTAGTAATGTAGTATAAAGATAATACAACAAAAATTGTGACATGCTTAATTATCTACATCTGAATCTAGAACTGTAGATTCGGATCTTGTATGAAAATAAAAATCGGGTATCCGGAACCGAAAATCAGAACCGGATATCAGGATCCAGTATCACCCGAGTTCCAGATCTAGCCATCCCAAAAGCTAGTTCCTTTCCTTGCGATAGATCCGGCCTCAGGGTTGGCTGCGCCCTGTTCGAGGAAACAAGCTGGCGCCCACCTCTTCATTTTCAAGGATTATCTTGTGAATTACATGGGAGTACATTTTCGCTAAATTCATTCCTCTGATTCAATGTCACGAAATCTGTTTTTGTGTCTTGAGAATATAAAGAAAAATGCATGTCTCATTTCAAAAACATGTAAGTTCATTTTGTAGGAATATTCATTCCTTTTTGAGGAAACCTAAACTTGGAAAGTCTTAGCTAAATATCTCTACATCCCGGCAGGGATGCCCATTCCCCAAGGCCTTTGACGGACTCCTTCCCCCATAAAGATATAATATTTCCCCCACCCCCACCTTTATGCCGAATTATTTACTGAAATTATTTTGGTCACAAAAAAATTGCGGAACAATACAATATAAACAAATGTAAGCACTACATGTTTACTTTAGGTATTGTTTTCAATATATACATTTATATGTTTATTATATGTTACTTTGACATTGATTGGGGGTCCCGGGTTCGAATCCTGGCCTGGGAATGGATGTTTGTTAGTGTTCATTCATCAATTTCATCATGATCCCATCTTCACAAATTAGCCAAAAGTGGCACAAAATGCGAAGTAAGATAAAGCAAATCAATCAATCTATTTGACGTTGAGTGAAATAACAATTAGATAAATTATAATAACTTCTGACGTTACAAAGTTGTTGCAGCAAAACTATCGATAATTTCCTCATTTTGTACCACTTTGAAATATCGGACACACAGGATGGAATTATGGTAGACTTTAACCACTCATCAGCAATTCACGAACGTAGTCTGCTTTTAATGATTCTTATGACACTCCTTGTGCATTTTGCAGAGCAACTTGTCACTGGTATGGTGATCAGAATATTATACAATACCTGCACATTTGGAAAGGTCGAAAACTGGACAACAACAACGTATGGTCTAAAAAAGCGATTCTTAAGGGTTAATGCATTTCTGCTGATCGTACATAATCTTCAGAACCCTTCATGTCGCCTGTGCCTGAACTGAACTTTCACTCTCTTTTAAGGAGTTGTGCATAGAGACAATGTTTGCCACTGGTCGAGATGCCAGCAATCGAAAGGCGCATGGCATTCGAAACCTTTCATTGCAGTTGAAATTAAAAGACACAAGATAGAAAAGGCACGGCTCACTTTCACGTTTGCTAACATAAAACGTACAAAACTGCTGAGTCTCACTGCCATTGTTAGTGTACTGAACCTTATTATTATCAGTTTGTTTGCTTGACTAACCTTGTATTTATGAGAACAGCATGTCCCCCACCCATCCAAACCGATTCTAAAGGCATGAGAGGGGGTGTTTCATTTCTATCCCATCGCCGTGATCAACCACAGGTAGGTAGATAAACTGTACATAATAACAATCATAACTAAAAATCAATAACAAGTGAATCAAACGAAACGATCCCCACATTTTTGTGTGAAGATATGTATAATTGGTAGCTAAACTATAAACTGTTGTCCCCCCTAAATATTCCCATGACTCAGGCACGCCATGAATCCCCCTTGTGAGCACTCCTGGGTCCCGATCAAGAAAAGAATTCGGCGCCACACATAAATTTTAGGAAGAAAAATCTTTTAGTTCTGTCGGAATTAGTTTTAAGAGAAGAAACATTTGATTGATTTATTGAGTTGGTGTTTTAAGTCCACTTTATGCCAATATGGCTAATCGGGACTGGACCTACAGCTTAAAGTGGGATTCGGGCCATTTTGCGCCTCCACCGCGTATCAAACACGAGACCCAAGGCAGAAACATTTGATGATGCCTAAAATGTTTTAGAGTGCGAGGAAGATTTTTTTTGGCAAATATGTTTATTTGCAAACCAAAAACAACATTAGTTTGATAATGCACCAATATTTTTAAAGTAATAGGCCTAAGTATAAACTTGGTATGACCCTTTTCAAAACATTTGTATTGCGAGTGTAGTGAGCAAAAAAAAAAAAAAATATGATCTCTCAAACATTTCCCACATTTTTATTTTTCGTTCATGGATTTGGGGATACTGTAATCCCATCAGCCCCTTGCATCTGTCTCTTACAAATATGACATGCGAAATTAGGAAGTATTCCGTCATATCGCGAAATATATCAGAAAGGGTGGTTTTAGTGCAGAGGCAACACAACAATCAAATTAATCTTAACTGACGCGCCACCACAGCTACAGCGCCTTGATGCGGTGGCACCGTTTGCATCGCCCTAAAGCCGGCCCTGCCTTGCGATCTAGCTCAAATCGTATATCATAAGGAGAAAAAGTGTGCGAAGTTCAGCAGTCTGCCAGTGACGTAACCGATAATATGGCCCATTGATTTAGTTCGTTAGTTAGCAGGATCTTAGAAACTGCCTGGATAAATTTAACCCAACGCGTGCTCACACGTTTCAGTTTGGTGTTTCAACATGTTATTTTTTTCTCGTTTTTATCAATTGTGTGATTCCATTCAAATGTTCGAAATTAATAAAATTAAATTAATCAATAAAGGTATTACTAAGTACAAGCTTTAAAACAATTAAAATTACACAGCGTGCGTCCTGCCGGGTTAACAATTGCAAGAAAACAACTTGCAAGCAGAACAAATACGTCTCGATTCTCCATAGAGGCACACAGTGATTGGGATAGCACTTTAAACTGTAACCCCATCTCGAATAACCTATTTGAGGATATAGCGGACTCAAATATTGACTTGGAGATCGCCCACCTTGCAAATCAAATCCGTGTTCGCCGCGTGGCAGCGTAACACACTCCCGATAGATCCACCACGGGTAGATAAGATTAAGCTATGATTTAAATACGCAATCATTATTTTTCCATAATTCACTCGTTTCATAACATGCAAATCGCATATAAATGGTACTGCGAATTTATTTTTATGAAGACACGTCAACTTTTCCAATAGTAGATTTACCGCTTCTGGTGGAGAAGTATTTTCAGTAATCAACTCACGACCTATTACACAGGAGTCTAGTACTAATTCCGGCATGCCTCATCATAAATTCCATCCAATCATCGCTATTAAGCTAAAAAAGGGAAAACAGCAACTCAGAAGAATACAAATTACAACAATCAAGCATAAACCACCCAGCAATATACGTGTTTCTGTCTGAATATAAATAACTTCACTTTGGAATCGGATGTACATGTATCTCGATAACCACCCCCCCCCCCCCCCAATTTTCTTTAAAGCAATTCACGGGTTTGCTTGTCCAAATTTTTCTGTACCCCATACAGTGGTATGTCAAGGATTTTCATAAGGGAGGCTGATGCCTTCACTTTAAAGGAATGCTGTGGCAAAGGGATGAGGGGTATGGCCCAACCAACACCTGCTTTGGCACTCTACTGACACTAGAAGATTAAAAGCATGCTTTCTTGTAGATGGGATTGGAAATAATATGTAAATGAGAAGATGAAGAGCATTGATCCGTGCAGTGCTTTTGTAAGGGGTCTGTGAGAGAAGCTACCTCTGGATAGGTGACCCCAGTGTCTTTGAAGTAACTACCCGATAAATATGATATGAAATGATAGATGGAAAAAAAAGTTTTTATATTTTCCAGGACTTTTTACTACATTACCATGAATTTTGAGTAGCTGATTTTATTTCCTTTGAACGTACGTGTATGAAAATTCGTTTTGTACTGGAGTGTTCCACGTACATAAGAACATGAAATAGGTGAAAAATCTTGAACGGAATTGCCCAGGTACGATTTATCTCAGTGGCGCCAACTGTGGAGCTCAAGACCATTCAGCAATTTGTCTCTTATTGTTATTATATTTTAGAAATAAAGTTCCAGCATTTAACAAAACAAAAATTTTCATAATTACAGCATACCCTTAAAGAATTCTCACAACTTAATTACTGCTCATAATCATCCGTTAGATTTTCAGTTTGATACTTGTCAGTGTTCTATATTATTAACACTGTTCGTAGTCATATCGTCATCATGCAAATAAGGGAGAACAAGAGCTTAGGGCATGTATTATGTGTAGGGCCCAGGACTTTATGTCCTATAAAACTGTAAAATATGTGTGTTATTATGTCATAAAAGTTGAAAAATATGTCACACGAAATTAGAAATATGTCATAAAAAATGTAAAATGTCAGAAAATGCAGAAATATTCCCTGTAAAACTAAATATATGCACAACAGTACTTTCAAATTTCTCATTATTCGGGGAAGATGGATTAAGGTGGGGTATTAAATAAAGACAGAATTCCTTTAACCGAAGAATGTGGTGGGAAAATATAGGAAATGCCGTGAGGTTCACTGCAATTATTCTAAGGAGGGACAGAGTATATACACTGGCTCCAACGACAAGATATCTTGAAACTCCTGTACTCGATTGCCGATAGAGTAGGGGCTGTAATGTACAGAATGCTATTTTTGCTTTTGACTGATTATTATGAGAAGCGAAAAAGGTAAACAAACGAGAACAGTTGACACTTGTTTCCTGTGAGTCTTGTGCATGCACAACAATGACAGAGTACATTCTTTCCTCAATAATGTTCGCACGGCTATCAACTGTCGCGGGATAAAAAAAAAATCGGGGGGGGGGATATTATTGTTCTGCATTAGTTGGTAAGAAAAGACGGCATCTTCTTTTAATTTCTTTGTCCTTAATTTAATTATACTGCCATCGATAATATAAACTATCCGTTGCGTTAAAGGTACGAAGAATAAATTATAAAATAGTGATGGGTCGTTCGTGAACGAACCGTTCTTTGTTCCAGGAGTCGTGAGCTTTGCGTGTATGTTCTCTGGTTTTCTTGTGGGAAGTCGAGTAGTAGTAAGCGCAGTTCCCTCTCCCCTAATCCTTTTCACTCAAGCTAACTCCAGAAAGTCCTCCCCCACCCCCTCACTTCAGCTGCACGAAACCAACATCGGGAGGAGTTGGTCCTTCGTTCCTTTGAATGGCTGCTTGAGTGAGCGAGCTCCGGTGAAGTGCTTCCCGAAAAGGAACTGCCATGACCCGTGGTAGTTCCTCAGAAGTCGTGAGCTTTGCTTGTATGTTGCCAACGCTCCTATTGGATGACTCACTCCTACGAACCTGAGAGAGAGAGAGAGAGAGAGAGAGCGAGGTCCATTCTTTTGTTGCTGATTGTTGATAGTGGCGGTTTTCCGCGTAGCTATGCGTTCAACTCTGTTTACAGTAATGCTGCAGAAGCTCAACAATGAGGGAGGGATGGGCAACTAATTCACCTTTAATCCTTTTTGTGGCATGTTTTCGCAAGTCGCATTGCAAGGAACTTGATAGATATAAGATCATCATATCAAATGTTCCGTTTCCGTGCTCTTCCATTTTCTCAAAGTAAAAGTGGGGCCGGGAGGCGGAGAGAGCTTGAAAAATACGAATGCATTCTTCGTAGTCAAAGATTTAGCGTCCTCTCTTCCATTCTCTTACGGGTGTTTGTTTGACCGTGTATTCATTTAATTGCATGAAAGTCTGTAATGGTGGGGAGGGGCGACGGCCACCCTAGAAAATAAATTTCAACCTACAATTTGTACATTTTACACATACGTATAATTTCATTTCAATCTCAATTTGTTAATTATTAGAAGGGCGTTACAGGTGCATGCTAACTTCAAACTGAACTCTTTTTTTTAGGAGATTATACTATTTTGGAAGAAAATATGCCTCGTTTGACACCTTGGAAAAATACATTGTTTGCCCTTCCCTGGAGAAAATACAGCGGACGTCCATGTTTAAAATATTTACAATTATTTTTCCTAATCTATCACCAGGCGCTGTAATGCACTGCGACAACAAGGGGTAGGAATTCATTTTTGGAAAGGAAGAGAACTTGTCCAACTTTTCCTTTCCGATGAGGACTTTTTGTCTGCTAAAGTTCAATTATCCATTAAAATGTATTTTCATTCACCCCCACCCTGAAAGCAGCTCCCGAACCTCGGTCGGTCAGTCGATACATTGTTTCCTATAGCTGTTTAATATGTGCACGAAGACGGATTCCTCCCCTCTAATTCTTTTCACCCACTCCAGAAGCAGTCTCCCACATCCCCTCCTCCGCCCACGAAATCAACTTCGAGCTGTGTTGGTATGGCTGTGAACGACTCCTTCAACGAGCAAGTTCCAGTGAACTGCCTATCTAAAAGGAACTGCCTCGTCCGAGAGCATGCTCCGTGGCTTCGTAGTTCCTTTGAATGACTTCCGGTGAACGCTTCCTTTCGGTGAGCGAGCTCCGGTGAACTGCTTCCCGAAATGGAACTGCCATGACCCATCACTATTATAAAATAACCGATTATGTGCAAGACAATTACGAAATTATACAGAAATATGTCTTATTATGAGAACATTGAAGAAATACGTTGTATAGACGCGAAATTGGTAAAATATGTTAAAATATGCCTTGTCAAGTTTGTCTATTTCGGCTGATTTTCATCAGATAAGTGTAGATAAGTATTCGATTCGATGCCAAATGAAAAATATGTTATAACAATAAAGGCCCTGGCCGTAGTTACGTGTTGTATAAATTTGTAAAACAAATCTCAAGAGTACAGCCCACCATAGGCGTGGGTAAGGGGGGCAGTTGCCCCTTAATACTGCCGATTAGAAATTTAGTGTAGAGGAATATTATCGACAATATTATACTACTAAAGAAAAATGAAATATCTTCATGTCAATGAGAGTTCCAAGCAATTACGTAGGGGATACATTATTTACTATGTAATTGGACTTTCCCACTTTATACTCTAACAAATTTATTGTCATTAACATTCCAGAAAATTTCTTGTTTTTAGCACTCCCTCATACTTAGGTGGTTGAATGATTCTGATACTACGTCAAATGCGACATGTACATTTTTTTCTAAAATTCTGTCCACCTTAAATTATATGTATTTCACACAATTTCATTCAGACACACTAATTTTTGTTAATTATTATTAGGGCATTGAAGGAACATGATAATTTCAGACCAGGGGCGCCGACTTGTCAAAATTATTGGAGGGGGCTCTGATCACTGAAATAAATTAATGAATGACTCGCTCTCCCTTTTTTAAGTTTTGGCTTCATTGTTCGGAAACTCATAAAAGCCCATGAATTCCTAATAAATGTCAAAATTTTTATTCACAGTTCGTATGCAGAATATTAATTGTCCACGGATGTATATGGCACAAGTTTCGTCAACCATAATAGCAAAATATTCCCGACTTTTAATATCTGCTACCACGGAGCGCAAAACAGATCTCTCTAATATATCAATGATCTCGTTCTGAATGTCATGTGAGAGCCATTTGTAGCCCGAACTACCCTAGTTCATGCATATCGTCTTTTGAAACTCTTTTTAGTAAAAAAAATTAACAATACTCATAATTACATACTTAGTATATAGTAAATAAGTCATGTGTTTTGCTGTCTCTGGTCATAGCCCCCTCAAAGTTGATGATTTTGCGGTCTCAGCCCCCCCCCCCCCCCAAGTTGATGATCTATAACATTTCAAATGTGTATTTAAAGTTCAGTTCATGTGGCACAATTCAGAGTAAACTTTACAAGAGAAGCAAAATAATACATTAGATCCTCTTAAGCAAAATTATTTGGAGGGCTCTGCCCCACATCTTTAACATTGGGGGGCTCGAGCCCCCCCAAGCCCCATGGAGTCGGCGCCTATGTTTCAGACTGAAGCAGTGTTTTTGAGGGGTACCACTATTTTGGGGAAATATATGCCTCCTTTGCCCCCCCCCCCGCTGGAAAAATTACCTTGCTCCTCCCTGCGGACGTCCATGACCGCCACTGCTGAAGATACTTTGTTTTTCCTGTGACAAAGTTGTTCGTGTGAATGGGTGTTCTCTAAGATGGTGCAATATCAGATACCCGTTTAAACAGCTTAAATTATCTGTTGTTGCCTTATGTTAAGCAACATTTTGTCGCACAGGATTGTGTCAGTGACATTGGAGGCGTTTGAAACTTCTACCAACTGTAAGAAGACTAACGTTGTAGTATAAGATATTCTCCTAAGACGGCAAAAGTTCATTCTAATCTTGGACGATCAGTGTTTACGTTATCCAATATTTGTAAATATATATGTAAAAATATGAGCCTTTAATTTGCAAACGTGTGCGTAGTGAAAGGTTTAGTTAAAGAAGGGTCGGGAATTTTGTTCAGATTCGGCCTGTCGTCTCCATCAGTGTTCCGACTTTCATTTTAACTGCAATGGTGCTGCGAAAATGCAAAAATGTTCTATTGGTTAACTCACAAATAGACATTTTTTTACTAGAAGAATCATTGCTAATGCGCATCATTTAATTTATAAATATATTATTATCTAAACCTAGAATTATCATGGTTGTTCAATGGTGCTGGTGTAAGAAAATTAATGGAAAATTGAAAACACAATTTGCGGAGGAAAGTACTATTAGAATACTTCTGAGAATTGAGTGCAAAAATAATCACTCAGTTGTACGCTGTGTGACAGACTTTGTATGTGAGCGACTGTGCTGTTTATTGCCAGGTTTATTGTTTATTTTTCTCGTTACTTTGGACCATAATTTCAACTCTACAATTATATATCTCCTTGCAATACCACCATAGCATTGATGGTGACATCTAATACTCCAACAGCATTTCGCCTACAACCGTGGCAGAGTGGCTAGCGTATCACGCTCTGACGCCAGGTTGGAATCTCGGTCTGGACATGGGTGTTCTTTGTAAGTGTTTTTCATCAATTTCATCATATCATCACTCATCCGCATCGTCACGATTAGCCAAAAGTGGCAGAAAAGTGACGTAAAGTAATTTAACTCAACTAATCCAACTGCATTTTCGGCCCTTCTCTTTGTTCCACATTTTAGGATCTCCCCCGCCCTAAAAAAATCTGGGTATGGGCCTTTGATATGGAATGAGGTTTTAATTTCCCGACTGGATTTTCATCAAGGCTTTTGCCCCCTCCCCCTAATCAGAGTGTCTGCGCACTCCTATGCAGCCCACAGACGAAGTACACGTAACGAAAAACAAACACCGCTTCAAATGCCCTGGCTGTAGCGTGAGCAGATAAAAGAAGGGAGGGAGACTTTCAGGCGGCAAGGCTTTGATGAAAGGTGAGAAGCCGCGATGGAAACAACCAGCCAAACTCTCCAATAACACTAAAGGTGGGAAGTTATGTTACGATTGTTGTGTGGCAGCTAATGTCTCCGAGAAATTTAGTTACAAAGGAAGCCTGCCTATATTCTTTGTCAGGAATACATAAATCATTGTCACTGTAGTGCGGTGCATATGTTTGCGTCTTTCATTTCATTCAATATCTCAAAATCCAGAGTATTTGAGTAGTGCAAAAGGTGTGACGAAGTTTAGCATTAATATGGCGGTTAATTAATTAACGAGAGGACGTGTCACGTAAAAAGGCCTTGCGACGCCAAGGAGTTCACATTTAAGCTGATTTTACTCGTCTGTTGGGAAGGGGGAGGGGGGCTACTGCTGCATTCATAACTCTTACGAGTTTCACTCCATGAGTACATATAATTTGTTCACTTAATTTTCCTTCGATATTGTTTCTTTGTTTAAGTTTGATTTTAAGCCCACTTTATACACCGAAGCCCAGTAAAAACTATTGAATGATCAAGAAATTGATGTATCTTCACCAAAAGTGATTCTGATATTTACAAATTACTTATGTGCATTATTGTATATTTATTTTATTTTAAAAGAACACTGATTTTTGTCAATCACACAATTTAAATCAAACTGATTTAAACAACCTCGAAATTTTGTAAGCATATCATGCAATTTGTCATGTAAAGGCTTGCTCAAAATTGTAAATGACTATTTACGTTAATGGTTTTTATATTTTTCTTCACGAGTAGCTTGGAGAGAGAAAAGGAAACATTGGGAACTTCTCTGTACTTACATTTAAATTTCGCACATAGGCATGAACATGAAAACTTGAAAGAGAGAATGTTTTCTTTACCAAGGAATCTTTCGATTTTTAAGCCAAGACCTCTCCCCGATGGCGCAGTGGTAATGTCGTCGCCTTGTAATCAAGGGGTTCTGAGTTCGATACATGGTGTTTCGGATACCACTTTAAACTGTAAGACTAGACCTGATTAGACTTTCTGTGCATAAAGTGGACTCAAAACAAAAACTCAAACTCATTTTCAGCTGATAACCGCGATGATGGGAACACGAGCACTCAGATTTCATTGTTCCATTATTAATCCCGGAACTCCGTAAATTGTTACTTAGAAAACAAACAACTGTTGCAAAAAGTGGAAAGTATAATTTTCCTTTGCATTATGAAAAATTTCCATTAATCCAAGGAAAAACTAAAACACGATCACAAAACTTTATGAAGAAAATACGGTTTTACCAAGTAAGAAGTTTGAAATATGTAATTATGAAAAACGGATAATTCATGCCTCCATTCAGCTTGATTTTAATATGCAACGACTGTATCTTCAAATATCTCTGCAGTTTCGATCTCTTTTCACCAACAGCGTCGCCAGAATTATTCATCTACGGGTGCTGAGGGGTTGCGGAAAGAAAGTTAGGGGGTGCGATATGTATTACAAGAAAGTGGTCATTCCATGCAGTGTAAACATTCAGATACACGTTGCAGTCTTATTGAACTATGTAGTGAAATACAAAATAAAACCATCCTGCCCTTAAAAAGACAATTTTTGAACCTTCTCAATGTAACCAATGAAGGCACCGTCTGCCACAAGACAAAACGCGAAGAGTACAGGAACTGTGTCATCTTTAAAATCCCTTCTGCCGCACTATCCCCAACAACGAACTGTAAAATTTCTTCGTGAACATTGGGCATCTTCCTAACAGTCTTGGAAAAAGTTTGAAATGGTACGTTTACTGGACATTAAACGTGGAACAAATATATAGAACGTATTAAGAAGAACAGTACCCTTCATGTTACAACTCGCATTAAATAATTTCCAGAGCACGACCTGATGAGGTGATACCTTAAAAGTACCTGAATTTTTTGCTCCAGTGTAAGGAAGAACAAGTAGACGGAAAACAAACCGTTTATGAACAATGCAAGAAAGAAAAAAACATAACTCACATTAATCTATAGCCAATTATCAAAAACCACGAACAGACCACTTGAAGAAACAAATGAAGAAAAAATTGATAACGACAATGCTGACGAAAGAAGAAAAACGGCCGCTGATCTTTACAGAGGCTGCCGCAAGTACAGAAAAGTATTGGTACCTCTTTCAGTGCTTGCCTGTTGCATACAATAATAACCTATCATTCGGCCCTCAATATGACATGACATAATATTACATATTAATGTTTTCAGTTGAACGTAGGGTGTGCTGAAGGGATGCGGAGGAAAATTAAGGGGCGCGCAAGCACTCACTCACGCACCCCTGGCGCAGCCACTGCTTTTCGCCTAAAATTTTGTCTCAATTCTCCTGCCCTGAGGGAAGTTTACCTTCGCATAGCAACACTAAACTGCAACCATGATTTATACCAGTGGGATGGGTGAAAAAAAACGAACATTGCTTGCCTGCTCATCTCTTTCCTGGCGACAGGAACGTACGTTTAAACGTGAAAGCTTAAACCCCCTCGCCGCACTGTAATGGACGAATCCTGAAAGGCTGGCCTTCGTGGTGGATGGTTAGCACAGCACGCTACGTCGCCAGGGGTCTCGGCGTTCGAATCCCGCGGCCTCGTCATGGGTGTGTGAGGAGTGTTCCTTCATCAATTTCATTGTATCGCCACTCATCCTCATCTTCGCGATTAGCCAAAAGTGGCACAAGAGCGAAGGGAAATAAACAACATCACGAATCCTGAAAGTTCGAATTGCCTTGTAATTTTTGTGTGCATACTTCTTTCCAACGGTAAGGGACTCAGGGTATAAAATATATAGGATCACAGTTAATCCAGTGGCTAGTGACAAAACTCTAGGAAGGAATCTCTTCACGACGACAACAGCAGTTCCAGCATATCATGACAGGTCGGACAACCGTAAGCCTACGTTCGATTGGTTTTATATTTACAAAACAAGTGTTTTCAATGTGCAATGCATATTTTACAAGTATGTAAAAAAACAATTTAATCAGCGATCAGCAAAAACAAGGTAATGCACAAAATTAACAGTATTGGTCTTTTTAGGTTGCACCGCGTCCTCAACGATTGTATATGTCGAAACTTCTCGACACTCACTCTCTTTTTCTTCAGTTATTTTCGTTGTTTTTTATCTCTTGCGGTGACGATGAGAATGCATTTACGAGTGTACAATGGGACAAACACAACTATACACTCTCATGTCTCGCACAAAATAAAAAATAAAATTAAAAGGGATTCTTCTTTCGCGCCTTGATAGCTTTGTAACGACTGGGGCAGCCAAAGAGACTAAATTTCCATTTAAACTTACAGACCGTCAATTTAGGTTTTAATCTTGCAAAAATTGTGTGAATCTGAAAATTTGCAAGTAGTATAAAAGTATATATTATAAACCCACGAAAGTATGAACCCTCCTCAAGCAGATTTGGCTACACTTAAAACTAGCTCAACATGCCCATATGAGCTTTTTGCTCAAGTGTGGAACCCGCCTAACCCAAGGATTTTTGTAAAAAAGCCCTCATGGATTCCATGAGAAAGTATGACCCCCCTCAGATTGATTTGTCTACACTTACAAAAGGCACTTCTGTGAGATTGTTGTCCATAAACCTGTCAAAAATATGCCCCTCTTGATATTTTTTTTTGCCCACACCTAAAACTACGCCACACACACACACATACACCTACACCCACCCACACCCACCCACACATATTTACTTCCGGTCCACTTCCGGTCTACTTCCGGTCCACTTCCGGTCCACTTCCGGTTTGAGTTCAATTGGACACCAGGCTCATCTTGCATATCTAGTACTAAGACAATGCAATATGCAGAGACCCTCTAGAATTGCTCCGTGACTCTCTCATTTCTTACATCATAAACATATGATTTTTCACCTATGAGAATGACACTACATATGGTGTCATCTGGTAAAGCCTCGTGGAATTCACAGATAATTTTAATGTTTGTTCTGTCATTAACCACAACTTGTTTTCTTTTTGAAGTGTTGATTACAAACATGGGTCTCTGTGTTTTGAATTCATCTGGTGTGTAATACATATCAGTACTGCCAGTAGTGACACGTTTGAAAGCCGAAAATGCCTCATATAATTTGAGGAAATCATCCTTGGACATGTCTAAATTGTAATTTTCTCTAGGAAAAACCTCATTTCTGCCATTTTTAAGATATATGTTCTTGATGTTGCAGCTATCAAATTTACTTGAATTTTTTTCCTGATTATTGTGTCTCCCAGTCTGAAACAATACCACCACAAAATCAGGCATGTCGTATTGTATGCTGGAGAATGAATTTGTAGCATCAAATTCATAATATGTGCCAGATGCAGGCTTCTGTACAGATTGATATGTGTAAAATTGCAGAGGAATCTGTGGATTTTTTATTATATCAGCTTTGTATTTAAGAGCATAACTGGCCTCATATTCAACAACCGGGATTCTTAGCTCCATAGTCTGAATAATGCATTTGCCTGCATCAGGTAGGGTATTGGGCAGAGCTTCCCCTGTGGGGTTTATTGCACTGTACCTCATCAAAGCATTGTTATCATTGGCAGCTCTTCTAAATGTGATTCTTAAACCACCCTTCCACATAATATCTTTGTAATCTGAGAAGAATCCTGGCAACAGGCGCATGGGAAACAGCACTGTGTGGCTCTTAGATAATATTTTCTCACCAGCCTCAAATCCGCCTATTTTGTAGTAAGAAGCCTCGGTTTTGGATAATTTTAGAGTGGCCAAAGCTGTGGAGGTAATGCCGGGATAATCTATTCTGTTTATAACAACGCCATGCTTTCTGACCTCAATTTCAGAGAATAGATGCGGCACAAAATTGTCCACCAATCTTATATTTGAATTTGCCGGATAATCTGTACCATCGAGCTTTACAACATCAAATTTGATGTATAGATCTGCTCTGTGGGGGTGTATAAAGCCGTCCCCTACATCAAGATCAACCTCGATTTCTGTGTTGGGTTGATTTAAATTTGCAAATGTCCTCCTGTTTGGGGGGAATGATTGTAGCTCATAACTCTCAATATTTTCCATTGTATGTATTTTTATTTAAATGTTAATCTCTATGATAGCAGTTGTTGTGGCTCCAGCAAAATCAACTAATTCTTCTTTTTCATTAGTGACCATCAATTCAATGTAATCTATTCTATTATGGCACACAGGAAAATATAATGTTGGGGATGGATTGTAGATGATTGGCTCCATGAATTCGGAATTAGGTTTGAATGTTGCAATGATGCCAGTTTGTTTGTGAGTGCCTATGCCATTTGATTTGGTGATCATACCCTCGGCCACATTACAGTGAATATTCAGAGTCTCTATGGCTAAGAATTTAGGTATATTTATAGCAGTGTGTTTGATGGCCGGTTCAAGTTTTGTGTTGTTCTCAAATCCTAACAGTTCTCCTATAGTACCCAGATCCACTGTTTCCGTAGCAGATACAATTTCTACTCTGTGAGTGACAGAATTTTGACTTAACACTATACCTCTGGGTAATTGAGCATTTAGAGTGGACAGATTATATTGCCCTGGAGTGATGACAATTTTTTGATCCCCTACTGCAATTTTGTTGTTGTGGTGCGTAATATTAGGGATCAGGTACATGCCGTAAAATGCTCTGAGAGCTATTGTTTTGGGATACACTATGTCATCATGTAATCTGAGTTTCAATATTGAATTTTGGCTGGTGAGATGGAATACCCCCATGATGTTTTAAATACCACAAGGCCTTTTGAAAATTTTCAATTGATGGTTTATTTATTTGAGACATATATCTGAGAACAGATAAACACAAATGTCCGCAATTAACATCTTTGAAATTTTGAACACGGGCATTATTGTAATAAAGATTAGCTGAATTTAGATATTTTATTAAATTTTCAGGTGGAACACCTCCAAATGAATCAAACACAAATGCCTTATTGTTTAAATATTTAAGATAACAGATCCAGTGAGTGCCCTGATTTTTGTACTCATCCAAATTAACAATGCCACACTCTTTGTTGAGTGGTTGTTCTGGTAAAGAATCAGACATGTACACACCTCTAAAATGTTTGATGCCCAGTGGCTTGATTAAAGCTTCAATATCTTGGTTTGTAAGCGGCTCTTGTTTTTTTTAAACTTATTCATGGCTCTCTTAACACCTTTGCCTTTTTTCTCCATGGCCAGGTTATGGCGCCTCTGCTCATCTAATTCTGCCCTATTTTTCTTGGCATCTATTACTGTTTTTGCTATGGCAGCTGATCCCCCAGCCAAGCTCCCAACAGCCCCGAGAGCAGCTAAGATGGCAGGGATGGTAAATATGAAACCCCCCACATGTGATTTTTTTCTTGATTGCTGTAATTTTTTTAATTGGGGGGTACTAAGCAACAATTTCATACCATGTCCCTTTGCAAGACAAGAGCTTTTTTTCTTCCGCTGCTTTTTGGTCAAAAGACTATCAATAGTTTTAAGAGATTTGAGACCTGCATAAGGTATTTGATACATAACACCCTTAGACAAAATCAACAAGGGCTACAAGTATCTACTCACTGTAATAGACACATTTTCAAAATTTGCCTGGGCTGTGCCACTCAAATCCAAGACTGGGGCATGTGTTACAGAAGCCATCAGGACAATCATCAATCAGAGTGGAAGATCACCGCGCTATTTGCAAACAGATAATGGCAAAGAATTTTATAATTCTGTGTTTCAACAATTTATTAAAAGCCGGTCAATACAACATTATTCGAGTTACAGTGATCTCAAAGCCTCAATTGTAGAGAGATTCAACAGAACCTTAAAAAATCTTATGTATAAACAATTTACACTTCAAGGTAATTATAAATGGCTTAATATTCTTCCAGAACTTCTACATAAATATAACAACTCGGTCCATTCCACAATCAACATGAAACCCTCTGAAGTAACTTCATCTGATGAGCAAAAATTGATCAGGACTGTTTATTATCCTAGATACCAGCCAACAACAAGAAGGGCCAAATACAGGGTGGGTGATCAAGTAAGAATCAGCAAATATAAGCACTTATTCAAAAGAGGCTTTACAAGAAACTGGAGCACTGAATTATTTACAGTGGTTCAAGTTAAACCTGGGACCCTTAACACATATATAATAAAAGATCACCGAGGAGAAATTCTCAAAGGCAGGTTTTATGAACAAGAGCTCAGCAAAACTAAACAGCCTGACACATATCTCATAGAAAAAATCATCCGCAGGAAAGGCAACAAGTTATTTGTCAAATGGCTGGGTCATCCGGAAAACAGCTGGATCGATGCAAACAAAGTGATAATATGAGCACCTGGGATGTTATAAAGAGGCTGCCAGAACCTGAACAACAGAATAAGAGAAATGGAAAATTGCTGCCTGAAAATATTAGATGTCTTATTGTTGGGCCATCGGCTTGTGGTAAAACTACACTAATGGTTGATAATTTTTTATTGGCACCCAACTGGTTAGACTGGAAAAACAGGCACTTGTATGTGTTTTCTAAGAGCTTGGAACAATTAAAATATCAGCAGCTGATGAAGCTATATGATGGATTGGATATTGCCACTTTTGAACCAGATGTTAAGCCACTTCATGAATGTCTCGATAACTCTGTTGTTGTGTTTGATGACATTATACTGGATAATCAAAACAAGGTTAGAAATTTCTTTACACAGGGGCGGCACAAAAACATTGATTGCTTCTACCTGGCACAGACTTTTTCTAAAATTCCGAAGCAGCTGATCCGAGACAACAGCAATTTTATATGTGTGTTTCATCAAGATCATACCAACCTCAAACACATACATGATGAATATGTAGGTGGGGACTTGAGCTACAATGATTTTTCTATATTTTGCAGCAGGTGCTGGAGCCAGGACAGTTATGGGTTTGTCACAATTGATATGACAAGAACACCTAATAGTGGCAAATACAGAAATAAAATCAACGATTTTCTAGACGTTGAGACGTATATAAATAACCATGAAAAGGCCAATTATTGACGATCTTAAATTAAGAGATTATCTTGTAAAAAGATTTAAGGGATGGAAATCAGAGAACCGAGGAATTTATGAAAAACACAAACAAACAGAACAGCCTGTAATTGATGCTATTAATAATTTAGGTAAGAATATCAAAACTGTTACAGAGCAAAATCAAGATTTGATCACAGAGCTTGTACCTGTAGCTGCTAGGAACATATTAGATTATCCATTCACCCCACTTTCCAGTATTCATACACCTAGTCCTATTGCTCCTCGAAGAATTGAAGCTACACAGGATCCTATTGAATTGGGTCTTCTTGCTCAAAAATATTTAAGCACACCTAAAGACAACAAAGATGAGGTTTTTGGCTTATATGCCGACACAGAGCTTGACGGCAGCATCATTCATAGAATTGGCAATTTCAGAGTAACATTTATGGGGGATGATATAATTGTATATTCAGAATCTCGTCTCGGAGAAAAAGGTGCTTTTGTTAAGTATCTCGGCACACCTGGATTATGGGAACTGATGACTAGGAAAAGGCCTGGCAGCTATACAGATCAAGATTATGAGGATTACAAAGAAATATTAATAAAATCAGATGCTCTATACCAGAACAATGATCCCACACAAAAAAGAGTCAAGTCTAGCAGTGGGGCAAAATATAACAACTTAATCAAGCCCATATGGTCACAGATCAAGACTGGCAGTGGAATCAAACAATACAACACCCTGCCTAAAGAATTTGTGTGGGTTGATGATGTCAGGAAACTTGTAGATAGGTTATTGGTGATAGCTGGGGAGGAAAATGCTGGCAACCACAATTTTTACAATGAAAAGGTTGGAATTATGGACATGATAAGCACAAAATTGTCTAATTTTATAGTGAATGACCCTAAGGGGATTGGATATCTCATAAAAATTATTAATACTTTACCACCTAAATTTTGGAATGTCTCTGAGGGTCGGGGGTTGGTTAATGACATTATAAACAAGCTGCCATTTGAACTACATATTCCAGGCTATCAGTATTGTGGTCCAGGCACAAAATTGGATCATAGATTAAACAGAGGGGATCCTGGTGTAAATCCCCTAGATGCTGCTTGTAGAGACCATGACATAGCATACAACACACATTCTGATCTTGACAAGAGACATGTTGCAGACAGGAAATTAGAAGAGGCTGCATTTGGTAGATTTGTAAGCAAAGATGCTTCTTTGAGTGAAAAAATAGCAGCATTGGGAACCACCATAGCTATGAGCACCAAACAAAAACTGGGGTGGGGGTTGTGAATATGTATATAATAAACCTACAATGAAGGCCAAGGGTGTTATGTATCAAATACCTTATGCAGGTCTCAAATCTCTTAAAACTATTGATAGTCTTTTGACCAAAAAGCAGCGGAAGAAAAAAAGCTCTTGTCTTGCAAAGGGACATGGTATGAAATTGTTGCTTAGTAGCCCCCAATTAAAAAAATTACAGCAATCAAGAAAAAAATCACATGTGGGGGGTTTCATATTTACCATCCCAGCCATCTTAGCTGCTCTCGGGGCTGTTGGGAGCTTGGCTGGGGGATCAGCCGCCATAGCAAAAACAGTAATAGATGCCAAGAAGAATAGGGCAGAATTAGATGAGCAGAGGCGCCATAACCTGGCCATGGAGAAAAAAGGCAAAGGTGTTAAGAGAACCATGAATAAGTTTAAAAAAAACAAGAGCCGCTTACAAACCAAGATATTGAAGCTTTAATCAAGCCACTGGGCATCAAAAATTTTAGAGGTGTGTACATGTCTGATTCTTTGCCAGAACAACCACTCAACAAAGAGTGTGGCATTGTTAATTTGGATAAGTACAAAAATCAGGGCACTCACTGGATTTGTTATCTTAAATATTTAAAAAATGAGGCATTTGTGTTTGATTCATTTGGAGGTGTTCCACCTGAAAATTTAATAAAATATCTAAATTCAGCTAATCTTTATTACAATAATGCCCGTGTTCAAAACTTCAAAGATGTTAATTGCGGACATTTGTGTTTATCTGTTCTCAGATATATGTCTCAAATAAATAAACCATCAATTGAAAATTTTCAAAAGGCCTTGTGGTATCTAAAACATCATGGGGGTATTCCATCTCACCAGCCAAAATTCAATATTGAAACTCAAATTGCATGATGACATAGTGTATCCCAAAACAATAGCTCTCAGAGCATTTTACGGCATGTACGTGATACCTAATATTACTCACCACAACAACACAATTGCAGTAGGGGATCAAAAAATTGTCATCACTCCAGGGCAATATAATCTGTCCACTCTAAATGCTCAATTACCCAGAGGTGTAGTGTTAAGTCAAAATTCTGTCACTCACAGAGTAGAGATTGTATCTGCCACAGAAACAGTGCATCTGGGTACTATAGGAGAGCTGTTAGGCTTTGAGAACAACACGAAACTTGAACCAGCAATCAAACACACTGCTATGAATATACCTAAATTCTTAGCCATAGAGACTCTGAATATTCACTGTAATGTGGCCGAGGGTATGATCACCAAATCAAATGGCATAGGCACTCACAAACAAACTGGCATCATTGCAACATTCAAACCTAATTCCGAATTCATGGAGCCAATCATCTACAATCCATCCCCAACATTATATTTTCCTGTGTGCCATAATAGAATAGATTACATTGAATTGATGGTCACTAATGAAAAAGAAGAATTAGTTGATTTTGCTGGAGCCACAACAACTGCTATCATAGAGATTAATATTTAAATAAAAATACATACAATGGAAAATATTGAGAGTTATGAGCTACAATCATTCCCCCCAAACAGGAGGACCTTTGCAAATTTAAATCAACCCAACACAGAAATCGAGGTTGATCTTGATGTAGGGGACGGCTTTATACACCCCCACAGAGCAGATCTATACATCAAATTTGATGTTGTAAAGCTCGATGGAACAGATTATCCGGCAAATTCAAATATAAGATTGGTGGACAATTTTGTGCCCCATCTGTTCTCTGAAATTGAGGTCAGAAAGCATGGTGTTGTTATAAACAGAGTGGATTATCCCGGCATTACCTCCACAGCTTTGGCCACATTAAAATTATCCAAAACAGAGGCTTCATACTACAGAATAGGCGGTTTTGAAGCTGGTGAGAAAATATTATCCAAGAGCCACACAGTGCTGTTCCCTATGCGCCTGTTGCCAGGATTCTTCTCGGATTACAAAGATATCATGTGATTTGATTTGATTTGATTTAGTTTATTTTACTTCGCGTTTTGTGCCTCTTGGCTAATTTGCGAAGATGGGGATGAGTGATGAAATGATGAAATTGATGAATGGACATTCACAAACAACCAAGCCCGACCGGGATTCGAACCCGGGACCCTTGGCGTCGCAGCGCGATGTGCTAACCACTCGGCCACAGGGTCGGGCAGATATCATGTGGAAGGGTGGGTTAAGAATCACATTTTGAAGAGCTGCCAATGATAATAATGCTTTGATGAGGTACAGTACAATAAACTCTACCGGGGAAGCTCTGCCTAATACCTTACCAGATGCAGGCAAATGCATTATTCAGACTATGGAGCTAAGAATCCCTGTTGTTGAATATGAAGCCAGTTATGCTCTTAAATACAAAGCAGATATATTAAAAAATCCACACATTCCTCTGCAATTTTATACATATCAATCTGTACAGAAGCCCGCAACTGGTACTTATTATGAGTTTGATGCTACAAACTCATTCTCCAGTATACAATATGACATGCCTGATTTTGTGGTGGTACTGTTTCAAACTGGGAGACACAACAATCAGGAAAAAAATTCAAGTAAATTTGATAACTGCAACATCAAGAACATATATCTTAAAAATGGCAGAAATGAGGTATTTCCTAGAGAAAATTACAATTTAGACATGTCCAAGGATGATTTTCTTAAATTATATGAGGCATTTTCGGCTTTCAAGCGTGTCACTACTGGCAGTACTGATATGTATTACTCACCAGATGAATTCAAAACACAGAGACCCATGTTTGTAATCAACACTTCAAAAAAGAAACAAGTTGTGGTTAATGACAGGACAAGCATTAAAATTATCTGTGAATTCCACGAGGCTTTACCTGAAGACACCATATGTAGTGTCATTCTCATAGGTGAAAAATCATATGTTTATGACGTAAGAAATGAGAGAGTCACGGAGCAATTCTAGAGGGTCTCTGCATATTGCATTGTCTTAGTACTAGATATGCAAGATGAGCCTGGTGTCCAATTGAACTCAAACCGGAAGTGGACCGGAAGTGGACCGGAAGTAGACCGGAAGTAGACCGGAAGTAGACCGGAAGTGGACCGGAAGTGGACCGGAAGTAAATATGTGTGGGTGGGTGTGGGTGGGTGTAGGTGTATGTGTGTGTGTGTGGCGTAGTTTTAGGTGTGGGCAAAAAAAAAATATCAAGAGGGGCATATTTTTGACAGGTTTATGGACAACAATCTCACAGAAGTGCCTTTTGTAAGTGTAGACAAATCAATCTGAGGGGGGTCATACTTTCTCATGGAATCCATGAGGGCTTTTTTACAAAAATCTTGGAATAGACAGGGTTCCACACTTGAGCAAAAAGCTCATATGGGCATGTTGAGCTAGTTTTAAGTGTAGCCAAATCTGCTTGAGGAGGGTTCATACTTTCGTGGGTTTATAATATATACTTTTATACTACTTTTGCACATCTGTTCTATTTGATGTCAAAACAACATATCAACAGCCCTTTCCGCATCCTGAAATTCCAGGCGGTGGTAAACTTTGAATGCTGGAGAAGTGCAAGTTATCACTGGAATGAATGTTACGTGCAAGCAGCTAAACCCACGGATTTGAAATAGGGCTCCACCGAAAGAGGAATAAGCGGGCTTTAACTATGACTACACATATTGTCTTCCAGGACCGCACAAAAGGAACAAAAACTACCAAAGTCGATTTTTTTTTCTATTTATCATTCTTGACGCTTTCTTTAAACTTTCCGTTGACATCTTTGTAGACCATGTGCAGAACTGTTACGCCACGGAATTTATTAAGCTCGTGTATTATTCTGAAAAAAAAAAATCATGAGGCTTCTTCTCTGATATAGCCTAAGCAGCAACAAAGCTAGTGAAATAAAAATCAAGTGCAGAGAAACAAGAGGGAATATTCTTTTCTGGATATTACGTCGCATTAAAACAGTGAAATTCATTTAATTAACATTTTTGTCGTGCCGATTTATGGCGAAGAGTTTTTGACAGCAGGGGATCTAAATTGTGAACACTTTTCATGCAAAATACAAATGGATTGTCAATAATTCAGACATTTATATACATCGATAATACAGCCTGTAAGTGTAATTCTTGTTTACAAAGAAAGTTACTTCATCATTCTTTGAACAATTAATTTTTAAGGTATTCATGAATTCTAAATTAATGATATTACACTTTACTAAAGCTGACGCCAAGCAGTGTTTTCAACTCTAGCGAGAAGTTGCTAAATCTGGCGGATCTGGCTAGCTGGCGACAAAAGACGTGAAAAAGTGACGAGCGACTTTTCTGGCTACTTCGTGTGCTCTTTAGCGACTAATTTGGAGAATTCACAAAATATCTGCGTAGGTACGTCTAAATGCTTAAAAATGTCCGTTTTATAGTTATTAAATAAGGAAATACCCTCGTAATTCACTTCTGATGCACAAAGAGAAACTGAAGCAAAGCGTACCCCCTTTTCCAGTATGGTTTGTGATGTTTGTAAACATCACTGTTCACAGCTCATTGTTATCAGACACTCCTCCTGGCGCCATTGCGGCTGCCTTATTATAAAACAGAACGTTTGACTTCGCGGTCGCGTCGTACGTGGGTTCAGATAGGAGTTTTTTGGGTAGTGTGTGGTGGGTGACAAAGGAAGTGCTAGTGTAAATTATAAAGTTCGTGTGTGTTTGTGCGCAGGTCAGCCCAGGGCAGGGCAGTGTCCAGTGTGGGGAAAACCGCAATACAAGAAACATTATCGGAAGGAGTGGGAAAACTACAAATGGTTAACCCCTGTCGATAGTGACACGGCGAAAGCGTATTGTAAGTACTGCAAAGTAGAACTATCTGTATGCCCAAACTACTGATCTGAAAAAAAACTTTCGAAACACAGAAACATAAAGTCAGATCTGGTTACTTCTGTTCTGCAAAACAGAAGAAAAACAGTTCAAACCGGAAAATTTAAATACTTCTACTGCTGAAGCTATTTTAGCTTTATTCATTGCCGAACACTGTTCTTTGCTAACCGTGAATCACTTGTCCGAATTATGTATGAAAAGGTTTGGTGACTGACAGCTGCAGTGCACCATGCATTCGCCTGCATAAAACCAAGTGCACAGAAATAATAAACAACGTTCTTGCAGTGCATTTTCTCGATGATTTAGTATCTGACATCGTAATCAGTGTGAAGTGCAGTGTTCAGAGGAAGAGGAAAGTAACGAGGAAATGTTGCTTTTATAGGCAAGTACTCTATTTTTTCCACCTTTTTGCTATTTTTTATAAGTACATTTCATTTTGCGACTTTTTCTAGAGCCTTTACATTTCATTTAGCGACATTCTAACGGATTTTCTAAGGACTTTTCACGACTTTTACGTTCAAGTTATTGGCAATACTGACGCCAAGTATACTCCAGTCAAGGTCACTCGCTTTCGGAGTATCCCCTTGCCTCCTCCACACCCCTGGCCCTCTAGGGTTGCCTCGCTTGTTCTAAGCTGTTAAGTTGACACTTTCAACGTTGTACGGTCAGGGACACTTCTGGATTATAACAATACCATTGACTTTCAATTAAATCATTACAACCGACAAGTGTCCGCGACCGTACGTTTGCGGTTGATTTCGTTTTCGATGTTGTTTTGTGAAAGGGCTATTTGGTTACGATTAGGAAGGAGGCGAGGGGGGGCATTTGCCTTCCACTTCTCGCCACTTTTGCCCTCACACTATGCTAAATCTTATCTACAAAGGGAAATATACTGTCTTTGCCCCCCCACCCAGTTTTGGTACCTTGACCCCTAGTTTTGGAACCCAATCGCCACCACTGAGTATTGAGGATTGAGGAACAGCGTCCTACGTGTGGAACATTTGCCAGTGAAAGTGAAGCGAGTGCCTCCCGAAAGGACACTAGAATGCAAAATTTATTTTACTTCGCTTCTTGTGCCACTTTTGGCTAATTTGCGAAGATGGGGATGAGTGATGATATGATGAAATTGATGAATAGACATCACAAATGTTCATGCCCAAGCCAGGATTCGAACCCGGGACCCCTGGCGTTGCAGCGCGATGTGCTAACCACTCCGCAAGGGGGCTGACCATCTTCTAGGTCAACGTGACGGTACACATATTTTATGTTAAATAAATAAATATAAGTAAATATCAACATGATTTAACGGCGTTCTAATGGAAGTTAAGAAAAAACAGTTTTATCTAGACATCCCAACTGACAATACTAACAGCGATCAGCCTCCAACGCATCACAATATCCATCGAAATAATATTATCTGATGCCATGCAATGGTGGTGGTAGATGCACATTGCACGGTGGTTCGGTTTCCACTTTAAACTGTAGGTCCAGTCCCGATTAGCTTTTCTGTGCATAAAGCGGTGTTAAGAACTAACCCAAACAAGTAACAATTCCATGTGATGAAAATTCAAATATATTCTTTTTATAAGAATAATTTTTCATTCTACCACAATTTAGTCTATCTCCCTAAGATACAACTCCCCATTTATGTCCTTTCACCTTACGTCGACTAATTGAGCGAGGTAGAAAATGGCCACCGTACGTACGTTCCTCGCCTGTCGTACCGCTTGCACCGTTACTAAGCCATCCGAAACCAGCTTGTTCCACCCCTTTTGGCGCGGAGACGCTCTCGCACATTGTTGCAACATTTATTCCCATATGATTTGGTATGGAGGGCGGTGCTTGGGTTGCCGCGTGATCGACGGCAGATTGCTGACAGGTAGCGCAGCCAATGGGGGCCGAGTTAGGAACGTCAAACACCAGCGCGCGCTTCGAATCACCCGTCACTCATCATAACGTGACACGTAGTTCCTCTCTATTCACGTTTTACGGACATTATTGTGTTTAGTTGGTTCCTCGCTTCGGGGTTTGGTGCTTGTGGCTTCCTCTTACATAACGTTTCGTCAACGCAGTGTGTGACCTAAGAAATAACAAATGAATAACGATTCCTCGCAATACTCTTAAGTTTGCACCTTCCTCTCTTGGGGGTGCTGTGCTTGTCCGCCCATTCATTGTCAATATCTCAACTTCCATGGAGTGTATAGCAGCCACACCCAGATTCCCGCTATCCTCGGGAGTACCTCTATTACGTATAAAAATCTCAGTCCAATCAGAGCACTTTTAAAACTTCCTCGCTTTGGCGTGAAAAGTCGAGCTTCCTCTTAATGGAGGGTGGGAAAACAGGGGGGGGGGGGTGTGTGTGTGTGTGTGTGTGTGTGTGTGTGTGTGTGTGTGTGTGTGTGTGTGTGTGTGTGTGTGTGTGTGTGTGTGTGTGTGTGTGTGTGTGTGTGTGTGTGTGTGTGTGTGTGTGTGTGTGTGTGTGTGTGTGTGTGTGTGTGTGTGTGTGTGTGTGTGTGTGTGTGTGTGTGTGTGTGTGTGTGTGTGTGTGTGTGTGTGTGTGTGTGTGTGTGTGTGTGTGTGTGTGTGTGTGTGTGTGTGTGTGTGTGTGTGTGTGTGTGTGTGTGTGTGTGTGTGTGTGTGTGTGTGTGTGTGTGTGTGTGTGTGTGTGTGTGTGTGTGTGTGTGTGTGTGTGTGTGTGTGTGTGTGTGTGTGTGTGTGTGTGTGTGTGTGTGTGTGTGTGTGTGTGTGTGTGTGTGTGTGTGTGTGTGTGTGTGTTAATGTATCTGTCATTGTATTCTCTTATAATTTTATTATTTTTCATTTATGTCGTATTCATTCATGTTATGTTATTTGATTTCAGTATTATAAATGTATGTATTGTAACTTTTATTCACCAGAGTTAGGTGGTAGAGCAGCCCAAGGCTGAATCTCGCTCTGTAGTAAATAAAAAGACTTTTCAATTCAATTCAATTCAATTCAAATGTGTCTACAGGATTATCCCAGAATATAAACTCTGGTTCCACAAACAGAACAGGGAACTGTTAAATCCTCCTTCTTGTAACACGAGTGACAGGCTGTCTGTACTACAATAAGATTCGGAACATGAAGAAACGTTTTTTCTTTCTCAGAGTAAGAAATGTCTGTATAACATTCAAAATCGTAGAATATATATAGAAATTTCGAATTCACTTTAGTTTTCGGTACAGCCATGTGGCAGAAATGATTTATAGGTTTCACGCAGTTACATACAGTACAGTACTTCATATTAGATTGATGCACTTTTTCATATGTATTGTTTGTTAGAATAATTCTTAAACATCTGGGACACTGTTGGATTTCACTACAGACTACCGTTTCGGAATGGTGTAGAAACGTGATTCGTGAAGCAGTTTTCATTTTTGCGTGTCCAGATAAGATTCAAATGTAGTCTAAAATGTAATTCTCACAACATTTCCTCGAACCAACACTCAACAAACCACATTTTCACCGAACCCCTTACAAGCCTCATCAAGGCCATCTGTTTTCAGACGCCGGAAATTCCGAGAAAACCAACCGTCACAGGAAAATCGTTTGATACTTTTCCTCCTCCCCAACCCAAATTCCCAGAATTTCAGAATCATCAACGCCATCTGTTTTCAGACGCCAGCCGACCAAACCGGGAAAAACCCGAATACTTTTCCTCCTCCCCAACAACCAATCGAAACAATCCTCACAAAATTAAGCCACGCCCATTTTAAAACATCCCACCAATCAGAATCAACCACACATTTTCACCCCCACCCATTTTATGACGTCATCGCTCACAACAATACCCCTTGCTTGCCCGCACAACTACATCATCAATTGATCTTTGATCGATCTTTTCCAATCAATTGATTTATCAGACTCAACACGGTACCATAACTACTATGCATGCCTTCACTTCCACTGGATATTGTTGTAACGGAGAAAGAAATGTGGATCTTCGAATTTTTAGAATCCTACAAGCAACGTTTTCCCCTTCGTAATGATGTCTTCAAAAAGGGAGGGACACGAACTAAAACTGTGAGAAATTCAATTTTTCAGTGCAAGAACTTCCACAGAACTACAGTATGTCACATCTTTGAAACTGACAACAAAGAAGCTTCAAGATCTAAATGCACTAATGGCCTGTGTGTCTCTTCCATGGTAAAAGTACTTCGAAAAGGTCCGTGCTTCTGGTGTTGAAAGGAGTTCTTCAGGGTAAGAAAATGTACCTCAGGAGGAAGAAGATGATCAGCCTGATTATTTATTTAAGAGCAATGTCAAGATCTCAACGCAGTAATGCCCTACGAACCTCTTGTGTGGAAAAAATACTTCAAAAATGTTTTTGCTTCTGGTCAGTGGTATGCTCAGGTGGTGGCATAACCTCCCCTTTGACATTGTGTTCCTAAAAAAAAGGAAGTCAAATGCAGGAAGAGATGGCAAAATTAGGGCAGACTACAAAAAAATAGACACAACCCCTCCCCCTTTCTAAAATCCTGGGCACGCCACTGCTTCTAATGATGTGAGGAAGGTCTTGATGATGTGGTCAACTTGTAACAGTACGATTATACACGTTTATCTCACAGTGTCAATATTATATTCTCATAGATTGCAATGTACTGTAATCATATATCTATAGGTCTATTGAAATTTCGGTATAATGCAGTATTGGATAAATTCTTTTAATAAATAATTATTGTAGACAATAAATTTATCTATTTTACATTTAGTCCACAAAGTGATTCAAGCTCGCCCATGATATCCGAAATAACAGAAACTGACTATAATCATAGATCTGGAGAATTAAATGGCTGATTCTCGCAATGTGTATTTTGATAGTTTGCACCTAATATCCGCAACGCAATGAATTCCGGTTTTAAAAATGCTGTTTTGTGGCAACATATCACTTGAATAATACACCACTTAACTTTCAATGCAGAATATTATCAGTGTCATTCCATGCCAAACAATCCAATAGTGGCTGCATGACCATATTAGAAAAATTTCGTTTTTAGTATATAGGTTTGTACATGTTTCTATACCGCGTTTGTTAGAACCTGTCCCGTTTCACATGCTAGCGATCGCTTGACAGTTTCGGTGCCAATGAGAAACGAGGAAAAAATCGTCTGCTGGGCAGCGAGGAGCGAATGGAAGCCAGAAGAGAGGCGCTTACGTAGACGCTGTTGCGACGTTGCATATTTTAATTGGCTGCCTGGCTTTGACTTTCCCCAGCTCGGAGAAAAGCCAGTGATCAGCTAGCGTGGGAACCGGGACAGGTTGTAACAAACGCGGTATAGATATCAAAACCAATGTTCAAAAAAATTTATTGTCTTTAGTTCTCCTGGGGCAGCCATTTTTCCAACATGGCGCATGGCTTCTTTTGATCATGTAGCAGTATACAGAAACCTTAATACCTCAAAAACCATTAAAGCTAGAGACCTGAAACAAACTTCATTTTGTAGCTAATGAAGTATACTTCCTATTAGGGATGTGACGAAGCTGAAAATTTACCGATGCCAATGTACTCACCGATAATTTTTGGAACCGATACCGATATTTAACCGATTCCGATACATAAGATTATTAAACAGAAATGGGATGTTATTTTCAGCATGACAAAAATAAATTTTCTATGTACATTTCTATTGCATATCATATGTATATACATATATATTCTCAAGAGATGCGAATGTATATTTGCATCTACAAAATGTTATGTGAACCTTTAAGAACAACATAGATTCTCAAGAGATTAAACATTAGTACACAACCAGTTCTTTGAAATTCCTGTTCTGCCAGATACAACTTCAGAAACACGAGATTTGGAAGCACTTCAGGAAGTAACCTACTTCTTCTCTTATCTCAAATCTGTTCAGCAACACTGAACACTCAATCACTGAATACTGATGCAGCAGGTATGCCCAAGTATTTTCTCAGGACTTGCTTCAGGTTTGAATATTCATTTTTGAATTTCCAATACAACAGCAGATCCTGGTTCAGCAATGTACTGTTTTATTTCCAATTTATAGTTAGGTTGATCCTCTGAATGAGTTTGAAATAATTTTCTTACAAAAACCCTACAATAATGACGAATCATAACCAAATTTTCAATAAATCTTACAAAACTAGAATATAAAACTTATTAGAAGGTAAAAACTCTAGTTTAATCTGATCTGGTTTAAATATCATATTTTTGCCGATTTCGATACCGATGTGTCAATTTCAGCTGATTTTCATACATCTGTAATCGGCTTCGGCACATCCCTACTTCCTATGATATTCAGGTATGTTTTGCTTGAAATTGCATCGTAAGCACGAAAATTATGGTGGAAAATGGGGTAACAATAGTTAAAAAATTGCATTTTTAAGCCCGCTTCTTTTAATGAAGGGGTTTAGTCTAAGGCTTGATTTTTTTTTCATGTGTAGACCTACCTGCAGGGTGTATGTAAATAAAATATCAGTGCTTAGAAGTGCACCCCTTTTTTACAGCATGGGCTCAAACATGGCCATTCATTGAATTTTGACAGTTTTCGAGGTAAAATATCTCATGCATTAAAAATTCTGAAATTTGGCACATAGAAAGCCCTTCATGAACCTAACTCACAGTAAAAATCTCAACTTTTAGATTCAACTCGTTTTGGTCAATATGAGATAACGTATGTCACCTAATCTCTGACGTTGCAAAGTAAGGTTAAACTACATTCCATACTTAGAATAATGAAGTCTTTTCTTTTTCTTTTTTAAATTTGGGTTAAATAAAGGCTCAGAAAATATAGTAACATAAGGTTTTAATACTTGACTTACCATAAATTGAAATTACAAAGTATGACAATTGAAAATCTGCGAAATTTCATTGCAAAAGGTTTGATTTATGATGTACCCACGACCAGTTGGTATTGTCAGCTCCAAAACTGAGCTTCCCCCATATTTTTATCAATGTAGCAGTGCATGCAGCTTAAGATAGGCAGTGGCATGCCCAGGAATTTCGAAAGGGTGGGGAGGGGGGTTACATATACTTTTTTAGTATACAGCCCTGTTTTTGCCACATTATCCTGACTTGGACGTAATTGTTTATGGAATACTAGGCCAAAGGTATTGGGCTATGACCCCCACAAACCCCTCCTTGGGCACTCCACTGAAAGTAGGCTATTTATTTTGGAGTGTCAAAGCTGGTAGAATATATTATCTTTTGCTCCCTTTATTTTCCACTTTTTTTCTTCCAAGAAAAGACATTCGTTGAAATATATGTGAGTCATGCACAGCAGAAGATTCAGAGACATGTTTTATAGGATGTGAGGCAAGCCTGGAATTGATCTGTGCATGGACAATCTCTGCTGTCATTCTTCCTTTGCCTAATGTGCCGAGAGTAGTGACTCGTGAATGTCCGTTATCTGTGACAGGAAATGGAGTGTTTTGTAATATTTTTAACTGGAGAGGACTGTCATAAATACCCTTTTGGTAAGGTTCCCAAAGACCTAACTAATCTTAACAAAGTCAGTGAAAATGATAACACTTCTTAGGTCAAGACTACAGGTGTATGGCTTAGAGACAATATGCAAATACCATTAAACATAGCATTTTATATGGTAAGGTAAAAAAAAGTGTCAAGAAAGCCTTATACCAGTTAAATCAATATGCCTGATATGTTGGAGTAAAAGTTTCATATGTGGAGAAAGTAACTCACTTAAATGCTAGAATTGAAATCATGTCTTTGTGCCAAGTCAAGGAAAACTAAAGGAAATGCATGAAGTCTGTTCTGTTTTTTATGCATCTCCTGTTTCAAAACTGAGGAGGCTGATTACAGAAAAACAATAAAGTGATCTTGCTCAAAAAACTATTCACATCCTACAAGGAGTGCAAAGGAAACTGGAAAGTTGCTTTTCACTAAGTATTAAAACTGAAGAAAAGGAAAGCAAGTGTGACAATCCTTTGCATGGCCAGTACAATCATATAATTGAAATTATAAGAAGAAAAATGTAAATGAGCAAAAAACTAATGTTGAAAAGGCCAGAATCATCAGTTCGATTACTACCACTTGGCCAAGAAAAAATATGTGATGAACTGAAGGTTTCTGATAATTTACTTAGGAACTTAGTGAAAGAACAAAGAATCCTGCCTGATTTATCAAAGAGAATGAATAGGAAACTGGAGCTGACAACACCAAATGGTCATGGGTACCTAATAAATCAAACGTTTTGCAATGAAACTTTGCACATTTTCAATTGTCATACCTTGTAATTTCAATTTATGGTAAGTCAAGTATTAAAACCTTACGTTACTATATTTTCTGAGTCTTTATTTAACCCAAATTTAAAAAAAGGAAAAGAAAAGACTTCATTATTCAAAGTATGGAATGTAGTTTAACCTTATTTTGCAACATCAGAAATTAGGTGACATACGTTACCTCATATTGACCAAAACGAGTTGAATCTAAAAGTTGAGATTTTTACTGTGAGTTAGGTTCATGAAGGGCTTCCTATGTGCCAAATTTCAGAATTTTTAAAGGGGACCCATCTAAGATATTTACCCCTGAAAACTGTCAAAATTCAATGAAAGGCCATGTTTGAGCCCATGATGTAAAAAAGGGGTGCCCTTCTAAGCACTGATATTTTATTTACAGACACCCTGCAGGTAGGTCTACACATGAAGAAAAAAATCAAGCCTTAGTCTAAACCCCTTCATTAAAAAAATCAGGCTTAAAAATGCAATTTTTTAACTATTGTTACCCCATTTTTCACCATAATTTTCGTACTTACGATGCAATTTCAAGCAAAACATACATGAATATCATAGGAAGTATACTTCATTAGCTACAAAATGAAGTTTGTTTCAGGTCTCTACCTTTAATGGTTTTTGAGATATTAAGGTTTCTGTATACTGCTACATGAGCAAAAAAAGCCATGCGCCATGTTGGAAAAATGGCTGCCCCAGGAGAACTAAAGACAATAATTTTTTTTCAACATTGGTTTTGATATCTAGAAACATGTACAAACCTATGTACTAAAAATGATTTTTTTCTAAAACGGTCATGCAACAATTTATTAAAAAATTGGTTGATTTGACATGGAATGACCCTACAAGTAAATGAGATGAAGTCAATTTGCTTCAGAATAAACATTCAAAGTGACCAGGGGTGTACCCAAGGCATAAGCTAAATTGTTTGACCATTATTTGAACAATTACAATGTCAAAGGGCAATGGTCTGTACCTGGAAACCATAGGTAAGATTGGTGAGGTGACAATCACATTAAATTAATATTGTCGCTTTGTAAAGAAACAGATTGAGTAAAAACTTTCTTGCTCGCATCGCTGTCAATAAAAACATTTCTACAGTTCAGAGTCATGATTGTTTTTATTCCTGTAAAAAAAAAAAAGAAAGGAAATCTGGCACAATTAAAATTTTTGCACTCGCGAGAAATAACTCAAAATTTTGTGTATGATAAGGCTCAATGTTCTCTTCCTCCTGTTCCCACAAATAATAAAACCAGAGGTCTGCTAGTGACAGCAACTGTGAGGGAAACATTTGACATTGAACTGCCCACACAGTTGTGTATCTGGCATTTTTCAGAGGGCGAATATTAGTTTCTCTCTTGAAAATTGGGTCAAAGGTAAGGTGACTATATTTTTTAAACAAGAAAATGTATAAATTTTAATATTTCGCCACAAATACTTGTGTCTTAGTATTGGAAGTCTTTCTCATAATTGATATTTTGCCGATGAATGGATCTTCTTCAGTACATCCTTCTTTTCAAATAACATTTTGTCCAAGTTTACACATGTGTGATGTATTAATCATCATAGCTTATACAGTTTGTACTGAAAGAGCGTTCTTGTCACTTGTCAACAAGTCATTCATGTTCAGTGGGGGCACTGGCTTTAGGTAAAGAAAGAAGAGACTCCAATGTTTTAAGAAAATTGGAATATGGCACATTGTTGACATTGAAATGTGAAAAAATTTCTTCCCAACAATTGCTAGGTGATGTTTTTCCCAGTTTCCATTTTTCCAATATTTCTGAGATTATGTAGTAATTCTATGCCGATAAGTCGTCGTCACAAAAAAGGACATTTTGGGTTCCCATTTTACATTTTAAGAAAATCAGGACAGATACTCAATGAAAGGGGACTGTCTCTGCTAATATGGGGTCTGGTCATCTTAGCCAGACGGGATAATAATTCTCTCACTGACAGCTATTTGAACACACCACTCAACCCAAATGGTGTCTCTTCATTCTTCTCATCTAATCATTAGGGGCATGCATATTTCGTTTTTGACGAAAGCACGAAATGTGAAATAACACATTGTAATGTTAATTGTCCATGTTTTTGAAAGGTGTGGTGAAGGGCATTAAGCCACCATGTTTTGTCACGAAAGGATGCAAAATGAACTGAAAAATAAACCCAAACACAAAATTTAGGGTTTATTTATCAGTGCGAAACCTTCTGGGATCTAAATTATCTTGAGAGTTATGCAATTCATGGAAAAATTATTAATTCTGCTGTAAATATTTGAGGAGCAAAATGAACTTCTTTACACAGGAATAAATTTAGTACTCTGATAACTACATATAAATGTACTATTAAAAGTAAAATATTAATTTTATGTAATAAGTACAGTTTTTACATCCCATTTAGGTTTCTATTTACCATTTTAACACCGAAATAACATTTTATATTTGATCCTGAAATATGCTTAGTTTTTGCAGAGAAATCTTTTATTCACCACAAATATGTGCCTCTACTGATTATCATTCATCTTTGCAATAAGCCAAAAGTGGCAAACAAGTAATGTAAAAGAAATATAAAATTAATTCAAATGGCAGTTAAATACACTTTTCAATATTGATAGGAATTATGCAATATTTCTTTCAATAGAAGGCAAGTAAAAGTAAAGAAAATTTCGGGAATACTTACAATCAAATGGAAACTTCTTTCACTAAGCACTTATTTTAATAATAATAATAATACGAGGGCCATTTTTCTTGTAGTGGCAGCACTGTTGGTATATGCTTGTCAGTTGTCGCTGGGAAAACAGACAATCGGGCCTTGTTTAGTCTTGTACTACGGATCGAGTGTAGGTGTTTGGTGCTGAATAGTACTGTTTTGTGGTAGTTGGAAAAGACGTTAAAGTGAATATGTGAATTTACCATGCATTCCTTCCACGTGCTACCTTAAGGTTTTTGAATATTCACTGCTATTCATGCGTGAATATTGTACAGGGCAGTATTACACTTCACTTAACATCTTCTAAATGCCAAACAGTACTATCCAGCACTAAACATCTACACACGATCCATAGTACAAGACTACACAAGACCTGATTGTCTTTTGTCCCAGCGACAACTGACAAGCGTATACCAACAGTGTTGCCACAAGAAAAATGGCGCTCGTAATAATAATGTGCATCTATCTTACCCATTAGTCATCCACCTCTTGCAAAAAGAAAAAATAATTTGCACACAAATATTACATAATAAGTAAAAAAATATATATTTCCTACCAGTGCCTTGAGGTCTTGATAATTTGTCAGTAGCATATATTTTACTTCAAGGAATTAATAGTTCCCTCAAATATTGTCATTTCAAAATTCCCCAATTATATAAAAAAAATTCCTGTTATTTAAGGAAGCACAAGTTTATAGCTCTCGGATATATTTTTCCGAGAACATGATACTGTTTTCTGTCGGGTAGTATAGTGGCATCGCCTTGTAATCAAGGGGTCCCAGGTTCGATACCTGGTGGAGGCACAAGTGGTTCAGATCCCACTTTAAACTGTAGGTCCATTCCCAATAAGCCTTACTGTGCATAAAGTAGACTTTAAACACCAAATCAATCTGTTGGGGAGTAAGAATTATTAACCTATTCATTCACTTAATACTTATGTTATTTGCGAGATGAGTACGATACATAGTTGACTCAGACATAGTTAGATACATCGAGGTCAATTTACTGATACTCAACCTAAATTGGCAAAGTTCATATATTACTGCTCTAAACACTAAATAACATGAAAATTTGTTATTTACCTGTGCCTTTTGAGATCACGTACTTTGGTGATGAAGTGATGTACACAATTCTCCCTTCCAGTTGAGCCAATTTTGGGTCTAGTTTTGGGTGGGGGTGGCAAAACCTCAACAACTACCTGCAGTAAGTCTTCTTCACTGTAATCAAAATATGGCAAACTTTTAATAAGTGAAACATAAGAACTATGGATGAATAACTAATTTGAGAAGATACCATCATTAATCAAACACACAAAAAATATAATTAATGCAATCCACTTTATTTTTAACAAAGCAAAACTAATTTCTGTTAATTATTCGCAGGTTAAATATTGCTTTAGTAGTAACGCACCCCTCTTGTGTCGATAAATCAATTGAATTGAAAGATTGATTGAGTTGGTGTTTTGAGTCCACTTTATGCACAGTAAGGCTAATCGGCACTGGACCTATAGTTTAAAGTGGGTTTCCAACCACTATGTGCCTCCACCAGGTCGAACCAGGGACCCTTGATTACAAGGTGACAATGCTACTGGGGAGGCACAATTGATTGGAAAGAGAACAATGAAAGATTAATAAATAATAAAGTGTGTATGACAAGTAAAGCAAGAAATTGTGAGAGATTGGTGATATATAGGGACATTGAATTTTTGCGATGCACGAAATCGCGAAATGTGAAAAAAGATGCAATTTTGAACATTCTGCACATAACTACACCCCCGATGATGAAATATGTATGAGTTTTATTCGCGAAGTAATGCAAAATGTGCGCTTTTCCACGAAATGAATGCTTTTTCGCGAAATAACCGTGAAATTTCATCAAATTAAGTAGAAAACACACAAAAATCGGCAATCAAGGTTGTCCGTGCAAACTGTCGATTTGTAACAAAACGTTTGCCTAAAGTTTCCTACCACTTGCAGCTGAAGAACGTTTTATCTTCGATCACATCAGGAAGACGCTGCAAATTGGGATTTCTAATGCACATAATCTCAGTTCGAAAACTTCACTCCCTATCAAGCTGCATTCCTTTCTTCCCCCAAATATGCAATTTAGAAATGAAGTGATTTTGTGCTGATGTTTTCGGTTGGACAGCTAAGTACTTGTGTATGTGTACAGTATATAAAAATGAAGTAGTTTATCAATTTATAGCTCTTTTGTATGTTGTTTCCTCTCATGATGAAAAAGTGTGTGCCAATTTTTTTTTTTTTCACCGCTGGTATATACCGCTGATCTAACATTTTATTTACCGCTTTTCTCAGTTTTTATTTACCATAAATTTGTCTCCCTAGTGATATATCATAAAATGGGTGTGGTTTTTCGATAGAAAAGGTATTTTATTTATTGATTGATTTGGTGATTTATGCACAGTAAGGCTAATCGGGACTGGACCTACAGTTTAAAGTTGAATCCAAATCACTACGAGCCTCCACAGAGTATCGAACGCGGGACCCCTTAATTACAAGGCAAAGACTGCACCATCGGGGAGGGCCCTTTTGCTATGAAGATCACATTATCCACGTATCTCTTGAACAGTATCACCTCATTTTTCAAGGTTTCAATTGCTCGCTTCTCTATCCAATGTATACAGATATTGGCTAACGAACATGATATGATAAGTGGTACCCCATAGCTAATCCTTCCTTCTGTTTAAATACTTCTCCTCCAAAACAAAACACATTATGACATATGCACATATCTGCCCATCTTATTATGTTCCATACTGTTAGTTCTTCCACCTTTGCTTCATGTAACCATTTTTCAAGGGAATCCAAAGCAATTTCTTTTCGAATATATATATATTTTTATGTCAAAGCTTACTAGGTCATAATTTTCATCCCATTCTATTGTTTTCAAAGTATTGGTTACTTGTTAGGAATTCTCTATTGCAAATTCTGTTTTCTTCATGAGATTTGCTATTGTGCTCACATGCTATTTGGCTAATATGTATGATGGATGGCTGTACATTAGCACGATGGGTCTCATTGGAATATTCTCTTTGTATGTTTTTGGAAGGCGAAATGCTACTGGGATGGCCATTTTTTCTATTTTTAGTCTCCTTTTGTTACCTCATTAATTATCCAACTGGTATCTATGTTTTCATGTACTCGTCTTATTATAGCATTTAGTGGGTCAACTTTGCATCTACAAAAAATGGTTATGCGAACATTTAAAAACATATACATACTTCAATTTGGAAAAAAAAAGTGATAGATAAAACATAATAATTACTTCTGCTGTTGCTCATGGCTGGTACGAAGAAAAGTCTACAGTATGCGTTACAATGAGCTGAAACTTCGTTGGCCCGGGAATAGCCCTGACGTAGAAAATTAATTAGCTTGTTGCCTAAACCGATGAAATAATCCTGATGTTCCTGATCGAGTCTCTCCTGTTCTTCCAGAAAATGTTCTACAGCCCCAATGAACTCTGCGTAAAATGTTTCCCTTTGAACAATGGTGTTCAAGAAATGTTTATGCAGATTTTCGCTCTGTTCCATCATAGGTTCCTGAAAATATATATGATAATAATATAATCATTGTAAACCCTCCATACTTTCAAATTGTATATAAACCATTGATAAATTTTCAACATGTTTTATTTCTTGTAATTATTACAATAAAAATCGCATAATCTCACACATATTTAAATGCAAAGGTTTCTGTATTTTCACATCTGCTATGCTCTTTGCTTTTAAGTTTCCAACATTCACTCGATGTTTATGTTTTTCTCCCAATATTTTTTCCAATCATTTCAGTTTTCAACACCTTTATAGTACACTTTTACATTCACAAGCAAAATAATATAAAAGCTTTCCTAATTTCTCACACGGTACCCACCCAGTTTATACCTTGTTTGTTGGTATGGAGAAGTAATTCGCTCAATGAAACTTTTCACTCAAAAGATGTAATCCATATGGAGGTTTCACTAAACAATCAAATGCACTGCGAAAAAGAAATTTTAAAATTCTCACTTCTTTCCTTCCACACAAATTCTCCTTCTGCTCCTCGAAGAGCTTAAACGTCCAAAAATCAAACATCCATTTTGTTCAACAGGTAAAAACAGTCAATGTATCTTCAATGCAGGCCCAGCATATGGTACACTTGTCCACAAACATAGAAGATAATCACACACTACAAATTTCCTCCTGAACAGTCCACTCTTAAGACTAGGTGATTTCTTCTCCACAATGGCAGATATGAACAGGAAGGAATCTGATTCATAAGTGGCATGAGGAATGGAATCAAGCTACAGTAGGGAGAAGACTTACAACTTCTTCCCGAACATAGAAGAAAGATTAGTGATGACACATGTACAACCATCTAGAGGCCTTATTCAATTTCTCTGGCCACGGGTCACTTTGGCCAAAATCTGGCTAGATTTAAGCAAAGGAAGGAGAGTACTGTCCAACATATCCCGAAGTGATGGATTCAGCGGAACATAGGCTCTATCACTGCCCCACACCTGACACGAAGATAACACACCTAAGGCATGAGCTTCTAAAGTATGAAGCATATCACCCCATTCGATCAGAGCACTACATTATCTTAAATGACCTGGCAGATGCAATACCAGCAGCTGAGTTGTGAAAATACAAATCATCATGAGACCAAATCCCAATACCTCAGTCCCTTATTCTACAGAGACTCATAATTGAGCCAAGAAGATCAAGACCACCGAACCAGACATCACCCATCACCAGAACAACCAACACAAAGCAATCTTACATCTCCAACCATCCTGATGCATCCCAGGAAACCCCCTGTTCCATGAAGTTCCCAGGATTAGTGTACTTCAATTTATACCAGTACTACTTATTCCTTCCCCGCTTAAACTTCATTCCCTACCCTTACCCAATCCAGGCTGTCCTGTAGTCCCTTTCTGGTACAATCATCTACCACCCCCAATAATAAAACAAATACAAAAAATTCACAATACTTAATTTAAAACAAGGGAGTTTTTCACATCATGTAAACCAAGCCTGTACTGATTATCAGAACAGATTTGGTAATTTATTAGAAAAAGAATATTGTAACATTCTGTAACCACATTAATAGTTAACAAATAAAAAGTTAATAAAATTAAATGGGGGAACGGTACAACTTCTGCGGAAAAGATGTCCTGGTTTAAAATTAAGGCATCAGGATAATAAGTGCACATTCCCGAATGTGTGCGGGTGGAGGCTGGGCAGAACTAGGGGGTTCCCCCTTTTATATTCCTTTCTTTCTTTCTTCACTTAAAAAAAAAGTTCACTCGACTAAGTTGAGACTCTGATAATCAAAGGAAGTGATCAAGAAGAGAAAAGACACAGTTGCCACATAGTTGGATTTCAGAAAATGAAAATCATGTAAGTTAGGTATTTCTTCCTCGGTATATGCCATTTGTTCACTCACAAAGAGGAAAATTTAAATTTGCTTCCCCTTTTTTTTTACAGCTTGCATTTTATTTGTATAATGCGTTTAAAAATTGGAAACTTGTTTAGCCTGAACACATTGCAGGAATCTATTTCCTTCCCTTTCCTCAGAGAGAACCCTATGTTTCTCGTCAAGTTTACCACTTCTCGCCCCCCCCCCCCCCCCCCACTGCCACTCCTTGCAGCGAGCTGGGGAAAGGATAGGAGGTCTGTGTGCAGGATGCTTGTAGAAGAATCCATGAACAATTACATAATTATAATTAGTCCATGCCTTTTCCTGGGTTTCATACATGGTGGAGGCACATTGCACAGTGATTCTGATTCCACTTTAAACTGTAGATCCAATCCTGATTAGCCTTCCTGTGCATAAAGTGGGATTTGAAAACAAGCAAGCTCAATGCCTTTCCTGCATTTTGTACATAATTTTCCAGGAAATACATTGTAGCATATTATAAGAAACTGTATAGGAAGTAACTTTCCTTACCACCCCATATCTATTCCCTACTGCCTGATTTTCTCTTCCCCCTTTCTACTTTGCAGAGCTTCCTGGGCCCCTTGACATGGGTGGGCTAACTTAGGGCGAACCTGCAATGAAGGAATATAGAGTATTATAGGAAGAGCATTCCGAGACACTGCAACCTCCCATAGGCCAGGAGCCGCTTTGAGCTCTGACGTCGTCAAGGGGGTCTGTCAAGCGCACGAGGCTCGCATAGCAATAGAAACATACGGGAAATATGTTCATTTTTAATTGATCATATCTTGGTTCAATCAACCATTTGTAGTAGAATAGGCAAAAAGTAAGGAATAAGAACTAGGCAACAATATGAACACATAATAGCAATAAATTGCATTATACAAATCATGCAAAAAGTAAACATGACTATCCTTTTATATCACCGCTACATTGAAATCTGAAGTTGCATATGGGTAAATAAATACAATTTTACGTATTAAATATTTCGCTACCACACCAATACTTATTATCCTTCATACCTTAACATTTTCACAGATGTTTGTTATTTATATGTTCATAACAATGTATATAGCTAGTATATGTAGGATGTCGCTGTTGTTATTTAATGTCACTTTTCTACGTCTTTAGGGCAACCGCAACAATAAAATATGAATGATGAAATAATAAATTTGATGGGAGCGTAGGCTAGATGAGTGTGGCAAGGCTATTCAAATCAAAAGTTCCCTGGTAACTGCTACAAACTATGGTAAAATTGCAGAAATATTCAACCTAAACTGAATTGTGTTTAGAAAACCCCATCAAAATATATTTTTTAGAAATTTTAAAAGGATAAAAAATAATGTCATGGGAAAGCGTAATCTGTCAATAAATTCAAAGAAACTCGATGGTAAATGTGATCAAGTACGTTAAGTGTACAACTTTGGATCCTGTCACTGACGTTCGCGAGTTCGAGTCACGTTGTGACCATGGATGTTGGAGAATTATCTCTAGAAACTAACCACGATATATCTTTTTATATATTCTTGTATTCACAAATAACAGAACTTTTCTCTTGCTCATTTTGCTATGCATTTGTTTCTATATAACCAATTGCTTATTTTGTGTATATCCAGTGCTTTAAGAATTCTGCACTCCCATTGGTCAGTTCATATCGGGTGCGGTGCCTAGTTGCCGCCATATTTGCGCGGTAGCTTAATTCCGCCAGTGTTCGTGCAGAAGTCACTCCGGCAACAGCCGAAAGTCACCGCGTTGTGGATTATCATCAAAATCGTAAGCCTAATGTGGCTACATTTCATTCGTCATATCAGTCAAGTGCAGTGATATTTAGTTCAGTTTCACAGGAACATTACAGTGCTGATATCATTCAGTGAAGAACTAGTGACGTGTTATTGTAAAACCGGCTTCCAATTTCATATAAACAGTTTACTGAGGCAGGAGTGCTGGACAGTGTAATTACGTGTCATGTGTACATATTTATTATTAATATAACGTTATAGTTGTAGTAAGTGCCTTCATTTTCTTTACACCATAAAAAGATCGCGGTGAACTCAGCTCTATGGTGATACCATCCATTCCAGGGAGACAATCAGGGTCCTACCGGGCAGCAAATGCAATCAGATGTTCTTTGTGACTGCCCTTTCATCAATTTCATGTGATCATCACTCATCGCTATGATTAACCAAAAGTTGTAGAAAATCGACGTCAAATAACAAATACAGAGGTTGTTCGCTTTATATCCGACCATTGTCAATTCTGTGCTGCCACCTGGCATATCATGCTGGAACTATGGGTCTGCTGGCGGGAGCAGTGTTGGGTCTGACCTTGTAGATGCATGAGTGTTGGTAGTGAATGTTATGAAATGGCACCGAAAATCAACCGGTATTGGGAGGTTTACGTAATGGCCCTTTTCCATGCTAAGTTTTCATACGTACGCATTGTGAACCTGTCTGAAAGGTACTTGGCGGGTTCCAAATGGAAGAAAGTTGTCACAATGGATGAATCATATGTCCATCTCACTGCTGGTGGTCACATTCGGGTGATCACATACCGTGAAATTGATGGCAAGGGGCGCAGCAACTTTGTTCGTCAGTGCAAGGAAAGTATCTCTCGTGGCTTTATGGTTGTGACGGGATTCGGATATGAGGGTAAGTTGATGTTACGCAAGGTGGACAAAAACATGAAGGTGAATGCCAGATACTTACAAGACTCAATTCTGACACCTATCTATCAGAGAGAGATCCAAAAATTGTATGGAATGGACGCAAACCAGGTGATGATCCATATGGACAAGGCTTAGAGTCATACCGCCAGAACATCACTACGTTTTTATCAGGAAATGGCAGAGGAATTAGGAATTCGTGTCATTCCGTTTCAAGACATTCCTGTGAAAAGCCCAGATGCCAGTCCAATGGATTTTTGCACATTTGGACTGTTGAAATGACGTCTTCAACATTGCTGCCCGCGCACCCTGGATGGTCTACGGAAAGCTTGCAGGGAGGAATGGGACAGAATTCCCATGCCTGTCCTACGCCGGAGCTTGCTTCAATGGAAACTGCAATGCCGGGCGATAGTTCACAATGCTGGGGGTCCAATTAAATATGATCAGTGGTGGCGGCGCGGTATCTCTTAAGGTGGGTACCCGTCAAACATGGTCGGATATAAAGCGAACAACCTTCTGTACATGAACAACAGGCCTGGCCTCTGTCTTGGTTTAGCAATGTGATTTGTTAATCACTATATGATGGGAGGCCAAGGCGGAAATAAATATCAATAAGAATAAAAAGTCATTACAACTTACCCTTCCTGGAGACTTATAATTTTGAAGACGATGCTACCCACTGTCGTCTTTTTCTTGCACATGCTTCCATGGACTTCAGTCTCATTAGTTTACTTAAATGTCGAATTCTAATAAAAGTTTTTGTTCTGACATAAAGAGAGATAATTTTTTCGTTAACTTAGGGAAATTTTTACTGAATTACTATCTTTAGTGTGTCCATGACTTTATGTTGCTTCGAAACAGTTGACCCATTGAAGGATGCAAACACAATCTTCAACTGGATAACTTTTTCCATCCACTCCTGTGATGGATGGGTAACCCCCCCCTTTTGATATGATCGATATCCAGTCATCGCTGCAATGCTCTGGAATATCTACTTTTCCACACATAACACCTAATGTTTCGTCAATTTTACGGCATTTGAAGGCCACGTACCGAGCCAAGTATTGAATTGCATCTTGCAACACGTCATTATCACTAACCGAACGATCTGTAATCTGCGTGTTGAGCAGATAATCATCTTCTTGGATATGCATGACCATGGTTGCTGATCCCTCAGTTACATCAAAGCATAACTGGTTCGTCACAAATTCCATCAAGTTGTCCCCATCAGCTGCTTGAATCTTCTCTACATCACCCTGACAAAAATTGTTGCCCTCTTGCACCATGGAGACACCTACATTTGTTGTTAGCAATAATAGGCGAATCCTGTTTTGCACTTCAAAGGGGGTGGGGTTATTGTAGAAAGCCCCTAATCGGTGAATACACCAAAAAAGTTTTCCAGGCAGTGCTGGTTCAGCCTGGCAGTTAGAATATATTCCGCACCATGCATTCCTTTCATTGCCTTGTGTAAGCAGAAGAGAGACTTCATGGACATCATGAAGCCTTTCTGGAAAGACACTAAACCTTTCTTCTTCCCCACTCTCAATTCGTTTATTACCTCAAGAAATCTTTTCAGAGTATTTTTTTGACGTTTCTCATTCATGCCATATCCACTTCGGAGGGGAGTTTTCTTGTCTTTCGGTATTCGTGAATTTAATACGTCAAAGATGTCATTTACTAATAGGAAGAAATTGCCTTCTCTTTGTTGCTTCAGTATGTGATTCAATGCTAGTGCTGTGTGCCGAGAAAATAACTGTGCAGCCATCCTGACATTTCGTCGTGATCGTCCACTTACACTGACATAGGCCTCATTTATGTGGTACGTCACTGACAAATCTCCTCTTTGATGGTCTAGCAATTTAAGCATCATTTCCTTTCTAACTTCTGTGCCGTTTTGAAGGAACACACCCTCGTCGAGAAAATGGTTCCTTGATAACTTCAGGAGATGAGGCACATTTCAAAGAACCCAAACTTTTTCTTCATTCACAACGGGATTCATAAAGAAAGTTTTATCAATATTCACACCCAACTCCCTCCACACTTTGGAATTCTTTCTTCCCATATCACACACAACAGCCACTACATGAATACCACCATTTTCCACTTCAATTATGATGTCCTTCAGCAATTCTGCCGTCACTGTTACATCAAAGTCATAATAGATAGGTTGCTTCCACTTGGAAAACAAGCCTCTCACCATCACGACCTTCACATTGCTATGCGGCCCCAGTATGGCATCATGTGAAGAATCGAAGCAAATCCGACCATCAATATTCATTTTGTCGAAATAGAGCACTGCTACTTTGTCCCGGGAATCAAAGTTAGTGGCCCTAGCTTTGAGTAAGCAGAGAACTTCTTTCATGATGCCGCGCTTGCACTTAAAATTTCTTATCAATTTTCGAGGAGTGGAGGCAGTAGGCAAGGGTACATTGTGCTTTCTCAAATATTCATACGCCTTCTTGGGAACTGCTCTTAATATTAAGACATTTGCAATGTCTTCAGAGGAACATTTCACCCTTTTGTTGTCCTCCAAAAGGCGTCGAACTTGGCCTGGTGTGAAGCATTCTGAAAGCACTTTTCTTACTTCTTCAACAATGTTTTATCTTACGGTGATTTAGCACAAAAAGTTTAGGTCTCCTAGCAATTCTTAACACAATTTCTTTCCGTCATAGAGCAGCTAAGTTTGTGGCATTTTTCATTTCTTCACCCTTGTCATCTAAATACGGGACAGCATTAGTCTGCTGATCAACCTTTATTTTTTTAGGGGACAAGGTGCTTATGTTTGACAACGCCATTTTTCTAACATTTCTAGCTTCCTTGCATTTTTGTCGATAACAGGAGTCCTGTAGAAGACAAACAAACGCTACATTAGTACACAGCAAACAAACAAGAAGTACAAGATTCAAATGAAACCAATTAAAGGCCAGGAATATAATGTTCAATCTCTATCAGTTGTTAATGCGGGGGCTCAAGTGAAAATATTGCTTTGATGTTCATTTCATTTTAAATTCTCATTCTCATATTTACTAAGGATGCACAAACAGACCAATGAAGTGTTCATCAGCAATATGATGGATGTTTATGGAAACATGAATTATACCTCAGATAATTTTCCTCATTATTATTGTTACGTTTAATCCTAGCTTACCCGAGGGGAGGGGGTGTCAGGCCCACTACTTCTATTTTTCAAATGTGATTTTCTTTTATAAAGAATTGAAACTAAGTTACATTATTGTTCATAAAAGCATAAATGTAATGTATAAGTGTAGGCAAAATGCACTTGGTAGGCCTATCAGGTGCATCCTTGCATGCGTGTAATTTGAGACACTCATGTCAGTGACAGTGTGCAATTGGCTGGTAATAATGGTAATTAATGTAATTAATAAACAATTGCACTTCTATAAAAATAAACACACTAATGGAAATTATTATGGACTTTGTGAGTTCTAGTGATTGGTAAAATATGTGTGACTCATGGAAAAATTTGTTATTATTATTATTTATGGTAAAAGGAAAAGCTCCCCATGCATATAGCACCATCCTATGAAGGCTTATATACGAAGTAATACCATTAGATTAATTATGGTAATTTTTGTAATTCTTATAATTAATAAATAACTGCACATATATAATCAACAAAGAAAGTACTGTTCAATAACAAAAAGATTTCTTGAATTTTTAATGCAAAAAAAGTTGTTTGCGTGTGAGCCCCTAACCCCCTCCCTCTATGTGAGCTTCTTGTCTGGTATGGGTAAGCTATGGTTAACAAAAGGAAACAAAAAAGTGGTGTGAAAAATACAAATAGACCATTCCTCCAAGGTATCTAGCTTCTGTAAAAATTCAGCTGAAAATTTTGGCAACTAACAGTCATAATATTTGTGGTTTGGCCTCAACTCCCCTTGCAAACTACGAATTACATTTTTTTTTCTTTTTTTTGGAAAACCTATAGCCGAAGTAATACCCTCAGATTAAAGTGATTTTAATTCTTCACATTCTTATGCTTTTTTTTAAAGACCTACAGAACGCCATTGTCCACCGTCTTATTCCCTCGCACGCAGCGGGCCGGCTCCTGTGGCGGAGGGTTTAGCACTTTGCTACGTCGCCAGAGGTCCCGGGTTCGAATCCCGGCCTGTGCATGGATGTTTGTAAGTCTCCATCTATCAATTTCATCATGTCATCACTCATCCCCATCTTCGCAAATTAGCCAAAAGTTACACAAAAGGAAGTAAAATAAAGCAAATGAATCCATCAATCTCGCAGGAGTGGATATATAGGTAGTTTTCCCAACTATTGCCAGCTGGATTATTGAATGTGTATCGTTTGTTTCAGAAGTAGTTTCTAATGGTGACTGCTTAATTTTTGACGGCCCTTTTCTTCTTATGTTAATTGATGATTTACAGTTAAGATTTAGACGTATGGATGGATGGTAGTTTCATTAGACGTTAAAGCAATAATTGCTATTTGCTCCGTGTTAACTGACAAAAATACAGGCCAATACCAAACCAGTTCTTAAAGGGATATGCATACTATTATCCATACCAGCTAACTGTAGACCACGCGAACGAGAACAAGTCTCTGCGCAAGTAGTGACACGAGACGGCTCCCCCAATGAACAGTGAGAGAAACGGATTGTGTAATGGGTGACAGGATTACCCGATTTCCTCAAAATTAGCTCCTTCGCTATGCAGTGTTGCAAATTTTTGGAAAGGATAATACCGAACGCACATGACAAACGGACTGTATTTTTGTATCCAGGTTCGTAGTATCGGTTTAGGGAAATATTAGGTATAAAACAACAAGAGCAAATTTTGACAAGCCGTGCATTTAGCGTACAGACTAAGGTCGGACCGTACATCCGTACATGTATGCACGGTTGGCAACGCTGCACTTTCACCACTAATTTTCCTCCTCCGCCTCTACCGATATGCGCAGCCCTGCTCTACAGTTAGCTGGGACAGGTTATAGCAGGGGTCCGGGAGTCTGAACATCCTTGACCTGCTACGGACCCTCTCGGGTTGCATCTGGATCATCCCACAAATTCATGGGTGAGAGGGTCTGAGCAATGACTACGAGTCAAACTCTTCGCTATTTCAAGAAATGAATTGAAACAATTAGAAATCTGTACAACTACTTATTATTTAAACCTTTGTCTCTCTTAAGCACACCAGTTTCATCTTCAAGGACAATTGCAGGAAGGACCAAGTGAATCCCTGTTGGGCCAAGACATGTGAACAAGTTGCACATATATTTTCAAGTACTGAAGTCTCAACTATAACGACCACGATATCAAGAAATTAAGACACTGAGTATTGTAAAGTCTCTATTGTACACAGTCTGTTTCCTCTTTACAGATTTGGATATGTCTGTGTGCTGGTTATTTTGGGCTGGAATCACATTTGCAAAATTGACGTACTGTATTTGAAAGCTTTCGTAAATGGGGCATTATAATTTCACCAGAGAAAAGCAAGTTTATGAAAAATGAAATTAAATATTTAGGATTTATTATTAGAGATGGTACATTGAATATGGATCCAGAACGTTTAGAGGTGATAAGAAAGATCCCCAAGCCTAAGAACATATGTGGACTTATAGATAGACTGCAAGGAAAAAACCTTCTTCCCTCCACCTCGGGCCATAAAGAAGCATGGTCAAATCTCTCCCTCCCCTACTCGCAGGGGTAAGGTGCACAGGACTCGCGGGTCTGCGCAGGTTGTTTTGCTCGTGGTTCCACTATAACAAATTATGTGGTGGTTTCCTATCATATTTCAGTAGATTTATTCCTGATTTCCAAGAAATAATGGGACCCTTGTATGAATTTAAAACTAAGGGAGTAAAATTTAAATGGAGACAGGTTCAAGAATTGGCCTTAGAGAAACTCAAAAAATGTTTCGAAGAGGATGTAATATTAAAGTTAACAAGACTTAAATAAGCCCTTTGTAGTACAAGTAGACTGTAGTTTAAGAGGGTATGGATGTATATTGCTGCAAAAGGATAACATGAGTATATTGAGGCCTGTTCATTTTCATACTAAACGAATTGAAGAGAAAGATAAGAATAAGTCAATTTATGAAATTGAATTGTTAGGGCTCATGTTAGTCATTGAAAAATTTGCATTCTATTTGAAATTACAGCCCTTTGAAGTACAAATGGACTCTTTAAGTGTAACGTGGATGCTAAAAAGAGCAAAAAAGTACCCCTTATATGCTAGATATATGGAGAAATTGTCAGAATTTAAATTTGAAGTTAAGCACATCTATAGTAAAAGTAATGTAATAGCAGATTTTCTGTCTAGAATATACAATAGAAAGGAATTTGATACTGAAGAATTAGAGGTAGAAGCATTGGAAAATGTAAATTTAAGTATGTATTTTCATCTTCTGTTCTCTATGTTCTTGAAAGATGAACAACGGAAAGATTCTGAATTGTCAGACATTATGAACAGGATAGAGAATAAGGAAGTAATACCTGATTATAAATTAGTAGGTGGCTTGTTGTATAAACATACCAGAGCAAGTGGACAACCTTTCAAAACTCCTGTTCCTAAACATTTACAAAATTCCATCATAGATTATTATCACGCAAATGTTATAGGAGCAGCCCATCGCTATTGGATTAAACCCTTGAAAAAGATACAACGGAAGTTCACTTGGACTGGTATGAAAGAACAAATCAAAGCCTTTGTACCTTCTTGCGATATTTGCCAAAAGGCAAAAAAGAGAAATGTATTACCATCCAATGTTCTAATGTAAGAATTTGTCATGCAGGCGTTGCAAAGATTGTACGTAGATGTGGTTGGACCTCTGCCAATGTCTAATAATTTTAAGTATATTCTTATTTGTGTAAACAAGGCTTCAAAATTCTGCATGACACAATTAAGTGCTAATAGTTGCGTAAAAATTATGCATAATTGGTTTATGTTACATGGCATACTTTTTGAATGTGTCACAGATAATGCTGCATATTTCAAGAGTGAGTATTTTGCTTCATATTTGTTTCAAATGGGAATAAGACATATAACTAACTACCTCTCCATACCATGCCACAGCTAATTTAAGTGAAAGGTACATTGACACCATTAAAAGTGCATTGAGAACTTACATTCACAATAATCAGATAAAATGGAGTACAGTATTAAAAGAAATTCAATTTAGCATTTATTCTGTGTATCACGAAACACTAAAAATTTTGAATGATTTTAGTATTACAATGACTTTGGTAAATACTTTCCCAACATCTGATCATGTAATTTCTGGCCTTCAGCACTTTCTGCTATTCTCACTACCTGGTGACTAGTAGTAACACCCATTTTTAATTAAAAATAACTTCTTAGCAGTAAATTCAGCAACACTGCCAATGAATATAATAAAATAAGATAGAAGACAATGTTATGTTATGATTCAGGTGAAAATAGCCCGGTACCAATATGATCTCGGGACAACACACTTACTCGTTATATCATCATTTTTGACATTCGTACTTACCTATTGTGCATTGCAAAACATTCTTTAAGGTGCGATTTTGCTTTTCTCATGAAAATAATTTCAATTTCTGATATTAACAGTAATTATTGTTCTTACTTTTTTTGCTTCCGTAACGCACAATATGGCGGGCACAGTTTGTGTAGCGTCGTGGATCAGTGGGTATACAGTGTTTCCAACCTTCTTAACCGAAAAATGCCCCACAAAGCATTCACGCATAGCCTCATAAACCATTCACGGTAAGGCTATGTTAGGCAAACATAGATAAGATTTGGGGTTGTAGAACCTTCTTAACCTAAAAATGCCCCACAAACCATTCACGGTAAGGTTACATTAGGCAAACAGTTAAAATTTGGGGTCGTAGAATGTATAGTTAGTTTTTTTCATCTTCTTGCAAAATAACGGCATGGTTGGAAACACTGACAGGAGGTTACATCATCAAACGTGTGTAACATCCGGTTCACATAGAGGAAGCAAAGAAAAGCAACGACAATTGTGCGTCGGAGAGATATTTTTCGTGAAAAACGCATGAATTCCCGGTTAAACAGATTCCACGATGAAAGAAAATACCTCCACGAACTTTCAAAATGCTAGAGAAACTCATTTCAGTAAGTACTTCCTTCTGTAAAAATGAAGAAATGTGTTGTCCCGAGATCATATTGTTACCAATAGTTGTTCTCAGCACCTGGTGAAAATAGCCCTGTATGCTATTCTTACGGTAAGACTGCAGAATATGGGCTGCTTAGGAGGAACGTGGTTCATAATTTTTTGGTAATGTTTTGTAGTTAGTAATCGAGAAAAGTAAGTTTGAAGGTGCGGATAATTTTTTCTTTGGAAAAAACGAGAAATACGTATCCAGGTTGGGCGCTCTTGGAAGGAAAAAAGTGACCTGGTGGTACACATTCCTGCACAAATCTAGTGAAAGCAAAAAATGCCTACGTTATTAGGTAGCTAGGTTTAGTTCTCTCAGTCTGAATAATAATGTCATTGTATTTATGCTAATGAAACCTAACCTAACAGGCCTAACCTAACCTTGTAGGTGCTCCTCGTCGAAATAATGAAAGTAACTGTGCATAAACAATATGGACGCGAACGAATAGAGAAATGCATTGCTTTTAGTAGCAGGAAAAACATTTTTCATTGTATTTATGCTATTGGAACCCAACCTAACAGGCTTAACCTAACCTTTTAAGCTTTCCTCGTCTGAAATAATGAAATAAACTGTGTGTGTGTGAAATCCGGAGTGACAATCAACTCTAATAAAGCGAAACAAAGGGTCTCACTTATTGCACAACACTTGAGCAACCTTGTGTTCCGACGTCATGGGAAAAAGCATTTTTATTTTAGGCTAGCTTGGATTAGTTCTCTTATCCAAAATAATAATTTTTCATTGTATTTATGCTAATCGAACCTAACATAACAGACCTAACCTCGTAGGCATCCCTCGTCTGACGTCGGAACACAAGGTAGCAAAACTCTTGTGTGGAGAGGAAGACCCTGAAACAAATTACAGCAACTGTGCGTAAACAATATGGACGTGAACAAATGGAGAAATGCATTGCATTTAAAAAACATTTTTTACGTGCAATAATATAATAGTAATCGGAAAAGTAACACCGGAAAATAGAAGTAGAAGATACATACTTTCAGGGGATATAAATTTTATTCACCTATTAAGAGGAAAAAAGCAGCCCATGTTTTGCAGTGAGATCAAAATCTTCGAACATTTTGGTGGCAAGAATTATATAGAAGTGAAAAACCAGTGGCAAGGAAACATGCAGTAAGTAATCGCTAAAACTCTGCAGTATGTGTTAACAGGCGTAAATCGTAATCGCACCATGAAAAAATGCATACGTAACATGATGAAATCACAATCAAACAAGAGGAACTTGGGCCCAAAGTATCACTTAGAACATGGAAAGGTAAAATCTTCTCTAGAAAACACGCAGTAAGTAAGTAATCATTAAGAATCTGAAGTATGTGTTAACAGACATAATTATGTAGAAATCGAACAACGTAAGAAATGGTTGTACACCATGACAAATTCGAATTAAACAATCGGGACTTGGGCCGAAAGTATTATCACAGACATCTGATATTATCATTATAGAGATAAGTGGTAAATTTCTCATAAGGGACAGACTGATTTCATCAAATTTACAGGAAAAATTACTTACCGAATGCAGTTTCTTTATACTTCTGGAAGTTCGGGGAAGTGTTTTCTCACATCGTTCATTGAATTTTGACGGTAAATCATCTATTTTTCGATATAAATGTGTGACCGATGCACGAAAGCTCTTGCATCCATTTACTTCCAGGTGGCTGTAGCCTGTGTATGATGATGTAATCCTGGTCAGTGTTTCCAAACGTGTGTTTTTGTAACTGAAGAAGGTACGTTTCCGCAAATGGTTTGTGGGGCTGTCTGTCAATGGTTTGTGGGGCTATGCGAGAATGGTGTGTGGGGCTACGCATATTTTTTTCGAAACCAATTTTTAACTATTGTAACCTATACGTGACCCTACCTAACCTTACTGGAAATGGTTTGTGGGGCTACGTAGTTATCTTTGGGTGCAGTGGGGTGGAAACACTGCATGCCGAGTAGGGTAGTGATACTGTGACTGCCATTTTGTATGTTACCGAAGGCAAAAAGGGTAAGAGTCTAGTTTACGTCCTTTTCCTAAGGAATACGTGTCATATATCGTTGGAAAGGTTATTTTATAAGGAATTCAACAAAGTAAATCCCAAGGCGAGGAAAAGTTTCCTGGAGGGGAAAATCGAGAAAAACCGATGTTGTCCGGATATGCATGATTGAACGTACTGAGGACATTTTTCGATGATGAAGCACATATTTAGGGGTGAAATGAGTGCTAATGGAACCTAACCTAACCTCGTTCCCGTGAATGGTTAGTGACAGAAAGTGTAAAAAGAAAAACTTACTTAGTCTACGGATGCCGGAGCGCCGGCTGTCTGCTAGCACGGTTTTGTCAACGGGCAAGAAAGACGTAAACGGGTAAGAAGGAGTGGGCAAGAAGGACGTAAACTAGACTCTAGCCGCAAAAAGAAACGAAGAAAACTTACTCGATCTGTCGCAAATAGAGCTTATTTCTGTGAAATAAGTGAAATGCCACCTTCAGCAATGTTTCTCAATGCAGAATACGTAAGTACAAATATTCAAATTAAATGAACTAGCAAATTTCAGCCGTCTGTCCCTTACGAGAAATTTACCAGATAGGTTAATCTAATACCTCACCTACACACTATGGAAGTTTGCTACTAATTATTTTTTAGACAATGAACCGGTAACGATTAGATATGCCGGAGACATATTTCTTGAAATTTACAGGAGAAAAGACGAGAAAGTACTTACGGAATTGAGTTCTTGTGGACTTTCTGAAGCCGCGGAAATTGTTTTTTTCGAATCGTGTAACTTATTTGGCCTGTAAGTAAGGTATTTTTCGTCATTCATGCATCTCCATTGCACGATAGCTCGTGCCACCATTACCGTAGACTACAGGAATCAAATGTTCCGTGCATTCGATTACGTAACCTCCTGTCAGTGCAGCAACCACGCGGTAATTTTATAAGATGATGTGTGAGGATTTTTTTATCCAATTTAATTTTCTGTTTGCCTAACCTTACTGAACCTAACCTAACCTTCCGTCAATGGTTTGTGGATTAATAACAATCATCTTGGGGTTAATAAGTGTTAGTGTAACAACCACATGGTAGTTTTACAAGATGACGTGTGAGCGTTTTTTTTTTTTCCAATTCAATTATCTATGTTTGCCTAACCTAACCTTCCGTGAATGGTTTGTGGATCAATTTTCGCTTAAAAATCTTTTGTGAATAGTTTGTGCGGCATTTATCGGTTCATAAGTTTGGGGTAACAGTTTCATGCATCGGAGACACATTTCTTCAATTTTACACAAGAAACTACTTACGGAAATGAGTTTCTCCAAGGTTTATAACCTCCGTCGATATATATTCTTCCTAAAACTTCATCCTACAATGCAGCAGAACAATAAATAATCACATTTCATGTAATAATATTGCGCATTTTGTGAAAATCGACAACATTATGCCGTTGTTTCCAAGTTGTACCTGCAGATGGCTCTAGCGTCGGAAGTCACGCGATCTCGCTAGTGGAATCAGGGTTTCCAAACGCGCGATTTTTTTCGAGAAACGCGATTTTTTTTCTTCGAGAAACGCGCGGTTTTTTGTCGAGAAAGGAAAATGGTTTTTCGATGAATTTAGGGGTGAAATGGGTGCTAATGGAACCTAACCTAACAGGCCTAACCTAACCTCGTGTGAATGGTTCGTGGGGCTAACCGTGGATGGTTTTTGGGGCTAACGTCAATGGTTTGTGGGGCTACCCGTGGATGGTTTTTGGGGCTAACGTCAATGGTTTGTGGGGCTACCCGTGGATGGTTTGTGGGGCTACCCGTGCATGGTTTGTGGGGCTACCCGTGGATGGTTTGTGGGGCTTTTTTACAACTTTCATGCACAATAGAGTTGGAAACATTGATATTCGAAAACAAAAGAAGCGTTACAATTCGCAAAGCAAGCGATATCGCACCGTGACGTGCTTTCCGTAGCGTTAAGGAAAATGGTTTATTTTAGCAGAAAAAGTGTTTGTTTTCGTGCAAAAAGCATATTGGCACCTTCCACTATGTTCCGCAATACATAATTGGTAAGTACAAACCACGAGAAAGACAAAATATCGGATTTAAATGTGTCTCCGATGCATGAAACTGTTAATAAGTTTGGAAACACTGCATATCAGCTGACGATACTGCATATCAGCTGACGATACACAATGTGAGTCAAGATTTGCCCGCCGAATTAGCAACGACCAATAAATAATTATAGTGTTAAAAATAACGCTTTTTTCATGGAAAAAAGTGAACCAAAGTTGAAAAATGTTCCGCTATGCATATGAGGTAAGTAGAAATGAATTTTATTTGAAAATAAACGAGTTAAATGTGTCTCCGGCCTATCTAACTGGTACAGTCACGGACACTTCCGGGTTATAGCAATTCCATTAACTTTCAATGGAATCGTTACAACCTAGAAGTGTCCATGACTGTACCAATGAACCTAACTGCCTAACCATACAAACACCACAAATAGAATGAAATATCTTATTAGAAAATCCCCGCAGTGACGAAATCATAAGCTCCAAAGGAGATATCACAAAAGATTTGGGTAACAGTAGGATAAGCCGGAGACACTTTTTGTTTTCAAATAAAAATCATTGCTACTTACCTCATATGCATAGCGGAAGATTTTTCAAGCTGGCCATAACTTTTTTTCATGAAAAAAAGCGTTATTTTTAACATTATAATCATTTATTGGTCGTTGCTAATTCGGCGCGCAAATTTTGACTCACGTTGTCTATCGTCAGCTGATATGCAGTATCGTCAGCTGATGTGCAGTGTTTCCAAACTTATGAACCGATAAATGCCGCACAAACTATTCACGAAAGGTTTTTAAGCGAAAATTGATGCTAGACTCTACTTTACGTCCTTATCTGCATGGTGATTGCTTCTTTGCGTTGGCGGTGCGCAATCGTGGCATCTCTTCGGGTAAGTACCTTTTTCTTTTTACACTTTCTGTTCACAATAGCCCCACTATCCATTGACGGGGTCGAGGTATGCCTATGAGGTTAGGTTAGGCCTGGTAGGTTAGGTTCCATTAGCACTCATTTCACCCCTAAATATGTGCTTCATCATCTAAAAAATTCCTCAGTACGTTCAATTGCACATATCCGGACAACATAGGTTTTTCTTGATCTACTTCTTCAGGAAAGCCTTGCTCGCTTTGGGATTTACGTTGTTCAATTAATTATAAAATAAGCTTTCCAACGATATATGACACGTATTCCTTAGGAAAAGGACGTAAACTAAAGTCTTACCTTACATTGGAAAAAAAACCGCTCACACGTCATCTTGTCAAACTTCCGCGTGGTTGCTACACTGTGAGGGGGTTACATAACCGAACGCACGGAACATTTGATTCACGTAGTCGACGGTAATGGCGGCACGAGCTATCGCACAACGGAGATGCATGATTGACGAAAAATACCTTATTTACAGGAAAAATACGTAGCACGATTCTAAAAAACAATATCTCCGGCTTCAGAAAGTCCTCAAGAACACAATTCCGTAAGTACTTTCTCGTCTTTTCTCCTGTAAATTTTAAGAAATCCGTCTCCGACTTATCCTACTGTTACCAAGATTTGTTCTGCACGTCACCTCTTCTCTGAATACATATTCAATTTCCTCGACTGTACTGACAATTTTAATAGATACATAAAAGAAAAGATCCACCGTTTAAAATTAACATTTACATCTATAAAATGAACCATATCCTTACTGAAACTAACCTAATTGCATTTGCTGCCTGGCATAGATTTTCGACAACACCGCCATCATTGATACATCACGTGATAGGGGGACGAGACGAGGCAGCGTTCAGCGTTGCCAGAGGCTCCTCTTGTCCTCTGTTGAGTGGCAATCACCGCCCACCTTGAAGTTTCCAGCCATTAGTACTGTTATAGTTTTGCAATGCAATGTCATCCGCTCAATAGTACATAATGCCATAGAGTGATGCGTACTCTATGGTTCAATGTATCAAAGGGTTTCATGTGGGAGCTGTGAAGTGTTTTGACAATATACTGGGACAAATTCTCGAATTTCCTTCATCGCCATCACATATTACCACATTTGTTTGCCTTATTACAAAGGCATTTCAATCATACAAATTTACAAAACAAATTTCTGCATTCTTTTTTACCTTGGCAAGTTTCTTGCTTTTGAGGGAGTCTTGACGACGATATTAATTCCCGGTAAATTAAAGTTGAACTGTGCCTTGATTTTGTTTCGCTGGACTCTTTGGCGGAGTGGTTAACGCAATGCGTTACAAATGTATGGGTCCAAGGTTCGTGTGCTTGATAAAACGTGCATTTTTACTACAATCGTATATTTTTATAACATCTCGATTTTCTTTCACATTTTCACCTGGGACGCAGCTAGGCTGATCAGTTTGGGGGGCCCAAATGTAAGATATTTCCTATTAAACTATTAAGAGAATTAACAACAAACAACATTATGTTAACACTTTTAATCCAATCTTATATTAAACGTGTGGCGCAACAGCTCATTGAGGGCCCGGGCCTACCTACCGACTGCCGGCCTCACTCCCACCTGACCCGACTCAATCACTCACCCAAGGCATACCCAAGGCAGGCCCGTAGCTAGAATTGATCTCTAGGGGGGGCTCATGGTTTATCAGGGGGGGCTCACGGTTTATCAGGTGACTTTTTAAAAAAACGTTTCACATTAAATAAAGGTAAGCTATTTTGTGTGTGTTCAGGGGGTCATTAAGTTAATATAAAGCATTAAATAGAAATATAATACAAATAATACCCTCTTTTTCAATATCTTCTAAAACACGGTCATCTCTCGAAGTGTTAATTGAATGCTACTGACCTCATTCCTTACTAAACACTTCATACACTTTTGATTACACAAATATTTGTATCCCATATGAAAAAAGCATGTTACTTCTCTCTTCATAAACTTTTGTCTTCTCGTTTAATATCTAAGAAACTAAAAGTTAAAATATACAAAACAGTAATTTTGCCTGTAGTATTATATGGATGTGAAACTTGGTCCCTTACATTGAAAGAGGAACATAAATTGAGAGTATTTGAAAATAAGATCCTTAGGAAAATCTTTGGACCTAAATGGGATGAGGAGACAGGTGAGTGGAGAAGGTTACATAATTTAGAACTACATAATTTGTATTCATGTCCAGATATTATTAGAATAATTAAATCAAGAAGACTTAGGTGGGCAGGCCATGTGGCACGAATGGGAGAGGAAAGAGGAGTTTACAGGATTCTTGTTGGGAAACCTGATGGTAAGAGACCTGTAGGAAGGCCAAGACGAAGATGGAGGGACAACGTTGAGATGGATTTAAAGGAAATCGGTAGGGATGGAAAAGAGTATATACTGTAGAACTTGCTCAAGATAGGGAAAGATGGAAGGCCTGTGTTGCTGCAGCCATGAACCTTCGGGTTTAAGAAGGCTAGAGAGTTAGTTAGTTAGTTAGTTAGCATATGAAAAATGCACAATATTCAATAATAGTGACTACAGTACATACCTCTGCCTTAAAAAAGTTGGAGTCGGCGATTCTTCATGTTGTTGAACCTGTGAAGCAGTCTCGACATATCTATGTTCGATGCTCGTTTCTTCTCAAATGCCAGAAAAACAAGATTTGCCAGGCGCTTGCTGCACATTGACAGTCTCTGAGGGCTATTGATGCGGGTTAACACAGAGAAAGTGGATTCACACAACGCTGTACTGCATGCAAAAGTTCTTATGCCAGCAAGTAGAGCATAAGTGTCTTCGTAGGCCATTCTAGTTTTGTACAGTTCTTTAAAAGTATCAGGGGAATCCAGTTTCTTGAGATATGCATTGGCAACAGTTAGTTCCTCTTTTGACGGAATGGTGATTCCAAAGGCTGATAAATATTCAATGTCGCTAAATTGAAGGGACTCAGCCGATGATATAGCCTCCAATAAGTCGTCGTTATTGGTAAAACGTCTATTTATTTCTGTTAGCACAAGATCTAAACATTCGTAGAATATTTGTGTGAGAGATGTGAGCTATTCCTCTCCTAGGACGTCAGTGATAACGAAGTCTTGCAACTGTGTATTTCGTTTTCTCTTTCTTGTGGGGTGCTCAACAATCTCGTCATGAATTCCATCCTCTTCTAGCAGTACATTACTTTCTTGCAGAATGCCTTCGTACACATCTTCCTGACGCATGCCCCTTAATGTTTCTGTGGCAGCTTCAATCATCTTTCTACCAGCATCCAAATGAACATTACGTGCTTGAAGCATTTTATCAACTGGGCTTAATATTTCAAGGATCTTTTTCATGAACACTAAGCAAAACCGAAACTGAGGTTTGCTAATGACTACAAGCAAACCAACACTTGCTGCTACGTCATCCCCGTTAAAATTTCCATTTTTCAGCAACTACAAAACATGAATTATATCTCTGTAGTTTTCAAATATTGTTCTCGTCATTTTTAAATGTCCTGACCAACGTTGTTCTAAAAGTCGCGAAAGACTTCTCCCCTCGTATAACATGGCAACTTTTCCCTTTTTTAGAAAATTGTGCAATATGGAACTCTGTTCGAAAAAGTGTTTAATTGGAGAAATTTCATCCACACATTTAACAATTGCCAGATGTAACCGATGGTTAAAACAATGAACGTAAGGAATTAGACGCCCAAGCCGTTGCTGGATTAAAGCTTGCACACCCCCTTTCTTCCCACTCATAACTGAAGCCCCGTCAAAACACTGGCTGAGCAATTTCGCACTATCCAAACCATATTTCTGAAAAATATTTAGTGTTAGATCTGCAAAAGACTCTGCATCAAAAGCTGACAGTGTTTCTATGCACAGAATTGATTCCATGACTGTCCCATTCTTTACATAGCGGATTCCTATGGCTACGTTTTCTCTGTTGTTTTTATCTCGTGTACCGTCTTCAAGCAAAGTATACAAAGGAACACCTGCACTGTTAATGTCACTAACAATGTTTTCACGTACGATGTCAGCCATTATTTCAATAATGTCATTTTGAATTTCAGGGGACAAGTAAAATGCGTTTTTAGGCACCTGCTTAAAACAGTCTGCCAGTGTCTCATCTTTTCGAAGCGTGAACTCGAAAAGATTTCGAAACAGGCTTTGTTCCTCATGTTCTTCTAAGTGGTACGTTCCCCTAAGAGGCAATTCGTTTATTGCAAGGAACTGAATAACTTCAGAAATGCTCTTGATATAATATTGATTCTTTTCAAGAACATTCTGATTGACTAGTGTAGAAATAGATTTTCCCACCAACGAACGGTTTTGCTTTTCTGCCCACCTTGACATTGCTTCTATGTGTGTAAGTGTCGCATCATGTTTCACTAGCCCTGCTTTGGTTTTATCGAGAGCTGCCTTCCAGTTCTTAAAACCTTTAGATGTAAAGGCCACTTCTTTGCATCCGAAAGGCCGATATTGTCTACAAGCATAGCAGAATGCTGCATCTAAAAATTGTGAATACTCTAACCATTTGAACCTTTTAAACCAGTCACTTTGAAAACACCGTCCATCAGCATTTTGGGGGTAATGTTTGAGTTTTAGCTGTTTAATTTCCTCACCTGGTTTGGAAATGTCCTTTACTTCTCTAGGCAAGAAATCCTCTTCTTGATTGGAGGCAGCCGTAGATGGGGAAAGAGTAGGTACGGTGGTCGCCGTGGTCAAAGATTCAGATGTTTTTTTACGAATTATAAATTTATCCATGGTGGTGGGGAATCGTTAAAATATCACAACACTACACACCAAGGATAAAACATGGTTATATTATTCGTCACTAAAAACACTCACTATCACACGAATCAGTTTTACGAAGATACGAAACACAATAACACCCGCGCAAACGCGAAACCTTCTTTACACGGATGAAGAACTCTACAAAGTGTCTTTGTCAATGTTTTTCCCCGACAGGGCATGGGCAAGCCCTTATATTCCACCCCCGACCGGGCAATAAAACTTCCCTTCGCAAAACTTGGGAGCCGATGACCTTTGATGCAGATGGAAAGGACCTGCTACAAGGGAAAGCCGAAAGAAGGGGAGCGAAGGTGCATAGATCCCCTGTGGAAGAAATTTGGAGAACCTTCTAAATACTTCCCGTTACTTACACTTCGGTTTATAAACAAGATGAACAAATGTGATAGCTGATCTTCATGTACTGTGAATTTATCATTCTATCAAGTTATGAGCAAATAATATCCACACTCTACATTTTCACTTGTCACGGCAAACAAATTATGCAATAGTTTTACCTAATACCAGGGGGCTGACGACAACGCCAGGGGGGCTGACGACAATGCCAGGGGGGGCTCAGCCCCCCTGGCCCCTGCCTAGCTACGGGCCTGACCCAAGGTGGCAGATCATCCAACCGGCTACGGGGTGACGTGTGGTCAGCACAACGAACCACCAGTCGTTGTTGTAGGATTCGATGACTGGGTTACGCAACTCATTTGTATCTCCACAGTTCCCTCAATGGTGGGTGGCCACCGGTCTCATACTATGCCCATTCACTGACAGAAAGTTGTTACGCTTCCCCCAGGATACTCGAAACAGTGTGCGTCCCGTAGCCGGAGCCCAAAGCGTTACGCCTTAGACCCGCACGGCCAATCTTATGTATGAATTAAATGTTTTAAGATCACATTTCAAAGTGTGTGTACCCTGTCCCATCTATTTCTGGAGCAGGCGAACAAAAACTAGTCTCTGCGCAAGTAGTGATGCGGGACGACTCAACCAATGAACACGTGAGAGGGAACGGAACTTAGTGAAGGGGGGGAAGCAATTGCAGTTACCAGCATTCCCAGAAGCGGCTAGCTACAGCCGGATTGCGCACACTTTTCCTGTTTTATCAGTGGTATCTGATAAACCGTTGACAAGCTGTCACAATGTACAGGATTGTGCACAAAAAAATGAGGCGATGTTGTCAGATGTAAAATGTTCTCAAGCCGTTCTCACTTGTGTTGTGTGTGTGTGTGTGTGTAGTTACACGTGTTTTTCTAACCTAACCTATCTTAACTTGCTACATTTACTGGTCAAATTATATTTTCTATTTAATCCTTAAGAGATTTACTATTTTATTTCTAATTTCTCTCTCTCATCTCGTCAAAAGAAAAACAGTTTTGCGCACAGACTTTAAAGCTATCAAAGTCGCAACGCTGGATCAAACTCTGTGCGCAAAATAGGTCAGTGAGATTTGTGCGCAATTCGGTGGCTGCGGCAGAAGCATGTACTGCTTCGCTCTGTCCACTCGATTTCCTCCCCTTCTTTGACGCTATGCGTGGCCTTGCTCGAGAGATAATTGAGACAGGGTATGGCTTTATGTTTGTTGGATCCATGGCTTTCTAGACGGCATTTGAAAAGAAAAACAAAGAAAAAAACTGGCTCCTGAGCAAAAGGGAAAAGCCTGAGTTATTTTTAGTATTTTTTACATCTGATCACCAAGATGCAAATTCTTTCGAGTGTTGCTCTTTCCAGCTTTGTAAAGCACATAAGATCTTGTTTTTGAAAAGAAAACGAGGAGGATTGTTTGTTTGTTATGGAATCGTTAAACCACATCTAAAAATTCCTATGTCGGACAGGCCAGATAAATAATAATAATAAAATTTATTTAATAGATAATGGTGCAAGGTTGCTTTTCGGGATAAGGTATAAGTAGTAAGAATCTCATCGTGTTTTCAATAAGTCCCTAACGACGGCAATTGTGGTGTAAACAATTAAACGAGGCAATAGCAATAATGATAAACCAAAGTAATTGTTAACAATGGTATTCATGGCAATAAAACAGCGAAAAAAATTCTAATATCTCAGAGGAACATTTTTTTACACATAAAAGTTTTATTCTGCAATTGTTCTGCCAGAAATAAGGCTAACCAGTAACCATCTTCAGTTTGGGAAGAGGATTTACATAACTATAAGCGTTGTTATCGGATAAAAAAGGTACGACATTCATTGGTCTGCATATTGACACCGAACTCAAATTTATATTAGAAATTTAATAAACCTGGTCGAGCAGGCCTCATCTCCAGGAAGGCATCAACTCGGGGCAAACCCTGGCAGCTATCGACCTGTTGGGTGACAATGAGTCAAGGCAAGGATTTAATAAACCTTTCCCTGCTCCTCCAAAAATAGGCAAAAATTAGGTTGGAGAGCTCGAACTAACCCAGTGGTTTCCAAACCTTTTTGTTTTCCAGCACCCTTAGTGTTTTAAGATTTTTCCACGGCACCAAGTCACAATGTGGGCCCATGAATATATTGGAACATTTCGCGGTACCCCTGTAAGCCAGTCACGGCACACGCTTTGGGAACCACTGAACTAATAGATCTCTTTTCTCCAGAATTTCAGTCTCTCTCGTCGTATGATTTCTTCGATTTGATCAATCTCCAATTCTTCATGAATTTGTACATTAGTTGTGTATCTATCTTGTCCACTGATGATCCTTGTTGCCTTATTTTGGATGATCTGTAGTTTTGTTATGTGCTTTTTGGCTGCATGATGCCATGCTGGTATGGCGTATAAGATGGCTGATCGGATCATTGTCTTGTATAAGGATATTCTTGTTTCCAGTGATAGTTGCAAGTTTCTGAAAATTGCGTAGAGACCACCATGGGCGTCCGGAAGAGGGGGCAAGGGGGCACGCCCCCCCTGGAAAATGAATGTGTACCTAAAATTATATATTTCACACATCATTTCATTTCAATCACAGTAATTTATGTTAATTATTATAAATTCGTTGAAGAAACATGATAATTTCAGACTGAAATAGTTTTTTTTTGAGAGGGCATCACTATTGTGGAGGAAAATGTGTGTCCCTTGCCCCCCCTGGAAAAAAATCCTGCGGACGTCCATGCAGACCACCTATTCTTTGGTTTCCCTTATCTTTGCTGCATGGTTCTTAAATGTCAGCCAGGTGTCGAGAGTTAGTCCTAAATACTTTGCTGCTGAGGCCTGTGGTATCTGTTGATCATATAACTTTAGTGTTTTCTGTTCCTGTTTTCATCGTCTGGCAAAGATGACTGCAGTGCTCTTCGTGGCGTTTGTTTTTATTGTCCGTTTGGTTAACCACTGTTGAAATTCTCGGAGTTGTCTGTTGAGAGTTAAGTAGCAGTGTTTAAGTTGTCTTCTAGATGCAAAGAAGACAGCATCATCTAGGAATATTGCTAGGAAACACATTAGAAATACCCGTTTTCTTCTATCAAGTAAGAAAGGATAAAAATTGATGGGAAAGCTACGAGTTTACACTCATTATATAAATTATGACATAGGATCGTGTAGGCTTACTTCAGCTTAAAATAACAAAATATGCAGTAAAGTTAATGGTAAAAGAAAAATAAAAAATACGTAATGCTTTCTTCACATCCTAATTGGTATTGCACTTTTGTATGTAATGAGACATCTAGCGGCCAATATCTGAACTTTTTGCCAAAATAGGTTTTCAGACAAGTGACACACGACACAATTTTGCCAGATTGCGTTGCTCTCAGTGGCGTGCCCAGGATTTTCTAAAAGATGCAAATTTTTGCAAACCTAAAACAACATTGCTTTAATAGGGCGCAAATAATTTCACGGGGTGCCATTGCGTTCAATTTTGCAATTCTTTCATTTATTTCGTTTGGCTCCCAGTGCCGACTCCCGTTTCCACCTAGTTACGGCTCTGAACTTGATGAGAATGCAAGAAAGGTGAACATTACGAGCGAAGAGGGCAAGAAAACTTTACGAAATGTATTTTTATTTGTGTTCCTTGTAGATTTCGCTTCATTTGGCACATATCCACTAAAGCTCTTTAGAAAATAGTAACTTTCCTGCTAAATGTTTTCTATAAGATTTTGGCATAGTGTTCTATGACTAAACCAGTCACTTGTACTTATTTGTTTGTCTTTTTTCTTGTCATCCAGCGTCGCTTTTCTACCACTTATGGATAATCGCGTCGATGAGTATGAGTGATGATTAGATGGAAGATTGGGTTCCCAAACTGGGAGGGGTAAAACTAGGAGAGTTATAGCAGTTTACATAAGGTTTGGCATAGTGCGGAGGCAGAAGTGGCGAACAGTGGTGGGAAACTTCCCCCATGCTCCGTAATCGCCGCCACTGGATGGAAGGGATGAAACTGAATGGACACTGACAGGCCGGGACTAGAACCGTAGAACTTGGGTGGCGAGATCGAAAGTCGACTACTTAACGCGCGTTTTTCAATCCTATTTTCATTTTTCTTGCTTCGTATTTCCTATTTTTGCTCCTTAATTTTCATCAGGATGAACACAAACATCATTGGATTACCCAGTGTTCGAACTTGGGACCCCTGACGTCGTAGATAACAACTCCACCACGGAAAAGGGGTCGAACCAGGGACCGCTTGCACCAAGGGCGAGAATGCTAATGGTTACCAACAAACCGGCTAATGAAGTACTCACAATTAATTTACATAGTGACAGGTACATTTCAAATTGCTATTTCAATATTATTTTTCCATTAACGCTGTTTTTTTCTTTCACCAAAAGTTGGGCCCCACCCGAGAAGAAGCTCCTGGTTTCGCCCCTGTCTAGGCAGCCGAGAGGAGTGAATGCACACGCAGGAACGCGAACATATTTGGGCAACACTGACGACCTTCAATGCAGAAGCATATTTGCGGTAAGTAACACTTGTAGCTTTGATAAATTCATATTCTGAACTGTGCTTACATAGCACGTTAATATGTTTTGTGACATAGAAATACAGAGCTTCCTCGATGTCGTAGTGGAAACGCTGTGTCCTGTAAGCAAGGGGACTCTGGTTCGATTCCCGGTAGAGGTTCATTGCACAGCGACTTCGATTCCAATCTAACACTCTCTCCCGTAGGTCCGGTTGCTGTTAGTCTATCAGAGAAAGTGAACCTCAAACAAATTATGATGTCAATAAGTGTATAATGAATCAAAAATAACACACTATCGTACCTCCTTTTAACATCCAGCTGCTCTGCTTGTATCATTGGGAACTTCATCCATTGTGACAAGCAATAACCATCATAGCACCTCACACACACTTTTTACACTAGCTGATGACCTATAACCATCTGGCTGGTACCGCCATGTTGTGAAAATGAGAGCTTCTAGCACCTATAAAATTATTTCAGAAAAAAATAAGTATAAATTACCTTACAAGGAAACTTCTATCAAACAGTTTCCACTGACTCAAGCTTTTCATGCTTAAAATGAATTCATGCTACCCACTGTATCATCACATGACATAAGGTAGCTAAACTGAGTGCATTCTGTTGATAGTTGCATATAGAAAAAAAATATTTTCCCCTTTCAATTGATGGTTACGAATACAGTATACCAAATACCCCCTCCCATGCACACACACACACACATATTACTAAAGACATTTTTGTCAAAAAAAAAGTTTTTCTCTCACCAGTGTCTGGGTAACGGAATGGAGTACTTTCATTTTTACTGGTGCTTAGGCAGTTAGCTTGTTAGATTTTGTGATTACAATAAAAAAAAGAATTTTACATTCCCGTCGTTATAAAGAAAATAGTTTTGGAATACATTCTAATTTCCGTAACTCTGTAAATATACGTTTCTATCCCTTCAAAATTCTGATATAGGCTTAAAAACAGTTAATCTTTTCATGGGGAATTTTTCCTGGAAATTCGAGGGAGTACGTAATTTAGTACACTCGACCTGCAATTAATACAACTTAAAACATAGTTTCGGAATATCCCTTAAAATCTTTCTATCATCAGTTCACGTACTGTATAAATCATGCGTACCATTTCCCCCCCCTTATATATAACATATGGTAGTGGTGCCTAAGTGAAGTATTTTATAGTACCGTAATTTCATTCACTGCTTGCAACAGGACAATATGTTGCAGAAAATTAATTGTTCCTATTTTTTGCGGCATCATTATTTTACATTTTGATGTGACGTGGGTGGAATGGTGGCACACATTTCCCAGGTGTATCAAAACATATTTTGCAGTAGTATTTTATTTAGCGATTGCCAAGCTTAAGGAACGTTGCAAAAATATCAGCTCTAATTCTTACAAAGTACATGGAACAATGTAATCAACAATAAAAAGGAAAATCGCACGAAATATTCAATTCTTTAGGTACATCGTAGCAACAATTCACAATACATACGTATTTCACTATCCTCCAGATTTGTTCCAATTGCCCTTAATGTTCATACACAATAATATTAATAACATACTAACATGACGTACTTACTCGAAATACGACTGAAACGAAGTGGGCTTGCAATTCTTCTTTCTTCAAAACCTTCCTCCGCAACAGCTGATTGTGTCCATCTTGAAAATATGCAGCCGTGAACGAACTCGGTAGATGCCTGCCTTGTGAGTGGATTCAAGTCGTTTTCCGTTGGCGCATCCGTGACCACACTCGTTAACGAAGAGTGGAGACTACGCTAAATGGCATTCGTTATCCTTTCTTGACAGAAACGTCGCCAAATCGTTAGACCTTAACGTGTGGACAGTTCAAGACTAAGGCCCCAGATCCCCAACGAGCAAACACTTCATTCGAGAAGGTTGCTCGCATGCTGTGAAGGCATGACAGCGTTGTTTGGCGAGGCGACCTCTAACAGGGATTGGTATGAGAGAGAGGATGAGTGAGAGTGGGAGAGCGAAAAAGAGAGTGAGAGAAAGATAGGGAAATAGAGAACGAGAGAGAGAGAGGGGGGAGCGAGAAATAGAGTGAGAGATATATGGAGAGAAATAGGGACAAGAAAACGAGAGTGAGGAGGGAGGGAGGGGGATATATAGAATGAGAGAGAGAGAGAGAGAGAGAGTATACACACTGACCCTGAATATTTTGCTTTTTGTAGCAATTTCCAGAACTCGTGGGCGCTTAGTCCCTTTTCGATTGAAAAGAATGAAAAAAAAAATCCATACTATAAATTTGAATAACGAAATGTGTGTTGTGAAAATGCATGCATCTGAATTGTTAAAAATCCATGCGCCAAACACTAAATATACTTTGCAACAATCTAAGCAGAAATTAACTAGCTATACGTGTAAAATTAAACACTATTTTCGAAGCAATCATTTGATTTGCTAATTCTGAACTTTGTGTAATATACGGCATCAGTGTTGTCACAGCGAAGTTTGGCCATGTGAAGATAATCTGCGAGTTAACAAAGGAAAGTTTCTTGCCTGTGGTTTCCGAGTGTTGTTTGTTCTTGTTCGCTTCTCGATAAAATAAAAAAGTAACAGAGATGATTTGCATTCGTATTTAGTTCATTAATATTTAGGTATTTATGCTAAGCGATGAGATTTGTACGTGACAAATATGATTAGTCGATAATAGGCTATTAAATGTTTGATGAATTTTCTTGAACATTTTTTTTTTTTTATGAATGAATCCTGCGAATCTCATGTGTGAATATGCATACCTGAGGTCATTAAAAAGCTTGTTCAGTACACATTGATTACTATTCTCTTTCGATCCAATTTCTAGTCCATACTTTGCTTTCTTTAGTTGTTAATAAGCAGTAATTCTCCTACAACGTTATTCAAATTGCTCGATCATCTTATATGTAGCTTGTCTGCTGTGCGCAATGTCTTATGGGAACAAAAGTACAACGACAAGATGGCAACTAGTAGATAGATAGATTTATTTTCTTTTTGTGCGAGCCATAGGCTGTACGCACTACATATTTTTGATTTTTCTACACTATTTTGTTACATTTAGTTTTCGTTTAAGCTGTCTCTTACTTTGTCCCCTATATACACATTCTTCCCCTCCCTCGGCAGTTCTTCTTCCAGTCTTTCTCCTCACTTCTCTTTTCCTGCACTATCACCAAAACACGCCTACATTTTGCTTTACACACACTTACACTATAAAGATGGCTCGTCTGGAGCATGATCACTCATTTCGCTGCCTTCTCTAATAGCTTTCCCCCGCCGTTCTCTTACTTCTCCCAGGTATTTCCCCACTTGCTGCCCCGCTTCCTTTATCTTTATTCTGTCGTCTACCACTTCTATCACCTCCCTGCCTGTTAAGTTTTTCATCCATTTGTCCCTTAGGTCACGTGTAGAAGGGCAGTTCAGTAGGATATGCTTGTCCGTCTCCTCCCCCTCGCACAAAGGACATATCGTTTCCCCTGATTCGTTTATCTTTCTTAGTTGTTTCCATCCCCCTAGTCTGAACCATGCCAGCGCGCTTCTTTCATTTTTTCCCACAACCTGGATATATTTCGCTTTCCCCCATTCTCTTACTCTTAACTGTTCCCTGATTGAGGTCTTTGTTTGGCAGTCTGCTATTATTTCTTGTTTGTCTATGTCGAGTAACCTGTTTCTGATTTGATTTTCTGATGAGATGCCCCCCCTTCCTCCCTCTTCCCATACCCAACCCATTCCGCTATTATATAAGATATTTTTCACTTCCAGACCCCAGCTGGAAACGTTTTCCTCCCTTGTCTGTATTTCCAAACATTGTCCCCTCAGCGTAGTTTGGCCCTCTTGTGATAATCGCATCCAATATTTAACAACCCTCATCCGTGCTTGTACCGTGTCTCTGTTCAGTCCCAATTCCTTAAGAATCCCACAGTTGGCCGTGCCTCTGCTTACGCCCATTACTCTCTTATAAAATTCTGTTTGTATGCCAATTATTGTGTTGTCCCCCCTTAACCCCCACAGTTCTATTCCATAGTTTAATGTACCTAATACTATTGATGAATAGAGGTTTTGAATGACCGGGAAAGGCATTTGAGGTGCCTTTGTTTATTGTCCTTATGACTTGTTCTATTGCAAATTTTGTTTTAGTTTTTCTTGCCCTTATGTGGTGTGTCCAACTCCCTGTCATGGAGAGTGATGCCCCCAGGTATGTGAAGTTTTTAACCCGCTCGATTAAATCCCCCCCGTACGTCCATGTCTCCTGTCTGCTAAATATGTAGCCATTTTTGAAAGCAATGATTTTTGTCTTTTTAATGTTTACCTTCATTTTATATTTGATGCACCCCTCATATATGCTGTCTATGCCCCTTTGAAGACCCTCTATTGTCTCGGACAAGATGACTATGTCGTCTGCATACATAAGGACTGGTATACTTTGCACTCCTATACATGGGATAGAATCCTGATCCATTTTAATTTCATGCGCTACCCAATCTATGAACAGTGAAAATAGCACTGGTGATAGGATGCATCCTTGTTTCAGTCCCCTGAGCGAAGGCTGCAGTGCCGAGACTTGGTTTCCTTCGCATCTTACTCCGAATTCTACCCTCGCATATATTGCTTGCAGTGCTCTGATCATGCGCGCAGACATTCCCTTCTCATACAATTTTCCCCACAAAATTTCCCTATGAACTTTATCAAATGCTTTTTCAAAATCAATTAAACATGCGTATAATTTCCCCCGCTTCTGTTTAATTTTCCTCTGTACTAGTGTTTGTAATATGAATATGTTGTCTACCGTGCTGTACCCTTTCCTGAAGCCCGCTTGTAGTGGTGAGATTTTGTCGAATATTTCTGTCCATTTCTGGATCCTACGGTTTAAGATGTGTGTGTAAATTTTACTCCATATAGGTAATAAAGAAATGCCCCTGAAATTATTTGCGTCATTTCTGTCCCCTTTCCCTTTATAAATAGGACAGATTATGGAGCTTGCCCAGTCCTTCGGAAAGTACCCCTCTTTAAAAATCTTGTCCATTAGTTTGCTTTGTGCTTCCACCATATGAATGTCAGTTTCGTTGGCTTTGAAAAATTCCGCCCCAATGGAGTCAAGTCCTGCCGCTTTCCCGTTTTTCAGTTTCCTTATCGCTATTTTTATCTCATCGACCCCTATATCTTCGTCGAGAATCGGAACGAAATCCCCTAAAAAGTATATTTCCCGCGTAACTTCTAGGCGTGGTGGCCCCCCTTCTCCCCCGACGACACGACGGCAGTGTGCTTCCCAGATGTAAGGTTCAATATGTGCCCAGTTGCTCTTTTGGCCCCGTAATTTCCGTAATATGCCCCACAAAGCGGTGTTATTCTTTTCTGCTACGGCCTTTTTTATATCTTCAAAATTTCCCTGTTCCCATTTCTCCTTTTCTTCCGTTAAAATGTTATTATAAGCCTTTCTACTAGATATATAGTTGTTTCTGGTTTCCATGCTATTTAAGTATCTATACCCTTTTAACGCGTGATCTAGTTTCTTTTTCATCGCTTTACACTTCCCGTTGTACCACCCTGTCTTTACTGGTCTGTCCCCCTTCCCCCCTCCCTTTACCATATTTCTTCCTGCACGTTCGAAGATATGATATCCCAGCTGGACCGCTTCGTCTATATTGGATTCGTCTTAGGCTGCGCACATGCGTTCATGCATCATTTTTGTTATGTCATCCCCCATAAAACCCACGTATCGTTCCTCCCCCTCCTTTGTGCATATGTATTTACGTATATTTTTTCCCGGCTCTGTCTTGAGTTTCGTATTACTGTTATTGAAAACTGCCTTCCCGTTTATTTTGTACTGGAGGGAGAATTCGAGAGGCATATGATGGGATTGCGTTTTGGCATGCACACGAAAATCCCTGATTTCTTTCAGCATATCGAGTGAGCATATGGTATAGTCAATTGTGCTGCTTCCCCCCTCCCCCACGTATGTAAAGTGTCCTGGTTGATCATCGAAAAATTTGCCGTTTAATATCTGCATCTTGTGTATCGCACAGAGATCCAACAGCGCCCTCCCCCCAGCGTTTAAAGTTTTGTCCCTGCTTTCTCTCCTATGTCCCAAATACATTCTGTCATCCGTCATTTGGTCCCCAACGATCTCTCGGTAAGTTTCCCATGGAACTTCCTCCCCCCCTATGCGAGCATTCAGGTCGCCCGTGACTACGATGCTGATTCCCGGGTGATCCTCCCCCAAACGCAACAGACAGGTTCCAAAGTTATCGAAAAACTGTTCTGAGTAGAATTTTGATCCCGGTGGTTGCCTGTATACTGCTATTAGCATGAAGTTCAGAGACCCCCCCGAAAATTGAATCCCCAGCATCCCCTCATGATTAATATCTAGTGGTTTTATGAACTTTTTCCATTTTTGTTTAAATATGATTGCTATCCCACCCGGATGCCTGCCCCTATTAGACCTCCTACACGTGACTTTCGAGAATCGTGTGAGGCGATGACTATAGCTCGACCACAAGGAAAAAAACCTTCCGTCAAAAGCGTTCGCGCATCTTCCCTGCCGGTATCGGTACTCTGGGCAGTGTTGCCAGGTCAGACTTGAAAAAAATCGGGAGATTGTTCCTTGGGAAACCAGAAGATCTGCTACAAAATCCGATGATCTAATAGTAGCGGATGAACGACGTTCTCGGGGGCGGGAGGCGGCATAGGCGTGCACACTGGGGGGGGGGGGGGGGGCAAGGGGACGTCCGCAGATTTTTTTACAGCGAGGGAGAAACAATGTATTTTTATCAGGCGGGTAAACGAGGCATATTACCCCGTAATAATGTTGCCCTCTCAGAAAACGCCACTTGAATTTGAAATTATCACGTTCATACATCCCTATTATAATAGTGGATGTAAATTACTGTGACTGAAATCAACTCATACGTCTGAAATAATAGGTACTTTTATATCAAAATTCATTTTCCAGAAGGAGAGGGGGTGGCGACCATCCTTGCACTTCCTTCTGGACGTCCATGCCACTATATAATTTTGTAGAAAATTAGGTATTTTCAAGCCGATGAAAGTTGGAAGGAACTACGAGTTAGGGGGTACATTATTTCCTTTGTAATTGAACTATGCTGCTTCGTTCTCTAGCAAATTTCTTGTTATTAACACTCACATGCTTTATTCGTCAGTTATGCTGGCTCTATGTTGCTGCATTTAATATATATATATATATATATATACAGGGTGTTTCTAAAGGTCGTTTACAACGCTTGGGAGGTGATTCCTCACACGAAAAAAAGCAAAACGTCTAAGTTCCATTTTTACGACTGAGGCTTCGTTTCCGAGATAGGAGCCTCACAAAAGGTGACAAAGTGAACGTCACACCTGACTGGGACGAATACTATAACAGATAGAGAGGCGGTTCCAAGGGAATCATAAAGGAATCGTATGTGCTCAGTCCGGAAGTCACTATGAAAAGTTCACTGCACGCATGCGCAATGGAGTCCTCAAAGGAATTGGGGATTTCCAGCAAGAACAATACATGGAAAGGGTATGTAACGCAGCAAGAAGGACCGTGACAATGAGAAATGCTTTCAAGACAACACATCCCGACCTCAAACATCAAAACATGAGCACCGAACACAAAATCCGAAAAGTTGAGCACGGTTGCATACCCCAGTTACACGCGAGGAATGAACGAATCATGTCATGTGTCATACGAGAGACACATTACTCCACCAGGAGGAGGGAAAGAAAAACACAATATCAGATGATTGCGATAACGTATATTTTTACACACAACAACTACGTAATATCCCCCCCTACACACACAACAAACAACAAATGCTACAATATCTTATGCACAGACAGTCCGTGTCACTGTACACCAACTGAAGATGTCACTTTCACCACACAAAGGGGGTGGGGAGCAATACCAAGAGTGTTCTCACTGAGATTTGCCGAGGGCAATAATCACAGACGGTTTTCAAAATGTCTGCCGTTTACTTCTACGTAGAGATGACAGCGACGAATCAAGGATTGTCGAGTACGAGCAAACAATCCAGGTGTATCTGCTACCGTCGCGGCGGCGACGTTGATGCGAGCAACGAGGTCCTCAGCTGATGTGACAGGTGTGTCGTATACGAGGGTTTTCATTTCTCCCCAGAAGAAAAAATCGACAGGGTTGAGATCTGGCGACCTCGGTGGCCAAGGCACAGGCTCATCCCTACCAATGAACCTATTGCGAAACACGTCATGCAGGAAATGTCGTACATTACAATCGAAATGAGCTGGTGCACCATCGTGTTGGTACCACATTTCTTGCCGCAGTGCCAAAGGTACGGTCTCCAACAGTTCAGGCAGAACCTCACTAAGAAATGCATGATACGTGCGACCATTCAGGCGAACACGGAGAATGTATGGTCCAATTAAATGATCATGTATTATCCCGCACCACACATTCACTGAAAACCTGTGCTGGTGATGGGCCACAAAAAGTGCATGTGAGTTGTCAAAGTCCCATACATGACTGTTTCTACTATTGAAGACATCCATCCTGGTGAAAATGACTTCATCTGTCCACAATACGTTTGCCCCGAAGTGAGGGTTTGTATCCAGCTGATGCAACAACCATTGGCAAAACTCGATACGAGGGCGAAAGTCACGAGGTAACAGTTCTTGTACTTTCTGCAGTTTAAAAGGGTGCATTCCTTCCTCTGACAACATTCGCCAAACATTCACATGAGACGTGTTTCGTGCCCGAGCGAGCACTCGCGTACAGGTGCCAGGATGTTCTGCGACCGCTGTTAACACATCTTCTACAAGCTGATGTGTGCGTACACTTCAGGGTCTTCCAACTTCTTGCCGCGGTGGTAACACTGACCCTGTTTCACGCAGTCGACTGTCCACTACCTGAAAGAATGTGTGAGACGGTAAACATCTATGTGGAAAGCGTTCTCCATAAAGACGCCTTGCCTCACGGGTATTACCACGTGCCTCCCTACATGAGATGCCTGCTAGCTGCTGGGTCGTATACGCAGCCATCTGTGTAATAGGGAGCTGTAACTGCAAAGTATTGTTTTTGTTTAACACTGGCACACTGCACAAATTGGCCGTATCACCGTACGAACACCACAGACCAATTGTTGCGATACTTGACTTGCCCACTTCACCACGTCAACTTCTTTCAATACAACATACTAGTACTCTTCAATGCGTATGACAACCTAGAGCGAACTGCTGATCATATCCCAGCACCTGCAACACGACTGGAACGACTGCCGGAGAGAACCAACCCTTCGAGCTCCTCTCGCGGGAACAGCAGTCATGAAGGTCAAACGTAGACTACGAGAGCCAGACTTGCCTGTGCAGTGCTTCCAAAACTGGTCTCTTTTACGTAACAACGATCGCGTGCGAACACTTTTGATATTGCTCCCCACCCCTTTTGTGTGGTGAAAGTGACATCTTCAGTTGGTGTACAGTGACACGGACTGTCTGTGCGTAAGATATTGTAGCATTTGTTGTTTGTTGTGTGTGTGTGGGGGGGATATTACGTAGTTGTCGCGTATAAAAATACACGTTATCGCAATCATCTGATATTGTGTTTTTCTTTCCCTCCTCCTGGTGGAGTAATGTGTCTCTCGTATGACACATGACATGATTCGTTCATTCCTCGCGTGTAACTGGGGTATGCAACCGTGCTCAACTTTTCGGATTTTGTGTTCGGTGCTCATGTTTTGATGTTTGAGGTCGCTATGTGTTGTCTTGAACGCATTTCTCATTGTCACGGTCCTTCTTGCTGCGTTATATACCCTTTCCATGTATTGTTCTTGCTGGAAATCCCCAATTCCTTTGAGGACTCCATTGCGCATGCGTGCAGTGAACTTTTCATAGTGACTTCCGGACTGAGCACATACGATTCCTTTATGATTCCCTTGGAACCGCCTCTCTATCTGTTATAGTATTCGTCCCAGTCAGGTGTGACGTTCACTTTGTCACCTTTTGTGAGGCTCCTATCTCGGAAACGAAGCCTCAGTCGTAAAATTAGAACTTAGACTTTTTGCTTGTTTTCGTGTGAGGAATCACCTCCCAAGCGTTGTAAACGACCTTTAGAAACACCCTGTATATATATATATATATGTGGGGGTGTGTGTGTGTGTGTGTGTGTGTGTGTGTGTACACACACACACACACACACACACACACACACGTATAAAATCATTTGCCCACGCTACGAAGTCAGTGTTTCTACCTAGTAAGGCAAGGACGTTTCACTGTGACTGTGTCACTTCATCCATTTCATCAGTTTTTCATTCATCCATATTGTCGTACTTACCCGTAGAGGCACAAAAGCGACGTAAAATAATAAAATGGAAATACCTTTTCGGGTGGGATAAAATACAACCATCTAAAAATAGTAATGTAGTAATAGTAATAAAATAATAAAAATGTTCTAGCACAATTGAGTATCGTTTGGCATAATTTCACAGTTCAAACAGCATTTTTCATGGCTTGGTGGCGTTCCACTATCTCTCGCCTCCATGTTCAAGTAAGATGAGCAGGAAACGTGTTTTTGACCAGGCCGCTGGAGGTTCCATAGCAATAGTTTATTAAGGAATTCTCCCGAGAAATCAATAGGTCTGGCAACACTGATATTGGCCGCGCTGAAGGCTCCTTCCCCCTGTTCTTTTCCCCACCCGCCAGCGCGATGAGGTTCTGCGCAGGTTTCTTTTCTTGCGGTTCCACTATAGCAAATGGTTAGCCAGTCCAGCACAACTAGGGCATTCCTACTGGAAATGCAGTTCCGTGAGATTCGGCCTTAAGATAATTTCGTTAGTGACAATCTTTTATTTTTCCCTTTTTCCTTCACTCAGGTTAGGCTCGAAATTTACTGTGGAATGGTTTAAAAGCTTTTCAGTCTATTTTATAATGTCAGTGGTTTCGTAAATACGAGTTTCGTCGCTCAACTTTTTTTTACGACACTTTAATGATATGGACTCTCGTACACCAAGCCACTATAATACCACTGGTTTATACAATAATAGGTAAGGCTCGGAAGCTGATGACCTAAAAAATGACATAAAAATAATTTTCGTTCTGAAAATGGAAGCTTGATATTTTTAAGATATTACAAGAGAGTAGTTGAATAATTCGATAAAACCTGTTGTTTTGTGGTTTAAGCTACTGAAGCAAAAGGACACAAGCAATTAAGTCCTAATGTATTTTTTCTTTATTTTTACTTGAAGTGGTTACATGATATACACCGCAAGGTTTTTTCTGTACAAGTTATTCATCTTCTTTTGGAGTGGACCCTCCACAATAGAATAGTAGGCCATCTGAAAATAAGGTTGTGTTTCGCATCCAATATATTTTATATATTTTTTAAACATTGTGACTAGTTTTACTTTAAAACCATAGATTAAGCGATAATTGAGGCCACCAAAAGAACCTCAAAGTAGGCTTCACGCGAAGTATTTTAAGTTTGCTGGAGGGAAAATAAATTTACTACAATAAATTACCGCTTTTTCGATTAATGGAGAATTTGCTAAAAGGTAACACAATGCAACAAATTTGAACTTTGTGTCTTGCTGCGAGATGAAAGATGCGGTTCTTTACTAAATCAAATACGCTGATTACGAAAATGAAATCAGAAATGTTCCATCACGTACCAATTTTTCAGGAAAAGATATGCTACATGTACCACTTAGCCTATATTTCATATAGTAAGCAATATATTGTAATTCATGAAAAACAAAGTACCAACTTTCGCGACACTTGGAAACGACTCCATTACAGTACAGGAGGAACCTGTAGCTGGATAAAATACAGATCATGGAACAAAATTAATTGTTTGTATTACAAAACATATAAAAGGTACGAGAAAGCTGCAAAAAGCTTGAAATGTATTTATAAGTTAGAAACATGTCCTGGAAACTTTCCGTTTGCGGGTGGATGGTGAAACTTCTTGCAGGAGTGTCCAGCAGTAATCTGCCAAATGGTTTGGTGACCATCTTCCCTTACATCGTTTTTCCATGGCAGCGATATCTTGGTGAAATCGCTCACCATGTTCGTCACTCACATCTCCGAGATTAGGCGGGAAGAAATCCAAATGAGAATGCAGGAGATGTATTTTGAAAGACATGTTGCACCCCATAGCCTTGTAACAGTCCAGCATGTGTTCCGTCAGTTCCCTGTAATTGTCAGACGTGACGTTACCAAAGAAATTGTTGCATACATCTTTGAAGGCAAGCCAAGCTGCCTTCTCAGTATCTGTCAGCAACTCTTCAAAGGTTATGTCATTAATCAAGTCACAAATCTGAGGACCAATGAAAATACCTTCTTTAATTTTTTCAGTACATAATCTCAGGAAATTTGGACAGTAAAAATTTAAAACCTTCTCATCTTTGTCCATTGCTTTCACAAAATTCTTCATGAAGCCCAATTTCAGATGGAGTGGTGGTAACAGCACACTGTCTTTGTCAACAACGGGTTCATGCCAATTCTGCCTGTGACAATGGCTGTGATGTAGATGGCGTGTAATCAAGATCTTCGTGATCTATTGGTTGGTCACTACCATCGTCTGTTTCATCTTCCAGTGTCCATTCCGTTGGTGGTTTTGGAACTGGGAGAGAATCGGAATGCGGAACTGGGTGCACTGCAGATTCCAAATTTGGATGTGAAACTGTATGTTTTGATTTACTTGAGATTCCAGTTAGTTTCATTAAACAAAAGTAGCAATCTGTTATGTGGTCTCTAGGTTCCCTCCACAACTGTGGTACGGCAAATAGCATAGATGGGTGGGTTCCATGCAACTAGCCTCTTAAATAGCGGGAACAACGTGGGCAACAGTTCTGAGGTGCCCAACATTTACCCTCATCTACCTTTGATTCAAAATACAACTCGTACGCCTTTTTGACGAGCAGGGAAATGGGATGTCTTTGGGACTTCTCGTAAACTCGCCACACACATAACAGAGAAGGTTTGCCGAATTAACACACTTCCTAGACATCGCTGAACACAAGAAACACGCGAACACACACAAACAGTATTCTTCACGTTAGGGTTTTGTATGACACACACTGCAGGAACAGACACTGCGTTATCCCACTAGCAACTGACATGCAAATAACTGCAACTCCAATATACCTTACTATACCTCAACCAAGTGGCTATCTATCCCTTCTCTCTCCACCTCCTCCCCTATGCACTGTTGAGCCCTAGTAACAGGCTGTGCTGATAAGTGCCGCGACAACAATAACATGCAGTCGTGCGCTGATAAAATTGCGTTTCCAGAGAAAAGTTTAGGTGATAGCGAAAAACTGTTTTCACTATCGTCATTAGGGCACTGAACTCCATAGGAATCACATGTTTTTGTTCTGCGGCAATTTTCATTGTCGCACAGTGTAATCAGGAAATTTAAACATATAAGTTATGCTAGGAAATAGAGGAGGAGGGAAAAAGCCTCAATAATGAAGAAAAATGCAATAAAAGCGACAAAAAGTACTGAAAAGTGACCTGAAAGACAGAAAAGTCCGAAAAATGCAAACTTGTAAAAGTAATGTCTTCTGTCTAACTGAAGGGAAGCGGATTGATATCTGGTTTAGCATAATTCCGGTTCCGAGTCCTAATAATGAGGCTTTCGAAGTCATATTAACCGCTTACTAGCTTGCCTTCCTCCGTCATGCAGTACCGTTCCAGACTTTCTGAATTAAAACTTCCACATTGGCTTCCTTTGTGCACATTGCGGTTAGCAGAGTGCGCTTAGTCTAGTTAGCCAGCCTACCAAGAGTGTATGGCGTGAGCAAGAGCGTTATCGATAGGTTCTGGACTGAGATGACGTCAGCAGCTCGCTCGTTGATTGGGCGTTTCTGGAGATATGACTCGCTCCCAAGCTGCCAATGCACAACAGTCACATATGTTACCAAAATAATCCCGCCTAAATTTTCATTTCTCCTTGAAATGAGATCATGAGGAGGTTGTATTGAGACGAAAGAAATCTCGATGCTTTCTCAAAATTAGAGAAGGGACCGAGACTGAGTTTGAAAATCTAGACGATTCATTGATTGGTTCATTTGACTTCGCTCTTCTGCAAATTTTGGCTGATCGCGAAGATGAGGAGGGGTGATGATATGATGAAATTGGCTCGTAAAGAATTCCCAGTCCGGGATTCGAAAGCGGGACCCATGGCGTCGTACTGCTTTGTGATAACCAACCACTCAGTCACACGAAGGTCGGAGAACGAAAGCAGATCCTTCGAGGTTTGTTAGACGAGACCGAGATGGATGTCTGTGAAAGAAGGGTCAGGACAGACCGAACTTATTCAATGGAATCGCTTCAATCCAGGACTGAACACGAATCTGGTTCATTGTTTAACGTTAACTTGAAGGGAAACGGTTGTTTCGAGACACAACTCGAGACGATACGAGATGACCATCCTCATTCACGAGACGAGACAGCGACAAGGCTCGTTTAATGTTGTAAAGATACCGCTCACAACAGTGTTCCAGCATACGTCACAACGAAGAGCACCGAGAGAAGAGACGAAGAGGAAACATGGAGGCTAATCTGTGTTAAATTATCTAATCACTGCCTAGTCAGGGCGTAACGGCATGTTTGTTTTGTCCTCTTTCTTTCGAATATCACTATGCTGTTCTTCGAAAGAAACAGCCTCTGATAATAATATTAACTACCCAACTCTCTAGCCTTCTTAAACCCGAAGGTTTCTGACTGCAGCAATACAAATCTCCCATACGTCCCTATCATGAGCACAATCTGTCCACTCCATCCCTACCTATTTCCTTTAAGTCCACCTCAACGATATTTCTCCATCTCGTCCAGGCTGTCCTACTGGTCTCTTACCATCAGGTTGCCCAACAAGAATCCTGTAAACTTTTCTTTCCTCTCCCATTCGTGCAACATTGCCTGCCCATCTAAGTCCTCTTGATTTAATTATTCTATATTATCTGGAGATTAATACAAATTAGGTAGTTGTAAATTATGTAACCTTCTCCACTCATGTCTCCTCATCCCTTTTAGGTTCAAATATTTTTTCTAAGGATTTCATTTTCAAAAAATCTTTTCTTGAGGTTCCTCTTTCAATGTAAGGGACATCCATATAATAGTACAGCCAAAATTACTGTTTTGCATATTTTAACTTTTAGTTTCTTATATAACAAGCATTTCCTGATTTATTTCCTCTTTAATATTATTTTCATTTGTTATTATTACTCCTAAGTACATGAATTTGGAAACTCGTTCAAACTAGTTATCAAAAATTAGATTTTGATTATTACCTAACACTTGGTTTCGGCCTGTAAGCATATATTTAGTTTTCTCTTTGCTAACTTCCAAACCTATCTCTTTAGCTGCTCAGATACTATTATGAATACAACACGATAATGGATTTAATTCAATATTTTTCATTGAATTTTATCAATGTATATTTAAATATTTATGGAAGATACTTGCTATCTGAAAAGGGAATTATGGAGATTCTTTGGTAAGGTTTAGTTAGCAGATGTTTCCATTCGGTTCAGTGCTTTACAATAACATTTACACATTCTGCTACTTAGTTTTACCGAATTTCCTCAGAAATGATGATACACATTCAGATAATTCGGTGGTTGAATTCAAAGACACTGGAGCTAAGAACAAACGAACAGGTTTTCATTTTCCTGATTAGGCAGAAAATCATGTCTGCGCACGACCGATTTACCGCCTCCCAAAAATATCATAAGTTAATATTTTGAACTAAACCCACAAATCATTTTTTTTTTTTTTGTCCTAGTTTTCCATTTAGAAGGGTACACCTTCTCTTTGGTAAGTGAATTGTTTTCATAAATGTTTTCCCTTCCAAGGTGATGGTCTAAGTGTTTTCAGTAATGAAGTGGTACATATTTACTTATTCTGAGGGTAGTTCACTTAGATCTTATTTATTCAGTAGTGGGAATTACTTCAGTTAGGAAAGTAATAATTTGCTATGGTGCGGCATGTGTTGGATATATCACGTGCCGTAGTTCCGGAGGATGATGGATATTATACAGCTGGTAGTCAGGATGCTGTGGATCTATCAGGAAGGTGTACATGGTTAAGAGATGCTGTAATGGTGTGCAGTGGTATGTGGGAGGGCAGTCGTGTAGAGCATCTTCGTACATTGTGCTAAGAAGTTGTGGATGGTGCGAGTTCATTCGACCAGTTATATATTTGTGTAGGATGGCTTCGATGTGGGTTGTGATTTCGGGAAAGGTTATTCGCTCGTACAGTAGTCGTGTAGGACTTGGTAGGACTACTCTGAAGACCAAACGAAGAGCATGTCTTTCCATAACTTGTAGTTTGTGATAGAATGAGTCTGGGGCTGATATCCATGCAGTGTGGCCGTAAATAATTGCTGGTCGAAGGAAAGCCTTGTAGGTATGTAGGACAACCTGGGAGTTGAGTCCCCAGGATGTTCCAATTAGCCGTTTGAGCAAGCTCAGACGATTTGTAGCTTTTTGGACGATGTTGAGCAATTGAGGTTTCCAGGTTAGCTTGGAGTCAAATATGACTCCCAGGTATTTTGCAGTGGTGGCAGGCAGAATTGGAGTTCCCCGTATTTTGATGTTTAATAATGTTGGGTTCCTTTGGATCTTCGAGCGACAGCCTGTCTGTAGAAACACCAATGCTTGTGTTTTGAGAGCATTAATTGTGAGACGCCATGTGTCACACCATCTTTGGAAGGAGTTTATAGCTGGTTGGAGAGTTTTGTTTATGGCTTGGATGGTTGAACAACAGGCGAGGAATGCGGTGTCGTCAGCAAATTGGTAGATAGAAACTTGTGGGGGTTTTGGCATATCGGCAACGTATAGTATGTAGAGTAATGGTGATAAAGCAGCACCCTGTGGAACGCCAGAGTAAGGGAAAATGGGGTATGGCATTGCTCCATTTACAGTGACATAAGCGACCCTATTTGTTAGGAAGCTGTGTACTAATCTGACATAGGAAAGCGGTAGGTGGAATTTATGGAGCTTGTAGATGAGCCCAGTATGCCATACTTTGTCAAATGCTTTCTCCAGGTCGAATAGTACTAGACAGGATGGTTTGGATGTGTTGAAATGATTTGTGATGCGAGTCGTTAGTTTTAGTAAATTGTCAAGGACACTGTGTTGAGGTCTAAAGCCTGCTTGGTGCGACGGAAGTAAACTGTGTGCTTGTAAGTGCATGTGTATGCGTCGAACAATGATGCGTTCGAATATTTTGCTAAATGTTGATGTGAGCTGAATAGGTCGATAGTTTTTGGGTTGGTACTATCTTTGTTTGGCTTTGGGAACATTAGAACCTTTGAAATCTTCCAGTCTGTCGGGTAGTGTCCTGTGCGGAGGATAAAATTGTAGATAATGGCCAGAAAGGACAGCAATGCAAGCGGGGCCTGTTTAATCAATACGTATGTGATATTGTCCAATCCGGGAGCAGTGTTTCTCTTCCTACGCACAGTATTGATAATATCATCTGTTGTGATAGGAACAGTTAGAGCATTTGTAGGATCAATAGTGTGCGTATTACTGGGTTGCAGTTGCCTGTTATTGGGGTTGGTGACTCTGTCAATTTTGGTCTGGAGGCGGAGATTTGGAGCTAGTTGTGGTGTTGGAGTGAAAGTGTCTTGCAAGACATTTGCGAAGGCATAAGCTTTTTCAGTGTCGGTGTTTAGGGCTGCGTCCTTGATTGTTATTGGATAAGGAGTACTACTGGATTGTCCAGTGAGCACCTTGAAACGTTTCCAGTATTTGGTGGGATGGCTTTCATCACTCAATTGGTTGCACGTTTCAATCCATCGACGTTGTTTATAAGCTTTTATATAGTTTTGTACTGTACGCAGCCATTGACGGTGTAAGTTAAGGGATTGAGGATTTCTGGTCTGGAGGTAGTCCCTGTATGCTCGTCGTGATGCTGTGATTAGGTGAAGATATTGCGGAGGTAGCTTTGGTTTGTAACTATTCAGAGTGGTCGTAGGTATGTTAGTGGTTGCCGCACTGGTAATCTGAGCAGTAAGATGTTCCACCGCCGTATCGAGTTCCTCTGAATTGTTTGGTGGTGGATGCGGGTGAGAAAAAGCATTCTGTAGCTTTTCACTATATGCCTCCCAGTTCGCTTTGTTGTAACACCAGATTTTTCGAGGTTGTATTGTACTGCTCGTATTGCGGTTTCCAAGATTTAAGGTAATTTTCACTGGGTCATGGTCACTGCCGATGGAATCCAGCACAGATATGTTCAAGCAGGCACTTAGAGATGTTGATCTTATAACAACGTCAGGGGTAGTGTTACTTATGGGACGTGTGGCTCTGGGCAGTACATGGAATTCTGCTGTAGTGTTTTGGTCCAGAAATTGTAAAAAGTTTGTTTTGTCTTGCATGCTACGACTATGATAATTGATGTCCGCTGCTATGATATAATGTTTGCTAAGGGTTTGGATATGTTGAAAGAATTGGTATGGAATAGTCTCCCCTGGTCTTACATAGATGGTAGCAAAAGTAACGACCCGGGATGGAAAATAGATGGTACTAGCAGTATGTTCTGGCAAGTGGAAGTTTGGTGGGAAGGTAACTGTTCGATATGGTAATTTTCTATCTACTCCAATTGCTGTGCCGCCGTTTACTCTTAAGCCCGGCGGACCATCGTGGCGTAAGATGTTGTATGGTGGAATATGACAGATCATTTTTGGAGCAAGATAGGTTTCGTTTAGCGCAAAGCAGTGAACAGATTCTTCCAAAAGCAGGTGTTGCAATAAAGCTTTTCGTTTAGAAACGGATCGGATATTTAAAAATAGAAAATTATACATATTCCGTACTGCCATATTCAAAACCTTAAACCGCAGTTTCCAAGTGGGATATGTGGAAATGCACATGAGGACCAGAGTATGTTGCATGGAGTTGCAAGTTGAAAATTGTTTTTGCAGATGCTGTTACTTGGGTTAATATGTGCGTTCTTAAAAATGGGTGCACATTTTGGAGAGTCAGGGTGAAGAAACGTATTAGATCTTCCACTGTTACTGGATGTCGTAGTGAATTGTCAGGTTCTGTAGCAGTGTCATTGGTGCGCAGGGGAACTGTTAGATCAGGGTGTTCAGGTATTGCATCTGGCTTGGCTTTGCATTTGTAACTGTATGTAGGATGGTTTTCCGTACATGTGACACATTTTGGTGCAGCAGTTTGGTTTTGACATTCTCTGGTTGAATGGGGTCCTGAACAGTATCCGCATTTATCTCGGTTTGGACATGCAGCAGTAGTGTGCTTGTTATACTGTTGGCATTTTTCGCACCGCAATGGAAGAGGTTGTTGAGAACGGGATGGTTCAACTTTGTACCTGCGTCTGTATATGTATGCTCCACTGTGTAGTAGGGTGTCTACAGCATTTTGTGAGTCTGTTAGGACCCGCACCATGTATGTGGGTCCGTTGTTATTGCGAATACGGATACATTTGCGGATTTGTACACCTTCGCATTCCAGTTCCTCAAAAATCTCTTCGTCTGTTAGACTAGGTTCTACACCCCTGATGACAACTGATAGTAGTGGGGATTTATGTGGTGGTGGTGGTTGTTTTTGAATGGAAGCATTTAGTGTTTAGATGTTTGCTTTGGCTCCATAGATTTCAAAAGAAGCTTTGTTTCTAATTAGTTTTGCAAAGTCTGGATCTGGTGATTTCAATATGATGCCATTACGGGTGAACAGTATTTGTGCAATTTGTGCCCTTGGTACATACTTAGATGTTTGTTGGAACACATGTTTTGCTGTATTGAATTTGGTGTCGTAATTGGTGAGCAGGAAGTTGTATAAGCTGTTATCCTGTTGTTTTGATTTTAGTTGGGTTGCATGAGCTGTATTTCCTGTATCTCGTTTAATTGGTGATCTAGATCGTTGACGTTGAGTTAGAGGTAATCCTTCATAGGAATTGCGACGTCGGTGTTTTGTGGAATAGCTGGACGTTTGCATTGGATCATTGGTACTTCGTGAATCGAGCATCGTCTCGGAGTTTGGACCGTCCGTCCGTTTAGTACCTCCGGTGAAGGTTTTCACCCCTTCTCGCTGTCGTAGCAGCGTTGCAGGAAGACCATGATGCATATCAGAAGACCACAACCGTGAGTTGTTTATATGATCCAATAGAACAAACGCAAATCCTATGGGAAAAGAGGCACAAACTCAAACCAACTGACAACTCAATCCAAAGAAGCGAATCCAAATTCCAAACTAATTGTAGAGCCCAAGACAAAAGAAGAGGAAGGATGAAGGTAGTAAGGAAAAACAGTTTCAAAAAATAGTGCAAGTCGTATGTCTGCTCCACTCAACGTGTTCAACCAAAAAGGTTCCTCGCAATCACCTAACCACCGTATAGGCACAATTGGTACCGTTTGTCCGTTCCAGACTTACGGCTTCCACCTGGAATAATTGGCCCACGATGCGTGACACAAGAGAGACCGACTTACGATTACCTATACCTTGATGCACAAATCATGACCCCGAGCTCTATTTCAAGGAGAAATTCCACCAACGTGTTGTAAGAAGGTGCGGTTATTTTTAAAAATCTCAAAAACTGTGCCAGAAAAACTTATAAACTGTTTTTTTTACTTTCATTTCTGAATTTAATTGCAATAAATATTGTAAAAATTGTTTTGCAATATTATAACTAACCTTTCCCTTTACAAGAAAAATTACATTATTTATTAAAAATGTTTGTACCCCATCTGTTGACAAAATTTATATTACATAAAAGCCTCGTTATGCTGGACAAAAAAAAACAACAGTTTTTTCCTTTTCAGTTTTGTGAAATACATTGTAGCTATGTACTAATCTATATGTTAGAAAATTTAACACGTAGACTCGTAAGGTAAGAACTTAAGAAAATGAGTTGAAATGAGGGGGGGAGAAGACAGTTTACTTTCACATCGGTCTAAAACCGTCAATTTCCGCAGTGGTTATGACTAGACCTCGTATTTTAGGTTTAACACGAAGAGTGGATTTTAACAGCATATTTCCACTGGTAAGTTCTTTCATCGCCGTAGGGTTAGGCAACACACATAGCGTTATGCAAGATAGTGCGTATTTCAGAATATAGGTGTCCAATTTTCATTGCCAGTGACTATACCGAATCAGCATTTTTCAGAATTTTGAACTATTTTTTTTTTTAAACTACTTCAGCCTAACAAGATTTGGTAAATATGCGATATCGCCCGAACGGATTTCTTCAAATTTACAGCAGAAACTACTTACTGAAATCAGTTTCTGTAGCAATGTCGAAGTTCTTCGAGGTATTTTCTTTCGCCGAAACTGAAAACTTCACCATAGAATGCTGCAGAACAGGAAATAATCACTTTTTATGTAAGGAACTTGCATTTTCTGACATTATGCCGTTGTTTCCATTATGTACCTGCAGATGGCGCGAGCGTCGAAAGTCACGCGGTCTCGCCAGTGTTTCCAAACGTGCCTTTTTCTTACGAGAATTTTTTAACTTTTTTTTGACTATGCTTACCTAACCCAACCCAGCCTAACCTTGCCGGAAATGGTCCGTGGGGTTATCGTGAATGGTTTTTGGGGCTATCCGTCAATGGTTTGTGGTGCTATCGTGAATGATTTTTTGGGGCTATCCGTCAATGGTTTGTGATGACATAATGAACACGAAAGTAGGTATTTTTCGGTGAAGAAGATTGAAACCCTGCATACTCACTCGAAATCGACAAAACACAAGCACGACGCGTGATGATTCATGACGAGTGCACGCCATATTGTCTGTTACCCAAGCGGAACAAGAAATACAAATAATGACTCGTAATATGAAAAGTTGACACTATTTTATGGAAAAAGGCATAACTTCACCTTAAAGAATCTTCCGCAATGCAGAATAGCTAAGTATCAATGCTAAAATTAATGAAATGAACGAGTGAGGGGTGTTCGGGCTATATCGCATAATTACCCAAGATTTTTAGGACCTATTTTATGGTTTTTAGAACCTATGTTAGGATTTTTTGAGCCTTTTTTTGGAACCTAAAAGCACACTTTTTAGAACCTAAAAATCCCAGGTCTAGTCATAACCATTTTGAAGGTACATAGTAACGGTCATTATATACTTATCACAAATAATGTAATTTTAATGACTGAGTTTTTGAAAATATATTTATTGTACTAGCAAAGGTATTATACGTATATTCATTATCGACATTGATGCATGATACAGTGGCGTGCCCAGAGGGGGTTAGTGAGGGTCATAACCCCAATTTGGCCCAGTATTCCTAAAATAAAGGTAAAAGGCAGAAAACTTGGCAAAATGAGGACTAAGTACTAAAAAAAAAAGTAGACGCAAACCCCATCCTTGTCCAAAATCCTGAGTACGCCACTGTATGCAGATTTCTAATACCTGCCTTATTTTTATTTGAGGAAAATTCCGCATTAGAGAACTGGAACACCTTCAACTCCTTCAAGATTCAAACAGAAGCCTGTCCGAGATGAGAATGGCGATTGACTTCTGTGGCAGAGAACATCCAAAACGGTTCCTGAAGAAGTAATTTTCCAGTGAAGATCAGCGGCCGCGTGATCAGCTAGGGGTACTGAAGGGGTGCGATTTTGAAAATAAAGAAAACTGCATGTGTATTTTAGCGACTAAGTCAAACATAATACACTTAGGAAATAAGTATATTATCTACCTTCTTCACTTTGCTTGATTTTAGCACAACAACGACATGTTTGGATATTTTAAATTTTGTTCTGGGAGAGGCACAAACGGTTTTATAATAAACATAAATTACTGTGACTGAAATGAACTTTCATGTGTGAAATATGTAATCACTAGACCACAGATTTTACGTTTTTAACCTATTTTTCCCTTTACAGGGATATAAGAAATAATAAGTTATGTCAGCTTTTCGTTAAAATACGCAACAACTGATGAAATTTTATAGTGCCTAAAAACCCTATTTTGTTTGTTAGAACCTATTTTAGGTTTATGTGCCTAAATCAAGCCTTTTTTAAAGTTTTTTATATATTTTTAAAGGTTTTACAGGATTTTTATGTCGCGCAGAGGCATTTGCTTTGTTTGGTCACGAAAAAATTCAATGACGAACGTGTTTGAAACGTACTCTGTCGATTTCTCTTCCTGTTACCTGTACAATTCAAAGTGGTCTTGCTCACTTTCGCGTCACTTCGGTGCTTTGTGGCATTCACGCCTTGCAAACTAACATTTCGGCATTAAAGTTTGCACCACTGACGATGGTTTTGTTGAAAGATTATTTTCAGCATATAAGATGATCCTCACAGACAAAATTGCGGAGTTTGACTGTGGATAACATGATAGAAGATTGTTTTCCAACTACACGGCGAAGAGTGGATTTTAATAGCAAATTTCCAATGGTAAGTTCTTCCATCGCCGTAGGGTTAGGCAACACACACAACGTTATGCAAAATAGTGCGTATTTCAGGATGTAGGTGTCCATTTTCATGGATTTTGAACTATTTTAAGTTTTTTTGAGCATACTTCAGAATTTTTCGAGCCTAACAAGATTTTTAGGACCTATTTTAGGGTTTTAGAACCTATTTTAGGGTTTTTAGAACCTATTTTAGGAACCTAAAAATCCGAGGTCTAGTAATCACTGTGCGAATTAAGCTTTTAGCTTTTGGAAGGGGGGGGAGGTGTGCCCACTCAGTGTGATTTGTGATTTCATTTTGGAAAGTAGGTTTTTATGGGAAGCCAAATTTGGCCTTGCGGTTCTTAGAACATTGGTTCTAACCTAGGTTATTAAATCTTATGATAATATTTAGACGTAATTTAGAAACAGTATATTTAGATTCTAAGAAAATCCAAACTCGTACACGAGAAGAGCTATCGAACAAGTAACACCGAAAAGTTAACCAAGTTGAAACATAATGTCCTTTTAACTTACCTATATGTTTCTTGTGAACACTTTAATACATGTTCAGTGAGGTTGGTCAGTTGGAGAATGTTGTCTTCCTTTAATCCACGAGGATGCTTACTTTTCGGCAGGGAAATCTTTGATGACTGGTCCATTAATGGACACGAATGAATTATGAGTTGTCTTTGATACATGGGTAACTAAGTTAAGGAATGGTACACCATCGTAATACTCCACAAATAATGGAAATACATTAATACAAAAGAACTTCCAAATCCCAGACAGGAAATTGACAATCAGGAATGCCATGTCAGACATTACCTAAGCTTTCCGGGTCACCAACGGCGTAAACATATAAACAGGAAGAGGATACAGGTAACTGACTCTGCGTTGCTTATACTCCATGAGGGCTTAAACAGATTGCTTCGCGGGCTTGCAGCAGACGACAATATGGGTGTGTGTCCGTGAGAACCAATCAGGTCCGCGAATGAGCGAGCCAGGTTGTCACAGCTAGCTCGCTGCACCCTTCTGGAAGGGTGAGTGACCTCTGCCTCTTGCTACCTCGGCCTGTTTGTGCGGCTGAGGAGCAGACGACACGAGAGTATCGGCAACAGTATGCGAGCGACGTCTGCTTCTAGCCCGCGAAACGCTCTTTCTAAGGCCTCCTGCAGTATAATAAAATCCATTACAATACATATCTGGGGCAATAGAGGTCATTGGTCAGTTTTGAGCCATCAGTCAGAGGGTGCAGGATTACGATCAAGAAGCCTAGTAGAAGGAGGGTGATGTCAGCATTCAGACTAGCATCACAGATGGACACCTCGTTTATTAATCAATCCGTAGTTCGACACCTCGAGGTAGCACTTCCACGCGTAGAGACAGGTTTTTCCATTCACCATGCTGGTCCAGTCTTTGAGGGTATGAAACTCAAGTGTTGTGTTTCGCCATTCTTATGTGTATTTATCACCCTCTCGCACTTTACCATTAAGCTCACCATGAGTAGCGAGTACGCCATTGTTGAGGATGAGTGATCTACACCACCCAGATTCGATCCCAGTTCCTTATGGAACGTTACGTGGTGGAGATTCGGGGCATCATGTTGTGTACCCTGTGGCTCCGGACCTTCGGGAACGTTACGCTATATCCTCTCACATTTTCTTTGAGGGGGGATCAAGTCATCCCTGACAGGGATAAAAATAATTTTCTTTTGGCCGGGATAAAATTATTTGTGTGTGTATTGGGGGGGGGGTCCTGGCATCCAAGGGCGCCCGCAGGAGTTTTTTCTCAGGGGGGCAGAATCATACAATATTTTATTATTATTATATTATTTTATTATTATTGCTATTATTTTTGTTACTATTATTGCACTGTTCTACAAAACAAATCTGGAGGAAAAAGTTTTGATTCCTATTGCAAATTTTGCGCTGATTTCAAATCTGTATTTAAATTTTCTCTGTCAGGGATAGTCAACGAGTAATCGTGATTTTATTTTTTTCTAATATTCTTGCAATTTGAGGTGAGTATTGGGTGAACTCCTGGAATAATTTAATCATCCTGTATCTGTACTTAGTATATTATGTTTAAAATTTATAAATGTGATACAATATTTGCACACAGAATTGTTATTTAATACTTATTTATCAAAAATATAATAAAATTATTGCATATTATATTACATACTATATTATATCCATGCTCTATTTTTTTTGTCTGTTAGACATGCTTCAAGCTCTAGATTTTGCTGAGGTTATCTAATTTGATATCCTACAAAATGTCTTCCTTTCTGTTTGCTGCTGAAAGACAAGGCAATTTGTTTGAAAGACACTTAAATTCTCTTCCAGTTGTGTCCACAGCCTTTACAAATTATTTAATAAGGCCTAGCTTGGTGTGAAGTTGGGGAAGAGGAACATCACACGCTGAACATTTTCTCCCACTTGGTAATTTTGTTGAGGCCAATTCACTTTCAATATCTTCCACTAATGCTCATTATATTTAATAGATTTCTTCCATTATCTCATAGGTGTCTTTGAGACATTAGAAGAACGCATGAGCGTTTAGTCAACAACTAACATCGTTGCAGTCAGTCAGAATGTGGTCAGTTTCAAAATAGGCAATAAAAACATTTCCACGTTTGCTTAGGAAGCACATCATTTTTAGGCTTTTCTTTGGCATAGCTTGAGACAATGATTGATTGATTGATTTGCTTTATTTTACTTTGCTTTTTGTACCATTTTTGGCTAATTTGCGAAGATGTGGATGAATGATTGATAAAATGAAATTGATGAATGGACACTCACAAACATCCATGCCCAGGCCTGGATTCGATCCCGAACCCCTGGCGTCGTAGCGCGATGCGCGCCAAGGGGGCCGGCTTGAGGCAATGACCATATGCCATGAGAAATCTAGATAATTTTGATGGGCACGGGACAGCAATCGAAAAAAGTATCCAAGCCTGTTTTGTGTAAAAATTGGTTAAGTGGAATTACACCTACAATTCTAACTGGAACCGGGAGAGCAAAACTGCGTCCCATCAAGAATCGAACCCAGACTACTTGTTTACAAACCAAGGACGACAACGAATCTGTGCACAATGTGATAGTCACAATCTATTTATTTTTTTACTAATTCTTTACTTGAATTATGACCTCGTCGATGGCATAAAGTAACGTTGTCGCCTTGTAATCAAGGAGTCCTGTGTTCGATACCCAGTGGAGGCACGTAGTGGTTTGGATCCCACTTTAAATTGTAGGTCCAGTCCCGATTAGCCTTTCTGTGCATATAGTGAACTTTAAACTCAAAGTTGACTTGAATCATAGTATATATTTGCATGAAAAATTAATACAAAATCAATTGTCGGAAAATAAATATTGCAGTTCTAATACAAGACACGCCCATTAATTTGTTGAACAATGAACCATTGATCATAATAATTTTATCATTCAAGATTAATGTTTTATCAGATGTCATATCTAATTTGCATACACCATTCACTGAATCATTTCTGTGGTAAGGATACTCAGTCATAAGACTGAGTATAAAGAAAAAAGAATCCTCTCTCATTCGCTCTCTGCCTCCAACACACGCATACATGACGACTGCATCGATTAAAAAAGCACTCAGTGAGATTTAATTGCAATACAAAGATTCTTAATTTGATGGGTTCGTCCCTGCTTTTATGCAATTTTATATTCACCATCGCCCCTTTTCAATTAAATTATTAAATTGAAAGGACATAATGTCATTCATTGAGCAAAACAATACCTGAATATAATTTTCGTCACAGTGTCACTCCTAGAACTTTTCAGTTCTCATTATCGAGGTAAGCGGCTATGTAGTATTAAATGTTAATATCCATCCATCGACATGAAAATTGTAACAGTTAAAAGTTGTTCAAAATATTGGTCAATATTAGTGTGTAAGTGTAGATTTTTACTCCGATTGTATTCATCAATTTACACAGGATTTTGAATTAAAATATTCAAGGATTACACGTAACGATCTTTAGAATCTTTGAAAATGTAAAGAACTCCAAATGCCAGATATTTTTTCCAATCGAATTTACTCAATACGTACACAAGAATATTAAAATATATGTTTGTTACATAATCACAAAATCTAGTTTTCATGCACAATTGGTACAAAATATAAAGAAAGTTTGAAGTTTGCATAACTCCGCGAAAGAGTTGCACCAAATTATGTTGAATTTTTGGATCAGTAAGGTTATTGTTTTAATGTATTGAGAATACGTACTAGCACAATAATTCAACAGAAATTATCCCTGGTCAAAAAAGTGCTTTTTTAATCTCTCTCTAATTGGCAAGTAATACTATAATGTCACTGAAATTTAGGTTTATAATCTCAGATGTGTCAGTTTTAGCTAAATAGTTTTAATAATCTGAGAATAAAATCTGCAGAAAGGCACTTATTAGCTTATCCTAGAAATATTTTTATGTAGCAAGAAAAATTGCGTTAACCACATACATAATTTGAAATTTCATTCTAGATTGTTATTGTTCTTATTCTATATTCAAAGCATGTTGCACCATACACGTAACTTTCAAATCTTTGAAATAATTACTCTTTTTGCAGATTGAGAGCAATGAACAGTAGCACGTATACTTGTATTATTATTATTCAAGTTCTGGTTTCGCAGTCATCAGCAACTTTGCAAGAAAACAGTGATGTGTGCATTAAGTTACAGAGCTTCGAAAATCTGGCACGCAATGTCATAGATAGGTATTTTCACCATGGAGAGTGCATAGTTGTCATTCTCGAGGACCTATCAGCCAACGAAAATGCGTTTTGGTACTCGCAACAACACCTATCTCCTGCTGCAGTACTGCATATCAGCACTCTCAGTATGGATATTGAAGAACTTTTGTTCAAATTGTTGAGTATAGATTGTGATCAGTTTGTTAACATTAAGGGTAATGTATCGTACCTCTCGGAAAAGTTATACAGTGTGTTTGGGCATGTAAAACATAACAACAACAAACGATACGTATTTGTTCAAAATACTCACGATCAATCATCACCAAGCGAGAGATTTCTGCGAGTATCACCCAATGTCATGATAGCTCAGGAGAATCATGAACATGGTGGTTATAAGTTGTACGGGTATGGAATTGATAACAGGCTGATTCCTGGGAAGCGATTTTTGGTAGACAAATGGAACGGGACGAATTTTGTCAAAGATGTAGACTTGTATGCAGATAAATTTTCCAATTTGCAACGAAAGTCCATGGTGCTCATAATGGTCGACTATCAGCCATACTGCTTCGTTGCTGGAGATTTCTACGATGGCTCGGAACTTCGTTTGATGTTGGAATTTTCACGGATATATAACTTCACTTGGGAGATTAAGGTATCTGGAGAAGGTTTCGGGGTGTTTCAAGACGATGGTGCGGTCACTGGTCTACTGGGAGCTTTGTTCAATGGTAGTGCTCAAGTTGGGATCGGTGGGTTCTACCACACGAAATCGTTTGTTGATCACTTCGAACTAACAACACCTTACATGCGTGCAGGGATAACTTTTCTCACCCCTAAACCCAAGGCAATTTCTTATTTGTGGCATGTGCTCCTACCCTTCTCAACCCCTCTGTGGATAGCTGTGATAGGGTTTTCTTTGTTCGGAGCGTTTCTCTTGCACTGGTTCTCTGTGATCGAACACAGACTACTTCCACACAAGGAAAGGAGTCCATATCAAGAAATCGCATATGCTGTGATGAACGGGATCAAGATCCTAGTAGGGACGGGGGTGAAACGACCAAATTACACCTCCGTACGCAATTTGATCACATGGCTCTTCATGACGTCCATGATGCTCATCACAGCGTACAACTCTAACCTCATATCGTTCCTCACCGTTCCACTGTATCTGAAACCGATCGACACCGTTAAAGATTTCGCCGATTCGGGTCAGGAGTGGGGTCTGAACGATCTAGCATGGCTGATTCTGTTCAAGAACGTTACCGATAGCAATGTTCAGAAAATCAAAGACAGATTTCGGTTCCTGCAAGACCTCGACGAATTCAATGCCTTGGCTGAACGTCGTGAAATATCCGTGTTGGTCGAAAGACTTACTTGCGGATACTTCACTAATGCAAACTTCCTCCATGAGCACGTGCTCAACGAGCTCTACCTGATGAAGGAGGACGTCCTTCGCTTCTACGTCGGTACACTGCTGGAACGCATGTCACCCATTGTGGATAAGTTCAACCGTGTCCTGGTGTGGTTGCGTGACGCTGGGATAATCACACAATGGGGAAAGGAAATCACATACCAGTACAGACCTAAGAAACTTCAAGTAGCCATGTCCTACGAAATACGACCGGAAAGTTTCAGTGAAATATCTTTACAGTATTTACAGGGTGCTTTTGTCTTGCTCTTGCTAGGTCAGGCTACTGCAGTCACAATATTTCTGATGGAGTTGTTGTATAGTTACGTCCTTAAGAAGCTGGAGAAGTTTCTTTAAGTCAATCAGAGGATGAAAAACAGCGTTGAAAGAATCACAATAATTCTGAAATACAATATCAGCAAAGACAGTTACAAATCGTTGGGAAGTATCCACTGGTTTCAGCAAAATCATCCCACTTAATACAGTACTAATACCAATAGACTGTACTTAATATGTGTTTTTTATAGAAATGATAGTGTAGGTTTATCAATAATAGAATACACAATTTTCGTTCTGCTCATCTTTCAGCCAATTTCCCTTTCGTACATAGTCTTGCATATCAAGAAAAGGTGTTCTACTTCTAATCTAAGCTAACCTAACTTAACCTAACCTATCCTAATGGTAAGAGACCTGTAGGAAGGCCAAGCCGAAGATGGAGGGATATCGTTGAGATGGACCTAAAGGAAATCGGTAAGGACGGAAAAGATTGGATTGATCTTGTCCAGGAGAGAGACAGATTCTGTTGCTGCGGCCATAAACCTTCGGGTTTAAGAAGGATAGAGAGTTAGTTAGGATCTTCACTACTTTTGCATTAAGATACAAATTGAAGCTTTATTTGTTCTCAAACATATATTGAATTTCCAAGTTCACTTTGTTTTAATGTTGCAAAAATCTTTAATACAGACACAAAAAATTCCCATTAGTTAATTACCTATTCATACCGAAATATCGACAATTATGAGTGTTAAAATGACAACAGCAAGAACTTAAATGCAATTTATAATAGCCCTACATCATAAGTACTTTCAATATATGGGTCCAGATCTTATAATTATTAGTTGCAAATTGTTGGGATGCTGGTATATTTCATTGTGCAATTCGTTTGATAAATTCAATGTCTTGTAACATACATGCAATTTTGTTATAATAGACTATACAGTCACGTAAATGAAGTTACACAAGTGTATTTGTTATAATTGCTCTATATAATGTACAAATGAAATATGTTGGAAATAAAAATATTGAAAAACAAGTCTTTTATCACACTGTGCAGCTCTGTTTCTACTTCGTAGATATTCCCACCGAGAATAAGACATCTTTACTCGGCTTCGAATTGGACACATGGCCAATTGCTGGAGAGGTTGGACCCTTAAATGTGTCGTGTCCGTAATGTCATTCTAATCTTCCCAGCTGTTTATCGACAGTGTTTCAACAAGCGTTTTTAGCTTTTTGAGAAGAGCTGGTTTCTTCCACAGTTTGCGAGGAAGCTTTTAGTATACTCTTACCTCTTCAATCCGTTGTCTGTTTGTCCAATGCAGGTCCCTTTGAAGCCTTGCACTTAACTTTTGCCAAGGGGCTTTTTACACACCCTTTTTTAACTATTAGGTAAGTATTGTAGATAAAGGGCTATTTCCCCGCATACATTGAAGAGTGAAAAATGGTCATACGTGCCGACGCACCCAACATTTTTAATCAATCAATCAATGATGTGATAAAGACATTCAATTTTAGACCACATTTGAGAGAAAATGTATGGAGCAATTCCTCGAATTCTGAATCTATCACTGCACATCGACAACAAATGTTTTCTCCCCAGTTGACGTCAGCCGCATTCATCAAAATCACCTAGATACTACATCCTGTCTCGATAATCTGTGGAGCAACGCCACGCATAACGGTAGAGAATGGGAGAAAGTAAGTGAACGACTGGTAACTGCAGCCGCGTTTCTCCCTCCATGCACTCACTTCCCCTCTCACGCGTTTATTGGTCGATCACTCTCGAGTCATCACTTGCGCAGATACTTGTTTTTGTTCGTTTGCTTCACAGACTCCTGAGACAGAGTGTACTATATTCTGTGGCGTAGTACCTAACTGAGCAAAGTGAGCAATGCACCTTGATAATTCGCTGAGCGAAGAGAGCAATGTTCCTTGAGCACACAGATACTTTAGTGAGCGAATTGACCAATGCTCGTTCAGCGCTCAGATACTTTAGAGAGCGAATTTGGCAATGCTCTTCAGCGCTCAGATACTTTAGTGAGCGAATTGAGCAATGCTCCTTCAGCGCTCAGATACTTCAGTGAGCGAATTGAGCAATGCTCCTTGAACATTAGATACATTGGTGAGCGAATTGAGCAATGCTCCTTGAGCGCTCTTATACTTTGCTTTGAAACTAGGAATACTTCAAGAAATCCTTGCTCTATCCAGTATTGTCGAAACGTTCAATACATGATCAGTTAACTTGTATTGTTTAAGCCTGTGTTAAAGGGTGATCACATAGAGCCCCGGAAGCAAGAACTCTTGGATTAGTGTCCCAAGAAAGCCACCACCTTTATTGCAGTGATCGATACAATAGAGTGGTTCATATTGTCTATTGAGGTCATTCTACGTCGCTTTCTATCTCTTGGATTAATCACGACGACGTGGAAGGACAGATGAATTTTTTTTTTTTTAGGGAGGGAACCCCCGAAGTAAGCCCGCCTCCACACTGGCGGTTTCAGGATTCGTGAACAAGGGGTACGATAAGCAAAACAGCGCCCCCCCCGTACTTATACAGAATGAAAATCGATTACACAGTTTCACACCGTCTTTTATATATTACAATACCTTTACCAATTGACGTGACTAATGTACAATTTACTGCAAAAGCGAAGCAGATGCAAAACCAAACCTATTTTTGTTAACATTGAATTCCCATAAATTTAAAATTTCCTGCTTTTCCGTTGATCTATTGATAATTTTGTACAATAAAATTTGCTCATGGATTTCTCTTCTAGTACTTTAGAATGTATTATCCTATACCAGAGGCGCAAACCACGAATTTTTGTCTGGGGGGGCAAGTGTCAGGATAAACGTACCAATAATAATAATGCTAATAATAATAATGTTATTATTATAACATTATTGTTTTTGTTATTATTGATTTGCCTCGCCTTTGTGCCACTTTTGGCTAATGAGTGATGATATGATGAAATTGATGAATGGACACTGACAAACATCCAGCTCAAGCAGGGATTCGAACCCGGGACCAACATTATTATTATTATTAGTAGTAGTAGTATTATCAAAGACGTTATTACTCTCGTAAATTATGCAGAACGGGGGTAGAAGTTCGTGCTATAGCATTTGTGTTCGAACAAACTATCTGAATTATTATTTCAACACGTTCAATTTCACATTAATAATGGAAAACAAGCACGCAAACTATTTTTGAAAGACAGAAAATGCTTGATAAATGCATTCCAAATAATATTCTATTTTACATTAACATATATAACTTTCATGCACGATATATGTTTCACACATATGCAACATGGAGCGACGCGGACCCTAAATTGTGTACGTATTCAAGGTTTCTTTAATACATATTATATACAACATATACTATTTAACTGTTAAATACATTACACAACAATTTCACAATAAACCAACAGCGAAAATTACATAAATTGTGTCTCAAATGTGGACGCTCCATTTCCTCCAAACAATTATTTGTGCATTTAAAACAAAATAAATTAAGACAAGTCTTATTTCTCTGTCTGGTAATTTACAATGTATTACAGAGAACAAAAAAATATTGCAAGCGAAGCGAGCAAGAAAATTTTTGGATCCAATTTTTTTGCAGGCTGAAATCAATATTGATTAAATAGGGCGCAAATAATTTCACGGGACGCCAATGCATTCTCTCTTTTACAACATTTGTGCCTCCCCGATGGTGTAATGGTAACATCGTCGCCTTGTGATCAAGGGGTCCCGAGTTCGATACCCGGTGGAGGCACATGGCACAGTGGTTCGGATCCCACTTTAGACTGTATGTCCAGTCCCGATTATCTTTTGTGTGCGTAAATCAATCAATCAATTTTACAACTTATTTTCGTTTAGATCGTTCGGTGTCCAGGGCCGACTCCCGCCGCCCCCTAGCTACGGCTCTGAACTTGATACGACTATGTAAAGCAGCCATTGCGAGCGAGGCGAGCAACAAAATTTTACGAAAAGTATTTTCATTTGCATAAAATTTGAAGTTGTGGGCGGTAATTGCCTCCTGTCAGGTACACTTGGTCGTCAATGTTTGCCCCCCTTGCCCCTCCTAGAACTCATTTCCGTCCAAGGTTGGTGGGGAGCAATGCTCTCCCTGCCCCCTGTGGTTGCGCCACTGTATTATACTAAATTTTTCCTAGCAATTTTATATGTAGTATCTGTATGACGATTTTGTTATAAGTTTCATAATACAGTATTGTATAATTAACGTAAGAACTTTTTGGAATATACAGCACTAGTAAAAAGGATCCCATATTATACAGGCATATTTCTATATGCTTCTAACGAAACTATTAACATTTAATTATTAATATTTAATAATTAAATAATGTAATAAATACCTCTATATTGTTAATGTCTTTTGTATTTGTTATAATAAAACCAAGTACATGATACGAGGTATTACATACAATATTTTTTTCAATATGTGTTCCGAAAGACGAAAGTTAACTTATGATCGATCATTGATTTCTGTCCTCCTTTCCAAAATATTACCATCCACCTTACACTCTACGGCTACGGTCTGCCTTCATGTCGCTCCGGCGTCCATGAAACAACCATTGTACCCCGCCACCGGTTCACCTCCACCCTCATACATTCGAGGGTATGCTCTTGTTGTCTTGGTGACTTAGACTATACCAGGACGTCAGTTGCAATGAATTTCAACGGTGCCTTTATTTAACTATATGTTACCACCATGTAAGATTACAATATAAAATACATACTTTTAATAAATGCATATAATCAAAGAGAAATATTGCATGTCCAGACACAATGGAGTGTGCGTTATATTGCATGAGATGAATTATGTGCGTAAGGATGTCGAATCGACCCTTCCTAATAGAAATATGTATCATACATCGTTGGAAAGGTTTTGAATCAAGGATTACAGAAATGTATGATTTAAGGTGAGGAAGCAATGGAAAGTGTAGAAAAATGTATTATTAAGTTTCGGAAACCTCCATTATAAATTAAACATAATGAGCGTAATTTACGTGATGTAAGTTAAATGCTTAATTTGTGATGTTAGGCTTATTGGGTTTAGTTATTTTAGCGTAAATAATACATTTCTAGTGTATTTATGCTAAGGGAACCAAACCTAACGGACCTAACCTAACAACGTAGGTATTCCTCGAGTAATGTGCCATAAAGGAGTCAGGATAAGTAACACAACGCTAGGATAACCTTGAACAACAAGGTAACCAAGAGCATACGGGTCCATCGTGACATACTCCCCCTCGATTTCGGTATAAAAATTGCCCCCCGATTCCGGGCTCCGCCCCTGGGGTAATTGACCTTCCGTCCCCTACCGCTACCGCGGCCCCGCCTCCGCTACGCTACGGCTACCCGCCTTTTCCTATAGAGTTCCCTTAAAGGCATGTTAGAACCTGCCCAACACTATTTTAACGAATGAAAACATGATTTAAAAAAAGTTGAATCCTAGTGGAAATTCGCATATATATCCACGTTGAAAACCAAAGTTCGACCTGGCAATACTGTGTGTTTACAACATGGATTAGGTTAAAGGAAACCATATATGGTAAGTAATGTAGTAGTATTTTTTAAAATTATTTTATAGAAATGTAACTTCAAATTGAGAAATGAACAGTGGCAATTCGAAGTGTTACATACGTACGTACTATTAGCGAACAATATTTTCTTTTACTTTCAAACGGTAAAACACAGGATCGATTGTGCTTTCTAGCCATTATGTGTTCTGGTGGCCAGAGAAGAGAGGCATAACTTCGTGAGTGACGCTTTGATTTATGTGACACTTACAGCGAATACTCCAATGTTTACATTACATTTATAATATTTACATTAGTGACAATAATACTTTGTGAGTAATAACAGTACGCGATTAATTATAGACCAATACATAATTTCCCACCAACCTCAAATCGTCACATCGACATCAGTAATATTTAAGTAACATTAACTTTTAACAATTTCCTAATTTGACTAGTTACCATAATACAAATAGATAAAGATAATGTGTTGTGAATTGATTGTTAATAGTTAATTGTGCATTCCTTTAATAGTAACATAGCAATTTCGGAAAAATTGCTGTGCTACTTACTTACGAGATGGAATGGACGAATTAGCCAAACCATGATACATTAATTAATTAATTATTTGGTCAGGGTTTGAACCTGGTATCTCTGGCTTCGCAGCGCTTGACACGGACCACTACATCATGGAGGTCGGCCTCATATTGTCAAGAATGCATGCAACTATGTTTTGGCATTGATTTCTTGAATTTTTAACAATGATCAATAGGGCAAGGATTTTCATGACTTAGCATATTTATTTTGATAAGGGTGATGTGTTCCCTAAATACAGCGTTATTAAAAAAGAATGGTACATAAGTAAGGTTAATTTATTTGTAAGTGAAGAGAGATACAAAAGCAATTCTGGTGGGAAACAAGAAAGGAAGGTTGTAAATTTATAGCCTGTGGTTGTAGTTGACGTAAAATCCGCTAGAGGCGCTACTTGTTGTTGATAGCTAAAATGGCAACAACGAAGGTAGAGCAAGCTGACCTGGCCTCCACGATTCCCAGATCTGACTCCATGCGACTTATTTTTATGGGGGTTTGTGAAAGACACTGTGTACGTTCCTCCATTACCACAGGACCTGGATAATTTAAAGCAGCGCATCTCTCATGCAGTGGAGCTGATAACCGAGGATATGTTGGAACGCGTCTGGCAAGAAATGGATTATCGTTTTGACATCTGTCGTGTTACCCAGGGTGCTCATATCCAACATTTGTAATTACCCAGGTAAATTTACAACCTTCCTTTCTTCTTTCCCAGCAGAATTGCTTTTGTATCTCTTTTCACTTAAAAATAAATTAACTTTAATTTCGTACCATTCTTTTTTTTAATAACCCTGTATGTAGAAATTCATATTATGAAGGATCTAATTAAATTAAGGTGCTTCTTAAGGGCATATTTCGGCATATTTAGCAATTTCTGTGTGATAGAGCATATTTTAATGGATTTTCGGTCATATTCAGCATATTTTTGCTTTTTCAAGAAATACTTGTATAGTAATCTTCGAAGTGGATTCGATCTTACTCCCAGCTTCACACAAGTTTTTTTTTTCTGCAGCAAAATCTTTTTCATTTTCATTTGAAAATTTAGAGAAAGTATTCATTGTGGATTGCAACTCAGGCCCCATAAAGTGAACTAAAAATAGTATGTATATGAAAATATCTCAGCATTTGGATATTGATGTTTGAAACAGTTCAGTTATAAGGGCATATTTTTCAAATTATAGTGCATTTTGTACAATTTTAGATCATAAGACCATATTTTATTTTGCATATCTTGGTGATTTTTAGGTCATAAAAATCCTAGTCCTAATGGTCAATAATGATGTGACCAATTGTTATAAATTTTCGTTGCTATGTTTTCCGTAAAGCAATGCTAGTAAGATATATCCATCTGCTGGTCATGGAAAATGGAGTTTCCTCAGGTTTGAATATTCTAGGATTGTGGAGTGGTAACTTTATGACGTGAGTTGAGAAAAATTTAACTATTTCTTTCCCATTTATTTGCACGTGTGTTATTGTGGCAGAGTAGGATAGATAATGTTGCCGATAATGAATCTACGTATTTTTACATGAGTTACTTCACTCCATTCCTTCGTTGATATCAGTGGCGTGCATACAAGATAAACTACCGAAGCATTGCTTCAGAATACATTGCAATAACGTAACAATATATTATGTCATTATAATCACACGATTAGGGTAACTTCGGTGAATAACGCCACCAATTGGTCATTTCGTTCTAGAACTCGTACATTTTTATTGTTAGGAACATGAAACTTACATGTATAGGAGAATGAACTTTCCTCTATTGTGTAATAATAAAACATTGATTGCACTGTTATAATGAAAGCAATAAAATACTAAATTCTGTGTTCATGCAAAATGGCGTTATTTCCAGACCTGTCGGGTAATAACGCCATGTTCTTAATTACAAGTAAAACATTCACATTATCTTAATTACAAGTAAAACATTCACATTTTCTTTACTAAACTGTACTAGGAAAGATAATTACTGTAGTAAGTTATTAGAAAAAGCATGTCTTTTTTTGTCTTATCGCGATACCCAGTCCCTCAAAGTTCTGCGAGGAATTTGGAACAAACGTGCAGCACATGCTATCTTCATCCCTTGTTTGATGACCGCCATAGCTTGCCTCAAGTCATTTACTGACCATTTGGCCCGTATATTTCTACATTTCCTCGCCATCTGAAAGAGGAAATTAACCATTTGTACGCCTCGAAAGTAACTGAGAAAGGATAAACCTATTTTCGAAAACAACATTTCCTTAAATTTGAGTTTAAATTGAGTGGCGTTATTCCCCGACACGATGAGGGCGTTATTTCCCGAAACAACAGATTGCAGCTTAACCAACTGTTCTAAACTTACGACACCGACCCTGAAAACCGTACACACATCATTCACTTACGTAATAAACGTATTGTGTACGTACAGCATTGTTAACATTTAAAATCTAATCCTACAATAGAAAAACACTCATCTTTGTCGGCGCGATGAAAATGTGGACCCTTTTTCCTCGAAACGCAACACAAACGTCTACACTGTTCAAACTGTTTCTCTTAAATGAAGGCTCGAAAATGGCAACCGTTCTTATCAGCAATGCTACCAGGCACCATTGTTTATCGCAAAACGGTGAGTCACCCCTTAACTTTACATGCGTCCATGCTTTCAGAGTTGAAACTTTGAAATGGCGTTGTTTCCCGCCTGGCGTTATTCACCGAAGTTACCCTATTCAATAATATCTAGATAACACCGTCACATTTCTTCGCTACACATAGAACAAATACCAGTCCCTGCAGGGCTGCACTGAGGTTGAGCCGAAGCAATCTCCCTCTCGCATCGGTTAAGCAGTGGCAGACAGTTGCGCGCGCACCTCAAGGTCACAGGCCGTGTGCGTGTATTTCTTCTGCAACCGAAGCTAGCATCGGACAGGGAGTTCGAGAGTGTATTGGAGTGTTTCAACTCGTATTGTTTTCGGTTTTCCTCAGTTTACGGGTTTGGTTTGCCGAATGTATATGAAAATATGTGAAGGTACCAGTTAGTATCTAGTAATATAGAACAATGTGTACTATAAAAGCCGTTTTCTGCCCGTTCTTTCTCAGAAAAAAATGAGATAATTAAAAACGAACGGCCAACACCAGAACTACCGAACTTGGTTCAAAAGACCAGTAAATTCACTACACATTTTCAGTGTAATATGTATACCAAATGTGACTGGTTAGCCGATAGCGCTGAGCTAAATGCGGTGTTTTTCTGGTATTGTCTGTTGTTTGGAAAGGATATAAATGCTTCTTGGACCAAAACTGGGTACATGCATTTGGGAAATTTAGTGAAGTCAATAGCCGAGCACTGACTGTCTGTTAACCATCTACGATCGTCTGTAGCTGTAGCTGCTTTTGGGGAAAACAGAATAGAAACTGCGCTTGACCAGCTTAAAAATGAAATGAACTATTACCAGCTGTGATTTTTATCAAGGCAAGCTTGCCCCTTGATTTGCTATTGTTTACTTAAAAATTATATATTCAGTGCTTCGGCTAACTAAATGGTCACCGCACGCCACTGGTTGACATAAACACGTAAGCAAATTTCCCGTTCTCTTCTTCAGTCACTCCGGGTGAATGTTAGGATGGTACATTTCTCGCTCCATTGGTATTATCTAGGCGACAGCGAAATCCAACCACGAAGATTCACGCGAATGTAACTCTCTAGCCTTCTTAAACCCGAAGGTTTATGGCTGCAGCAACACAGGCCTTCCATCTGTCCCTATCTTGAGCAAGATCTATATAATCTTTTCCATCCCTACCGATTTCCTTTAGAACCATCTCAACGTTATCCCTCCATCTTCGTCTCGGTCTTCCTACAGGTCCCTTACCATCAGGTTTCCCAACAAAAATCCTGTAAACTCTTCTTTTCTCTCCCATTCGTGCCACATGGCCTACCCACCGAAGTCTTCTTGATTTAATCATTCTAATATCATCTCGACATGAATACAAATTATGTAGTTCTAAATTATGTAACCTTCTCCACTCACCTGTCTCCTCATCCCTTTTAGGCCCGATTTTATTTTCAAATACTCTCAATTTTATGTTCCTCTTTCACGCGAATGTTCTAGACGGAATTCTAAGCCCATGTTTTTTTTTTGTTTGTTTTTTTCAAATCCAGGAACTTTTCTAACGTTGGAATCGCTCCCGGCGCCCACCCAGCGTCGAATGACATGGGTACCTGGGGGAGACCCTGGGGGGTAAAGGCGGTCAGGGGCGTGATGCTGATCACATCAGCCCCACTCACGACCGGATCAAGAAAGTGTGGGGCGTTACCCCCACACCCCCTATACGCCTTCGTGGCGTGGTGTTAAGCACAGGGGAGTACTTTACTTTTTTTTTTAATATCATAAGGATTTATCGCAAGGAGATGAAAATTAAAAAAAAAAAAGGTGCCCGGGCGTCGGTCTTAACCTAGTTCGGATTTTTGCTTATTTTATTCCTTTGCATTAAAAGGTAGTCGCTAATGTTATAATTACTTTCATGTTGTCTAGAGCTTCATAACGCCTATAGGCGTATATTCTACACAAAATTACCGTAATTAGTATTTTTCTTGCTTTATTTGTAAATGTGGAAGATAATCTCTCGTTTTGTGAGTGTCGCTTTTATCAGTTTCATCTAATCACTAGGGTTCTGAGTTTAATGCCAATAAAATACCAGAAAATGCTCCATGACAAAATGTAATATTACCCTAAAAGAACACAAAATGCTCCCATCACATCAAACTCACGTGTTCATTTCACCAATCCTGCATTTGTTGGTTGAATTGGTGTTTTTAGTCCACTTTATGCACAGTAAGGCTAATCGGGACTGGACCTACAGTTCAAAGTGGAATCCGAACAACTTGTGCCTCCACCGGGTATCGAACACCAATCCTGCATTGAAATGCACTACTAACAATTAGTAAATTAGGATATTAAGTAACGATGTCACCAACTTGCAAATCCATTAGTGTTCTCCAGTAAAAAAAAAATTCTCCAGACAAGACATCAGCAACTGAACACAGCGCACTAAACTCTTAGTTTTTGTTCAAAACCAGAATCATTTTTTCGCTACTTCCTTCCCCAATGTCCCATGAACTTTTTCTAAGTCACTTGCCACTTGTTTCACTAGATCTCTGTTCCAGAAGGAAGGATTTGCCAGATTTCCTTGAACCAAATTAATTGTTCTGAAACTTTCGTACTGGCAAGAAACAAGTGTGTTGCTTTTTAAGAAAATAAACAAAAAATAGTAAGACATGTTCCCTCTCATGAAAACTTTTAAAAGCGAGATTATGTTTTTAAAAAGAAATGTTTAAAATGCATCAAAATGCCATAAATCCCTTTAAAATGCATCAAAATGCCATGAATCCCCTTAAAATGCAAGAATATGACCCAAGACTATTTGTTCGGCTCACTTTATTAGGAAACCCGAACATCTAACTTAGAAATGTATTGGGCTTGCAAATGCATAAAAATCCTGGCCTTATGATCCCCATTTGTCATCATTAGAGCCCGGAAGTTTGGCAAAATGCCTCTTTTTATTTACTGCATATATTGATAAAATTTTTCCGGATATACGTTTATTATGTTGTTTCGAATGGTATAGAAGCCTTTTCATTTTGCCTATTTTGCCTATTTGGGACCCCACTACCTATTTTTAATTATAATGCCTTTTCTGCCTTTTTCAATAAAATTTGACCATTTTTTTTTAAAAAAATGTTGGCATTTATTTTTCTTCAGTTTATTACGTAAATAATTTTCGCCTTATTTAAGTAATATTGAACTCACGCATGTTTCAACATTGCTGAAGGAGAAAAGTGTGAGAAAAAAGTATTTCAAACTGAGTTAGGATATTGCCTTTCGGTTAACATTTCCTTGTGCATGATTGACTGCTGAAGTGGAGAGGTTGATTTCGAACACAAAGAAGATATTTCTGAAATCTCCCTCTCGAACCCGAAAATTTCAGGAAGTTACGCCTGAGCTTAGTTTTCCTCCGCAACCAGTCTTGACAAGATGGGGAACCTGGATATCAGCAGCTATATATTATGCTAACAACCTTCAAAAAATCAGTGAGGCGATCGATGCTCATCCAGAAAATGAAGCGGCTTCAATTCGTGAAGTGAAAAACTCCTGTGCTATTCAGAACTGAAGAATGAACTGTCGTTTATTTTTGCACATTATGGTGCATTGCCAGAGACAATTACAAAGCTTGAAAAAAGAGGTGAGACTCTTATAGCATCCATGAAAATCTTCGAGGAATCTATGCAGCAGATGATGGAAGTGCCAGGAGAAAAGGGGTCAGCTGTTGCGGAAAAGTGAAAACGGGTAGTGAGTGCAAATAAGGACTTGAAACAATTGAAAACAATTTGTGATATTCTAAAAGATGAAAATGCTGTTACCAAAATGAGTCCAGCTACATTAGCTTGTTTTCTGTATCCTCCAATAACTTCTGTCGAAGTAGAAAGATCATTTTCTATTATGAGAAATATTCTCTCTGACAGACGACTATCAATGAATGTTGAGAACTTAAAAAAACACCTTGTAGTTATGTGCAATCAAGACGGAGAAAATTGAAATGCTCTTCCAAATGTAGATTTTAACATGTTGCCAGAAATTATATATAAAAGTAAGCGACTTCCAAATGTGCCATTTTTTCGGTTTATTTTGCCTTTTTTTTCATTTTTAGTGCCTATTTTCCACATTATAAATGCCTTTTTGCCTGCCTATTTTAACGAAAATAAATGCCTGAACTTCCGGCCTCTAGTCATCATCGTCGCGATTAGCGAAGAGGAATAGAATACGGATACAAGAATTCAAACCAATGAGGATGCGACAGAATTAAGAAAATTAATATTAATTTCGTGGTCACTTCGTACTCTTGTGGCCGTGGAGTTTAAAGCGCCAGGCTTTGGCCCGGTCATGAAAACCTACAACGACCGGGGGTTCATGGTGCTGACCACACGTCACCCCATAACTGGTTGGATGATCTTCCACCTCACGGCCTAGGCCTCTCCGATGGCGCAGTGGTAGCATCGTCGCCTTGTAATCAAGGGGTCCCGGGTTCGATTCCCAGTGGAGGCACATAGTGGTTTGGATCCCACTTTAAACTGTAGGTCCAGTCCCGATTAGCCTTCCTGTGCATAAAGTGGACTTAAAACACCAAATCAAACCTCACGGTCTATTGCGCCACGTTATTATTACTACCGATGAAATGGAATGATGTCGTTCCCGCCTTGTAATGAAGGTGTCCCGGGTTCGATACCCGGTGGAGGCACATTGCACAGTGGTTCAGATCCCAATAGAAACTGTAGGTCCAGTCCCGATTTGCCTATCTGTGCATAAAGGGCACTTAAAAGTTTGATTCAATCAATAATGGCTTTCCAAGATATTAAGCAACAGCAAGTGAAGTGACCTGGTTTATTCCAATATATATTATTTATTAGATTAATTAGATACAATATAAATAAAACATCAGTGCAGGCAATGCAAGTGAAACAAACCCAGAAGTCCGACAACTTCAAATTGTTCGGTAATTTCCACATTTGCAATAAAATTTCCCTTTTCCCACCAAGAGAAATTTCCCTTCACATAGCAACAGTACCTCTGCCAAGAGCGGCACGGGAAAATAAAGAAACAAGCAGTTTTCTCCCGCCAACGATGTTTCCAGCGGTGGGACTAACCATGCATGTTTTTAAATAGCTACTAACCCACTACACCTTCGGCTCCCTCGCCCTCCCAGCTTACAAAGATTAAACCGCCATCAATACCAGGTGTAATGCAAATGGTCTGAATATAAATCCACAAAAGTCTGTTTTCACAGTCATCGGCTCCAAGAATAGCCTCGCAATGACAAACCCGAATAATCTACGCCTCAAAATAGAGACATCCAAAATTCCACATTCAAAAAGTATAAAAGATATAGGAGTTGTGTTAGACGAACACTTAAGCTGGGGCGTTCATATCCAAGAGCAAACTAAGAAAGCCTACGCAGCACTAAGATCCATCTATAAATTTAATGAACACCTAAAAAATGAAACTTGTGCAAACACTAATTCTCCCTCTTTTAGACTACTGTGATATAGTGTATGGCGCAAATTTGTCTGTTCGAAATAAAGTCCAAATTCGTGTTTACCCTACGTATATAACATCAAGAAATTCGATCATATTCTTACAACCCTGAACGCTGAACGAGGACAAAATGCTAAACATGAACAGGCGTCGTAGACTTCATTTATGTCGCTTTAAACAGAATCTTTTGCTTAAAAAAAAAATCCTCGAAAATGTATTCGAGAAATTAAAAGCCAGAATGGAAATACACAGCTACGAAACAAGAGGAACAGCGAAACTTGAACTCTTCAAACATTCACTGGAAATTTTCAAATCGTATTTTCTCACTTTCAGCGGCAAAAGCATGGAATGACCCTCCCCCCCCCCCCCTGCATAACCACCCTCGCCAGTCCTAACAAATTTAAGAATGAGCTGAAGAATCTACTGTTAGATGAGCAATATCTCTCTTCAAGCTCCCACGAATAGCACTACACAACAGGTTCGTACCCAGGGGAGGGGTCATGGGGGCCATAGCCTCCCCCCCTTCGAACCATGACATACTGAACCTATAAAAAGCTACGAGCATAACATCGACGATTTATCAAATTCGTAAAAATTTAAATATTATTCTTGCATAAATGAATGTGTTTGCTGTATAGAGATGAAGGATAACAGTAGTTTGCAGTCTGCAATATTGGGAAGTTTTAATTTTATAATCAACGATGATTGAAGGCTACCAGATATCAGATTCACCGATTTAGTTAGGGCAGCCCATTACTTTTAATCCCTGTCCCGACTTTCTTCGAACTGCAGTCGTGATGCGAAAATGTTGCTTTATTAATTTTTTTGTTAACTCAACATTTAAACATGTTCTTTATTGTAATAATAATTGCTAATATACAACACTTCATTTATAAATATATTATTTTCTAATGTGGGGGCGTTATCCCCTATACGCCTTAATGGCGTGGTGCTAAGCACAGGGGAACACTTTACCTTTTTTTTTTTTTACTAAACATAGAATTATCAGAACTTTTCAATGTCCCTGGTATAAGAAAATTGAAGGAAATTTGAAAACTTTGTTATTTTGCGGAACACAGAACTATTTGAACAATTTCCCCCCGAAAAAAAATCCTGGGTACGGGCCTGGTACACAATACGGCTTAAACTGCATATGACCCTCGCCAATCCTTGAAAAATCTTCAGCTACTATATTGTAATATTTACCTATGCATTGTTCCATCTCACCTCACAAAACTAGCATCATTGTGTACATCAATCTCAATATCCTTGCGATAATCTCCTGCTCAGAAATATTTAATATGTATGAATGTATATATGTGTGTGTGTTTGTGTGTGTGAAAGTGTCTTTCTTTCCTTGTGTGTCTTCTTGATTTGTTAAAATTTTGTCTTTGTTCTTTTCTTTGTAACCATTTTTGTTTTTATTTCTTCTTCTTCTTTATTATTATTTTGTTTATGTACACCAGGTAAATGTATAAACGGGGTACGTGGGAGAACAGCCACAGGCTGAACCTCGCTATTCAGTAAGGAAAAATTTAATTTGAACTTGAACCGGGGATGAAACCTGGTCGTCAGAAGGGTGCGATGGAGAATGATCAGTGGCGTACATGAACCAATCTTTAAATTCTTAAGGCCTTTAAATAATTTATTTAAATTCTGGTTCAAAAATTTGTAATAATAATTTGCATAATATGTAGTGAGCAATTACCAATATACGTATTAAAGCTAATTATTTAAAATATAGGAAAAAGGGTTGATTTTTACCGGCGGTAAACGCGGTAACATGGAAAATACGCCACTGGTAATAACTTTATAAGACCGAGATCGTGAATGTGTGGGGCCTTACCTCTGCAGACGTATTTCCTTCAAGAAAAACACTATTACAAAGGAAATTTCCATTCATAATATTCGAGAGAGCAAAATATCTCATACGAAGGAAATAGAAATAAACATTTATTACTATTCTATAGTTAATTTCAGTAAAATCGAAAGACAATTAAGTACAACATATTCAAAATTACTAAATACATATAACACTAATTTGAAACAATTGAAAATTTGATTTTATCATATCAGGTATAATATTTCTTAGAACTTGTTTCTACAAGAAAAATCTAAAATGTTCTGAAACGTTTCTACTCAATTAGAATTTCATAAATTGCTACTGAGGTGCCATCTCTTATTAAAAATTTAAGTCAGGGACGTTGTTAAGGGTATGTGACCGCACAGGGCCTCGCGCTTTAAGACTCGGCTGGATCTTTGCATGCAAATGGGCGATTTTTTTCAAATTTTCCTCTCCATTCGAAAAACTTCTTGGATATTTCAAAATATGAAACATTACATCAGCTTAGAATTCCTTCTAGAGCATTGACGTGAATTTTCATGTAGTTTCCTTTCATTGTTGTCTAGATATTATCAATAGTTTAATAGACTTATGTAATCACAAAACTATTGATAATATCTAGACAACAGTGAACGAAAACTACACGAAATTTCACGTCAATGCTCTAGAAGGAATTTTAAGCTGATGTAATGTTTCATATTTTGAAATATCCAAGAAGTCTTTTGAATGGAGAGGAAAATTTGAAAAAAATCGCCCATTTGCATGCCAAAGGACCAGACGAGCCTTATTGAATCTTTTATTCGCATTCATTTCTTTTGAAAATGTGATCGCGTTAGAATAGAAGAAAGAAAACCTATATTAGCGATACAGCTAGATTTAAATAAACTTACGTGTTACAAAAGAAAGAAACCGAATTTTCAAACGGGGACTACAAGATGCAAACTGAAATACTTCTTGAAAAGGGACTTTTATAGATTTTGCCAGATTGCAGTGGGCCAACAAGTTTTAAGTAAAGTCAAATCTTTAATTTAATTTAATTTGAATTTATTTATTTTTATTTGGATGCGTCACACTATGCGGGGTCCAGCCCCTTATCATAACAAAAATAAAAGCGTGTCTGAAAACTAAAATATCGTTAACTTGGTTAAAAGCTGAGGCTGTAAGGAGGCACTCAGTACACAGAAGGACAAAAACAGGACAACACACAGAATTGTAATGGACATAGGGCCAGTCGCCAGTCTCTCGTTAGTCTGCAAAAAGCAGTCCAGGGTGTACTACGTGGAAGTGAGGTTGACAATTGAGGGGTCTAGTGAGAGAGGGAGCTATGCCACAAATCTTGAAAATTTTATTTCTTGCCATTTTCAGTCTTCTCCTGCCATCTGTCATCTATCATGTGAACTAGAAAGATGTGGCATAGCTCCCGCTTGTTCTGCAGCAGATTTTCTGAGTTCTTGAATACGTCCTCATCAGCATTTTGAGTGAGAGAAGGAGCTATGCCACTTACTGATGGTGTCTGCAATAGGAGTGGCAGAGGTTGTGTTGCAGTAACCGGTGCTAGATTTAATATCATCCCTGAAGTTAAAAGATCTCATGGCAATAATGCCTTATATTCCTCCAGTTTTTTTACCAAAAACTAAAATCCACAGAAACAATGGACAGTGAAGATCCTCCAGAAGACAAATGAAGTTGACTTTATGTAGATCATATGTAACCCTGTGAACATGATTTACACTCAGGCAAAAGTATTTAAGCCTTGTTCAAAGTATTTGATGTGCTAGATTGATTTTTTCACATTGGTATACTACAACAATATACCATACATGTTCATAATAAATGGTATTTATATTGAAATTCATATTTGAATAATTTACCTAACAATATGTTCAGAAAAAAAATTACCCTTTGTTATACAAATTATGACTCAACGCAATGCTTTAGAAAACTCAATTTATTTCCATTTCTTGTCAAAGTGGCATAGCTCCCTCTCTCACTAGACCCCTCAATTTAGTGTACACCCCTCAAGTCATTATCATTTAAAGCAGTAGTGTGTGCGGCTTCCATAGAAGTATTTCATTTGCAGTTTACGTAAAAAAAATCTAACATTGCCGGTTAAAGTCGTCAAAATTATCTTCTGTCGTTTGAAATCCTTCAAGAGGTCTTAACGTATTTGAAAACCAACATGTATTTTTAAAAAAACACTCACACACCACAGTCAGCAAAATATCACTAAAAAGCGATGTGGTGTCAAAATTCAACTTCGATAATGTGACTGAAGACTGGTACACAAAAGTCTGGAGATTTTAAGTATGAAAGGTAAACTATACGATTTTTACCTTTATTGTATTCTACATGTTTTCTAAAAAAAATCCCCCCCCCCCACGATACTTACCAAGCCCATACGAAATGTTCATTATTTTACAATACCAATGTGTAAAGACTGCGTAACACACACATTTATATAGTAATTAGCTGATTGCTAGGTGTTGCTGGTATTTATTTATACCAGTCTTCTATTAGACAGGAAAACAATGAATTCTAACTATAGTGTAAAATGAACTTGGATTTGAACGGCATTGGGAGTGTCACTATTCATCCTAGCAATCACGTAAACTTTGGATTCCTCTGTAATATCGGTCGTTTTCGATTATTTTTACATGTCACCCCCTTCCCACCCCAAGCCTAGAGGTGCGAGAGGTGTATTGGAGTTAAACGGCATTGGGAGTGTCACTATTCATCTTAGCGACCCCGAAAACTATGTATTCAACACTAATATCGGTCGTTTTTTTTATTATTTTTACATGTCCCCTCCTTCACACCCCTAGGGGTGTTCTACCCCCACAGTATTTCTTTCCAGATTGCAAGTGATACGTGTACCAAGTTAGGTTGAAATCGCTCCACGCGTTCGAGAGTTAGAGTAAGGTGGGGTAAGACTGTGCACCGGTTTTTCGAGGTGAAAATCACACACAGTTGGCACCACTGCGCCACCGTTACTTCGTCCAAGATGGTAGCTAGCTGTGGACAGTGGTGAAGATACGTTTGAAATTCGTTGTGCTCAGAGAGGTAAGTGAAAAGATTTTGAGGGTGTTTGCTATTTATTTTGGTACTTCGTGTTTTGAGTACTACGTCACTGTGAATGTATACAATATTACGATTTTCATGGATAGAAGAAGCTGTGTTAATGCCGAGCCCACCTGTGTATTAGTTTCCATTGCTTTGTGCAATGGCTGGGCAGCATCACGTGATTTGTTCAGGAAAGCAGCACGGGGCACGACTGCGCACGTGCACAATTTTACCCCACAAGTATGTGGCTTGCAAGGACCAGCCATTAGATGATTTTTTGGTCCACTGAAGTCGTTTCATTCATCTGAGTGTGATAAGTGGATGAGTAACCATCCGGGTCGCCCAATCACAGCTTTCCAAGTGGCATCCATTTTTACAAAGGAATATGGGAAGGCAGCTACAGTTGGGAATGCCCATTCAATCAAGACATCTTCACTGAGGACGAGTTTCTTCCCTCTACTGTGACAAATGTATCAGCTCCAACTCCATTTGAGCAGCCTTCAACAAGTGGGGTTAACAATACTGGATCATACGGGCACATTTCCGTTAACCAGATATCACCACTTCCACGTGCAGAGCATATTCAGCACCGCCGACGAAAGGGAAGGCAGTCTCAGGTGTTAACTGGATCTCCATTCAAAGTCAACTTGGAAGCCTCGTTGGCTGAGAAGAGTAAGAAGAAACGGAACATCGTTGTTGAAGAAGATGTAGTGACGAGTGGTGGCATGAAAATTGCACCTCGTATGAAACAGGAACCTTTATTTGTGATTTGTGTTAGCGATTCCTAACCCAAGTGAAGGACGGAATTCACTGTGCCTACTGTGAGAATGCCACGAGAAATGTATCCCATATGATAGAATAACTTTTTTAGGTGATTTGTGTTTCTTTGTATACAAATGTGACTCTGTGTAGAAAGTGCGCATTCTTACCCCAACTTGATCGCAGTCTTACCCCGCGGTGCGGGTAAGACTGCGCATTTGCATGGTCACGGTTTTGTAATTGTTTCATGCAGAAATATTGTTCATTCAGCTTTCGGAAATTTACTGTGAGTCAGCAAAGGATAGTGCAATGTGTATTGCATTTTTCATGTGTGTCTGTAGTTTCATAGCTTGAATATAAAATTATGAACTCAAACTGCGCAGTCTTGCCCCACCTTACTCTATGCCGGAACAAACACACACACATTCATACACACATACATCAATTTTTATATATATAGAGATAGAGATTATATAGATATACACATATACATAATCTGCATTGTAATTAAGATGCTCCGGGTGGAGGCACATAGTGGTTCGGAGCCCACTTTAAACTGTAGCCTAACTGCCCATAAAGTGGACTTAAAAACAACTCAATCAATCAATCGAACGTAGCCGCCAACCTCCGTGGCGGAGTGGTTATCACAGCGTGATTCGAATCACGGCTTGGGCGTTCTTTGTGAGTGTCAAGTAAATTAGCAAATATGTAAAATATGTAATATTCTGGCAAATATGTAAAAATATGTAACAAAACTTATCGTTGATATTTTCCTGTTCAAGATATGTATCTAGAAAGGCAGAGAATTTGTAATTACATACAACTAGGGATGTGCCGAAGCCGATTACAGATGTATGAAAATCGGCCGAAATTGACATATCGGCATCGGTATCGGAATCGGCAAAAGTCCGATATTTAAACCGGTACAGATTATACTAGAGTTTTACCTTCATAACAAGTTTTATATTCTACTTTTGTAAGATTTATTGAAAATTTGGTTATGATTCGTCATTATTGTAGAGTTTTGGTAATAAAATTATTGCAAACTCATTCAGAGGATCAACCTAACTATAAATCGGAAATAAAACAGTACATTGCTGAACCAGGATCTGCTGTTGTATTGGAAATTCAAACCTGAAGCAAGTCCTGAGAAAATACTTGGGCATACCTGCTGCATCAGTATTCATTGATTGAGTGTTCAGTGTTGCTGAACAGATTTGAGATAAGAGAAAAAGTAGGTTACTTCCTGAAGTGCTTCCAAATCTCGTGTTTCTGAAGTTGAATCTGGCAGAACAGGAATTCATTTTGCATTTCAAAGAATTGCCTGTGTACTAATGTTTAATCTCTCGAGAATCCATGTTCTTCTTAAAGGTTCACATAACATTTTGTAGATGCAAATGTACATTCGCATCTCTTGAGAATATAGTATATGTATATACCAGTGGCGTGGCATGGATTTTTAAAAGTGTTACCGGTTATCAGTAGGACATTTAAGGGAGACTTGGGCGCCTCCCCACCTCATGCCCCCCCCCCCAATGTCTTCCAAGTAGTTTATATAATATTAATCTGGTACGTATGCAATTCAATACTAGATTTTGGTAAAGTTATTAATCAGGAAAAAAAATGTTGACATAAGGACTAAAGTGAAATCGCAAACATTGGTTGTTGACACAATAATACGTAATTTGATACTGACAGAAACATCGAAGGCTACTTATAGAGCAGATCAATCCGACTTTGAAAATAGTTATATGATGCTGGGATCCCGGGTTCGAAACCTAGCTTGGGCATGGGCGTTTGTGATGTCTATTCATCAATTTAATCATATCATCACTCATTCCCATCTTCGCAAATTAGCCAAAAGTGGCACAAGCGAAGCAAAATCAATCAAATCAAATCAAAAAACTTCTATGATGCTGTCATAAAGAGAAGTTTTTCATTTGAATTTGAATTTTTGGGTGCGTCATGGTCATGGTCCATGTTATCCACATCTGAATTCGACACGTTTTTTTTTTCACCCGAAAATAGAGTACATGGCTAACGAAAGAGTTTCGACAACTGCACACATCCACATAACCACGGATAGTCGTTATACCACGAAACATTGAAATGTCGGTCATATCCAGCAGACGACTTGGTTTTTAAATCGTTCAAAATAGGCTTTGGCCTCCCTTTCGCCACAATTTCGATTTTTTCTGCAAAATAACGAACCGAAAGACTGCTTCAAAATATCTTCTATCCCACGATTATACACACTGTCCAGATAGGATGAACCCGCCACCTCGGAGCTCGAAGCAAGCTTCATTAATTAATTGACAATGCCCGAAAACAACATAAAGACGAAAGACACCAGTCACAAAACTCCCACTGCCCAGTCCCTCCCACAAACCGTTGTTTACTTTTGTAACATGTGAAGCACCCTCCTTGCCCCCTCCCCTCTCAGCATCGGCCCTTCCCCAATATTTCCTTCCGAACCTGCAAGAAGTCCAGTTCTACTAATGTTACCATCTTAGTTCTTTTGAAACCAGATTTGCCCAAATCGCGAAACTTTTCGTTTCAAATAAGACGTATGTAGAGTAGATGTAGTCTTCATCTGTTTCCTAACTACTCCCACTCCCATGTTTCGCTAAATCCACTGAAATCTCATTTCTGACACCACTACTATTTCGTATATTTTACGTCCTTTGCTACTTTAAGGATTTCGCCTTATAGGATAATCGTGACGATGAGGATGCATGGTGAATTATTGAAATAAAATTATTATTTCTTTGTGTATGTAATTATTAATTTTTATAATTATGTAAGTAAAATAATAACAACGAACATTGAAATAACCATTTCTTGCTGAGGATTCGAACCTGCGACACCTGACACTTCAGAGCGTGCTAAGATAACAATCGGGAAATTATACTGGTAAGTATTGTTTTCACCCAAAAACAGTTCTACCACCTCAAAAACATTGCTTCAATCCGAAATTATTGCATTCCTGCGACAACGTATGTCAATCTCAATCAGTATTATCAACAATTATCACAAATTCCTGTAACCGAAATAATATTATATGTGTGAAATATAGAATTTTAGGTTGACATTTTTAGAAGGACAGCGTACCCCTTGATCATACCCATCCCTTTCCTCTCTTCGCCCATGATGTCGAAGAAGGACAAAGAGGACTTTCATAATCGCTGATATTTAGTGTAAATACAAAATATCACTTGGTAGTTTGCTTTAGCCCCAGTGTGATTTGATTTTTTTAAATTTTGATTTGGCGATTTAAGTCCACTTCATGAACAGTAATGCTAATCGGGACAGTTTAAAGTTGGATCCGAACCACTTGTGCCTCCACCGGGTATCGAACCCGGAATCCCTTGATTATAAGGCGGCGACGCTACCACTGCGGCATCGTTCCCCAGTGTGACTGGACACCTTCAGAGTAAGATAGACCCGATTAGGCGACTTAGCTCTTTTCTGTCAATTGAATATGGCAACACTGGTATGTTTCCGGTAAGGGTCACCGGCAACTGCGCCGACTAAACAGGCATACCATAAACCCTCCTCCTCCCCCCGCGGTCAGTCTTTGCCGCAACGCAAAGTCTTCCTTGCGTGGGCTCAGGGCCCTTTTCTCATGTTGCCTGTGGAGGGTACCGGATCAGTCCTCCTCTTCGCTTTTGCCGGTGTCAGAAAAAATGTCAGTCTGCAATGTTTACTTTACGACAATATTACCAGTTTATGTACGTAATAATATTTTAAGACGGGTTCTTCAATTCTTTATATTTTGGTGTTACCTGCGGTAACAGCGGCTACATGCACGCCACGCCTCTGGTATATACATATGATATGCAATAGAAATGTACATAGCAAATTTATTTTTGTCATGCTGAAAATAACATCCCATTTCTGTTTTTATAATCTTATGTATCGGAATCGGTTAAATATCGGCATCGGTATCGGTTCCAAAAAATATCGGTGAGTACATCGGCATCGGTAAATTTTCAGCTTCGTCACATCCCTACATACAACCATATTCTGTAGGTTCGTCCAAATTTCATAATTCAATCTTTATCTTGTCCCTACAGGCCAAGTTGTATCAAGTCGAATTTAAAGTAGTAGATCATTGATTTTTTATTTATTGTAAGATAAGATTTGTATTTTGTAGAAAATACATCAAACGCAATGTAACAGCTGTGAAACTTCTTTCTCAAATTGAGCTTTTGTGGGTTCCTAATGATTTTGAAATGTGCTGACATCTATCAGATCATTGCAAAAACTACAAGAAAAAAAGTATACCCTGTCCATAGCGGCAGAGAAGGGGACTCGAGTTGGCAGAGCGAAGCAGTACACGATGCTGGGAAGGCTGGTAACTGCAGTCGCTTTCCCCTCCACGCAATCCCGTTCCTCTCACGTGCTCATTGATACAGCTGTCTTGTGTCACTACTTGCGCAGAGACTTGTTTTCGTTCGCCTGCTCCAGAGATAGTTGAGACGGAGTGTAATAATATTTTAACTTTTAATTGTCATTTCTTTATTTTCGGTAGTCTTCAAGATATTAACAATTATGTATTACATTTAATTCCTATTCATTTACTCCCATCTACATGATGTGAAATATATTTTAAAAAAATATGCTAGTAAATATTAATCTTCAATCTGTCCCAAGAATCTGTGGAGTGACGCCGCTCATATCGGTAAAGAAGGGGAGAAGACGAGTGAGCGGAACAAAGCAGTGCGCGCCAGAGATGTTCATTTGACTTCGGCCTTTTGAGGCCCAGCCTCCGAGTTCAAGGACGGACTCCGGCCTCACGCTGCCTCAGTATCCGAACTCCATCTAGGCCTCCAGCCTCCAACGGCCTCAGCGTCAGAGCTCAAGGTCGGCCTCCGGCTTCACACGACCTCAGCCTCCGAACTCCATCTTGGCCTCCAGCCTCAGCTTCGGAACTACATCTTGGCCTCCAGCCTCAGCATCAGAACTAAATCTTGGCCTCCAGCCTCAGCATCAGAACTCAATCTTGGTCTCCAGCCTCAGCCTCCGAACTCCATCTTGGCCTCCAGCCTCAGCTTCCGAACTACATCTTGACCTCCATCCTCAGCATCAGAACTCAATCTTGGCCTCCAGCCTCAGCCTCCGAAGTCAATCTTGGCCTCCAGCCTCAGCCTCCGAACTCCATCTTAGCCTCCAGCCTCAGCTTCCGAACTACATCTTGGCCTCCATCCTCAGCATCAGAACTCAATCTTGGCCTCCAGCCTCAGCCTCCGAAGTCAATCTTGGCCTCCAGCCTCAGCCTCCGAACACCATCTTGGCCTCCAGCCTCAGCTTCCGAACTACATCTTGGTCTCCATCCTCAGCATCAGAACTCAATCTTGGCCTCCAGCCTCAGCATCAGAACTCAATCTCGTACTCGGCCTCGCACGGCCTCAGCCTCCGAAATTCATCTCGGCTTCCAGCCTCCAACGACTTCAGCCTCCGAGCTTAAGGAAGCGATCCAGCCTCACGCAGCCTCAGCCTCCAAACTCCATCTCGGCCTCCAGCCTCCAACAGCCTCAGCCTCCGAGCTCAAGGTTGGCCTCCGGCCTCACACGGCCTCAACCTCCGAATTCCACCTTCAGCCTCCGAACTCAATCTCGTACTCGGCCTCACACGGCCTCAGCCTCCGTGTTTAAGGTCGACTCCTGCCTCACATGGCCTAAGCCTTCGAACTCCAACTCGGCATCCCGCCTCCAGCCCCTCAGCCTCCGAACTCCGTCTTGGCCTAGAGCCTCAACCTCGGAACTCCATCTCGGCCTCCGAGCTAAAGGTCGACCGCCGGCCTCACACTACATCAGCCTCCGAGATCATGAGACCCGGCCTCCGGATGCTGGACATCCCTGGTGTGCGCTGCTGCATACGGCTGGTCGCAAGCCCCCTCGAGTCACTATTTATTTGCAGAGAAGACTCGTTTTCGGTCGCTTGCTCCACAGACTCCAGTTTTTTGGAAATTGGATTTAACATTTTGAACAAAAACCCTCTTGGTAACTCTATGTAACAGTTTTTCTTATTCTCGAATTCGATACCCGGTGGAGGCACATAGTGGCCCGTATCCCACTTTAAACTGTAGGTTCATTCCCGATTAGCCTATCTGTGCATAAAGTGGAGTTTAAACTATGGAAACTAGGGAAATCTAAAGTAAGTTCCCTCTTCAAAACTGGAGATTTGGAGAGCTAACACTGCAAGGACTAAGCTTTGATTCCAAAGTTAATGGCACTTTCATTCTCAAGTGATAAACTTCCAATATCTAATCCTACTTCCATCTTCAAGGATTGGAGGATTTTTGAGTGATTTTTAGGAAAAATTCACTCTCAAGGACTAGATTTTAAAGAGCCACTGACATGTTCATTTTAAGTGACCAAGCTCTTTAAAGCTAATGACACTTTCATTCTCAAGCATTGAGCTTCCAACAGCTAATGACATTTTTTTCATTTTCAAGAGCTAAAGAAATTTCATTCTTGAGGACTAAGCTTCCAAGAGTTAATGGCACTTTCATTCTGAAGGACTTAGCTTCCAAAACCTAAAGATAATTTAATTCTGAAGGACTAAACTTTCAAGAGCTAATGACACTCATCTTTCATTCTCAAGGAGTAATCTTTCAGCAAATGAGTAATGACACTTTCATTCTCAAGGACTAAGCTTTCAATAGTTAATGAAACACTTATTGTCAACGACGAACATTTGAATAGCTAATGCCACTTTCTACTCAAGAACTACCATTTCATTCTCAACGACACAGCATTCAAGAGCTAATGACACTTTCATTATCAAGGACTATGCTTTCAATAACTATTGATGCACTTATTCACAACGACGAACATTTCAATAGCTAATGACACTTTCTACTCAAGAAATAACTTTCTCAACGACTAAGCTTTCGATGGTTAATGGCACTTTCATTCTCAACGACTAAGCTTTCAATAGTAATGTCACATTCATTCTCAAGAACTAAGCTTTCAAGAGCTAATTACACTTTCATTCACAAGCTTTGAATAACTAATGAAACGTTCATTCTCAAGGAATACGCTTTTAATAGTAATGACACTTTCATTCTAACTGTCAAAGCTTTAAATAGCTAATGGCATTCTCATTCTCAACGTCGAACCTTTCAATAGGTAATGACAATTTTACCTCAAGAAGAAACCTTTTATTCTCAAGAACTAAGCTTTCTAGATCTAATGACACTTTCAATCTCAACGACTAAGCTTTCAATAGCTAATAACACTTGCGCTCTAAAGGACTCAGCTTTCAATAGCTAATGACACATTCATTTTCAAGGACTAAGCTCTCAAGAGCTAATTACACTTTCATTCTCAAGGAATAAATTTCAATAGCTAATGGGCCCGGCCGAGTGGTTAGCACATCGCGCTGCGACGCCAAGGGTCCCGGGTTCGAATCCCGGTCGGGCTTGGTTGTTTGTGAATGTCCATTCATCAATTTCATCATTTCATCACTCATCCCCATCTTTGCAAATTAGCCAAGAGGCACAAAACGCGAAGTAAAATAAACTAAATCAATCAATCAATAGCTAATGGCTCTTCATTCTCAACGACTAAGCTCTCAATGGCTAGTGACACTTTCATTCAGAGCTAATGACTATTATCTTCAAGAACTAACCCTTCTGTAGCTAATGACACTCTCATTCAAAATGACTAAGCTTTCAACAGTTAATAACACTTTCATTCTGAACGACTAAGGTTCAAATAGTAATGATACTTTCATTGTCAAGGACTAATATTTCAAGAGCTAATGGCGCTTTCATTCTCATCATCTAAACCCTCAATAACTAATGTCACTCTCATTGTCAAGGACTAATCTCTCAAGAACAAATGACACTTTCATTCTCAAGAAATAAGTTTCAATAGCTAATGATACTTTCATTCTCAACGACTAAGATTTCAAGAGTTAAGGACACTTTCAATCTCAACGACTTAGTTTAAATAGCTAATGACAGTTTCATTCTCATGGACCAAGCTTTCAATAGTAATGACACTCTCATTCTCAACGTCTAACTTTCCAATAGCTAATGCCACTTTCTACTCAAGAACTAACCTTTCACAATCATGGACTAAGCTTTCAAGAGCTAAAGACACTTTTATTCTCAACGACTAAGCTTTCAATAGCTAATAAAACTTTCATTCTCAACTACTAAGCCTGCAAGAGCTAATGACACTTTCATTCTCAAGGTCTAAACTTTCAATAGATAATGACACTTTTGATGTAAAGGACTAAGCTTTCAAGAGCTAATGACACTTTCATTCTGAACGACTAAGCTTTCAATAGTAATTATAGTTTCATTATCAAGGACTAAGATTTTAATAACTAATGACACTTTCATTCTCAACAACTAAGCTTTCAATAATTAATGACACTCTCATTGTCAAGGACAAAGCTTTCAATGGCTAATGACACTTTCATTCTCAACGACTAAGCTATCAATAGCTAGTGACACTTTTATTCGCAAGGAATAAGCTTTAAAGAGGTATTAACACTCTCATTCTAAATGACCAAGTTTTCAATAGCTAATAACACTCTCATTCTAAATGACTAAGCTTTCAATAGCTAATAACACTTTCTTTGTGAACGACTAAGGTTTCAAATAGTAACGATACTCGCATTGTCAAGGACTAATCTTTCAAGAGTTAATGACACTTTCATTCTCAAGGACTAAATTTTTAAGAGGTAATGACACTTTCATTCTCAAGGACTAATCTTTCAAGAGCTAAGGACACTTTCATTCTTAAGGACTAAATTTTCAAGAGCTAACGACACCTTCATTCTCAAGGACTAAACTTTCAAAAGCTAATGACACCTTCATTCTCAGGAACTAACCTTTCAAGAGGTGACACTTTCTTTCTCAAGGACTAAGGAACTGTAATTTATAATTGTTGTCTAATTTTGTACATGAAAAATATTGGAATTTAAATTTTAAAAACTGTTGTAAAATATGAGTCAGATTGTTCATTTTTAACTGCAGAATATTATAAATTTTACGGTAACAGTGTAGAATATGAACAAAGCTAAATATTAATTTTTAAGCATTACAGATCATAAATAAATGATAATTATTCCTGAGAATATAATATAGTTTCATTTTGTATCTTTTTTCAGTCATTAGATTCATAGCCAGTGAGTGGTAGCGTCGACGTCTTGTAATCAAGGGGTCCCGAGTTCGATACCCGGTGGAGGCACATAGAGGTTCGGATCCCACTTTAAACTGTAGGTCCAGTCCAAATTAGCCTTACTGTGCATAAAGTGGACTTAAAACACCAAATCAATCATGACCAGTGGAAACCACATTGGGAAAGTTATGTTGAAATGAAGAGAGGAAGAGGCCAATGTTAACTACATACCAGATCCGAAAACCGTCAAAGACAAGCCAATATATTATCCGGATACAACTCAAACACATATCATCACTGATCTTGTAATCGCCATATTGAATGTATTTTATAAGTCCAATTTATGGACAGAAAGGCTAATCGAGATTGGTGAACTACTATATATACCGTATGAAAGCCCACACAGGGGTTTTATTTTGGATCAAACTTTAGGCTGCGCCAGCCTAGAGCCACTCGCTTATACGAGAGGCACCTTTATACAAGTAAGGGAGGCTCGCCCCTTTGAAATAAGGAGAACACTTTAACATTCGTTATTTACACTTCGATTGACTGGTCTGGCGGGGTCATGATAATATTAGAAAGAATTTTATCTGTCGGCTCTGTAGAGATGGTAGTCTACTGCTGATCTGTTGATAAGGCACTGTCCTGAAATAAAATGTATTTAGGGAGCGCAACTCCCCGCTGAAACTTCTTACGTATCAATCGATAATCAGACTATAAATTGGATTCCGTGCTCGTAGCGAACACGTGCTCATAGCGAACACCGGGAGGAAAGGATTTGCAGGTGCGTGCTGTTAGCGAACACACAAACTTGCCCTGTCTTGTTTGTTCTTGAGAGTGGTCAACATGCCAGTGATACTTCTCTTAGCCTAAATAATAATTTTTCATTGTATTTATGCTAATGGAACCTAACCTAACAGGCCTAACATGCTGACCAGTTTTAAGGACAAATAAGACAGGACAAGTTTACGTGTTCGCTAATAGCACGCACCTGCAAAACCTTCCGTAACTATATTCGCTAAGAGCACGTGTTCGATACAAGCACGGCACCATGAATTGGAGGCAACAACTGTTCACTCGATAACTTTCTGTTTACAAATGGGATGAGATCTGGTCTCGCGATCTATTTAAAAGGGATTCAAATTTCCGATCGTTAAAGCCGTTGAGCCTGTTTCATCCTTCCGTTAACCGTGCTTCTTGCATAAAGCTGACTTTACTTTATTTCATACGATTTCTTGTTGATTCCAGTGTCAGCGGAGTTTTACACATCCACTGAGGTCGCTGGTGTAATATGCTTGTAACAAGCCACTTTCGGCTCTCCGGCCGGACCCCTTGGCGAAGTGATTAGTCTATTGTGCTATGATGCCAGGGGTCCCGGGTTCAAGTCTAGCCTTTGGCGTGATACGATACCTCAATCCGGTATCGAACCAGAGACCCTTTGATTTGGCACGTTCTTTTAGTCAAAAGAACATGATTTAACTAAAAGAGCAAATAATAAGTTCACATGAAAGACTCGAAAGCAGTCACGTGATGCCTCTCAGGGTATGAGGTAATATCTCTCTGTTAGTTCGTCAAATAAAAATCAAAGTTAAGTTTGCACTAAGAAAAAGAAAGTCTATTTTACTTCTTTGCAAACTAAATACTTATATGCCTAACATACTATAATCGATTTCACTAAAATAAATTAAACTTCTTATAATTCAACTTGATCACTCTATTAAAAAAACCGAGCCCGAACTTCCAAAGCCAAGACAAAACACAATCGTAATTGCTATGGTAACAGCCCTTACAAGATAAATATATACAGGTTAATCTTATCCTGACATTATCAGTGATAGGCAAATTACAGAAATTAAGATTAAAGAACAATAAACATTTGTACAAGAGAAAAGGTAATTAATAACAATAAATATTAGTGCAATGGGAAGGACGTGTCAGATTATAAGGAGATGACGTTGTTATGGCGGTATATTTCGTGGGTAGCAATCGGAGAATAGCATATTAATTTTGCGAAGAATAAGACAATTATAATTTTAGCTATGTAATCATTTCTTTTTATCAAGGGCTGAGCCAATACCACTGAACCGATAATCATAGCGATACCGATATTATTACCGATTCTCACCGATACCGATAAAGTTGTTCAAAATAAGCCCGCGTTCCGAAAGTGGCCCAGCTTACGAAAATCATATTAGTATATAACACAGCTAACAGATGGCACTGCATTAATGTACCCAGACCCTCTCAGGTGCACCGTGCAGAAAGCCAACTGTCTCGGGCTGTCAGCAGCCATTTTATGTGACTTATTGTATTCGAGAGCGAGCAGATTACTCGTCGTCATTTTCAGGTAAGTAAAAGTAAGAAATGTGTATTTGTACACACTTGACAGTAATGAATGTTCATATATTATACACATTTTGAAAGCTCATTTTAATTATCTTTTTGATCATGTAGTTAGATTGTAAAAATGTTTTTTTGAGTCAAAGGAATGATACCAATCTTTGTTTAAAAACGTGGTCCAGAAGGGAGTTCCTAAGGTGGCCCATAGCTGATTTGGTTTCATTAACTTCGCTTTTCTGGCACTTTTGGTTAATCGCGAAGATGAGAATGAGTGATGATATGATGAAATTGATGAAGGGACAATCACAAAGAACACCCATAGCCAGACCGGGATTCGAACCCGGGACCCCTCGGCGTCGTAGGAGCTGTGCTAACCACTCCTCCACGGAGGTGGGCCATTCGTCGTTACTGTCTCTGTATAACGCATGTCAACAATCAAAAGATTGACACTAACAATTTTCTCTAATAAGATGTGGAAACGTTAATAAACATGAATAAATATTTTCTTGAGCACAAGCAACGTTCTCTAAGCAAATAAGCCGTGGGCCACCTTTGGGACCCCTGTTCCCAAGGCAGGCCTTGCCCAAGGCGGGGAGCAAGGGGGCCATGGCCCCCCCTCGAACCATGAAATATTTCAATGTGAACCTCTAAAAACCTACAAAAATAACGTGGACGATTTTTCAGATTTTCGATTTTCTTCTTGCAGAAATGAATGGCTTGAAGACTCCACATTTCAACAGTCTACTATGTTTAGTAATTTTAGTTTTGTAACCATTTACGCAAAGCTACCAAACGCCTCAATTTGGTCGAGTATATACCCTTATCTGTGCTTTTTTAACTGCAGTCTTGATGAGAAAATGTCCTTTCTTTTTAGCATTACAGCGAAATTGAATCAACTTTTAGGAATTCATAGTGCCTATGTAATATAGACTATAATACATAAATGTATTTCTTAGAAACAAATTATACTTTGTTTGTAAATAATATGAAAAAATGTTTAAATGTATTAGATAACATTCTATTATTACTGCTAACTTTGCGTTTAACATTTACAGGCAAAGTCATTAGTACTGAATTTCAATGGCCTACATACGGGTTCAATATTTAAAAGCAAAGCCGGTAGTGGCACCTATCGACAAAAAGTGGACTCTCTTTAATTCGAACTCCAAGAACACACATTCCGCCTTGTAAACTTCAGATTTCCATAGGTTTTCTTCATTCTTAATGTAGGTTTGAACTTCCACTTTTTTATGTAATGTTAAGCTAGTATACGCGCCACGCTTCGACACTGACAACTGACAACTTGGCAAATATGAAGACTTTTTCACAAATCACTGGCTAGTTGGGGAGGGAATTCAAGGACGAAAGGGATGGATGAAGTATAGTCTTAACGGAAGTGACGTCACCTAGTGCAGTTCGAAAGCGCCAAGTACACGAGCAATCTAGACCACAGCTCGGAGGACGGATCGTTGCAGGCTTGATCACGTGACTTCTGCACTCGTTGTCAATTTCTTTGAAACCACGGAGGTAGAAAGCCAGCAACACAGGTTAACAGGTTAAATGAACGTTGTAGGTCAGAAAGTTGTTGGCTGAAGTTCTTCTAATGTGTGGAAATGTATGTGTTAGAACATTTCAAAATGCTATGTGATTTCTATGGTTAAAAACAAATGTTAAATCGCGGGGAAAACAACGTGTCCTCAGTTTTATCTACTGATCTTATTTGGCGCTGCAGTCGAAGTGCAATTCGGAAGACTTTCACTTCCAGTCCACGACTTCAAGACCGTTCTCGGAGGATACTCGCTTCACCTTTCGGACACGGCCTCAGTTTTTGTTTCGAAATCCTCGAGTTTTTGAACCAGCCTCACCCTGTACTCTCAAGTATGGTTGTTTCTACAAAGATTTTGAAATGCAAATCGAAGACTGATGACGCCATCTGTAATGTAGCAAGCATCATAGGCGAGAACTACAGAACAGCTAGCGATAGCGACAGCTATAGTAACTGCGATATACAGGGTGTCCCACTCGAAAGGGAACCCATAAATTGTCACGTCACCGGGTAAGTATTTCACCGAATGGTATCAAATTTGGACAGATTGCAGCTCAGTACATGAGAAAGTTAACGTACCAACACTGTACGTCGTAAAGACTGAAGAAGTGGGTCAACAGGCAAGTTCAGCGAGTCGCCGTGTTTCAGTGAAACGTAAGCGGAGAAAGTGTCTTGATGTGACTTTGTCATTGTGTTTTTAACAATGTATCGGTATTATCTTGAAGAGCGCGTGTTTATTGTCAAACTGACACTCGGATGGTACCAACAAGACGGTGCAACGTCACACACCTCGGGAGTGAGCATGGCTGAGGTGGAACCGTTTTTCCCTTACAGAGTCATTTCCAAAGGATTGTGGCCCCAAGGTCACCCGATTTGACCCCACCTGACTTTTTCCTATGGGGTAACCTTAAAGGAAAGGTCTTCAAGAACAAACCACGCCCCCTCGATGAGGTACGGGAAAACATCCGCCGTGAAATCCATGCAGTGACACCCGAGGTTCTAACAGCTACATTCACAAACTTGCAAACGTCGTGTTCAACTGTGTTTACAAGTTGGTGGAGGTCATTTCCAACACCTTTTGTGATATAATTTTTTTTCCCCCACAAATACAGGTAGGTCATGTTCAAATTTCGTTTCCTTTACTCTTCATTTCCATTTTCTACAAAACAAATTCAGGGGTCCCTTTCGAGTGGAACACCCGGTATATGCTAGCAGCACCAAACGTGAGCTACCTAACCTACTCACGTATGCATCTAATAGCAGAAATATACATATAAATTGCTTAGAGACAGGTTAGGTTTTGTCTATTTTTGGTATTAGATGCATACGTGAGTAAGTTAGATAGGTCACGTTAACCGTTCATGTGCTTTTTTTGTAGTACTCTAAATGACTATGACCAAATATGAAAATTTTTATCTACAGAAGTTATAAAGTTTTCTTACTAAAGAAGAAAGTACTTTAGTTGATATGACATTGATTTTGAATGTCTGTTGAAAGGTTACAATTTAATTAGATGTGTGTACTTTCGAATATTTTTATAGGCAGATATGTTCCGTACTATTTAATTTATTCATAAAAGAATTGTAGTATCATATATACACACATATATTTTCAGCGTGTCATAAATAACACTGTAGTGACATCTCTTGATCAGAAATGCAACCATTTAAGTGTGAGATGCCTTACTCAAAACCACTGCCAGAACGGGGAGACTTACAGTCACTGGCAATAAAAAGCGGACACCTAGATCACAGATAAGGGTGTGCTTGTGTGTGTGTGTATTTATATATATATATATATATATATATAACCTCTTGTCTGTGGCTAGATCCTGAAACACTCGCTTAGCAAGGGGTTAGGTGTATTGCCTAACTCTAAGGCGGTGCTATTAGACAACACACATAACGCCTTGCAGGGAAGCGAGTATTTCAGGATGTAGGTGTCCCTTTTTATTGCTGCTGACTGTACATTGAACGTCTCTCGCATATCCCAAGGGAAGAAATCACATGACGTTAGGTGTCCATCAGAAGAGAAGTCAACGCACTGAAAATCACTTGTGTTAAAGCAACTAACAGAAAAAAGAACAGTCTCGGAAGGTCCACAGGAGAGTTTAGTCAACGTTTAACCAGACCAGAGTACTGTTAAAATGTTGTTGATTACAAATACAGGGTGTCTACAATATCGTAGAAACAAAATTCCCTGACTCGTCCATGTTTAAAGTACGATCCGAACCACTATGTGTCTCCACCTGGTATCGACTCCAAAGACAAAAATCGACAAAATGCTATGATAAGAAAATGACTAGGCGCAGTGGCGGTGATTGGATTCCAAAACTGGGTGCCAAGAAGAGTTTACTTTCCCTTGGTGTATAAGGTTTAGCTTAGTATGGGAGCAAAAGTGACAAAAAGGGAGGGGGGCAAGTGCCCCCTCGCCCCACATAATCGCCTTCACCGACTAGGCGAATCATACTCATAATCATACTGAATATTCATCCTAGCGGTGCGATGGTACCTTCACCTAGAAGCATAGCGCTTTCCAAATTCTAAATTTTCAAACTGTAATGTTCAAGTTTACACCTAACTAATTTCTATTTGTAAAATTGGTTTTGGATTAGTATCACAAGATATATAGGCTACGTTTTATGACATTTAACTATCAAACAAATAGAAAGTGTATGGTTTATTTCTTTAAAAAATAAATGACACACCATATCTTTTCATTTTTTCCCAACATCCATAAGAAAAAATATTCTTCAATAAATAACGAGCCTAAAATAACTATCAAAATTCATGTTTTTTAAAATGATAAGAATATAAACTTAATTGCACCAAACATAAAAATTGTAAGAAGTTAATAATTAAGTAGATTATTCAAAAATATAAAATTGAGTCGTAAAATTTACATGCGTTTTGTGTTTACGTTTCACACAGAAACTTTTGTATTATAGCACAAATCGCGAAGATGAGGATGAGATTTGTTTTCTCCATAATTCAAATGAATGAGCTTGAATATCTAGTTATAATATTGGTAGTTTTTAACTGGAAAGAATGTTGGTTCCTGAATGGTCTTTTTATTTACCTAACAGAAGTTTTCCAAATTGTAAAGTGCGTATGAATCTTTGCATTTAATGAATGGCTCAATGTGAAAGTTTTAAAACACACATGGAACGCACATTTTTTCATTGTATATTAAACATTCCCAGCATAAAAACGATAATTTTCACACAAGATATCACTGGAAAATGGTAAAAATAATGGAATTTGCTCAAAATGAATATTGCAAAATCTATGCCATTACAGAAGCGACCACTTCCTGAAATAAATCTTCATTTGGCCAAAAGAGATGCTCGATAGGGTTCAATAGAAATATGCTTAGCGCTTGGAAAAACAGATACTTTTACATACTGTATTGTGCAAATTAATTTAGACCAAAAAATTCATCACATTTGATCATGATAGTTACGCAGCAATCCTTCTCATGTTCATATCGCTTTGAAACTATTGGAAAACGTTTCATTTATTTACAATTATCACATGACCATAGCATAGGCGGAGTTCTGGAGGGGCCAGGGGGCCCCCAACTTAAAAAGACTAAAAAAAATAACACATGATTAAGTTCAGTTACTACATTTTTGTTATGAAGCCATACCGCAAATCTTGACGTTTGGCATGATGGCATGTGCGGTAATTGCGCTGCAACAGTGGGTCTTAGACAATTTGATTGTTGTGTACAGTTTGAAGAAAGAAAAACGTAAAATGACTTTGTGTTGAGTCAACAGTTACTGCTGAGGCTAAGCTTACTATTGTTCCGTAACTTTTTAAAAGTAATACGAGTATTGTGTCAATAAAAAAAAATAATGAAATGCAAAATGCAATAATCGTACTGTTTTGCTTCTTATAAAACTGACAACAAATATACTAATTAATATTTGTTTTCTTAAGCGAGGAAATTTAACATTTTCAAATCTAAAAGGCATAAAACTCAGTGCTTTTAAGTTGTTGTTTTTTTTAAAAAAAATTTCCTGGGGAAGGCCTCCGGACCCCTTATAAACTAGGGCATATTCAATAACCCTCAGGTACATCATATGCTTCTCCCAGAGTCTGCCCCCCCCCCCCCCAAAGCAAAAGCTCAAACTCTGGCCATGCACCATAGGCGTCCACTTTAGGGTGAAAAACACTTTCTGTCCTCCAAATTCCTCAAGAAGTAGGCTATGTACATATTATATATAACAGAATTGTTCTCAATCTTGCCCCCTCGCCCCAAATGTTTATATGAAGTTGCCACCCTCTGTATCATAAACACCCACTACCTAAAACGCTAGGATAAGGAAGCCTCGAAGTTCTTTTTCATACCATATGGAAGCTACGTGTTTGTATTTATGCGTTTGGTAGTTTGTTTCATTCTGTATGCTTTTGTACTCTTCACCTCGGAAAATGCGCACTTTGGCTGTAGCCAGATATTGCACTACTTCTAGCCATAGAAGTATCGTATAAAGTCTAAATATTTGAGAGACCGTTGATTGGCTATGACAGCCTTTAGCCACTCGCTTGCTAAGCGAGAGGAACGTTGTAAGGAAAAGGGGGTAGCTCTGAAGAGCAACGTCGACACTCAAACTGCAAGGGGACCAGCGCCATGAAATAAGAACACACGGACAAATATTTAAAAACACTACCTTTGACTGAACAGGCGGGGTGAGAAAGGACATAAGGAAGGTTCGTTACCTGAAGCTCGTTGGAAGTTCTCGTCCTTGGAAGTCCTTGCTTCGATGTGGCCGTACCCTGTAATAAAGACGGACGCAGGAGCGCTTCTCGGCGCTCCTAAACTCTAGACTCGCGTATACCGATGTTCTAAATACTATTCGTCAACTTTCCGATCGTTCGTTCCTCCTTCTTAATTAATAATAACTAAGAAGCTCTCTCGCGATAAGTGAATTGGCGTTAACTGAAAGCAACTCAGATGGAGTTCTTTCACAACTACTGACTTCGATGGAAAACGGGAAACAACCAAGACTGAGATTTTCTCACGCGGCCTATTTAAGTGAAATTCGAACTATCGGCCGTTACGACGGTTGCTTCGATCGCGTCCTTTGGCAACGGCAATTCTGAGGGAAAACGCTGATTCCTGATTTCATTTTCTAGTGCAATGTCAGCGGAGTTTTTCCAACTCCGCTGAAGGTCGCTGTCGCGATGAGCTTTTAAGAAGCCCTTTTTCAATGCTTCAGCGGGACCCCTTTTTATAACGTGATTAGCTTATTTATTTATGATGCCCGGGTCCTAGGTTTGATTCACGTCTGCGGAGGGACGGTATTAACTAGATCATATTTCAAGTTTTAAATAAGAGATAAATTTGACAGGTATTATTCATGAACATATTTTCTAACGATATTCCTTTTCTTATTCAGTAAAGTAAATCCAAAAACAGTGAATGAGTGAAACTTATTAGAGGATAATTTGTGACTCTTTCTAGAGGGAGATACCCGGTAGAGGCACATGGCTCTGTGATTTGGATCCCACTTTAAACAGTAGGTCCAGTCCCGATTAGCCTTACTGTGCATAAAGTGGACTTAAAACCATAATTCAATCAATCATTTCAATCTTTCTAGAGGGTACAAGAAAAATGTGCACGGAGTCAAGACAATAAATTGCTTTTTCTTATTGAAGCATTCGTATTTTCCGAAACAATTACGTCTTGAATTTGTTTGGGTGGGCAATCGGGTGAGCAGAAGAATTTTTGGGTGGGCGCATGCCCACCCTCGACCACCCGTCGCGCCGTCATAGATTTCACCGCGAAACCATTATCTATTGTTGACAAGAATGCTAGCATAGCAGATTCATTGTCTGTAGTCTAGATTTAAAATAAACAGATTAAAAAACAGACGCAATACAGATTAACGGAAAACCTTTTGTATTTAACACAAGAAGGGAAATTGTAGCAATATCGAATATATGTCCGATAATGTGGAAATTATATGTAAAAATTACTAAACTGTTTCGTGATTGTATTCAATTCGCGAAGATAATACAAAAATAACATTGATATTAGCACTTAGGAAGATTTGTACCGAGTGGCCAGAATTAAAGTTATCCAGCTCAGAACCCTCTGTAGCCTGTTTGGGGCATCGTAGAACTCACTATGCAGACCGCGTGGAAAAGGATGGCGATTAAAAAAAAATAGTTCAATTTTCCACCACCAGGTTGAAATGTGGCGCTGTAATAATGAATATTGAAAAACATAAGTGATTTAGCTGAGTTATTAATTAGGAAGACATTTGTTAGTGGCTGGAAGTTGCGAGAAAATAATCTCTCGTTTATTGCAAGATTGCAAGGTAAAGGCAAATCCATAACTAATTGGAGCAGTTTACGTCATTATTACAACCCATCATGGAAGTACAGCGACACATTTCAACCTGGTGGCGGAAAATTGAACTATTTCTTTCTTTATCGCCATCCTCTTCCCCATGGTCTGCATAGTGGATTCACCAAATTTCAGAGTTCTACGATACCTCAAACAGGCTACAGAGGGCTCTGAGTTGGGTAACGTTAATTCTGGCCACCCGATATCTACGTATAAATAAATCCGACATTGGGCAAACAACATAAGCAGCGTAGGCTTTAACAACGAGTTTTGTAAAACTGAAAAAAATTACCCTACGTTTCTGTTGTGAAGAAATGTGACAGCACCTAAACGCACGGGCATGTAAATAGGCGGCTGGGCAGAATTGCGCTGGTGCCACATATGGGAAAAGCAAAGCGAGAGCGGGGAAAAAGTCGCTGGTTCCCGCGCACTGTGTGGCAACGTCAACCAGGCTGCGTTGCCTAGTTCGAGCGTGAGGCCGACCTCTCTCCGGAGCACTTTTGTGTCATCCCTGACCTTTCGAGGAAATACTGTCAGTTTGTATCACATGGATTACAAAGACCAACTCTACAACGAGATCTAACACACGGGGTTGTGCTCCGACGTGGCAACAGCGCGAACTTCTGCCACCCGCCTAATTTCATCGCCGTGTGTTTAGTATATACATCCTTACAACTTAGCTTTCTGCTAATGCGCTACATAACTACTTTTCGTGATTGACGATAAAATATTATAATATTTTCCTATAGTTCACAGAAACTACGAGAATATATTTGATTAAGTAGAATTGTTTTCAGTTTAAGTATAGCGAGATTGAAGGGAGTAGCGGTGTAGAAAGAAATAGAGACATTTGAATACGGAAAAAAGAGGGATAGAGAAGTGATGGGACAAAGAAGAGTATGGTAGAGCCGAAAATGCTGAGCCACACTCTCGCACGGACGTATTTAGGAGGTGGAGTCCAGGGGCCCGGACCCCCCACCCCGAAAGACTTACCAAGTACTAAAATAAAATAATGAAAATATATTTTTTAGCATTTGTTGTACTATAATAATCCATGGTTATGTATTTCCTAAGAACTTGGAAGACAAGGATAATTAAATTCATTATATTGATATCACACTGCTTTGAAGCACAGTACCAAAGAAGATTAATGCAAAATACTACTCATGAAAATATGCATAAAATATGAATCAGGAACATCCTTTTTATTATTCAATAAATATCCAATTCTTTATCTAGTTTACATAAATTTCCTTGTTTTTATACAAATTTGGCGATCTCAAGTACACGCAAACTAGATATATTTATATTCTTGTACCATCTTTTTAAGTATTCATGTAAGAAAAATGCAATATCAAAAAATACATCTTTTAATTAATATTTAATTTAATTATAATTGAATTTAATTAATTTAAACATTATTATTATTATTATCATTAATTCTCAGACACTTGGTTCGAGTCCGTCTCCCGAAATATATTTCTAGTGCCTGTTTGGAACTTATGCAAAATTCGAAGCTTTCGTTGATTTTGTACCAGTATTATATGGAAAAAAGAAGAAATTTGTGAGTAGGCCTACATAACGGGTAGACTACTTTAATATTTTGATGTAATTTTTGAATATATTAGAGCAAACCTCTGATAAATTTATGCTTATAATTGAAATGGAATACTCACCCACTAATATTAATGAATATTTTGAACTACTTTTAATTGTTATAATTTTCAAGTATCGGTATCCGTTCAGCCCTAAGAGAGCTTAGGAGGGAGGAGCCATCACAACAATGAAAACAGAATCGCAGAACACCTGAAAATGATCCTTCCACACTTAATCCCGCCCGAAAACAATTTATCGGCTACGCCACTGGATGAGAGGCTGAGTGTACTCCAGAGCAGCTAATAAAAAAAATCCCATCTGAGATCACCCAGCCCTGGAAATGAACTTGGGTGTTCTACCGCGTCCCTAAACCACGGGACATGTGGTATTTAATAATACTTAACAGCTGATGTAAAATATTGGTACTACTTTACTATACCTGAGACACCTGGGAATGATGTCTTTCGCACTTTTTTACATTGCTAACGTACAATTATGCATTCCGGAACACTTATTTAGGTGAAATAATGGAATTTGTAAGGAAAATAATGTTTCTTGCTACGGGGTTCACACGTACCACGCATTGTACTCTCGTCCACAAAGCAAATGGCCGCGCAGCAATAGCGCGTATAGTGCTCTCGTGTAAAAAGCAAATGGCGGGAGCAGGAATAGCACGTCGGAGAGAGATTTTAGTATAAAACCACATGGATTCGCATTAAAATGGACCAAAACTACATTCTGGAACATCAACAACGCTCCAGAAAATGAATTCCGTAAGTACTTTCTCCTGTAAATTTGAAGGAATCCGTCTCAGGTATAGTAAAGTGTTACCAAAATATTTATTTCAGTGACGTCATAAGGTTTTTATTACTAAAATCAATGATATCACTTAATCCTGCACGATGAAAGAACTTGGAATTTTATATTTTTCCCTTTTGCGTCGGAATACAGATGAACCCTTGAACCATTCAGGTTCATCCTGCCATGGCGACAGGAAATTCATGTGGTACACAGCATTGCCAAATTAATGCCTCAGAGCAACAGTTTCCGGTTTAGGAACTCCTAACTTAATCTTGGGTGAGGATTAAGTGACATGTCAACACATATACAATTGACTCATAAATTACACATTTGCAGAAATTTACAAAACAATATTTCTAAAACATTTAACTATAAGATCATTGTACTCACATTACCGCAGGTCTAGATGTCTCGCAGACTCGAATTCTGAAATTATAATTCATACGAATAATTTAAACACCACACACCATATTTTCTATTAGACTACATTCAAGTTGATACCATAGCAGTGAAATATATAACAATTCATTGTTGCCATGTTAGGCTTCCTTCAACGTTCATTGTTGCAATCATACTATGTTCACTTTCTTGCCCATTTATAACATTTTCAAAAATCTGTATAAACTACATTTTATGAGGTTAAGAAACGAAACTCATGCATTATTAAAACATCGCTTGAACTACATTATAATAAATAAACATTTGAAACATAGTGCGAGGCTTTGGAAAAGGAGAGAGAGAAAACAAGTCTTTACGCAAGTAGTGACTCGAGAGGGCTCTACCAATGCTCTGATGAGAGGGAACGGGATTGCGTGGAGGGAGAAAAGCGACTGCAGTTACCAGCCTTTGCTGCAGCAACGTTTACGGCTTCGCTCCGCTCATTTGATTTCTCCCCTTCTCTATCGTTATGCGCGGCTTTGCTCCAGAGATTCCAGGAATAGAGTACAAAATAGTATAGGTTACAGATATTTTATAACTACGATATAAACTCGTAAAGTTAGAAGTTTCGAGTTGAAATTTTCATAGTAACTAGAATTGATGAGCTGTGTATTTACGACTGACTTTGGCTATATCGGCGTAGGCAGAGAGATACATTTCCGTAATTGCCACCTAGTCGTCATTTGAGCGGTCGAAATAGAACGCGAAGAGAATGACGTGAAGTAGCTAAGCTCCTCCCCTTACTACTGCCCAGCCGTCCTTGGTCAGGCATCACCCGCAAAGATACAGCTCATCAACTGTAGCCACATAGAATAGGAGGACTGATCTCATATAACATTTAAACAAAATCGATCTACAGTGCGATGAGACTCCCCCCGCTCCCATCTCCATACTTTTCGTACAGAGTACGATTGAATGTAAGAACTTGTTAACTTGAATTGTGAAATGTGATGTTTTAGCTCAAACAGTGAGTATTATACAAGTATCGTGCTTTGTAAAAAAGTGAAATAATGGAAATTCGTCAAAACTTGAAATTGATTTTGTTGCATCTAGTGAATGCAATCGACTCTTATGTTCGTATTTTCTTGTTTTATAAAAATAGCGTTTGTTCGTTTAAGATAACGTGTTAAATTTTAAAAACTATCCTGAGAGATGACTTAGTGTCATTATGGATACTCAATGCTCTCTCTCGCAGATATTAATAATGTTTGAACATGTGTATAACTATACTTTGAGTGTTTCTCGTGGCTATATTTGATTGGTTAAAGGATTTAATAATTTCTTTGCAAATCAGAAACGAAATAATACCTCTCTCAAATTGGGAAAACAAGTAAAATGAATCGCAGAAAATGTTATACAGCCTCTCTCCCAATCCATAGAAGATAATGTTCGAACTATGTCTGCCACCTATGGACGTTTTTTGAAGTACCAGCCGTCTCTAAAACGGAAGTAATTGTCTAATAAATTGGATTGGATTGATTTGGTGTTTTAAGTCACTTTATGCACAGTAAGGCTAATCGGGACTGGATCTACAGTTTTAAAGTGGGATTCGAACCACTATGTGCCTCCACCGGGAATCGAACCCGGGACCCCTTGATTACAAGGCCAAGACGCTACCACTGCGCAATCGGCGAGGCCCAATTGTCTAATAAAGTACAGGGACAGCCATGCTGGACTGAAATACGAAAACTGCGGGCTTAGCAAGATAGGAACACATTAGAGGTAGCATTTTCTGGAAATTCCGAGCAGGTTCTACAAAAAAGTAGGTCTGTCTCGGGAATCTGTGGAGCAAGGTCGCCAATAACGGTAGCGAAGGGGAGGAAGCGAGTGTGCGGAGTAAAGCAGTTCTCGCAGCTACAAACGGCTGGTAGTTGCAATCTCGTTTTTCCCTCTCACGCGTTCGTTGTCCGAGCACTCTGGAGTCTTAACTAAGCAGTCGACTTGCAATATTCGCTTTCTCCAGAAATTACCGGGCAGAGTACCGAGCCTCCAATCTGATGGGGCTGCAGCCTCTCCCGAAATTTTGAAAAAAAAAATCAAATTAAAGAAGTAAAGAACTGTGGAAATAAAGTGGTAAACGCAAACCCATCTTAAAGTGACCCCGGATTACCAATTTTCTGGTTCTACACCTTTTAATCCTCAGGGTAAAGATAGTAATTACGAAATACGCGCCAAAATATACGGTACTGAAATGAAAAGATCAACAAAAGTATAAGACATGTTACAATATAGTCACTGGTCTATATGCAACCCAAATAACAATCGTGCCTTCTGGGTTGCATAACCGTCATGAAACCTTAGGTTAGGTTAGGGCATGTGGAGTGGACGATTGTCATTTGGGTTGCATATAGACCAGTCACCTTTTTCAAACTCGGTCCACCTTCACGACCGCTTCCGTATGAGCGGAAATAATGCTCAACTATGAATACTTTTTCCTCCGTCGAGAGACCCATTTCCAACAACAACTGCACAACACAACTTCCTTTTCACTATTGCGAACACGTGCAGCTGGAGCTATGCCTCGTCGACAAACGCAACCACGTGTTCGAGATGTGCGAGTTTCAGTACTCTATATTTTGGCGCATACCGTACTTGATTCTGTACCCCTCTAGAACGCAGCCAGCACGGCTAATATCCATATTTTCAATTTCAGCCCCCTCCGAATAAAAATCTTGCGTACGGTAGTGGTCACATCCATATAATTCTCTCAGCTTTTGCTGAAAACTCCTAAAATTTGAAAAGAATTCAGTGACAGTGGCAGTATAATAATATTTTACAATTGTTATAATAAAATTAGATTAATTTATTTTAAAATTACAATCTGAAATGACAGTACAGGGATAAGTAACTTTTCATCGGAAAACAACATTTCTGTTAAGAAGGCAAATAGAAACTTACAAATATGCTTGAAATTTGAGTTAAAATTGCAACTAAAATATAGCACAATATGAAGACGTCACAGATTTTCTTTCTTATTTAAGTGTGAAGTGTAGAATCAATATTGTTTGTATTTTTAGATTTTTAAATGCAGAAGAATCTACATTAGTAAATTACCTAAATTTGGTGTCATAATACGACATCTACACAGGCTGTCTGTACAAGGCCGGTACAGAAGTTCCGTTTACGTAATCGTTGTTTGGTCATGTTCATGAATATCGCAACTCAATATTAGTAGAGGAAACGAACGGGAAAAAAAGGCCTAACCCTGAAATAATTGCAACAAAAATGTTTTTTGTGCCAGATTGTGCGGAATAGTATAGTGAATAATATATTAAAAATCCGCCATCCAAATGTTTTGGGAAAATCCGCCATCTTGGAAAATGGCAGCAAAAATTCAACAAAAAAATTTAAAGATATTAATATCTCGGAAACGGTTATTTGTACATAAAACGTGAAGATAACCAAAACGAAAGAACAGAAACTTTTCTAAATTATGGATTTTATTTTATAGAGCTACCATAAATCTTAATTGAATTAGCAAGATTCAAATATTGTCTTTAATTTTTAGAATTCGCGTTAAAGTTGGTTTCTGACACAAAAAACAGCAAATATGTAAGAAACCGTGTAATTTATGACATAAAGTTACTGAACCAAATTCTTAGCTTATAATTTCCTCTAGAATTTAGTTTTTATTTCGTGCCTTTAGAGTCAGGGGTTGAGGAGATATGGGGTTTAATGCAGAGTCATGTGTTTCCCTAAATTTACGTGTTCCATTTCTTATGATATTTATTGGTTGATTGATTTGCTTTATTTTACTTCGCTTTTGTGCCACTTTTGGCAAATATGCGAAAATGAGAATGAGCGATGATATGATGAAATTGATAAACGGGCACTCACAAACATGCATGCCCAGGTCGGGATTCGAATCAGGGACCCCTGACGTCGTAGCGCGATTATGATATTGGCGAGAACGTAATACATTGTTTTCTGCAGTGTTCATTCACGAGGCGTTTGTTATTTACATGTTGCTTTTGTTGACTAAAAATGTATGCACTGCAACGTCCGCGCGCCGGAGCGCTGCACACTACACCACGGAGCGGTGCAAAAGTGTACCCATATATGCTAGCTTGTAGCCAGCCGAAGGCATGGACTCAAGGTATCTCAGGGCTTGCGGGGTTTAGTATGGAAAGGTCAAAGGTCAACTTGTAAAAGTTTATTTATATTTATACACGCATGTAAATAACCAGTTTAGCAAATACGCTCTTAAATCCTCAGTGAGGTACCTGGGCAATATTAGTATTCTTATCTAATTTAGGGGGAAGCAACTAGTACAGGTAACCAATAGGAACCTTGGTAGCCGTCACGTGCCACGCCGTCTGGGGACAACATGCGAAAGCGTCAATAGCGAGGGACGGACCAAGGGGCCCGCGGTTTCTCAAAGGTGTTGGTCTGAAAGGACGCCGCAAAGTCAATCCAGCTACGACAAGGGAACGGTTCGGTCCCTTGGTATGTCCAGTCAGTAGCAAGAGACGGCAAGGTACAAAGGGTAGGTCTGGAAACTCCCAGGAGACTTGGGCTTGGGCCGCCACGACCCAAGGGTAGCACATCAAGCTCTTATGGGGCAGACCAGGTAGGTAGGAAAACTGCTTTATTTTATTCTCCTCCTTCCTTCTCAAGGAAGCTATTGGATCCTGGTAGGGGAAACTTCCAGACTAGATCTGGAAACCAGGTCTTTCGCAGTCGGCATCTGGCAGTCGACTGAGCTCCGGGATTTTTTTTTTTTTTTTGACGTCAGGATTTGTGTATCCCAGCATATTGTTTATTTAACATTAACTGGAATCGACAATAATTTACAATATTGTTACAATAATTACTTTTCTTTACATCAATATTTTACAAAAACTAACGCAACTGTCGCGTTAGTACAATATACAATGTTCCCAGAAAATCCCCAAAATCTACTCACTACTACATATATATGAACATTCACAATCACAATCATTACATTAACTTGATTGTCATTTCATTTATCTGGTTTATATAAACAGTCATGGACGGGGAAGTGAAACCCTCTCTACTCTGGGTTTTATTTGACCTATAGCTTGCACTAATGGGTTTGGATGCATCGTAATCCGCCTCCACAGGTTATCCCGGGCAATATGTAGTAAATCTTCAATCCTGGGCTGGTCCATGTCTTCGTGGAGTTGTTGTATACGTGTCGCTAACGGGTAATGTCCAATGTATCTGAGTGCTCTGTTTTGTACATATTGCAATTTCTGTAAATGCGTTTTAGCGGCCTGTAACCATGTAGGGCCGGCATATAATAATGTAGGTCTAATCATCATTTGATACAGATGGAGTCTTGTTTCAATTGACAACGCTGGTGATCTTAGTAGAGGCATGAGGTATCCTGTTCTTTGTTTTACCGTAGGGACTGGCGTCTGGAATATTTGGAGTTTGATTTTCTCCCTAGCTCCACTCGATGCAAAAACTATGGTGTTGCTTTTTGTTGGATTTATTTTTATTTTCCATTTCTGAGTCCATTTTATTAATTCTGGCACATACTTGTTAATTCGTTTTTCGCAAATGGACAGTAATTTTGCATGTACTAACAATGCAGTATCATCTGCATATGTTGCTAGTAATCCTTCTTTCGGATATGGAATATCTGCCGTATATAATGAGTATAACGTAGGGGAAAGGACAGAGCCTTGAGGCACCCCTGCTTCAATAGATCTGGAAGTAGATTTCTGGCCTTGCACAGTTACTATAAACTTTCTGTTTTGCAGATAATTCATCATAACTTTTAAGTAGCACTGAGGTAGCGGAAGTTGTTGTAATTTGAGCATTAGTCCACCGTGCCATACTCTATCAAATGCTTGCTGCACGTCCAGAAATAGACCAGCGACACGATGCTTTCTGTTGTTATGAACAGCAATATAGTCAACGACTCTGACAAGTTGTTCGGTAGTACCGTGATTTTTCCGAAAGCCAAATTGGTGGTTTGGTATTAGCTGATGTTCGTCTATAATAACTGTGAGACGCTGGCACAACACCCTTTCGAAAAGCTTACTAACATGAGATAATAGACTTATAGGCCTATAGTTTGTCTTCTCGTGCGGATTCTTTCCCATTTTTGGAATAGCTATGATCTTTGCCATTTTCCATTGTGTTGGAAAATAGCCCAGTCGTATAATGTTAGTAAAAAGTTTGGCAAGATACACAAACCCCTTTCTTGTGAGATTCTGAAGTGCCGCAGGTGGAATACCATCTAGGCCAGGTGCTGCTTTCGGTTTAAGCTTCTTTGTCAGCCTTTGGACTTCACGAGGTGTTACGTGTGGAGCATCAAGAATCGATGGAAGTTGTAGAAGTTGGTCGGATATATTTTGAACCTCTTGCTCTGTTTCTTGATCATTAAGTTCTGCATTAAGTTTGAAATGCGTTTGGAATTGGTCTGCAAGAGTTTCCGCTATTTCCTGAGGATTCACTATAGGTCCTTCTGGAGAATTTAAGGAATTCAACGTTGGCTTATCTCTTGCATTGAGAGTGCGCGCTAACTTCCAAAATTGCCTATCTTGTGGTTCCAGTTTTCGTAGACGTTCATCCCATTGGGAGGTCCGCTCTCTTACTAGGAAATTATGTAATTCTTTGGCAAGCAACCTCCATTCGTAAAGATGGTGGGGTGATTGAGTTCTATACCAGCGACGTCGGGCCCATCGTGTCAAACAAAGTAAAATTTCCAGTACTGGAGAAGTGTTTGGCGTAGGTAAAGTAGATATGGTAATCGTTGTTCGGCTCCAAGATGTTTTAATAACCTCTGTAAAGTTGTTTACGGCTTCATCGATCTCCTCAGCCGTATTCATTGATTGATGGAGGTTCAGTCTCATATGTGATTGCCGGCGAAAAGCATTCCAATCTGTTTTGGGTTCCTGTAGTGCCTGGAACCTATGATAGTAGATGCCCTGGGCAATAGCTGCGATAACAGGGAGATGATCCGAGGTAAGAGCGTCTTCAACGTATGGTGCAGTACTAATGCCTACTCCTTTGTTCAAAAGTACGTCTAAGACATCAGGTGTTCCTCTACCCCTAGGGTAGAAAGTAGGGTCCAATGGAGCAGATATAGAAAATTCAGTATCTGGCAGCGCTTGCAGTAGAATATTTCCAGACGGGTTAGATATTCTGGAGTGCCATATAGGATGCTTGGCATTAAGATCGCCTCCAACAATAACGTTGGATCCCAGTGTGTCCAATTGTAGTACGTCTTGATAATCCAGCACTGTAGCTGGAGACCGATACGTTGCAACTAATATCAGATCTTCTGAAGTAGTATGCACCTTAATTGCAATTGCCTCAATTGATGTAAATGTGGGTAGTGCTATTCTTGCCGCGTTGATTCCTTGTCTTGTTAATATGAGAAGTCCGCCTTTTCTTTGTCGGAGTCGGTCTTCACGGAAAATTCTATAACGAGAGATGGTCCATTTCATATGTGGATTGAAGTGAGTCTCGTTAATTAGTGCAATATCTATATTTTTATTGCAAAGTAGATGAGTGAGTTCAGGTGTCTGATTTGCTATGCCATCGGCATTGTATATCAGCAAATTGATACGTTGAAGCAAATTATGTCGACTAAAAACAGCCATCAGATTGCATTTCCATCAGTATTTGTATTATGATTGGTATTATAGACATTCCCGAGGTTTCTTGGGAGATCTTTTGTAGTCCTCGGGATACATGTTGCCATATCTTGGTAAAGTTCCATGTATTAGCCAGATACAGGAGTATTTGAAGACCTTGGCCAGCTTGCCCAGTATTTGTTGTAGGTTGGTGACGTTGTCCCATTCGTGACTGTGGGTCAGCTCTGTATGCATAAGATGTATAACGTGCTGCTTCAGTGGGCCTGATAGATGTTGAAGCTGGAGCTGGAGCTGAAGCTGCTGGAGCTGTAGTGCTGGTTCTGACAGGTTGTCTGGCAGTTATCATCTGAGGTTTTCTCTGTTGTTGATCTATTACAGTGAAGATCCGACAGCCTCTAAAGTTTGCGGGATGTTCTCCCCCTAAGTTCGCACACGTGGGGGGATCATCCCTCTTCTTCTGACATTTATATGCTTCATGTGGTTTACCACATTTAACACAGCGTGGTATGGTAAAACATTGTTGCTGGGTGTGGCCTAGACGTTGGCATTTATGGCATTGTATGACTGTTGGGGGCAGATATTCTACGACCTCAATCCTATAGATGTTAATACTTTCCAAATCGTAGATCGTTGATGCTGCTGGTGATCTCTTGAGAGTAATCAGGAATAGCGGTATGTTCTTCCTTCCGGGACCTTTTGGGTTACGCTGGCTCATTTGGTGAACAGTCATAACTTCAAATCCATAATCAATGAGCTCCGACATGATGAACTTCGTATCTAGATCTATAGGAAGATGTCGAATGACAACCCGAAGTGGACGATTTTGACGATTCGGAGCTATGGCGAATCTTTCTCTGTTTGTTTGAAGATATGTTTTCAATTTGTTGAAATCATTTGATGAAGGACATTGGAAACGTTACTATCCATTGTGTAACGCACCCTTGGGTTAATCTTGGTACTTTCGATACTTTTCATGACAAAATTATGAGGTGCCGGTTGATGATATACATAGATCAACGGCTCTCTGGTAGGTTTTGGTGTGGAAACGGAAGGTATTTCGTTTTCTCCCTCTGTTTGAATCTGCATATTTTCAGGTGGTAATTCCGGTTGGTCTGATGTGAACGCATCATATCTATTTGATGTTTCAATTGTTGATGGTGGATCAGCAGTCACAGTACTGGCCGGAACTGTCTTTCTTGGAGGTACGAGTTGAAACCCATCGGGATCAACGGTCTTGTTTTGTGTGGATTGCATATAACGTTCTCTTCTATCCGTTGGCTTCATAAATAACTTTTCGGAAGATCTGGAATATACTCGTCGTGGTAGGCGCATTTTCTCTCCTTGCGATTTGGGGATGACTCCCGTGTGAGCGGATACTCTTCTCTCTTCATTTACAACAGAATCTAATGTGTAACCGTACTCCGATTCAGTGCCCTGAGGTTCCCGGTTGCCGATATTGTTCATTTCGGAATCGCTAAGGCGTTCTATATCTATCATTGGTTGCCTCGATAGCCTATCAGAGGGAGGAATTGGGAACACGAATTGTCCCCCCTGAATGGTTGAGCTCGTTGACCTATCGGATGATTGGGTTGTTGAACGTCTTCCATTATTTCCCTGGACGGAGTCGGGTAGGTTGAAGTTCCTCACTGACATCGCGCGAACGCGTGTCTATGCCGCGGCGATCTCGACGTTCGATGGTCTGGAGCTTCGTTGGGCACCGTGAGGTTTCCACTCCAGATCCCTTCGGACAGAGGAGCTCCGGGCCTCGCTGCTTTGTTTATATACTGTTTGGTGGCAGCACTGAGGCGGGTGGAGAAGATCGGAACTAAGTCGGCTACAGCGTTGCAAACTCCCTTCAATTCACGAGATGCAACTCGTGCGTTATAAAATATCAAGTTTAGCATTGTAAAAACCACTAGCATGTGGCGATATAAACTTAACACTTGTGTGCTAAACTGAATACGTTACATTAAAGAAATTACAAGATAAAGAGATTCAACAATGCAAGTTACAAATTAAACAACAATTACTACACAAAAGATAACTGAATGCGTAAACCACGCAGGGCATTTAGCATGCTTTCTTTAACCAAAACGTGTGTGCCATAACAATATATGCTTCATGCTTAACAACAATGCACTCAAAATTAGATAAAAGATAAATCAAAAGCGTAAGCCTCTAGGACATTTCGCAAGCATTAATAATTATATATTAAAGAATATGGCTATCACGCAGGATAGCTAAATGTGATGACCACGCAGGGTCGTTACAGCACACAATAGCGGCGATTAGGTGTCTTAACTGAGCAGGGGGGGGCGACAACTGACTGCAATTAGAGAGAATCGTATTGAAAATGGAGTTCTGGCAGATGATTTTGGGTCAAATCCACTGATAGACAAGGCTTAGCATTAAGAGACCATAGTGCGGGGACAAAACGTGTATATAGGTGGGGGAACAGCTCCCCATGCCCCCCATCCGTAATCGCCGCCACTGTCAATACACTGGACTAATATGATATGGTAAAATACTGTTCTAAACCGGTCACTTTGCCTTAGAGTCCATTGCAGAATTTTTGTAGATACCTGGTGCTAACATGTTAAATTTAATCATTCCCTCTACATACAGACGTGCACTTGTAGCACAGGTGTTTGCCTCTGATGCAGCAAAAGGAGAACATTTGCCTAACTGACTGAAGACGTAAACACCACTTCCCAACACGCTGGGGTTTAATGAAATTCCGAAGAATATCGAGCATCCTAATGTATTGCAGCCTGTTATCTTTCAGAGTTGAACCAAATGAAGATAAACTTTTTTTTAGCACATCAGAGCTTGAATTTACATTAGCGTGTGCTTCAGAATTGAGTAGGCCAACAATTTATTGAACGTATCTCAGAAATATGCTCATTTGCAATGCACTTTGCTACTTCAAGTAGCGTGAAGAGTGCTGCATGAACTTTGAAATGACCCCTTGTGCCTCTGGCTATGGCTTTTTCGAATTGATTTCTTTTGATTACATCGTTTTTCTCCCAAGTTTGGCTAATTGCGAAGATGAGGACTGATGGTAATATGGTGATATGGATGAAGGGGCAATATGGACGACAACACGAGCCCCACAGAGGATTATACTGACTCTTGAGTCCAGACGCCAGGGCCTAGCTAGTCTGAAAAATGCAGTCCAGGGTGTACTACGTGGAAGGGAGGTTGACAATTGGGTGTACTACGTGGAATAGTCACCCCTTACACTGCTTGGAAGTGAGGCGCTCTTCCGGTGATCATAGGTTTAACAATATTACCTCCATAAATGATCTCAATGATTTGTTGAAGACCTGAATCTGCCAATAGATAAACACCACATCTCAGGAAACTCATCTTGACGTGAAGACCACCCAGACTTAGTATGGGTTACTTCAGAGGACTATCCGAGTTCTCATTGGCTACGATACAGAGTGCTTTCAGAAATATTGGTTGATCAAATATGATGATGTTTGTGTGATTTACCTCTTCGATTGCCTTACAAATACAGTGCAATATGGATTAAATGCATATCTGGAAGTAAAGAAATCGCGGATGAGTGATGATATGATGAAATAGATTAATGAACACTCACAAACGAGGCCAGGATTCGAATCCGAAACCCTTGGCGGCGTAGCGCGATGTGATAACCACTCCACCACGGCAGTCGGCTGTTGTAGTTTTTGAGTATCCCTTCAATTTTATCATACCATCACTTATCCTCATCGTCACGATTAGCCAAAAGTGGAAGAAAAGCGACGCTAAATAATAAAAATCAACCAATCTAACACAAAGTTTCGAGCGAACGTAGGGGAGAGTTGCATAGTACCGGAGAGTTTCTCTGTATCCACGCTAGTTGTCATACACGTACAGCAATGAAAATATAAGACACACTTGTGTGGCGCTACTAAATTTGGAGTAAGCGAAGTCACAGATGACGTCACAACAGGCCATTGTGTTGCGGCTTCTGTACGTTGGAAAAAGAAAGTGAAGGATGGAAGATAATTTGCAACAGAACAATCTTTCCTCAGGGATGAGTTTCATAAATCGTAATAGGTATTTTTTAATTTATGATTAAGTAAGATAGAAAACTATTAACAACCTTTGTTACCGTGTTAACTGTACGTCGTCTGTGAGCGAATTTCGAAACATGTGAATGTGGCGCAGTACCGGACATTTGGTCTGCTCCCAGTACCGGACAGATGAAAGTAAACATCATTCGTTTTAGAATTGCGTAATTGGGCGTTTTACTTCCTTTCAGTTGGAATATCACATTATGAATGAAATAAAAGAGGAAGGGAAGTGGAATGAAGAAGACATGAAAAGTGCAATGCAAAAAATGAGGACAAATGTATTGTCGATTAGGAAAACGTGAACTTCCTAACTGCATAGGTCAGTCTACCTGAAGTTCCTGTGTAACGCTATTCCTCGCTCGCAAAGGAATAGGAGTGAGATTGTGTGCAATTCGTTTTTCGTTTGTTTCCTTTTTTTGGAGAAGTAATACGTCACCAGTTGTTACGACCTTACTTATTTTGTAACTTTGCAATTCCGTGTTAAAAGAAAATTTGATATAGTGTTACCTCAAGTCATTGTTAATGTCCGTGATACTACATGTTGTGACGCAAATATGAACGCGCCAATCAAGGCGTTGTTGAACTAATGTATTCACCTTTCTGTAACTATCTAATGAAGACAGCTCGCTTAAGACAACGGGCATTTATTATGATGTAAATATAGATTTGCCAATCAAATATTATCCATGTTTGATGAACTAACCTAATTGTAATTAAATAATGGCGGAACATTTAAATTTGTATATTTCCAAAACGTAAGATTTTATCAACGTTAAAGAAATAATAGTTAACTCAAATGAATATGTAAACTTTCTTTGTAAATTATTAATAGCCAAACTATGTATTTTTCAAATATCTTTCTGTTGTAATTTGGAGTATTGTAATAAGAAATTACCTAAAGACAGGTGTTCGAGGCTGGAACTTTGGGTATAAATACGAAGTAGTTTGGTCCGTGAGGAGCTCTGTTCTGGTGTCAGTCTAGGAAGAAGTGAATAGGTGCAAGCCGCTCTTCTGTAAAACCTAGACTGGCCAAATAGGAACGGTCTAATCTAGGAAGAAGTGAATAGGTGTATGCCGCTCTTCTGTAAAACCTAGGTTAGCCGAATGGGATATAAGTTCCAATTTAGGAAGAAGTGAATAGGTGCAAGCCGCTCTTCTGTAAAACCTAAATTGGCAATCTCGGGTGATAACTCAAAGTCTAGGAAGAAGTGAATAGGTGTATGCCGCTCTTCTGTAAAACCTAGGTTTTGGCCACCCTAGTTTCACCTTTCTAGTAAGTTCAAAATTATCTATTAACAATTGATCTCCAAGTTCCAGTTATGAATTACCTAACCACTGGCTGTAAGTATTCAAGCAGTAAATATACATTTCATTAAAACTTCATGACTGTGGTTGGATTTGTTCTACACCTACCCTGAAGATAGGTTTCATTTGACCCTCAGAGCCTCAATGCTCTCGGCTATAGGAGTAAAGGGTGAGGAAAATTGCTAGGAACGTAACAGATCCTTTTTGGCGCCCATCGTGAGGACCACGACAGTATAGAACTTCAACCACCGACGTTGGACACGTAACAGATTCTTCTTGGCATACAACGTAGAGGCTCGACAATTGAAGAATCCAGAAAGACGACTATTACGGAAGAGGTCCTCGTTAGAATCGAAGTTGCAGTTGCGCCGTAGAAGCTGAAGAATCCTGACCACTCCAGTCGAAGAAGATGACCAACGACGAGTAGAAGATTTCTATAAGAAGCAATAACTTAAAGACTTCATTAGTTTGAAAAGATTCTTCAAGAAAAAGGACTCACATTTTAAAAGTGTGAAAACTCAAATATTAGTATTTAGTCATGTCAAAAAGGTATTTAAGGGGAGAACAAAGAAAATTAACCATGGTGACCTTCAAGTGCTGCTCTGATGACTCCAAGTCCGAAGAAGGAACAGTCAAATGTCAAGGATGCGAGTGTTTGTTCCACTTGAGTTGTTTGAAAATGGATGCCACGAATGAAGATGTTGATAGAACTAGTTTTAAAGGCCAAGGTTGTCAAAACAAATCTGAATCTGCGTACCAAATGATAGATTTATTGAAAACGTGGAGACAAGAAGATGAAGAGAAGAGACAAAAAGAAAGACAAGAAGATGAAGACAAAAGACAGAAAGATGAAGAGAAGAGACAGAAAGAAAGACAAGAAGATGAAGAGAAAAGACAGAAAGTTGAAGAGAAGAGACAGAAAGAAAGACAAGAAGATGAAGAGAGAAGACAGAAAGATGAAGAGAAGAGACAGAAAGAAAGACGAGAAGATGAAGAGAAGAGACGGAAAGAAAGACAAGAAGATGAAGAGAAGGGACAAAAAGAAAGAGTAGAAGATAGTAAAAAGATGAGAGAATTAATAGAGGAAGTAAGATTAGAGTGTAAGATCAATAAGAATGAGTTACAAAAAACTGTAGAAGAATGCCAAAAGGGTATGAGGGCCGAAATGGAAGAATTTAAACAAGTGACGAGTCAAGAAGTGAAAGATCAGATAGAAGCAACCCAGAAAGCCTTATTGTAAGAAATAGATGAAGAAAAAAGTCAGAGGAAAACAAAAGAAACTGAATTAACAAGCTTATTTGAAAGTTTAAGGCTTGAAACTACCAAGAGCTTGATGGAAGAAAAACAGCAAAGATGAAAGGAAATGGAAGACGAAATAAAGGGAAGTACAATGGCAAATTCACAAAACTTCTAGTGAAATAGATTATTTAGCCATGAAATTAGAACGCCTACCTTTGAGTGCTAATTCAGTAGACCAAAGTCAGAGGATTCACTCTGCCAATTTGGCCACTCTTATCGCTAGTGTATCTAAGAGGAGGTAAACTCAAAGAAGTAACCTCTCATCCTCTAGTGCTACTTCTGACGAAGGTTCGGAGTTAAATAGAAGCCGACGCTCGAAGAAAGTGAAGGAGTCACAAGAATTCTTCAATCACCTTTCGGAAGAAGAGACTAACAACAGAGTTAGGAAATCCAAGTGTCAGAATTTTAGACTGGCAGATATAAAAGCCTTAGAGAAGTTTTCTGGAGAAATAAATTCAGTCTCGGCCGAACGATACATCGAAAGTTTAAAGACCTATCTAGATATAATGCAAGTTTCAGAATTTTACAGGTTGAAAATTTTACCTTCCTTAATGACAGGAAAGGCTAAATCCTGGTTTATAGCAAATGAAAGGAAGTGGAAGAGTTTTGATCAGTTCTGTTATGCATTTCGAAAGCAGTATGCTTCTTTAGAGGCTAAACAACGAGAAATGCAGCTGTTAAGGAATAAGAAATTTCAGAGGTCCCTTGGATTAACGTTAGAAGAATACTGCTGGGAAGTCTATGGAAACTACTGCAATCTGGTGGAAGTAGTAAATCAAGGTGAAGTCTTGCATTTGATAATCAGCCAACTTCCGGTGAAAGTTCGACAACTAGTATTGACTCGAGATACAAAAACCATGGAACAACTAGCAAATTATCTTAGTCGATATGAAGCCTCCGAACAACTGGAGATAAGTAGGGGAGATAACCCCAAGATAGAAGACCGAAGGCAGTTTCAACCCAGAGTTAGGCAGACTCAAATAGTTTCGTCTAGATTTAACAACGAAAGTGAAGGAGCGACCAGAACACCTCAGAATTCTAATAGGAACAATAATAGAAATCAGAGGGGTTACCAAGTGCGGAATTTCTATAGCAACGGCAATAGAAGTCAACCATATAGACGACCATGGAACCAATCCCGTTTCCCCAACAACCACTTCAATAGAAATTCTAATACAAAGGAAATCTCCTGCCAAACTGAAGAAGTCCCGACTGAGTTAAATCCTGTCGCTCCAGCTTGGGAAGGTTCAATGCTCCCAAATCAAAATTTAAACCAACCCTCGTTGTAAATGAAGCTCTCTCATTTACGACGGAAGGGAAAACTGCATCGGAGAAAAATGAGAGTACCGACAATTTCCTCACCGAAGATTTTTTAGAAGTATTGCATTTAGAATTAGAAGTCGAAAATGAAGAATGGAAAAAGATAGAGGAACCTGAACATAGGGGAATATTGTTGTCCAGGAAACCAGAAATTATCGCCCAAATTTTAGGATTAAAAATTAAGTGCACTATAGATACAGGGAGTGAATGCACTATAATGAAATATAAAATTTGGCTTAAGTTGCGAGACAGATTACCAGGACTTAAACTTAAAAGATGCTCTGAAGAAATGTTATTGAATTTTACTAAAAAGGGAAATTCTAGGATAATGGGATATAGACAGATCCGTTTTAAAATACGAGAATATGTATTTGAAGACTCAGTATATATAGTCCGAGATTTGGATAAGGACCTAGTATTGGGAAAGCCGTTCATGAAAAGGCACCTGGCGAGCTTAGAAGCAGGAAGACAGAGATTTTACATAATAAAAGATGGACAATTAGTAGAAGAGGACCTAAGAAAAGAGAAAGACCTTATAAACAGATCCCAGGGAACTGAGGATGTTTCCATAAGCCGAGTAAGCGTTATTGCTTTGTAAGCCAAGGAAAGGCTACCAGGGGAAAAGATTGATTCCCTTACTCTTCGAGGATAGAAGAGAAATTGTTGTGACAATTTAAAGGAAGAAATTGTTATTTAAGAGGCTGAGTCCTCATAGCGTTAGAAAAAAATGGCTTAAATTGTATACATTTATAAGAAAGGTCAGATTTGATAAAGAATGGTCTAATGTTCAAGAAATGTGAGGATTTCTAAAATTACTGTTGTACAGTGACATTAAAGGGTCATTAACTAATACTGAATGGTCTAGCCTGTAAGAATGAGTATATATTTGATGTTACTTTTGTGCTGCGCAAATAAAAAAATGGTCAAACATGTTATAAGGGCTAAGTCTTGAGAAAGGAATAAGAACTAATGAGAGAATTAGAATTTCCTATTATGTAAAAGATAAAGTTTGAGATGATTACCAGATCAAAGGTTTGGAAAAGAATAATTCATAACTATTATGTGGATAAACTGAAAAATATGATATTTAAAGCCAAATTGTTTTTGAATAGGCTTATTACATAACAAGATTAGATAATCAAAGGAAATATTTGTCCTAATTTTGTATTAAGAAGTTGAACGTGTAACAAAGAACCTTTATTGTTTACTGTAAACTTCTCATAACAAAGATGATTGATCTGTAACTGATATGACTGAATAAGTTAACATTAATTTCTGTGTTATATTCAATAATTCGAAAAGTTTGTGATGTTGGATTTGTTTGTTAAATCATTTAAACTGTTGTGTTGAATTAAAAACTAATTTTCTAATTAACCCAAGTGTGTGTTAAAGATTTCAGATATGGGTTACTAACAAAAGTTTATTTGATAAAAGAAGAAAGGAGTTTAAAAAGTTACGATCAAATATTTCTCTTTCATGTAATAACGTTTGAGAATTGTATGATATGTTGATTTAATAGTTCTATTTAAAATTTGAATATAAAATTGTATTTAAGAAATGTACTCAATTGAAATCTAACCATATATTTTCTAGTGTGTTGTTATTAATGTTGATAAAGCATTAATATTTGGGAAACAATATGATTATTAGTTCTACTGAACTAAATCATTTAATTTGAAATAATAAACGCAATTGGTATATATATATATATATATATATATATATATATATATATATATATAAATGTATAAGAAAGGCAAAGAGTTTAGAGAAAGAAAAATTTGTTTCACTTTCGTTTCTCAAATTTTCCTTTAAACTACAGAGGGGGGAACCTGTTACGACCTTACTTATTTTGTAACTTTGCAATTCCGTGTTAAAAGAAAATTTGATATAGTGTTACCTCAAGTCATTGTTAATGTCCGTGATACTACATGTTGTGACGCAAATAGGAACGCGCCAATCAAGGCGTTGTTGAACTAATGTATTCACCTTTCTGTAACTATCTAATGAAGACAGCTCGCTTAAGACAACGGGCATTTATTATGATGTAAATATAGATTTGCCAATCAAATATTATCCATGTTTGATGAACTAACCTAATTGTAATTAAATAATGGCGGAACATTTAAATTTGTATATTTCCAAAACGTAAGATTTTATCAACGTTAAAGAAATAATAGTTAACTCAAATGAATATGTAAACTTTCTTTGTAAATTATTAATAGCCAAACTATGTATTTTTCAAATATCTTTCTGTTGTAATTTGGAGTATTGTAATAAGAAATTACCTAAAGACAGGTGTTCGAGGCTGGAACTTTGGGTATAAATACGAAGTAGTTTGGTCCGTGAGGAGGTCTGTTCTGGTGTCAGTCTAGGAAGAAGTGAATAGGTGCAAGCCGCTCTTCTGTAAAACCTAGACTGGCCAAATAGGAACGGTCTAATCTAGGAAGAAGTGAATAGGTGTATGCCGCTCTTCTGTAAAACCTAGGTTAGCCGAATGGGATATAAGTTCCAATTTAGGAAGAAGTGAATAGGTGCAAGCCGCTCTTCTGTAAAACCTAAATTGGCAATCTCGGGTGATAACTCCAAGTCTAGGAAGAAGTGAATAGGTGTATGCCGCTCTTCTGTAAAACCTAGGTTTTGGCCACCCTAGTTTGACCTTTCTAGTAAGTTCAAAATTATCTATTAACAATTGATCTCCAAGTTCCAGTTATGAATTACCTAACCACTGGCTGTAAGTATTCAAGCAGTAAATATACATTTCATTAAAACTTCATGACTGTGGTTGGATTTGTTCTACACCTACCCTGAAGATAGGTTTCAGTGAAGACCCTCAGAGCCTCAATGCTCCCGGCTATAGGAGTAAAGGGTGAGGAAAGTTGCTAGGAACGTAACACAGTCATGTGACTATGGAAAGGGAAGGCTCTCGCGTGGCTTGCGGGGCTCTCTCTCTCTCTCTCTTACTCTGGCAGCGGTTGGGTTCACATCTCGTAGTTCTACCTTGGACTGGTAGAATCGGTCTGCTGAAGTCATCATCTGTGTACTGGTAGTATAATTATAATAGATTTAAGTTTAATCTAAGATCAAGTAGATCTAGTCAATTAGCTTCATTCGTGCACTATTTAGTTATGCGATGTTTAATGCTACCATTACGCAGATGGTCCATTCAGATTTGACCGATATTCACTAATCATGTTCATATGTATCCAATTAGATTTAGAACTTAGAACTTCCCTATTCAAAATTGCTGATTAATATATTTTCCACGGAAGAACAATACCGAACGTTGAACCAATCTGAATTAGTTTATAGGAAACACAATCTGATTCCGGTACATTTATTTTGCCCTTTATGAAATGTGGTTGGTTATATTTGTAATTTGAATGAATAATGTCAATCGGACATATGTATATCATACTAAATTTGTTACTGGAAGATTTCTAGTGTTAAAGTTACTACTGTTATATACGACAAAATTTCTAGTAGTAGTTTCCTCAATAAATTGTTAAATATGTTATTTATTTTTCGTACTTCCCACAAAGGCCTCTGATTCTGCTAAATATTTCAATAAGTAAAGGTAGTCAAATTGTCAGCCCGTAGTATATATAATTGTAGAGGACTAGTGGTATAATCCAAATCTAAATTATATGAGAAAATACTTGGGTGGTGACACCTGCAAAGTCTGCACCTGGACCCTCCACATTGTCTACTTCAGATCATCTTCAACTTGAAGGTGATGGTTCTCTTGATGATGGACATTCATCTCCTGTGACAACAGAAACCAATCACGATGGCCCTACTTAATTTAGACAGCACCTCAGACGCCTCAGACGCCTCAAGCATTAGTATCATCAATAATTTTGGCCGCAGCATTAATTATAATTAATGCTGCAAATTTCAATATACAGACCCAACTTCTGACTATAGCTTTATTAATAAAAATAGGAGCTGCTCCATTTCACATTTGAATACCAGAAGTTATAGAAGGAATAACATGAATTAACTGTCTAGTAATAACAACTATTCAAAAAATTGCTCCATCAACATTACTTAGTTATGTAATTGACAATTTAAACATAATTCTAATTTTAACAATTAGAACATCAGCAATTATTGGAGCAACTCCACCAACCTCTTCCCAATGGAATTTCCCCACTTTCAGCCAATTCGAAGAGAAGGCTGACTGAAAGGAAAAGACAGTGTGAAACAAGTGAAATTTTAACGTAAAGCCCCTACAAGACAAAATTTGAAAATAAAGCAGTCGAGGTCAAACAGAAGAAAGCAAATCCTGAAACGAGGAGAACCCCCAGAGATGCAAAGTTTGGGGAAAAAAAAACAAGTGCCAACATAAGAACCACACGGTAAAATTTTCGCACTAGACAAGAAAATAAAATAAGGCAGCAACAGGACAACAGGTCTCAAGAGGAGTTCAACGGACACTACAGTTACATAGAGATGGAAACGTATATACTAGAAATCAAATTACAATCAAAGAGACTTTTGATGATGACTGGGTTCAGTGTCTTAAGTCTGACGGGTGGACCCATGTTGTCTGTGCTGATACTAAACATATTTACTTTTATACATGTGACCATTGCCAGGAGTGATTTTATAAAAACACACAATTTCCTTACTTTTTATGTATCTTAATCTTGATAATAATGACTTCATGTTTGCTGTCCGGTACTGGGAGCCTGTTTTCTAAATCTATCAATTTTCACTTGATTTACAGCCACTTATTTTTGTCACTTTTTTGCGTCTTAACATTTGTGTTCATGATAGATAATTTTTATCTTTCAATAAACAATATAGTGTCTGAAAAATACTTTACATATCTTAGGTGTCCGGTACTGTGCCACCTTCCCCTATTTAAGTCTTTAAGTTTCTCGACTTTAAGTGAAAAAGTGGGAATCGAACCTACGACAGACCTGTGATTTTACTTGAAATCGAACACCATGGAGTATTTGTTTATAAGGAGTTTCATATCTGGTAATACTGAAATTAATTTGATGTTTGTAGAAATATTCCATTATTTTTATTACAACCTGTAATATTTTCATCGTAAGAAGTACTTTGGTCGACACTGTAATGTTGAAACAAAAAGGGGTCAAGATAGGGTCTCGACACCTTTCACAAACAGGTGTGGTTGCTATAACCACTGCACCGAATGAGTTCACAGGCAATGTAGTTTTAATTAGCTAATGTCTCTATCATACACTAAAAATAGTCCAGATATTAAGAATGGACTTTTGACGAAACCTTTTTTGAATTTCCTCTCCTTTCAAAAAAACGCTACAATATTCGAAATTCTGATCATTTACATCTGCTTAGAATTCCTTCTAGAGCATTTAATTGACCTAAATCTTCGTGTGTTGCTTTCGTGGTTGTCTAGATAGCAATAGTTCCGTGGCTACGTAAGGCTATTAAACTATTATGAGTAAACAACAGCGAAATCAAACTACACCAAGGTTTACATGAGAGTAGGTGGAATGCTTCGTTCTGGACACGTCCTTTGACCTACTTTTTATTTTACGACGTTTTACGGACTAAACTAACCTACAATGAGAGAAAAATGGACAGAAAAAGCTCTGGCATCACTTTTTAAGCTATTTTTTACCTCCTGCAAATTTTGCTCTTATGCTAACTCGTCCTTTGACCTACTTTTGAAATGACTTACGACATTTTCCTATAAGGTTGTCTCCTCTTACTGTAAGGTCCCTCAGTGTAATCTACTACGACCTGCTAATAGGCTTCTGCTCTCAGCGTAATCCGTTCTACGGACTAAACTAACCTACAATGAGAGAAAAATGGACAGAAGAGAAGCTCTGGCATCACTTTTTTTTTAGCTATTTTTACCTCCTGCAATTTTGCTCTTATGCTAACTCGTCCTTTGACCTACTTTTGAAATGACTTACGACATTTTCCTATAAGGCTGTCTCCTCTTACTGTAAGGTCCCTCAGTGTAATCTACCACGACCTTGCTCTCAGCGTAATCTGCCACGATATTTTGTTTTTAAAACTCATGTGTGATCTTCTACAATGTGTGTGTGTGTGTGATAATCAAAATTATTTTTGTTAAGGAAATCCCTGGCCCCTGCTACGACCTAACGGGACCTCTCCTACGATGTTTTGGGCCCCTGTTACGATATTTTTCTGTAAATTTGCTCTTCATGATGTAAAAATGGTATTGTAGCGATATTTGAAATCGACTGTGGTGTGTGAAGGGGGAAAAAATCTTCATGTTCACTGAACAATAGGAGAGCGGAAGAGTACTTCCTGGCTTTTCATCGAAAACGTGGGGGCGATGATGTTCAGTTCAGACAATGGAATTGAGGGACTATTTTCTGATGCGGATTATGCCACCTTGCTCAACATATCACTCCTCGCATCCCCTTATAATCCGAAGCTCTGCTATGGAAACTTCCATATCATCTAGAGCGACTGTTCTGCGAGTTGATTCTTGAAACGAGCCTAACAGCCCTTAACGTATTGTTTTTTGTTCCTGTTGAGTGTGTGTTCCAGAGAAAAGTAAGTACCTTGCATGATATGTTTTCTTATTGGTGTTTTGTTCTGCGAGTTGATTCTTGAAACGAGCCAAACAGACGTGAAAGGGATTGTGGATGGGACTCCCATGAAACAAGCCTAACAGCCCTTAACGTATTGTGGAAGAAAATATACTCGCAGAACACAAAATATAAAAGTTTTTTTTTCTTGTTGCCAGATAAAAAGTTTGTAGCTTGCATGTTCTGAGAGTTGATTCTTGAAACGAGCCAAACAGACGTGAAAGGGATTGTGGATGGGACTCCCACGAAACAAGCCTAACAGCCCTTAACGTATTGTGGAAGAAAATACACTCGCAGTACTACACATTTTTAGCATGGATTTTTGTTTGTGTACCGTTTGTTGATAGGAAAAAAATGTGTGTGCGGGACACATTATTAGGCACTTTTTTATTGCGTTTCATATCAAGTAGAAAGTGTGGTTCGGATCTTAAATGTTAACTTTTTATACTCAGAAAAAAAAACTGTAGACCCATTTTATGTTCAGAAGAAAAAACTGTAGACCCCAATTTTATGTTTAGAGAAAAACTGTAGGCCCATTTATGTTCAGAAGAAAAAAACTGTACACCCAATTTTTATGTTCAGAGAAAAACTGTAGGCCCATTTCTGCTCAGATAAAAAAAAACTGTAGGTGCTCAGAAAAAAAAACCTGTAGGTTTATTTCTGCTCAGTAAAAAAAACTGTAGGTCTATTCCTGCTCAGCTTATGGCTTGTGGTACTACGTAAATCACAAAACGGTCGACTGTGCTGACTATAGATAAAAAAACTGTAGGTGCTCAGAAAAAAAACCTGTAGGTTTATTTCTGCTCAGAAAAAAAACTGTAGGTCTATTCCTGCTCAGCTTATGGCTTGTGGTACTTCGTAAATCACAAAACGGTCGACTGTGCTGACTATAGATTTTTTATGAATGTGAATTTTCAGCTCAAGGCTGACTATGATTGCAGTGGGGGGGGGGGTGTTGTTTCTGTCCGCTGTGTCTCGCAAACAAAAAATAACCGGTTGCGTGGTGCTGACCACATCACATATGCGAGTTGTTCTGAATCCAAAGGCGATAGAGTTAGGGGAGATCCGTGAAGGCACTAGACCAAAAAGTTACATTGTTGTAGGTCCCATAGGAGCCGAGAAAATCAATGTCTTGGAAAACGTCTTAAGACAAATATCTTAATCTTTAAGAAAGTCGACTTCCGGTCTGTCAAGATGTTACTTCCGGTCTGTCAAGAACATTTTCTTAAGACAAATATCTTAAGACGTTTTCCAAGACATTGATTTTCTCGGCTCCTAATTGAGCTAGGATGATGATTGTGGGTTTGTTGGATAGGTTTTGATGATAACTACTCGACTACAAGCAAGCGCCCCCTCAAGTTTTTTTTTTTTTTTTTACGAAATTCGAGTTTTGATCCTGCATCCTTATTGGAGTGCTTTGGGTGTTTTTTTTAGATTAAAAATTTTGTAATGGGGGTTGTAGAAAAACCATTCTTGCTTGTGGGCGATATATTTAAAACTGCTCCGTGACCCTCTCGTTCTTCACGTCGTACGCGAAAGACTTCTCTGCGATCAGGGTGACACTGCATAGAGTATCGGCAGGCAGCGCGTCGTGGAACTCGCAAACGACCTTGATGTTGGTGCGATCATTGACCACCACCTGCTTCCGCTTCGTCGTGTTGATGACGGTCATGGGTCTGTGGGCTTTGAATTCGCTGGGTGTGTAGTACATGTCCACGCTTCCCTCGGTCACGCGCTTGTAAGCAGAGAACGCTTCGTAAAGTTTGAGGTAATCGTCTTTGATCATGTCGAGGTTGTAATTTTCGCGCGGGAACACTTCGTTCCTTCCATTCTTGAGATAAACGTTCTTGATCTTGCAGTCGTCGAACTTTATGGAATCTTTTTCCTGATTGTTATCGCGCCCGGTCTGAAAGAGCACTACGACGAAATCTGGCATGTCGAACTGTATGTTGTTGAACTGAGTCGTGACGTTGAATTCCATGTGACTTCCCGACGCTAACTTCTGCACGCACTGGTAACCGTGAAAGTGAATCGCCACCTGTGGATTTTTCAAGATCTCCGCTTTGTACTTGAGGGCGTAGTTGGTTTCGTATTCCACGATCGGCATTCTCAATTCCATGCTCCGGATGACGCACTTGGCTGCTTCGGGTAAAGTGTTGGGCAGTGGTGTGGTGCCGTCCGGACCCAAAGTAGCGTATCGCATCAGTGCGTCGTTGTCGTTGGTCGCTCTTCGAAAGCTGATCCTCAGTCCTCCCTTCCACATGATCTCCTTGTAGTCCGAGAAGAATCCCGGAAGCAGACGCATGGGAAAGAGCACCGTGTGACTTCTCGTCGAAATTTTCGTTCCCGCTTCGAACCCCCCCGCTTGATAGTATGCTGCGTCCGTTTTGGATAATTTCAATGTTCCCACTGCCGTCGACGTGATGCCTGGATAATCGATTCTGTCGATGACGGTGTTGTGTTTCCTCACCTCCACCTGCGAGAACAGGTGAGGCACGAAGTTGTCCACGAGTATCAAATTTGCTGCTGCGGGGAACGCGTCTCCGCTTTCTTTCTTCACCACGTCGAATTGAAGGTAAAGGTCCGCTCTGTGAGGATGAACGAACCCGTCGCCTACGTCCACGTCGTATTCGATCTCCCTGTTCGCTTCGTTCAAATTTCCGAACATAGGTTCTATTCATACTTTTACTCACGTATAGACGTACATGATGAATCAGCCAACAAATTTTTCCTAAGTCTTACCGTTTCCAAGATAACCCCACTTCCGGTCGCCATTTTCGATTTCCGAACATAGGTTCTATTCATACTTTTTCTCACGTATAGGTGTACGTGATGAATCCGCAAACAGATTTTTCCTAAGTCTTACTGTTTCCAATACCGCTACAATACCATTACTGCACCACTTCCGGTCGCCATTTTGGATTTCCGAGCATAGGTTCTATTCATACTTTTTCTCACGTATAGGCGTACGTGATGAATCCGCAAACAGATTTTTCCTAAGTCTTACCGTTTCCAAGATAACCCCACTTCCGGTCGCCATTTTGGATTTCCGAACATAGGTTCTATTAATACTTTTTCTCACGTATAGGTGTACGTGATGAATCCGCAAACAGATTTTTCCTAAGTCTTACCGTTTCCAAAATAACCCCACTTCCGGTCGCCATTTTGGATTTCCGAGCATAGGTTCTATTCATACTTTTTCTCACGTATAGGCGTACGTGATGAATCCGCAAACAGGTTTTTCCTAAGTCTTACCGTTTCCAAGATAACCCCACTTCCGGTCGCCATTTTGGATTTCCGAGCATAGGTTCTATTCATACTTTTTCTCACGTATAGGCGTACGTGATGAATCCGCAAACAGATTTTTTGCTAAGTCATGAATTGGAGGGTTCTATGACAACCTATATTAATTCTCGTAAGAGAACAGAAAACACAAAAAAAAACAACAATACTGTGGTCACTACAACAAATAGTCTTCTTCAACCCCTATCCAACAAACCAAAAAATCATCATCCTAACTAGAACCATGTAACTATCTACCATCTGTTATAGATGTTTGTGAACGAAGTGGTGCTTTGTTTGTGTGTTGGTTATCACTTGTTTTGCACTTGGTTATCATCACCTAACATGTTATTAATTGTTTTTTAAAATTAATTACAACTGAAAACTAATAATTAATATTATCTAAAGTTACTAATTAATAGTATACAAGTAATTGATATAATTTTTTGTTCTTGTTGCTAGTGTTGGGTAATTATAGTTGTTGCAAAATTATAGCTCTCGCGTATGACAGTTTCTGAGTTTTGTTGGGTATATATAGACGAATCGAAATTTTACTTGTTATGTTAAATTGTATGTTAGGGTACATGGTAGGAGAAATCATTGTATATTAGAGCGCTCTTTTAATGATTTGCCTATAACTGCATACAGGCAGCCGTAAATTTAGCATAAAATATCCTGATCCTGTTTCTTCTAGCATGTGCGACGTTTGTTGTGGTGGGATCATTGGGGGAAATGTGATTCTCCCAGTATGTCATCTGACTTACTAGCGAAGAACAGGTGTGTATGTGGCTTACTAGGATTAGGCTCATGGTAATGAGGTCCTAGTAGCTGAAACGTTGTCGGGGTATTTTGCATTTTTTTTTATTAAGCATAGCAGTGTGTTTTCGCTTATTTTAATATCAGGCAACAATGTTAGAAAGTGGCCCCCCAAGAATACAATTTAAAATCACTAATGTGATATGAACCTTTTTTTTTTACTTGTGTGTATTTGAATATGAAAATGAGGTACTTTAAATAATTGAGGGGAACAATCACAAATAAGCTTGCAACGGTATTGGGAGGTGTCACGAGTTCAAATTTTAGACGATTTCTGTTAATCTGCTAAGGCGATATCAGTACGAAAATTTGTAAAAAAGAAGAGGCAATTTTAGCTAATGGCAACGACGAGGATGAATAATGATAATTATGATGAAATTGATGTGTGGCACTTAGAAAAAACAAAAACTTCAAAGTGTATTGCACCAACAGCTACCCCCTCCCCAAATACAAGGCAGTTAACAGAGGTGTATTTTTGTTGGTTTACGAGTCTGAGGGCTAAAGTTAGTATGTTCACTATAGCTATACATATTAAAAAATGAAATGACCTGAGCAATAAAATATAACAATACCGATTCTGGCTTTTTGTCGGATGACGTAGTGGTAACGTTGTTGCAATCCCACACCCTGATGGCGTATAGACTTAAATGTTTTGCATAACAAGAAATACTGTTAATGGGAATGTGTTGTTTCTAATGTGGTGTAAGTCATTTCAAAAGTAGGTCAAAGGACGAGTTAGCATAAGAGCAAAATTTGCAGGAGGTAAAAAATAGCTTAAAAAGTGATGCCAGAGCTTTTTCTGTCCATTTTTCGCTCATTTTAGGTTAGTTTAGTCCGTAAAACGTCGTAAAATAAAAAGTAGGTCAAAGGACGTGTCCAGAACGAAGCATTCCACCTACTCATGAGGTTAACGTAAGGTTAATTAACGTAAGCATTTAAAGTAAGTTTAAATGCTCTGGAACGAATTCTAAGATGATGCAATTTTTCAGAACTGGGAAATTCATTGCAATTTTTGTCTAAAGGAGAGGAAATTCGAAAACGTCTTCGTTGGTGTCGATTGATTTAGAATTGATTTATTTTATTTCGCGTTTCTGCCAGTTTTGTCTAATTTCGAAGATGGGGATGAAAGGTGATAAGGTGCGATGAAGTAGATGATGAGTAATCACAAACACATATTGACGGCATGCCAACATAAGTCCCATAGAGGATTATACCACCTATGGGCCAAGACGCCAGAGCCTCGTTAGTCTGCAAAATGCAGTCCAGGGTGTACTACGTGGATAGGTCATCCCTTACACTCCAAGATGGCGTCCATCTGAACCTTAAGTCGTGTGCCTATTCTTAAGTTTACAGGTGTGTTACAATATTACGAAACAATTATGATTATGGTATCAAACTTAATGCGCGTGCGCACATTTTCCATTAGAATATCTCCCAAGCTCTGTATCCATCTTTCCTCTTAGCGAAACTGTATTTTGTTTGCTTAGCATGTCATCCTTAGTTCAGTTGCGTGGTTCCAGTAGAAAAAAAATTGTGAGAAAGAATTCACTTGTTTTACTGGCAGGGAAGCTACACGAAAAAGAAGACATCAAAAAGCAGTTTTACTTATATTTTTGGATATAAAATTCGCGCACATATTGACACATATTGTTATTTTCCATTTTTCTTTAAATGACGGTCAACATCACTACATTTGTTTTATTTCTATACTATTCTCTGCCGATATTTTTTCAGAAGCTAGGATAGTTTTTAAGTAATTAAATTAATAATAATAGTTATATATTTTTAAAATATAACTAAAAGGGTTTCTCATTAAGAGCGATCGAACTTTGAAATGAAATAAAACAAATTGTGTAAGTTATATCACCATGCCTGTACTTTTATTTTGAAGCCAATTCGATGACATTATGTTTTAAAAATTATATCAGCCAAATGACCGCCGCGGCTTCGCTGGGTGATATGAATCCTGGAGATCCAATTTTCGATGACATTCTTGCACAAAAGTGGCTCAATTTCACCAATTACGCGAGTTATGTTGGCGTTGAGGGCGGCAATCGTCTGTGGTTATTCGGCATAGACCCTAGATTTCACGTAGCCCCACAAAAACAATCTAACAATCTAATGGCGTTAAATCACAGGATCTCGGAGGCAAGCTGATGTCGCCATCTTGCGATATAACGGAGTCTTCGAACTTCTCATGCAAGAAAGTCAGTGTCGCGTGCAGTATGACACGTTGCGCCGTCCTGTTGAAACCACATGTTTGTCAGATCCATCCCATCCAATCTAGGCCATCAAGGCCAACATAACTCGCGTCATGGGTGAAATTGAGCCACTTTTGTGGGGCCATTTGACTGATATAATTTTTAAAATATAATGTAGTCGAATTGGCTTCAAAATAAACGTACAAGCATGGTGATATAACTTACAAAATTTGTTTTATTTCATTTCAAAATTCGAGCGCTCTTAATGAAAAACCCTTTACTTTGGATAAAGTTGGTGATTGAGAATAATGAATACTTTAATTGCTACGGTATTCGAAGAGTTAAAGCAGGAAAAATGTGAAGAGAAATCCTGAAAAAATTACACGGGTATAGAACATGTATTGTTAGTATACCACTTCCCTACAACTTCTCCATCTCCACTGTTTGTGTAACAGCATACAGTAGAATCTAGTCTATAATTCGAGTTTTCTTCTAAGTGACGCCCTGAAGCAGAAGACGCTAAAACATTACTTAAAAGTATGAATTTAATGTTAACAATATTGAATTTATGAAAAAAATATTTCACATTTATTTCTCATGCGCTAGGTATGCAAGAACCTTCCTAGATAAGTGTAATAAAATTAAAAAGTTACTGTGTCGCCTTGCGAGACGAATCGACACCTCTTGAATATACAAGCTTTGGATTGTGAAGCTGAAATATGAACCAGTCACCTACAACTTACACTGTTGCAATGGTTTTTACCTCCAGTATTTATCGCTCTTCCTCTTTCATATGCGTTTCTTTTCTGGACTCATGAAACGTTTTACCTTCTACCACCCATGCATATCCTTATGGCATGCATTATTGGGACAAAACCTCCAGAAAAGAGTTTCGAACAGCTTGGTGTGATCAGTAACACTATTTGATCTTAAAAGTGTTCTACTTGAATTTTCGTGAAATTCGTTTTTGGTCGAAGGTCTAGTATCTCCTTCTCTTAAATTTTGCTCTTATTAGCTCAAGCAAGAACACGGATGAAGCTAAACTCATGCCTATGAGAAGCGACAGAAAGCAGCCAGCAACATCGGCCATTGACAGTGGACGGGTAGAGTTCTGACTCGCACTCGAGCTTCTGAGGGACTTTGAAGACCCATTCGCTCCGTAGGCACGTACCATCATCTCTTCCCAGAAAAGTATAATTCCCGAATCGAAAAGCTTACTCAACAAGTGGTTGATTTTCTCTAAGAGAGGTGATCCTTTGGGAAGCGAATATGCCACGTGGAAAGCCATGGCACTTTCCTCCATAAGATGCATGCTTTTCAAGATGTCCTCATCCAGAAAGTCCACATTGCAGATGTAGCCAGAATCCAGCTTCTCAGTGAGGACTGCTATTTCTCCTCTTCTGGCTAATGCGTTGAACTGAGAGTGATCTTCCAGAAATATATATCTCTTGCTGATTGCCTGTCCCAGCTCGTCAGTCGCCTCGCCCATGATTTCCGTCCAGCCCATATCGTCCGTTCCCCACTGGAGTCCAGACTGAAACAGCTGACTGAGAGTGTTGATAGGACTTTCATACAAAGGTATTGTCAGAAATGAAACCAAGTTGCAGTTATACGCGGTGGTCAGCTCTATAGACAGGATGAATATCCATAACATAAATACCTTGATAGAAGTCTCTTTAGGATTTGGAATGCTCGCACCAACTATTGCACCAATTGAGTTCAAAAGGGACAAGCTCCAATCTAAGTATTTGTGTTGTCTTGACGGACGCAAGCAATGTTCCACAAAAGCTAATGAACGCAACGCAAAAGAGCTGACCAAGAGAAAGCAAGACCAACACAGCCAGACAAGATCTGAAAAGGGTGAAAACATAGACCAAATGTTCCTCTTTCTCTTCGGTTTGGGAACAAGGAAGGTGACACCCGACTGAAGGTACGGATCAGTGAAATCAAAATACTTGAGGTGCGTAATAGTTATGAAGTTCCCTGGTATACCCACCAGGTACTTGATGTCCTTCAGTGTACCAATAAAAGTGTCAGAGTCATTCCCCTCCGCCTCCCCCCACCCTGTATCAATAAAAACCATGCTCCATGTAAAGTTATGTGTTTTGGAGAACTCCAGCATGATTCTGTAGTCTATTCCATCGTAGTAAGTTCCGTCACCGTGCGTGTATGGACCATATGGCATAAACAAGAGTTTCATGGTTATACCTTTCAAATCTAACAGTTTGTCTACTTCAAAGCTTCGGTTTGCTGGCAAGTTCACCAAGTCTGTGCCTCTTGGAACGAGGTCATCTCCAAGAACAGGGCTCAACATTACAAAACCTGACGTGCCAGTTGACACTACGAAATATGAGTACGGAAAAAGCTTCATCCAATCGGAACTCAGCAGTTTTTCAATTACCTCAGCGTTATCGTTACACACAACAACATACCTCCTTGTCTTGCGTTGTCTTGAAACGTTGCTAGCTTGACGAAGCAATGAAAACGTTTGGAACACATCTGACGTGAACAAAACATAGTTTGAGTACCCTTCGTCCATAGAAAACAGAAGTAAATGTGCTTCAAGTGCCTTATCTATTCTGTTGTAAGTGATATGAACGCACCTCTGTTCATACCAACCCCAAACATTACTATATGAATTTAATGACGCTGTGTCTTCTAAAGATATGCAATTTTCGTTATGGAAAAGCAGAAGTTCAAACTGTTTTAATATATTCTCAATGTTACTTCCTTCAATTTCCACAGTTCTGATGGACAGTATTCCAATTCCTAACTGGAGAGTGTATATTACTATGATCACTCCAGATTTGCCCATAGTCCCAAAATGGACCTGTAAGTAGAAAATACAATGAGGGAAGTAATTATCATCCTTGGGAGAAAGTCTGCTGTATCTGAAGGAAAAATATTCCCAATAGCCCCGTCCAGTTCGCTACACTTTTTGACTCTCTCTGCACTTACGTATCTAGTTGGTTACACGATGCAACATCGAATCGTTGCACCGTTTGCGCTACGTTCTGGAGCTGTGTAGCTTGTGGTGTATGATCACTAGTGAACGGAACTTTAGATATTAAATGTTTTTTCTGCGATAAGACAGAGACCCTCGTTTTTGCCAAAATTCTGATCATAGCCTTATATGTCAACACAGCAAATTTTATTTTACATAAAAACACATATTTTCCAGTTTTCCGTATGTAAATACATATTTTCCGAATTTTTATTTTAAATACATAAAATCGCTCATTGACTTCATCTACCTCGAAATCCTCGAAGGAGAAATGTTTATTCTCCGCAACTATTTCATATCGAGAGTGATAGGTTTGTTTTGTCATTTAACAGCTCGCTGGCAGACTTCTGGCGCCTCGCCTACGATCCTATTGGGGGAAAATATTACCCCCACTGGATTTAACGCACAAGTGCTAATGTCTAAATGTACAGAATTTTTTTGGGAAAAACCAAGGTTTTCAAACTTTGTGCCAAATTGCACGTGTTTTTGAAGCTGAAATAGAGGAAGAGGAAGCTTTGGAAAACTTCAGCGTTAGTGGCATTCGTGCTTCAAATATGCAAGAATTGTTTCTTGTGACCTGGAGCGATCTTTCTCACAATATAAGATGCTTTTTAGAGATAATCGTCACAGATTTACAGCGGAGAATTTGATAAAAAACTATGGTGATTCACTGCAAGTCTTCCAAAAAATAGCTCGCTAAGAGATAAGCATTTAGAAACTGATTTCAGGTGTTTAAAATACATGTAATATTTTGTTTTTGTTACCAAATGTTTTTCATTTTTGTCACATACTTTCCTGTTTTTATCACATATTTTCAACATTTATGACACATAAAAAAATTAATATTTCTGAGTTTTTTAGCACATAGTTACGTTCCCTAATGATCACATGGTGCGTGCTAACTAATGAAACGAACGTTTAAAGCAGCAGATAGGCTTTTGTTGAATCTTCTGAACTTGAACAATCGTCTACTTGGTTGAAAGTAATTTCCTTGCACCAGCCTGACACCGGGAAACATCAGCACTACACACTCGTGTTAAAAAGTACAGCGAACTAGACCAGTATGCTATTACAAGAGAAAAAACGCAGTTTCGCAAGGTTGATTGAGTTGGTGTTTCACGTCTACTTTATGCACAGTAAGGCTAATCGGGACTGGACCTACAGTTTATAGTGTAATCCGAAACACTGTGTACCTCCACGTGTATCGAACCGGGCACCCCTTGATCATAAGGAAACCACTCTACTACTCTGCCATCGGGGGGGCGTTGTTTGGCAAGGTATAATAGTTTCGGGAATATCCTGCCAATCAAATCAAGACGATATTTGAATAGGCCTCATTGATAGAACTTTGTAATCAAAGGTTCGCAGACTCGATTCCTGGTGAAAAAAACGTATCTGTTCTTCAATCAATATTTTATTAAATTTGATATATATTTCTACATTTATAATGATTATGGCAGCGTTTACACAACTACTGTTTATTTTATTTTATCTGCTTGTGGCTGTATTTTCAAGATCAAGTCCGCGAGAGTTAAAATTATTTTATTAGCAAAGAATGCATTTACAAAGTGTTTTAGAACCCTTGAAACAATTTCAAAGTCGAAAAATAACAAACACCACATTTGTATGTATGTATGTATGTGTGTGTATGTATTATATATATATATATATATATATATATATATATGTGTGTGTGTGTACACATACACATACATACATACAAACATACATATATATATAATGGCAAGTCGTCGTCCAAATACGAATAAGAAAATGGGACATATTAACTATACATGCTTCAGAAAAATTAAGTAATCCTTCACGTCGAAAATGTTTTATGGAATATCTTTACTTGAGGTTTTTTCACATGTTTCACCATCGACAGAAAAGTCGAACTTCAAAAAGTTCATTATCTTTACAATGACACTCAAGTTGTATCTTCGCATTATTCCAAATACGATATTAATTAGATTTGATCACTTGAAACTTACCAACATCAAAATTTCAATATTTCATCCACAACGGTCGAACAATTTCTGGACTCTACGAAAACTGTGTAATTACCGATATGGATATCAGTTTATGATTAATTGACAATAATTACTGCTAACCTTTCTTTCAGTTCCATTAACGTTTACATAACGTTGTACTCTATATTAAGTAAATATTATTGGGCATTGTATTTACAAACGATATTACTTTTGTGTTTGCAGATACTTCAGTCCAAAGAAGAAATGTACAATGTAATTGAAGATCAACAACGGTTAGTTAGATTTATGATGTAAGATCAAGTTACGTGTTTATAGGGGGTATGGGGCTAATCGCGCCCTCCACCTAAAAGTACACGAACTAAAGAAATGTGACGTCATTTCTCAGTTTGGCGTAGTAGTAACGTCGCCTCCTTGTAATCAAGGGAGTTCGAGGTTCGACACCCGGTGGAGGACGCAGCGGTTCCAGTCCCGATTAGCTTATATGTGCATAAAGTGTTAACGCAGAAACACACCAAAAGCACCATCCGTCCTAATGCATAGCAGATATGCAAGATGAACTGAAGACACTTAAACATTGACTCCCCTTATAAAAAATAAAAAATAAAAAAAAAGCTTGACCCTTTCAAAGTAAGCTGCAATAACGACATCGGAAGATCACATTAGATCGGGTGTCGATGTTCATGTAAGTCTTCTTCCTTACCGCTAGAGACCCCAAGTTCTCCCTGCCTAATTTGGAACATGGCTGAATGCCTACGTTGTTAGGTTAGGCTAGCTATGTTTAGGTAGACTAAATAATAATTTTTAATTGTATTTATGCTCATGGAACCTAACCTAACAGGCCTAACCTAACCTCGTAGGCATTCCTTGTCTGATGTCAGAACACAAGGTAGCAAAACTGTCGTGCGACAAGGAAGACCCGATTGAAGAATGATCAGGGGTGAGTCAGGTCAGGTCAATAGGCACCAGCCACTGAGGTGTTTCTCCACGCAAGTTGGCTTATCACTGGCAACACTTGCATGCTGACCAGATTCAAGGACGAATAAGACAGGACAAGTTTGCGTGTTCGCTAACAGCACGCACCTGCAAATCCTTCCGTTCTAAGAGCACGTGTTCGATGCGAGCACGTTCGCTAACAGCACGGCACCATTAGAACTTCTAATAGAGGCAGTAATAGAGCGAATCAGTTGCTTACAGTGTCGGCGATTAGGGGCGAGGGTGGCATCCCCCCCCCCAGACACACACCTTTTGCAAATTTTGCTCCCGCACTATGCTAAACCTTATCTACCAAGGGAAAGTAAATTGTCCTTGCCCCCTTAGTTCTGGCACCTTGCGCCCTTTTCCCCCCAGTTTTGATTTAAGCATTGTTATTGGGAGAGTGAGTGACTTTCACTTCTCGTTTCGAAAGGAATGATTTGGATCACATAAATTCTTAACGCCGACTTTAGAGGGTGGGGTGGGCAAGGTACTAACTGGCACCTCCGACAAAGTCACGTGCATGAACAGATTGTGTGTGAGTGTGCGTGTGTGTGTGTATATATATACACAGTATATTTAATATTGTTTATGCCAACCTTGCCCTCCCAAATTTATATAAGTTGGCTCCTTTGCATAGATTGCAGAAAGATAAAAGAAACTTGTTTACAAGATAGATGAGAATAATATTTACGTACATTGGATAGGGCGCACTGGGTTAGAGAGAGAGGACCAACAACAGCTTATTGTAGCAACAACTTAAATGTGTTGTTAATTCTTAACAAAGTTGTCAATTTTACTTAATGTTACTCTGCATGCAGAGAATCGTCAACACAATAGTATTTTTTATAACAACGTTGTAAAAATGAAGCACGCGCTTCAAATATAATAACAAAAACAACACACCACTGTAATTGATATTGATACTGAGAATAATATTTATCTCGTAAAACCGCAATAAAATATACCTTTACAACCAGTACTTCAAATTTTGATCGGTACAAATTTTCAAAACATTCTTACACGTACTATGAGTCATTACTTGGTTCAGCAGAAAACCAGGAAGATTTGTCTAGTTGTGAATGCAGTTTCCTTGTGCCTATTGTCTTAAAGAATTTTTAAAAATGTACTTAAGAAAAAAGAGGTTCTGCTGATGCTACACATTATTGTATCAACGAGTCAAAGAAATGAAAATCTTAAGAACTGCTTATTTATTTCCTTAATCATTTGAACTCTGTTTTTACATATTTGCAAATTATCTTGTGGAAATTGTTAAGTGATAGGCTTTCGAACTCGAAACTAGAGTTTCCGGGTTCGATGCCTGGTGAGGGCATGGGTATTACTTGTGAATGTCCCTTCATCGATTTCATTTAATGGTCTCTCATTCACATCGTCACGATCAGACAAAAGTGGCAGAAAAGCGACGTTAAATAACAAAAATACAAATGCAAAAGTATGATGCATTCAGTGTGTAAATAGAATGGAAAACATACGTTTCTGGTGTCAATAACGTAACATATGCATAGTCCACAATACGTAAACACATGTACACACACACACAGGGAGAGAGAGAGAGAGAGAGAGAGAGAGAACAGCGTGGAAGGACTGGCTATTTACACTGGTCTATAGGTGGTGACACTTTAAGTGGGTCCTGATCATGATCCAAAATCAGGGATGCGTACGCACATGGGGGGCAAGGGGGCAGTTGCCCCTCTTAATACTCTCACTTAGAAATTTAGTGTAGAGAAATCTTATTACCGTTATTAAATAATATTATTCTCTTTAAAAAATAAAGTATTTTCAATCCGACAAAAGTTCCAAGCAAATACGGCGGGTTTATTTCCTATATAATTGGACTATCTCGCTCGGTTTTCCAGCAAATTACTTGTTATTAAGACTCGCGCATTTTATTCATTAGCCTAGCTGTGTTACACCTATGTGGTCGCAGAAGAAATTGGTCACACTTTGGAAATGAATGAATTATGTGCAGTTGTTTTGAATCTGCTGTACGAAATCATATTTATATGTAAATTAGTCTGAACCATAGAGAATGTAAATAAAAGGGAAGGCGAACAGAGAACTTTTGGGCCAAGGAAACTGGAGTGATTTTCGGTGGGTCCGGAGACACACTGTATACGCATCTGCAATAAAACAATAAGATGGAATAAAGTTTTTCTTTTTTCCAACTGAACTTTCATCAAGGCTTTTGCCCCCCCCTTAATCAGAGGATCTACACACGCCTCTATTTGTGTTTTGTTTTTAATGTCATTTCTCTACCTCTCGCAGGTATCTATGAACACCAAATAGCATTTATTAGTCAGTATGTTCATATTTACTCGTATTAATTTTAATTGCAATACAACAGAACAGTATTTTAAAATACACATATACTTGAATCACTTACTTGCATTCCATAATACCACTGAGAAATTCAACGCAAATTTTAAAATAATTTCCGTTGACGTTTTCTGATAAAGGAATTCGAATCCCCCCAGGTAAGTAAATGTCAACCCAAGGATCACATGTCTGAAGTGATGTTAATGTAAAAGTTTACGTTTTTTTTTAACTTCACTGGCCAGACAAAGGAAAGTTTTATGGAACACGTTACTCGGACAATAACAACGCTCTCACTGGTGGTTTTACCGAACCACAAGCATTTGACACTGTCAAGTTAGCATCAGCCACATTGTGCCAATAATATCCTTGGTCATTGTAATACATACTCGTATTTCATATTCACATTTCTTAGAATGCTTCCATTACTCCATTGCATATGGAGGGGTAAAAAAACATGACAATTGCCTGTCGATATATACTTGCTAAGTAGCCAATAGTACTTACAAACATTTTTTTTCTTGTAAGGGTCAGTCAGTGGAAAACAGGTCACCTTGTAGTCCTATATCTCGACATGTAGATGCCGTGGCTCCACGAAACTCTTGCTGCTACTGGAAGAGGGTTCCGTTGTCACCCGGTAGATGACAGTCGCATCGCAGGCTTGTGTGAAGCAGTGCGAGTGTAAGCTGTGGGAAGTGCTGACGTTCAGAAACTTGCCGTCCGGCTATCATGGAGGCCCCTGTGGTTTGTGCAAGGTGCTCCACTGTACACCGTCGATCCTGTTGAATTATGTCATTCACACGCTGGATGAGGTCATCTCTTGCGACAGTGGCAGATGATCCAGGTCGTATGCCGGACCCTGTGGCCGAGTGGTTAGCACATCGCGCTGCGACGCCAAGGGTTCCGGGTTCGAATCCCGCTCGGGCTTGGTTGTTTGTTAATGTCCATTCATCAATTTCATCATTTCATCACTCATTCCCATCTTCGCAAATTAGCCAAGAGGCACAAAACGCGAAGTAAAATAAACTAAATCAATCCAAGTCGTGTATCGTCCTGCAGTGACGTTCTTCCTTCGCGAAACATCCGACTCCACTCCTTCACCCGCCACAGAGATAAACAATGTTTCCCATACACTGCCCTCATTCGACGGTGAATGTCTCGCGTAGTAGCGTCTTCCGCCACCAGGAAACGCACGACAGTTCGCTGCTCTGCCTTACTGGCCTCCAAGATATACAGGACGGCAAGTCCCTGACGTCTGCACTTCACACGTCTCACACTCGCACTGCTTCACACAATCTTGCGACGCGACTGCCATCTACCGGGCGACAACGGAACCCCCTTCAAGTGGGAGAAGTTGCGTGGAGCCGCGGCATCTGCACACCGACGAGGTGGCCTGTTTTTCACTGACTAACCATTATAATTGCTACAATTGGGTAAATCGATCATGGAATCAGCATTCAGTCTTAGAACTTCGTCACTCAAAATACTACTCAGTGCTTGCAATAGATTTTTCATCGCATAATCCTGGCTAATGTTGTAATGAACGAAATTCTGATCTTTCCTAACGAACTTGCAACAATCTTACTCGCAATTTCCCTACAATATTTAATGCAATAAATTGACAGTGCACTTAAATAACATGCACGGAATACATAGTTTCACCTCCTCTGCCATCTTTCATCTAATGTTTAAGAAAATGAACCTTGCAAAGCAAAAAACAATTACAGTAGACTGTTTTTAATTCGAACTCGATTATTCGAATTATTCCGTCATCCGAACAGAAGTTTATTTCCCTTGAAATTCCTATTGATAACAATGTTAAAAGTTCATATGTAATTCGAATTTTCGAACCTTTTATTTGGATAATTCGAATGCAGCTATCCAGACAGCCGAAGGGAAGAGAAAGGTTCTGTTTGCTGGTACGCAACCTCCACTTTCTCCTCAATAACAAATAATTGCCCACCTCTTTTGCGTTTGTCCTTGAACACACAGTAGTCAATGATTATACTCAATGGTGGACCAAAGGCTGGAAGGTGTAGTCGCTTGTCCCCCTACACGCAATCCCGTTCTTACGCACGTGTTTATTGGTTGAGCCCTCTCGAGTTACTATTTGCTCCAGAGATTCCCGGGACAGATTATACGTCTTCCTATCTGCCCTCAGTTGTCAGGTGTGATAAGTAGACTTCGGATTTTTAGGTTCTAAAAGTGTGCTTTTAGGGTAGGCTCTAAAATCCTAAAATAGGTTCTAAAAATCCTAAAAAAGGTCTTAAAAATTTTAAATTAGGTTCGAAAAATCCTGAAGTATGCTCAAAAAAACTTAAAATAGTTCAAAATTCCTAAATAATACTGATTAGGTATAGTCACCAGCAATGAAAATGGGTGCATAACGTTGTGTGTGTTGCCTAACCCTACGGCGATGGAAGAACTTACCATTGGAAATTTGTTATTAAAATCCACTCTTCGCCGTATAGTTAGGCAACAATCTTTTTTCATGATATCCACAGTCAAACTCCGCAATTGTGTCTGTGAGGATCATCTTATATGCTGAAAATAATCTTTCAACAAAAACATAGTCAGTGGTGCTAACTTCAATGCTGAAATGTTAGTTTGCAAGGCGTGAATGCCACAAAGCACCGAAGTGACGCGAAAGTGAGCAAGACCACACAGATCAGACCACTTTGAATTGTGCAGGTATCAGTGGCACCATACATTTTGTTTTGTTTTGAGCTTTGAAAAATCACCATGGACTTGGAGGAAGGGAAATCGTCAGAGAGTACGTTTCAAACACGTTCGTCATTTAATTTTTTCGTGACCAAACAAAGCAAATGCATCTGCGTGACATACAAATCCTGTAAAACCTTTAAAAATATATAAAAACTTTTAAAAAGGCTTCATTTAGGCACATAAACCTAAAATAGGTTCTAACAAGCAAAATAGTTTTTTTTAGGCACTATAGAACTTCATCAGTTGTTGCGTTTTTTAACGAAATGCTGACATAACTTATTATTTCTTACATACCTTTAAAGGAAAAAAAGGTTAAAGTAGACTGTTTTTAATTCGAATTCGAATCCGAGGTCTACTGATAAGTCACGGTGTGTTGTTCGCATGTCCAACCGTGACGGGTACACTATAGCCCTTGTGTGGACTTACTGCGGGCGGCCCACATGCTGGGGATACAGCCGCCTGTAGAACAAGGTGCGCACAGCGCCTTCTTCCACAACGTCGTAACTCTCGGCGCCACCGATGTTGCTTGGTTCGTTTGTTTCGTATTCCCCGCTCCCCACTTCCCTTGCCAGCATGTAGGCCGCCCGCCGTAAGACTGGACAATAGCTATAGCTTAACCTTAGAGAAAAAGTAGAAGTTCTAAGAGAATTTGAAAGAAGCGTGAGGAAGAAATGGCATCGCTGAAGAGTATGGATTACTTCCAAACAAGTCATGTTGTTACATGTGAATGTGATTTTGTGTGTTACAGTGTACTTACTTAAACGCCTTTTTCCATATACTGGTAGCTTAACTACTATTGTGAGAGGAATTGCTTTTGGCTTGTATTATAGGATCACGCATAAAATACGGTAATTTTTACGGTAACGTGCACTGCATGTTCATTACCGTTTATACAGTAGTACAGTGATTTTGTTTTGTTGTTTCTCTTCAATAGTGCAATTTATTTTTCAATTTGAACTGTAAGAATTCACTACACTTATATATGTGTGCAAACTCAAGTTGAATAGAGTCCCATTGACACTTTATTACCTACCTCCCTCTCAAGACTGGAATCCGTGGCTACTTTTCGTAGTAGATTCCAATGGACCGTATTAGCGGTGACGTCCCAGCAGACGACGGAGCACGTGTTGACTCTAAACAAAGTGAAAACAAGTTTTTTACCTTTTCAAATCCATTGACATTTCTATCGGAAGGGTAGCTTTAATTATTGTGACAGCAGTTATGAAACAAAATTGTGACGTGTATCGTACATCAATATAAAGATGAGATTTCGGAGAATGGTGCAGGAGGCCTTACAAAGATCGCTTCGCGGGCTTGCAGCAGACGACAATATGGGAGTGCGTCTGCGAGAACCAATCAGGTCCGCGAATGAGCGAGCCCGGTTGCCACAGCTAGCTCGTTGCACCCTTCTGGAAGGGTGAGTGACCTCTGCCTCTTGCTACCTCGGCCTGTTTGTTCGGCTGAGGAGCAGACGACACGAGAGTATCGGCAACAGTATGCGAGCGACGTCTGCTGTTAGCCCGCGAAACGCTCTTTACGGCTGTTCGTAAACTCCAGCCAAGTCAGACGAAGCTGGCTACATCTGTACGTAAACTCAATCCAAGTACGGCTAGCTCCGCCCACTTCCGGTTCCGTGACGTCACGGTGACGTATCCGGCTTACTTGGCTCGTAAGATTTGTAAGCCGTTCTCGATGCGACTGAGTTGGCTGACTGCAGACGAAAACTAGCAGAAAGCACGACGCGACAGCTTTCAATGGCCGGCAATCATTTATTTGATGCCTTCGTAAGTCAGAAAGGCAGCTGAACGAAAAGATGTAGTTAATATTATATTATCATTCTTTCCGTAGATGTATATATATGGGAAAAATATGCAAAAACTGGTATCCGAAGAGAAAAAAGTATAAAACAATGAAAAGTAGATTTTGATCTGAACTGTAATGAAATAAATATTTTTGAAACCATTTCATTTATCATAATTCAACGTTATTAGTTGGTGTTAACACACGGTATACTAAACTAAATTCACCAACCAATAAAATACTACAAAATAATTATTTTTGATGTGTAGGCATACGTATGATAATTTTTCTTCGGTTATTTTTTGTCAATTTCTAAATCTTGTCAAAATATTCTATTAATTTATATTAATATAGCCGAGCTTTATATAGAAGTGAGATTTAGTGCCATTTACACCTAACACTACTTCCAAAGAAAGTCAACTGCTTTTAAACATGCTCAAAAGTGTCAAGCAGACGAGACGATCCACCACGCCATAATCCATGCTGTTCGTAAACTGCAGCGTGGAACAGCTTGGCTAGTGACGTCGACATGACGTTTCGTGTGACGTCTGCGTAATCCACTCGTAAGATCTGCGCTGAGTTGGCTGTAGTTTACGAACAGCCGTTTTCTAAGGCCTCCTGCACTATAAGAATAACCGAAGTAAAGGCTGGTTTACATTGGTCGAGTGAGCGGGAGAGTTACTGGGACGAGTTACTGGCCTCTCTGCTCGACTCGACCCTTCTATGGCGAGTAACTGTTCACACACTTTCTACTAGATTCTAGCAAAGTGGGATAGTAGCTGCAGCTGTTTGGTGCTATTTTGACAGAATTAACCCATGGACGTCGTTGGCGATTAAAAAAAGCTCTGATACAGTTTACAAGTTTTCTTTACGAGAAATAAATACAATAATGCACGAGGACGTGTCAAAGAAAATTAATTTCCTTGATTTTTCTATTTTCAATTGTTCTGGGTTGTACGTAGAACGTATTTTTATTTTATTTTCAATTTTACTTATCCTACACCAAATAGCACTTATGGCCTCATACGCCCGTAGTTTATTTTGTTTGAATACTCTTGAATCACCTCCTATTCATGGTTGACTTTTTGTTTTAATAATGAACAAACTCACAACACTACCACAGCACAGACTGTATACTCTCCTCAAAAAGTGTTTACATTGACCGCGTGTCCGTCGAATTTACGCGCGAGTGAAAACATCGATGGGGGAAGAAAGCAACTCGGTTGAGTCGCTGTCCTCCTTAGACAGCCACTCGACTGTCCTGACTACTGGAGCGAGTACTGGCTCCAGTGCTTTCCCGAGTTGTTTACACAAGGAGAGTGCCTCGCATTATCCTACTCGCTCCAGCTAATCGCCTGTCTACTCGACCAGGCTTAAGAAAATCATGCAGTTTTATACAAAATCTAGACATTCCAGTTCCGAGCACAGCCGAAGCAGGCTCGAAGCCCACCCGATCTCAAATCGGTCACGTTGCCGCTATGGATGATGGTAAACCATTGCCTGTAATTCCGAGTCGGACGTCGTTAGAAGCTTTCTCTTTGCTCGATTTTCTACTTCATTTATTCTTTACATTCTCATGTGTAAGGTATGTGTTATAGACGCATTCTTCGAAATCTCATCTTTACATTGATGTAGGATGCGCTTCACAATTTTGCTTCATAACTGCTGTCACAATTCTTAAAGCTAACCCTTCCGATGGAAAATTCAGAGGCTCGGGATAGGAAAAAAGCACGTGCTATATTTGTTTGGACTCATGACGCCACACAAATATGTTCCATTGACCTTGTGATCTTGGATCAATATTGGAGGTCCAGTTCAACCTCCACAACTGAAATAGTAAGTTTGCTTAAATATATTAGCCACTATTAGTAGGGTGAATGTCAGCCACTTTCCCTTGAATCTTGAGCTGGTGCAGCCAAGAAGATGGCCATTGTGGCTGAAGCCCCATCCACCGCAAACTACAAACCTGAACAATTAAACAGTTCCTCACAAGACGGTATTTTTTTTTCAATATCTGTCTATGTATTTAAAACCTAATTGTTTTCTTGTATCAGGCAACAAATGCGAAAGATCATGCACTACATACATGGCTGCATAAAGCGTCCCCCTCCCCTCCTCCAAGAAAGAGTCCTGATTGCGCCACTGCGTTGACGTCTAGAAAATATTTCCAGTTTATCAGAGATTGAGACCATCCTGATTTATTTTCAAGAAGCTACTACACTGATACATAAGTCGATGACCAAAAAAGTGGTGGGGTACAATTTTATTTCTTGTACAACTATTGGGGAGGGAACTAGCTAACTATTGTACGTGCGTCCTCCTCTGACATTATCAATAGTATATGCGCTACAGTATTTTCGATAACTTTTGTCACATAGGAGCCACCAATGTTTTATTTGCGGAGGGCACAGAAAACTGCGATACGCCAAGGCTAATTTCATTACGTCTGTACAACACATTTTTGCTTCATACTGTACAATATGATTCTACAATGGATCAACAAAATATTTTGAAAATAAACAATAGATAATAGCTATGTTTAATGAATTTATTCCTTCAACCTGTAGCGTTCTGATCATATCACAAAAAAATTATAGCAGTGTGACGTCATTGGTCTATTACCAGCCATAAGGAAGAGATTTTTCTAGGGTATCTGAAGCTGTTTATGGGCTGACACAAATTGAATGGGAAATTGTCCCCCTTATGGCTATTGGCAGTGAAGAAATCAGCTATTGAACACTTATTGTTATGTCTGTGGTGATGCGGTGCTACCCAAAGACGATGAAGAGAACAAGACACCTCGATTATCGAATACCCCATATATCGAAGGGTATCACATGTGCAGTGCTTTCATTTCTCGTCAAGCGCAAAACTACTTCCAAGTAGTCCAAAGTAGGCTGCTTACGATTGGCTCTATCTAACCTTATAAATGTGATTGGTTTGTACACTTTTTTCTTCAAATGGTGTCTACGGGAGAGGTGGTTAATATCGCCATTGCTGCGCTTACTTACGTCGTATGTTAACACGCATGGCAGATTGACAATTTCATGTTTCTTTTGCTTGAAACGTGTTTCAAAACAGCTCGAAACAAATGCCTTACAATAACAGGACTTCCGGACGAGAACGAGTCCATTCATCCATTCTTCTCGAAGATTTATTAGCAATGTATTTGCACGAAGGAAGAACAACGCTTAACAGAGACATCTGTTGGGCTACTGCTAAACAACTAGACTGCTGCATAGGATGCTTCTGGAGGCCGGTTGAGGAGTCTTGTTCTCCACCGTCTTTGATGCTACAAGAAAAGAATTAACCGAGCACAACCAGAACCACCATCTTCGTCGAATTCACTTCTTGACAGTTTGCAAGGCTGTAGGAATTCGACAAATACAAGCACAAAACTAGATATTAATACAGAGGAGTCGTCACACGTATTTGAGTTAAGAATCAATTTAAACAGTTAACATCTAGGCTTATCCTCCTACATCACTCAAACTTATGACACGTGTATTGCTCTTAATTTTGCACTCGTTTTTAATTAACCCTTGAGGATAGGCAAGATTTATCACACAACCAGTTTGCGTTACTTTTGTTAATGAAGCATGTATCAAGCAGGTGTCCTCACGTGATATCTGATACCAGAAACCGTAGCCAATCACGCGCGACTGAGGGAATTCTGGGTACCCATAATTCCTTCGGCAGCGTCAGTTTGTGCTGTGATGCCGTACAGGTTGGACGCGTGTTCCTAAAGTCCGATGTTAAGACTCCCCGAACGCTTAACTCTGTAGTTGTGCATTTAGCATTGCTTCAAGCGTTTTCAACCTTCGACAATTACGACTTTGCTCCTTTGCCCTCGTGTCTTCTCCAAATCGTTTCCGGTTCAACCACTCAAAGAGAAACACAAGAACTGACACTACCTCACCAGCCATCAGCAGTAAGAATGCACCAGCAACGTGCAAGAGCTTTATCGGCCGTGGCTTTCCCGTGTCTTGATCTCTGAATGTGAAGGGAAGGAAGAGTTTTCTGTCCATGAACTCACGAAACGTCTCCTTGTCCCATTGAACAACAACACCGGAATCACGGAGCCACATAATAACGCCGTTGAACTTTTCAGCAACAGGAGAAGCTCTTTCGTACATGACACTCACATGGAAGTTCATGACATCATCTTTCATGAGGTACAGTTCGCTGAGAATGCTCTCGGGAAGGTCTATGGTGCAGATGTGCTTATAGTAGTACCTTTCCACCAACATAGCCATCTTGTGGTCTCTCACAAGGCGCAGAACCTCGTCTAAATCCGTCATTTCGAAATATCTGTCCTCAATTTTCTTAATATGTTCGTCATTGGTGCCGTAGAAGACGGCAACCCAGGACAAGTCCCGAATCCCGTATCTCAGTCCTGAGTCTGCAAAGTCCTCCAAGGTGTCTATTGCTTTCTCGAATAGAGGAGAGGTCAAGAACGATATGAGGTTGCAATTGTAAGCAGTGATCAACAACATAGATGCAATGGACAGCCAAATAATCATCATTCTCACTGAAGACAGAGTTGGCTCTGCAACACTCAGACCCACGAGAATACTGACAGAATTCATCAGCTGATAAATGTAGCTAGAATCCTCGGCTCTCTCCTGAACAGAAAGGAGCTTCAATATAATCCAGTGTAAAACGTAAAGAACGACGGACATGGCAAGACAGTAAAAGAAAATGGCGATCCACATTGACGTCGTAAACGGATTCAAGACGGACGATAGGTTTTCTCTGAGTCTTGGCTTCGGGGTGAGAAACGTTATGCCTGATTGTGCATAGTCTACAGACAGTTCCATGATGACATTATGAAATTCTGTGATGTAGGCGCAAGGTATCCCAGCATGCACTTCTCCCTTGAAGACAGACCCAACCACACCAACTGATGAACCGTTTTCTAACACTGCACCGAAACCATAATTGTCAATTTTGACATTCCAGGTGAAGTTGTGTTTAATTGCAACTTCGCGAGCTACCCTGAAATCCCTTCCTTCAATTAGATCTCCTTGCACTATGGTCACGTGACTGTGATCCACGAATCCCAAGCCCATGGACAACCCACCCAGGTTATCCAGTTTGTCTTCGACCTCAAAACGATCCGACAGCTTCTCCTTCCAAGTTGCCACAGTCAGCAACTTTCCTGGATATAAATTATTGGCCACCTCAAATGTGTATAGTTTGTATGTGAATACTTCACGCATCTCATCAATTTGCTCTCTTGTTAAGATGAACGTATAAGGAGAGAATTTCAAAAAGTCTCTGTCGATTCCATGAACTAGATGTTCGTGACCTTCTGCCAAAACAATCAGATATTTCCTGATTTCCCTTTGAAATGCACGCCGAATCGCACTGTAGAGGTTTTTAGTGATTGTACCAATTTCTAGAGTTGCTATTACAAAATGTCTACAACCCAAATCCATATTCCTAATGAACAAATTGTCCTCGACATTGATTTCGAGTACACGAGAGGCTTGAATCCATGCCACGGACCCGTTTTGAAATGTGTAGCCACTTCCATTTTGCAAAGGGGAGTCGGCATCTTCAATCACAACTACGCAATAGTCGCTCCAGAAGTATTCTCTGATTACGGCTTCAATGTTTTTTTCAAAATTCCGATCTGCTTTTGTAGTAATAGACGAGATGTAGTTAAGTACTGCTCCTCCATGTTGGACCATAGAGATGAGGAAAAGAAGTTGCAGTCTCATTCCCACAACTAGAAAAGTCAATAAACTATATGTAAGAATGTTACAGATATGTTCAATAATAATAATTTATTAATTATTATTTATTAATTATAATTTTTAAATAATAATAATTATTATTATTCAATGGTAATTATTATATTACTGCAGTTAGCAGCGACAACACAACTTCCGATTATTAGTTTTTAGGCTATGGTTACCAATTAAACTACAACTTTTATGTCTCTACTATTCTAGGGTTTCCAGATATTTCATGAAAAAGGACGGGACACTTATTTTTCAAGGATACGATGCACAATACGTATTTCTTCTAACGGAACGTGTTATACCTCGTATTGAAGCTTGACTACTGCTTATATCTTCTATGAGAAAATTAGGGTAAGGAAACTTGTATTTAAGGTGCTTTTCATACTAAATGACGTTAACTTTTATAATGCAATTTTCTAGTATTATCACTCATTGTGACATCTAATTGCCTGAGGAGTTTCGTTGTGTGCGCAGAACACCAAGTCAGCAGAGTTTAGTCGCCCTCATAATTAGATTCTCTGCAATGCATCTAAGAGTTTCTTGTTATGGAATATGTACACAGTGGGTTAAACTTCTCCAATACGAGTGAAAACAGAAAATAGTTAGGCAAGGTTGACTCAACGGTTCATATCGTTGAAATAAGGAACAAAAGGCTGTCCCGAAGACTTTTGTCGGGACAACGGGGCGCTTTAACGAAAAACGGGACGTTCCCGTATTTTACGGGATGTCTGGCTGATTCCAAAGAAATAACATAGGGTGGAATTAGCTAAAAGTTTGCTCCAACCAGGAATTAAATACTACAGAAATTATTTTTTGTAGGAATGTCCCCCAATGTTAGGACAACTCAAATCCAAAATGCCAAAGAATGGAAGCTTGGGGAAATCATTCTACATACGAGGATCGGTCGATAATTATCTGCACTTTTGCTTTTTCTTTGGGTTGGCCCCACTTGTTTCTCCGCGGGCATGTCAATGGAGTGTACATTGGTAATTTATTTAATTAATTTAGTGACCAAGGAAATAGAGAAGAAAGGTGAAGAAGACACAATGAACTGGAATGGGGGACTGAAGATAAGCAAAGAATGGAAGAAGGTGTTAGAAAGAGTGGAAAGGACAAGAGAGAAAGAGGAGAGAAGAAGGAAAAAGAGCGTGAGATAAAGAGTTCAACTAATTCTAGATGAAAGAAAATATGTTTAGCCTTTTAGGTGAAAGTACAGTTGACAAGGGAAAGCCACCGGCTAGAATGTTCCAGAACAACTTTCTAATAGTCTGGAGGGGAGTAATGTTTGTGTATATATATATATTGTCCTGTTTTTGTACCTTGTTACATTTGTACTTGGTGCAGAGTCTGAAGAAGACCTTGCTAGAAGGTTGAAACGTTACGTTTAGTTTATAAAATAAATTTCTGCCTTGGTCACCATATTGAGTTTTTCATATCATGGAAACAAGGCTTAAGAGCCCGTATCACCGCTGGTGATGATACCTAAAAAATAGGTTCTTGCATCGACCTTCTGTGCTCGAACAGTCAAGTGTGTGGCATTTAAATTTTACTGAGTTAAAGATCAAATATGAAGTTAGTTATGTCGCGCAGCCTTTTTTTAAATATATTATTTATTACGTAGTTTTCCTGATCTCAATTTCGTAAAATTCACTTGCTCGCCAATTGTATGTAATAACTTAAATCAACATTTTAAAGCGCAAGAAAGCTTCAACTGTTCTTCTACAGCAAAGAAATGAAACTGATCTTACATAATTTTCTTTAGAATATCTGTAGTTTGTCGACGTACAGAGCAATGTATGTAAATTTTAACTTCGACTTTTCTCAGCTGGTCGCGCTAGCCGTTTCCCCCTCTGTACCGCTCGCGCTCAACCCCGCCCCCCTCCACAATCATCCGCCGTCCCTTTTTTCTTTCACAATCAGCCAGTCTTCCAAGAAAACCGCATGCTGAGAGCTAGGAAAAGAAAAAAGAATGCAGGGAAAGGTTTTGGGGGAGAATCAATGGTTTGGGCGATGCTTGTAAACAGTTCTTCACTACGCTATATCCTAATACTAAATCACGATGGGGTTGTAGTGCAATGACAACAGTGAAGAACGGGGGATTTCCCCAGTATATTGTTCACAAATGGGAAGGGCTGGTTGCACAGACTCAAGTACACCTTTACAAAAGGTTTGCCTGCAAAAAGAAAAATTGTGCCAAATTATAACTTTTTTTTTGTGAGAACACAAAAGTTCATTACCAAGGGATTTTTTTTAGGGGGAAGGTGACTTTACTCAAAGTTTTTAGGTAAATATTGTGTAAATTCTATCTGGTGGTGGATTATCAACCAGCCACGCAAATGAATAACTTTTTAGCTGTCGATCATAAATAAGTTCAATGAACGTTCATTGTCAGTTTGAGATATTTCTGAGGGTCAATGGTAAAAAATACTTGATGATGTGTTATGGAAATAGTGCTATTTTTAAACATTTTCAACGTCCGTTCAACTTAATTTCGAATTTGGCTCCTTTCATGATTTGTAAGTAGGGGGATAAAATATATTTACTTAATACTTTACTAAGTTATTTTATCACCAATTACATATATATATATATATATTTTACAGTCAGAACCAAGGAGGTCACAACATAAGATAGTTCTTTGTCATCATATACAAAAATACTTTTAGGCATAGGTCTTATGTAAAATAAAATACATTAATTATATGTTGTTTTTTTCTCTTCAAAAGACATTATTTAGTTGAATAATATGACAGACTTACTATTGATAATGACCATACAAAACACACCATAAAAATTTCATTCACTTTCAACTTTCTGGGGCCGGCCACCGTGGGGGAGTGGTTAGCACATCGCGCTACGACGCCAGGGGTCCCGGGTTCGAATTCCGGCTTGGCCGCGGATGTTTGTGAGTGTCCATTCATCAATTTCATCATATCATCACTTATTCCCTTCTTCGCAAATTGGCCAAAAGTGGCACAAAAAGCGAATTAAAATAAAGCAAATCAATCAACTTTCTGGATATACGACAAATAACACTATTTCTGTATAAGGAATTTTAGGCGTGCTCAGATCCTCCGATTATGGGGAGCAAGGGCCTTGATAAGAGTTCAGCTGCGAAATAAAGTCTTCATTCCATCTCACTGTTTTTATTACATTGATGGGAACAAAACAGGGTCGTGTGTGTCCCGACGTACCTGAAATCACTTTATTAGATGAATTTCAACTTCAGTGGCACCATTGTTCTCTGCTGGCGTTTTATTTTCCATCTCTGCCGTTCAAAGACTAATGTACGTATAAACGTGGTTTAGTACCGCAAATTCAAAAGAACTACACATAATTTATTCATGTGCAATATATGGGCAATTTATTCTGCAGACACATACAGATAATACAACTAAAGAATAAAATATGTGGAGGTGTTAATAAGAAATTTGCTAGTGGGAGAGTCCAATTACATAGGAAGTAATACACTACCCTTTCCTTACGTAGTTACTTGGAACTTTCGTAAGTTTGAAAATAGTATATACTTGTATTTCTATAAAAGCATAATGTTGTTTAAGAACTGTTATTAGATTCCTCTGCACTAAATTTCTAAGTGAGGCTATTAAGGGGCAACTTCTCTCTCCCCCCCCCCCCATTTACTCATCGTATGCAAAGAGTGTGAATACTTTTTTGCTGAAATGGGAAAATGAACTACAGCAAGAAACTAATAAAATACGTCTGTTTTTATGAACAGCTGCAGAATTATCTACAAACTTGTTGAAATTCACAGTTTTGCTAGCTTGTACTCATTGGACGAAATACATACAGCCAGGGACGGTGCTACAAGGAGGTTAGGGGGGATGAAACCCCAACAACAGATCTAAGCTCCCTGTAGCCCCCAGATTTTTATAGTACGGTAGACGCCTTTCGATCGAAAATTAAAGAAGTAGAAGCTATCTTACGTAATATTTTCCATTATAAAACTTCCCTTAGGGCAAGGCCATTGCAATGTTCAAGTACATTTCCTGCTTTTATAAGATCGCAAGATTATTACAACGTGTTGTACGTAAAATCGTGGTTGGAGGTGGCAGCTGCAGATCTGTATGGATCAACAACGGACATTGATTATTTAATACGTACTAAGTAATTGTTAAATCACAAGTCTCCAAACTTGCCAAAAAAAATTTGCAGATACTCTGCTGCCTATCTGGTAGGTGGATGTGTTCAGTGGCTGTGGGATTGCTGTTTGGTTGTTGGAGGGTCAAACGATGATAATACGATGCCTACGAAGTTAAATGATAACAATTATTATCCTATGTAAATCATGTCACTATTTTTGGAACGAGTGTTAAAAATTAATTTTTATAAGTTGGAGGATGTTACCAATTGTGTTGTGAAGGTAACACTGAGAGAACAAACATATTTTCAGTGCAAATTCACCTAGGAGACAAAAGCATTGACTATCAATATCATTGACATAAATCAATGGATACAGTTGCAGCTCTCGCACTGGGCAGATGTGATTAGTAGTGAAAATAACTACCAATAGTTTTATATATGTTTCACATCTGATTCTTCTCCATGGAATAGAAATTGGCCACTCGGCATAAATTATTTTCCAACGTCATAAATAATAATTTATTAACATGAAGACCTAGGCTTACAAGGAATAAAACTGCCCAAGCTTGCTGATTTTTGCACTAAATTGCAATGTTTAGTTGCACAAAGGCTAATCGGGACAAAACCTACAGCCTATAGTGGAATCCGAGCCACTTAATTAAATGTCCCTAACAGTGGATCGAACTCGTGACCCGTCGATTACAAAGCATAATTATTACCGCTAACCGAGGCGGGAAAGTTCACTTATAATCTTTCTAATTATTAACATTTAAGAGTTAGTTTCTTTAGTCTTTTTAATTCCTTAATGTCGTATTTTTGCCTCTCGGATGTTTTCAATAACGATGTAAGGATTGAGAAAACATCGCTGACAATTATGTTCATTGCAAATACTCGAATGAGAAACTACAATCAGAAAAGCTGCCCCCCGTGGCGTGGCGGAGTGATTCAGTTCTTTTTCACATGCATGCTCGGATCCGGAGAGAGAGTTCGCAACTATGAATAAGAGGAGTGTACAGTTAACAGAATGAAGCAAATCTGGAAACTAGTAAGCTGCGTGAAAACTGACATACGTATATTTCAGGATAACTATGATAGATATGAACAAGAAACTGTATTAGCCTTATCTGCGGATGTTTGAAAAGTCCTGTAGTAAATTCACAAATTCGTCGTTCCGGTTCAATATGAGTAATATGCATTGGCTGTAAATAGCTTTAATTGTATCAAAAATGCTAAAAGTACACATTTTACTAACTACACGACTTTCCCAATGATTCCAAATGGCTAACTTGGATTGATATTCATGTGCATTAGCACTGGCCTCCGTGATGAAGTGGTTAGCACATCCGGGAGTTCGAATCCCGGCATGGATGCTCTTTGTGGGTGTCCGTTCATCAGTTTCATCATACAATTCATCCTCAGGCGGAGCACAAAGCACGACGCCTTAGGTTGTAAGACACGTTTTTATTATGTTAAGAAAAGAAAGAACATCAAAATCATCTCACTTAGGATAATCCACCAACTGCAGAAAACACAAAAGAATGTTTTGTACTGGCTCCAGTGCTTTCCCGAGTTGTTTACACAAGGAGAGTGCCTCGCATTATCCTACTCGCTCCAGCTAATCGCCTGTCTACTCGACCAGGCTTAAGAAAATCATGCAGTTTTATACAAAATCTAGACATTCCAGTTCCGAGCACAGCCGAAGCAGGCTCGAAGCCCACCCGATCTCAAATCGGTCACGTTGCCGCTATGGATGATGGTAAACCATTGCCTGTAATTCCGAGTCGGACGTCGTTAGAAGCTTTCTCTTTGCTCGATTTTCTACTTCATTTATTCTTTACATTCTCATGTGTAAGGAATGTGTTATATATAGACGCATTCTTCGAAATCTCATCTTTACATTGATGTAGGATGCGCTTCACAATTTTGCTTCATAACTGCTGTCACAATTCTTAAAGCTAACCCTTCCGATGGAAAATTCAGAGGCTCGGGATAGGAAAAAAGCACGTGCTATATTTGTTTGGACTCATGACGCCACACAAATATGTTCCATTGACCTTGTGATCTTGGATCAATATTGGAGGTCCAGTTCAACCTCCACAACTGAAATAGTAAGTTTGCTTAAATATATTAGCCACTATTAGTAGGGTGAATGTCAGCCACTTTCCCTTGAATCTTGAGCTGGTGCAGCCAAGAAGATGGCCATTGTGGCTGAAGCCCCATCCACCGCAAACTACAAACCTGAACAATTAAGCAGTTCCTCACAAGACGGTATTTTTTTTTCAATATCTGTCTATGTATTTAAAACCTAATTGCTTTCTTGTATCAGGCAACAAATGTGAAAGATCATGCACTACATACATGGCTGTATAAAGCGTCCCCCTCCCCTCCTCCAAGAAAGAGTCCTGATTGCGCCACTGCGTTGACGTCTAGAAAATATTTCCAGTTTATCAGAGATTGAGACCATCCTGATTTATTTTCAAGAAGCTACTACACTGATACATAAGTCGATGACCAAAAAAGTGGTGGGGTACAATTTTATTTCTTGTACAACTATTGGGGAGGGAACTAGCTAACTATTGTACGTGCGTCCTCCTCTGACATTATCAATAGTATATGCGCTACAGTATTTTCGATAACTTTTGTCACATAGGAGCCACCAATGTTTTATTTGCGGAGGGCACAGAAAACTGCGATACGCCAAGGCTAATTTCATTACGTCTGTACAACACATTTTTGCTTCATACTGTACAATATGATTCTACAATGGATCAACAAAATATTTTGAAAATAAACAATAGATAATAGCTATGTTTAATGAATTTATTCCTTCAACCTGTAGCGTTCTGATCATATCACAAAAAAATTATAGCAGTGTGACGTCATTGGTCTATTACCAGCCATAAGGAAGAGATTTTTCTAGGGTATCTGAAGCTGTTTATGGGCTGACACAAATTGAATGGGAAATTGTCCCCCTTATGGCTATTGGCAGTGAAGAAATCAGCTATTGAACACTTATTGTTATGTCTGTGGTGATGCGGTGCTACCCAAAGACGATGAAGAGAACAAGACACCTCGATTATCGAATACCCCATATATCGAAGGGTATCACATGTCCGGTGCTTTCATTTCTCGTCAAGCGCAAAACTACTTCAGTAGTGGTATTGACTGTACTACCAGCACAGGAAAGTATGAACCCCCCTCAAGCAGATTTGCTTACACTTAAAACAAGCTCAACATGCCCATATGAGCTTTTTGCTCAAGTGTGGAACCCTGCCTAATCCAAGATTTTTGTAAAAATGCCCTCGGGAATTTTTCGGAAAGTATGAACCCCCCTCAGATTGATTTGCATACACTTATAAAAGGCACTTCTGAGAGATTGTTGTCTATAAACTTGTTAAAAATATGCCCCTCTTGGGGCCACACTTAAAACTAGGCTACACACCTACCCACACACATACATATTTACTTCTGGTTTAAGTTCAATTGGATACCAGGTTCAAATTGTTTATCTAATATTAAAACAATGTAATTCTTCTAGAATTGCTCCGTGACTCTCTCATTTCTTACATCATAAACATATGATTTTTCCCCTATGAGAATAACACTACAAATGGTGTCATCAGGTAATGCCTCATGGAATTCACAGATAATTTTAATGTTTGTCCTGTCATTCACCACAACCTGTTTTCTTTTTGAGGTGTTGATGACAAACATGGGCCTCTGTGCTTTGAATTCATCTGGTGTGTAATACATGTCAGTATTGCCTGTAGTGACTCTTTTGAAGGAAGAAAAAGCCTCATATAATTTGAGGAAATCATCCTTGGAAATGTCTAAATTGTAATTTTCTCTAGGAAATACCTCATTTCTGCCATTTTTAAGATATATGTTCTTGATGTTGCAGCTATCAAATTTACTTGAATTTTTTTCCTGATTGTTGTGTCTCCCAGTCTGAAACAATACTACCACAAAATCAGGCATGTCATATTGTATACTGGAGAATGAATTTGTAGCATCAAACTCATAATAGGTACCAGCGGCAGGCTTCTGTACACATTGATATGTATAAAATTGCAAAAGAACCTGTGGATTTTTTAGGATATCAGCTTTGTATTTAAGAGCATAACTGGCTTCATACTCAACAACAGGGATTCTTAGCTCCATAGTCTGAATAATGCATTTGCCTGCATCTGGTAAGGTATTAGGCAGAGCTTCCCCGGTAGAGTTTATTGTACTGTACCTCATCAAAGCATTATTATCATTGGCAGCTCTTCTAAATGTAATTCTTAACCCACCCTTCCACATGATATCTTTGTAATCTGAGAAGAATCCTGGTATTGCCAATTGTAGAAAACAGTAAACAAAATTTGCCTGTTTTAGAGATATTCCATATATTTGATAAGCAACAACAACAGGGCCATCTATGTGCAAATGTCTGAACTCGGTGAACACTTGGGAACAAGTCAATTTTTTTCAATATGTCAATATTTTTAACTCTTTTTGCCAGTAATAGGTAATGGTAGTAAGTGTTAGACAAAGTACTTTGGAGCTGAATATGCCTTTCTTAAGACGTCGTATATTGCTAAAATATCTTTAATTCACATATTTCTCATACCGCCGTATCTTGTTCTATTAGGCCTCTTCAAGAAAATTGCCAATTAGTGAAAATTAATTGAGCACAACAGCAAAAGAGGTACTAATAGGGCAAGCATACAATGATATGGGGATATGTGAATTGCTGGTTTCTTCAATTCAGATAAATGGATTGAATTGAAACTGGGATATTTTGCATATACAAAATCTGATATTTGTTACATCCAGCTTGTTTGTTGTAATCTATTCATAATATACATGGCATTAGGTCAGTGTCTTCTGGGACATGCATGTCTGTACAGGTATTTGTGCTAGGTCAGTGCCTCTGAAGGCCGCTGAAAAAAAACCTGCGGCGCGGCCAGTGCCTCTGCCCGGATCAATACTCCGGGCAGTTCTATTCCTGCGGCACTGGCAGCACCGAGGTGTGATTAATACTTGAGCAAGTTCCTGCAGTTTTATCAGCAGTCTTATTGACTGATCGATTAGTTCCAAACAATTCCGCCGCCGCGCTTGGAACATGGCGCTGCTGTATGGATTGCATGTACGCTCAGCAGAAAAACGGGATGTACGCTCAGAAGAAAGTACTTCAGCAAAAAATATTAGAGAAGAGCTTATGTTTCTGAATGCACCCCCTACCCACCCCCATCTTACCCACACCCACACCTACCCACCCCCATCTTACCCACACCCACACCTACCCACCCCCACCCACCCACACCCATACCTACCTACCCATACACCCACCCACACACATCCATACATATTTACTTCCCGGTCCACTTCTATTGCATCATGTTGTGCAATATTAATTGATTAAATGGTTATGACATAATGTGATTATGTGGTGTTTTCTGATTGGTTGCTTATGACATAATGTGATTATATGTTACGTTTAAATAAGCAGTGTTTCTATTGGCTCTGTAAATCTATATAAGCCAGGGCACAGTGCAGATTCTTCACCATTGCTGGATCGGCAGTGGAACCCACAAGTGGGGGGCAGAACCTGAACAGGCTCCACCAAAGTATAGGAGACTTGAAGCATATAATTTGGCGGAATAACCCAAGTAAGGTCATAGAGACAATATACACTGATACAATAAAAGCCAATTTTTGGCAGGGGGGACAAAGTGGTTCCTAAATACAAAATCTCAAGAACTAATTGACATAGAGCTATGCAGTTTTTTTTGTCTGCACTGAACCCAACTGATTAAGCATAGAGTTTTGATTTGATTCCCAAGAAATTGTATATAAATACCAAAGCCAAAAATATTAAGTGTATACACACATACACACATACACACACATACAAAGCACAGTGCTGAACCCAACTGATATTTTTTATTCAGTATAAAGTTTTGAATTGAAACCCAGGAAATTGTATATAATAAACAACAGCAAAAATGCCAAATCAAAAATATTGTAATCAATGCAATAAAAATATATCCAGCCCCAATTGGGCCAAGCATCAAAAGATTTGTAACCCGGACAAATGCAGAACTCCCACAAAAATTTGCCCCAAATGCCATAGAAAATACAGCATGCAATACTTAACATATACACATAAAAATACTTGCTCTGTACAGTCATCAACACAACCATCCACATCTGGTCTGAAAAGGAAGCATGAAGCACCTGTTAATGCCAGAGCAGCAAAGCAGCCACGCTATGAACCCATCCGTAGCAGTTTTAACGGCCAATTAAGAGATCACTGTTTTAAATCAGAGCCAAGATGTGGTATTAAGAATTTTTTGAACAGTAGAAATTCTGATCTGCAGGCAATTCTAAATGCACAAAATGGCTCTTATAAGCTGTCCCTCAAATTGTTTGCACAATATAAGAAACCAAATGGTACAAAATTTACACAGCCCCACATAACAGAAACTGTATCGGTTTATTCAAATGCAAATTCGGACAAAATAATAAACAACTTGATAAATCAATTGAATATTAAACACTCTGAATTTGCAGCAAAAGAGTCTGGATGGAGCCTATGCGGCTCTCCACACAAGTTATATGTTAATATTTCTGAATTCAGCCCATTAAAAGGTTCTACATATCTGCCATTACCTGCCAATATCAAAAACAAACAAGCCGTGGTTAATATAGAAAATACCGACCAGAAATGCTTTTTGTGGTGTATTTTAGCTGCTTTGTATCCAGTTTCAAGGAATCCTCAGAGAATAAGTTATTACAAACAGCATGAACATGATTTTGACGATGCAATGGAGGGTTTGGAATATCCAATGTTTGTTCAGAATATTGATAAATTTGAAAAAAAAGCCAGGGATATCAATGGCAAACAATTATCTATTAATGTATTTATTTGTTCCACTGGCCATGGCAATTGCCCGATAGAACCTCTCAGAATCAGTACAATTGATGATGAATCTGCTGTTCCGATTGATTTGCTCTTAATTGAAGGGGATGGCACATATCATTATACTCTGATAAAAAATCTTGAAGCTTTAGTCAGAACACAACTAGACAAAACTCATACAATATTCAAGTTGTGCAGAAGATGTTTATCTGTATTTTATGGTCAAAAAATGGTGAAGGGGGTTCGTGAAGAGAGTGCAGAAATTGCCAAAAACAAGTTAATTGAGCATCTGAAATACTGTGGCAATTATAAACCTGTTCATATGGTGATGCCCAATCCAAGTGAAAATTGCAAATTCAATAAGTTTGAAGCCTTGTTGGAACACCCAGCATATATTGTCTGTGATTTTGAATCGAACCTCAAACCTCTTGCATTTTGTAGCCCAGATCCTGAAGAATCTGCAATTACACCATACCAGCTACATGAACCTTCCAGTTTTTGTTATATGGTTATACGGGATGGTGTAGCTAGTAAAGAATATTCATACATGGGACCAGATGCCATCAAAATATTTGCACATAAAATAGAAAATGAGTGCCGTGACATAGCATCTAACATCTTATTAAAATCAAAACCCATGTTGCCTTTAACAGAGAAACAGATTGAAGATTTCAACAATGCAGAAAAATGCCCGGTATGTGATTCTGAATTTTCAGATATAAATATCAAGGTGAAACACCATTCTCATACAGATGGTAAATTCTTAATGGCCCTGTGTAAAAGCTGTAATATTAAGATCAAGAGACCAAGATTTGTCCCCATATTTTGCCATGGAGCATCCAATTATGATTTTCATCATTTGATCAGATATGAGGGGTTTGACAAGCAGAATTTAAATATTTTAGCTGAAAATGATGAAAAATATATTGCTATTAGCAAGATAATTAAAGTTAATGGTGTTCCTATTCAATTAAGATTTCTTGATTCTTACAGAATTTTATCGGCTAGCCTGGCCACACTGGCCACTCAATTATCTGATGATCAATTCAAAATCACACGTGCATTGTTTCCAAATCAGGACCTGAAATTAATTAGGCGGAAGGGTGTATATCCATATGACTATGTTACAGATTTTTCTAAATTTGATGAGTGTTCCCTGCCACCACAACAAGAGTTTTACAGCAAAATCAGAGGATCTGGAATCACTGATGATGATTATCACCATGCCCAGTTGATGTGGAACAATTTAAAATGCAAGACATTTGGTGATTATCACATGGCATATTTAAAACTTGATGTAACCCTCTTAGCTGATATATTGCAGGCATTCAGAAAATCTTCCATGCAAAATTATAGACTGGATCCAATATATTTTTTCAGTGCCCCGGGCCTAGCATGGGCTGCAACGTTTTTAAACACCAAAATGCATTTGGATCTGATCCACGATCAAGATAAGTATCTGTTTATGGAGAAATGTATAAGAGGGGGGATGGTGCAATGTTCCCAGAGATATGCCAGAGCAAATAACAAATATATGCCTGATTATGATCCAGCACGGCCATCAAATTTTATACTGTATGTAGATGCAAACAGCCTCTATGGTCACGCCATGATGCAAAAACTGCCATATGCAGGGCTTGAGTGGGTTGAAGATTTCAATATTGAAGATCTTAAGGACTTTGATGACAGTGAGTATGGCCTCATCTTAGAGGTTAATCTGATAATTCCTGATGATTTGCACAATAAATTTTCTGATCTGCCCCCATTTTCCGAGGTTCAGTGCTCACCTGGCTCTAAACAGAAGAAGCTCATGATGACACTGGAGCCAAAACAAGGCTATGTCATATATTACAAAAACCTCCAGTTCCTGATGAAACATGGTGTTCAAGTGACCAAAGTTGGCAAAGTTTTGAGGTTCAGGCACTCAAGATGGTTGAAACCATACATTGATACAAATACAGAGCTTCGAACATCTGCAAAGAGCCAATTTGATAAGGGCTTGTTTAAATTGATGGTTAATTCTGTGTATGGCAAAACTATTGAAAATGTCAGAAAACATACCGATGTTAAAATAATTACTGACCCCAGCCTGAGCAAAAAATTGGTTGCAAAGCCTAATTTCAATTACAGAAGAATTTATGATGAGCACATGGCACTTTTCAACATGAAGAAAACAAAGATTAAGTTTGATAAACCTATTTATGTAGGGGCTGTGATATTGGAATTGGCCAAATTACATATGTTAACATTGTATTATGATGTGTTGAAACCTTTTTATGGTGATCGTGTAAAACTGATGTACATGGATACGGATAGTTTTATTCTTGATATTAAAACAGAAGATGTTTATCAAGATATGTCACAGCCTGAATTGTTTCAATATTTTGATACCAGTGAACATACAATAATTCAACCCCACAACAAAAAGGTGCCTGGCAAGTTAAAAGATGAGACATGTGGTGATGCTATTGTGGAATTTGCTGGGTTAAGTGCCAAGGTGTATAGTTTTAAAACATGTAGTGGTGTTGCTGCCAAAAAGGCCAAGGGCATTGGCAAAGTAGCTGTTGAAAAAGAGCTTGTATTTGAAGATTATAAAAATTGCATCAAATCCCAGAGTTTAATCAAAACATCAGAATCCAGAATCCAGAGTGTGGATCACTTGCTGACTAGCAATATTGTAAGAAAAGTGGCCCTGGACCCACATGATAATAAGAGATGCATTTTATCATGTGGCATACATACTCTACCATGGGGGCATTGTGATTTGAAAAGTGGTAATCAATGCCCAATTACAGAGCATGATTTGAAATAAATAAACATGCCTATGAACTTATTTGGGTTCAAAAAACAGGCTATTATGGAGCTGCCAACACCACAACCCTCTTCTGATATGCTGTCTAAACTAAGTGCTTTGTTAATTATTCATCTGAACAGCATACTTACAGATGTTGATGATAAAACAGGTAAAACATTGTACATATTTAACAATAATTTAAATCATTACCAATTACCTGTAGGTGGTCAATTGCAATTTATTACAACCCCTGAGGGTAATGTCAAGATTTCAGTAGGGAGAAATATTTACAGAATTAAGCACTCAAACATGATTTCTGGCACTGTATATACTGTTTCTGCTGGTGACTGCTTATATATTGAGGTCCCTGGATCATATGACAAGCTTATACCCTTTTTTATAGAATTAAGAATCAGATATTCAATAATAAATAACCATTAAAATAAAAATGCCTAATGATATATTTGGCCATACAAGGCATGAAGATCACAGTGATGAGATTCTGATGCTTGATGTCAGAGTCAAGAAATTAAGAAGTGATTTACAAGCTTTACAAACCACACTCAATGCCAGTCTTCAATTAGAAATTACAAATTTACAATCACAATGCATGGACCCTCTTCTTAAAATTGATTCTGAACTCAAAGTGCTGCTTCAGAAATATACTGATTTGGCCACATTGGATAATTTTCAAAGTTTGGAAGAAGCTGTAGCAGCTCTTCAAGCCAAATTTAAGACCCAGGCTAACAACTCCGAGCAATTGAAACAACAATTGGAAGAGCAGATAAATAATGTCCAGACACAGCTCCAAACAATTGTCAAAAGCATAAAATCACAAGAAGATTTTGATCTAGTGATTTCCACTCTAAAGGAACAGATTCAATCATTACAGATACCTAATCTGGATCCTCTGAACAATGCCATAGCCGAGGTTAAAGAAAAAATCGAGACACTTGAAAATTTTATGAACAACTTGCCATCTTCTGATGCTTTGAGTGCAATAACTCGGAGTGTTGCAAACATCAAGCTGCAATTTGAAACATATGAAGGTTTTGGAAAAATTCAAAGTTCCATAACCCATCTTGAAGGTACAATAGCAGCAGTGCAAAATGATTTGGCAAATGTACAAGAATCCCGATTGCCTGGTATTGTAGACACACTTGTCAGTGTCCAGCAACAGATCACAAAGCTTGAAAACCTCAACACTGAATCTGAGCTATCTCATTTTCATCACTTGATTGATGATATCCAAACAAAGCTTGAAATTTTACAACAATCCACACCCTCTCAGGCAGATATAGCCCTGCTCCAAAATGCTATGCAAAATGTGGCTGATGCTTCTGAATTAAACAATGTAAAATTGGCACTTGAATCTTTGCAAAATACAGTATCAAATCTCCCGACATCACAGGAACTTAAAAATATAAAGAGGGCAGTGAATAGGATATTGAAATCAGAAGATATCAAGAATATCCAGACAGAGATCAAACAACTCACTCAGACAGTGGCCACTCTACCAACCAATCAACATATTAATGAACTGCATGCCCTGTTTGAGGATATCAGAAGACAGGTCCATGATCTTACAGCTCAAAATTCAAAATTGGCAGTTATTGAAAATTTGCAACAAATTGTAGCTAATATCAAGCAACAGCTAGGGACCATGGAATCCAACCAAGCAAATGCTCTGTCTGTTTTTGCCACCCAGTTCAAGAGATTGTGCAACAATACAAGAAACTTGTTGTGGACATAAAGATCAAGCCAGGCCATGATGATGTTGTTAGGACCATCAATGAGCACCTTGAATCTGTAACAAGCAGATTGCTTACAGCAGAAAAAGAAATAACAGGCATAATCGAGAATCCGAAACATACAGTAATTCTTGAATTGTACAGCATCCCCAACAAAGAATATGATTCTCCATTTACACCAGGTGGCAAAATATATATGCTGTCCCCTGCACAATTTTATTACCAGTTTTTTGTTGGGGGCACACTGAGACCAATCAAGATCAAATATTGGCTTCAACCACAGGCACACCACTACCCCACCTTATCAATAACAAATGCTGATAACAAACAAAAAATCACCAGTGTAGAGTTAGAGGATTTTACAGATCCCAATACATTAGAAACAGCCTATACTGAAGATGATGGCTCTCTGGAATTTAAAATACATATTGGAGACAAATTATATTTAGAAAATCCTGTAGTATCAGCTGCTGAACACCCCATAGTTGCAATATTCTTGTTTACATATTATGTCTAGACAAATTATTGTTGATGAATTACACAGACAGGCCAGACATAATTATAAGAGACTGCCAGTAGTCACAAAAGGCATAGATGATTTATGGCAAAGCGACTTGATTGAAATGGCAAGTGGGCAGTTGAAAAACTTAGACAAAATCAACAAGGGCTACAAGTATCTACTCACTGTAATAGACACATTTTCAAAATTTGCCTGGGCTGTGCCACTCAAATCCAAGACTGGAAAATGTGTTACAGAAGCCATCAGGACAATCATCAATCAGAGTGGAAGATCACCGTGTTATTTGCAAACAGATAATGGCAAAGAATTTTATAATTCTGTGTTTCAACAATTTATTAAAAGCCGGGCAATAAAACATTACTCGAGTTACAGTGATCTCAAAGCCTCAATTGTAGAGAGATTCAACAAAACCCTAAAAAATCTTATGTATAAACAATTTACACTTCAAGGTAATTATAAATGGATTAATATTCTTCCAGAACTTCTACATAAATATAACAATTCTATCCATTCCACAATCAACATGAAACCCTCTGAAGTAACTTCATCTGATGAGCAAAAATTGATCAGGACTGTTTATTATCCTAGATACCAGGCAACAACAAGAAAGGCCAAATACAGGGTGGGGGATCAAGTAAGAATCAGCAAATATAAGCACTTATTCAAAAGAGGCTTTACAAGAAACTGGAGCACTGAATTATTTACAGTGGTTCAAATTAAACCTGGGACTCTTAACACATATATAATAAAAGATCACCGAGGAGAAATTCTCAAAGGCAGGTTCTATGAACAAGAGCTCAGCAAAACTAAACAGCCTGACACATATCTCATAGAAAAAATCATCCGCAGAAAAGGCAGCAAGTTACTTGTCAAATGGCTAGGACTTCCAGAACACAGCTGGATCGATGCAGACAAAATGATAATATGAACACCTGGGATGTTATAAAAAGGCTGCCAGAACCTGAACAGCAGAATAAGAGAAATGGAAAATTGCTGCCTGATAATATTAGGTGTCTTATTGTTGGGCCATCTGCTTGTGGTAAAACCACACTAATGGTTGATAATTTTTTATTGGCACCCAACTGGTTAGACTGGAAAAACAGGCACTTGTATATCTTCTCTAAGAGCTTGGAACAATTAAAATATCAGCAGCTGATGAAGCTATATGATGGATTGGATATTGCCACTTTTGAACCAGATGTTAAGCCACTTCATGAATGTCTCGATAATTCTGTTGTTGTGTTTGATGACATTATACTGGATAATCAAAACAAGGTTAGAAATTTCTTTACACAGGGCCGACACAAAAACATTGATTGCTTCTACCTGGCACAGACTTTTTCAAAAATACCCAAGCAGCTGATCCGAGACAACAGCAATTTTATATGTGTGTTTCATCAAGATCATACCAACCTCAAACACATACATGATGAATATGTAGGTGGGGACTTGAGCTACAATGATTTTTCTAAGTTTTGCAGCAGGTGCTGGAACCAGGACAGTTATGGGTTTGTCACAATTGATATGACAAGAACACCCAATAGTGGCAAATATAGAAATAAAATCAACAATTTTGTAGACATTGAAACATATATAAATAACCATGAAAAGGCCAATTATTGATGATCTTAAATTAAGAGATTATCTTGTAAAAATATTTAAGGGATGGAAATCAGAGAACCGAGGAATTTATGAAAAAACAAACAAACAGAACAGCCTGTAATTGATGCTATTAATAATTTAGGTAAGAATATCAAAACTGTTACAGAGCAAAATCAAAATTTGATCACAGAGCTTGTACCTGTAGCTGCAAGAAACATATTAGATTATCCAATCACCCCACTTTCCAGTATTCATACACCTAGTCCTGTTGCTCCTAGAAGAATTGAAGCTACTCAGGATCCTATTGAATTGGGTCTTCTTGCTCAAAAATATTTAACCACACCTAAAGACAATAAAGATGAGGTGTTTGGCTTATATGCTGACACAGAGCTTGATGGGAGCATCATACATAGAATTGGCAATTTCAGAGTAACATTTATGGGAGATGATATAATTGTTTATTCAGAATCTCGTCTCGGAGAAAAAGGTGCTTTTGTTAAATACACCGGAACACCTGGATTGTGGGAACTGATGACTAGGAAAAGGCCTGGCAGCTATACAGATCAAGATTATGAGGATTACAAAGAAATATTAATAAAATCAGATGCTCTATACCAGAACAATGATCCCACACAAAAAAGAGTCAAGTCTAGCAGTGGGGCAAAATACAATAATTTAATCAAGCCCATATGGTCACAGATCAAGACTGGCAGTGGAATCAAACAATACAACACCCTGCCTAAAGAATTTGTGTGGGTTGATGATGTCAGGAAACTTGTAGATAGGTTATTGGTCATAGCTGGGGAGGAAAATGCTGGCAACCACAATTTTTACAATGAAAAAGTTGGAATTATGGACATGATAAGCACAAAAATGTCTAATTTTATAGTGAATGACACTAAGGGGATTGGATATCTCATAAAAATTATTAATACTCTACCACCTAAATTTTGGAATATTTCTGAGGGTCGGGGGTTGGTTAATGACATTATAAACAAGCTGCCATTTGAACTACACATTCCAGGCTATCAGTATTGTGGTCCAGGCACAAAATTGGATCATAGATTAAACAGAGGTGATCCTGGTGTTAATCCCCTAGATGCTGCTTGTAGAGACCATGACATAGCATACAACACACATACTGATCTTGACAAGAGACATGTTGCAGACAAGAAATTAGAAGAGGCTGCATTTGGCAGATTTGTAAGCAAAGATGCTTTTTTAAGTGAAAAAATAGCAGCATTGGGGACCACCATAGCTATGAGCACCAAACAAAAACTGGGGTGGGGGTTGTGAATATGTATATAATAAACCTACAATGAAGGACAAGGGTGTTATGTATCAAATACCTTATGCAGGTCTCAAATCGCTTAAAACTATTGACAGTCTCTTGACCAAAAAGCAGCGCAACAAAAAAAATTCTTGTATTGCAAAGGGGCATGGTATGAAATTGTTGCTTAGTACCCCCCAATTAAAAAAATTACAGCAATCCAGGAAAAAATCACATGTGGGGGGATTTATATTTACTATCCCTGCCATCTTAGCAGCACTTGGGGCTGTTGGGAGCTTGGCCGGGGGATCAGCTGCCATAGCAAAAACAGTAATAGATGCCAAGAAAAATAGGGCAGAATTAGATGAGCAGAAGCGCCATAATCTAGCTATGGAGAAAAAAGGCAAAGGTGTTAAGAGAGCCATGAATAAGTTTAAAAAAAACAAGAGCCGCTTACAAACCAAGATATTGAAGCTTTAATCAAGCCACTGGGCATCAAACATTTTAGAGGTGTGTACATGTCTGATTCTTTACCGGAACAACCACTCAACAAAGAGTGTGGCATTGTTAATTTGGATAAGTACAAAAATCAGGGCACTCACTGGATCTGTTATCTTAAATATTTAAACAATGAGGCATTTGTTTTTGATTCATTTGGAGGTGTTCCACCTGAAAATTTAGTAAAATATTTAAAATCACCTAATCTTTATTACAATAATGCCCGTGTTCAAAACTTCAAAGATGTTAATTGTGGACATCTGTGTTTATCTGTTCTCAGATATATGTCTCAAATAAATAAACCATCAATTGAAGATTTTCAAAAAGCCTTGTGGTATCTGAAACATCATGGGGGTATTCCATCTCACCAGCCAAAATTCAATATTGAAACTCAAATTGCATGATGACATAGTGTATCCCAAAACAATAGCTCTCAGAGCATTTTACGGCATGTACTTGATCCCCAATATTACGCACCACAACAACACAATTGCAGTAGGGGATCAAAAAATTGTCATCACTCCAGGGCAGTATAATCTATCCACTCTAAATGCTCAATTACCCAGAGGTATAGTTTTAAGTCAAAATTCTGTCACTCACAGAGTAGAGATTGTATCTGCCACAGAAACAGTGGATCTGGGTACTATAGGAGAGCTGTTAGGCTTTGAGAACAACACAAAACTTGAACCGGCCATCAAACACACTGCTATGAATATACCTAAATTCTTAGCCATAGAGACTCTGAATATTCACTGTAATGTGGCCGAGGGTATGATCACCAAATCAAATGGCATAGGCACTCACAAACAAACCGGCATCATTGCAACATTCAAACCTAATTCCGAATTCATGGAGCCCATCATCTACAATCCATCCCCAACATTATATTTTCCTGTGTGCCATAATAGAATAGATTATATTGAATTGATGGTCACTAATGAAAAAGAAGAATTAGTTGATTTTGCTGGAGCCACAACAACTGCAATCATAGAGATTAATATTTAAATAAAAATACATACAATGGAAAATATTGAGAGTTATGAGCTACAATCATTCCCCCCAAACAGGAGGACATTTGCAAATTTAAATCAACCCAACACAGAAATTGAGGTTGATCTTGATGTAGGGGATGGCTTTATACACCCCCACAGAGCAGATCTATACATCAAATTTGATGTTGTAAAGCTCGATGGAACAGATTATCCGGCAAATTCAAATATAAGATTGGTAGACAATTTTGTGCCGCATCTGTTCTCTGAAATTGAGATCAGAAAGCATGGTGTTGTTATAAACAGAGTGGATTATCCCGGCATTACCTCCACAGCTTTGGCAACATTAAAATTATCCAAAACCGAGGCTTCTTACTACAAAATCGGTGGATTTGAGGCTGGTGAGAAAATATTATCTAAAAACCACACTGTGCTGTTCCCTATGCGCCTGTTGCCAGGATTCTTCTCAGATTACAAAGATATCATGTGGAAGGGTGGGTTAAGAATTACATTTAGAAGAGCTGCCAATGATAATAATGCTTTGATGAGGTACAGTACAATAAACTCTACCGGGGAAGCTCTGCCTAATACCTTACCAGATGCAGGCAAATGCATTATTCAGACTATGGAGCTAAGAATCCCTGTTGTTGAGTATGAAGCCAGTTATGCTCTTAAATACAAAGCTGATATCCTAAAAAATCCACAGGTTCTTTTGCAATTTTATACATATCAATGTGTACAGAAGCCTGCCGCTGGTACCTATTATGAGTTTGATGCTACAAATTCATTCTCCAGTATACAATATGACATGCCTGATTTTGTGGTAGTATTGTTTCAGACTGGGAGACACAACAATCAGGAAAAAAATTCAAGTAAATTTGATAGCTGCAACATCAAGAACATATATCTTAAAAATGGCAGAAATGAGGTATTTCCTAGAGAAAATTACAATTTAGACATTTCCAAGGATGATTTCCTCAAATTATATGAGGCTTTTTCTTCCTTCAAAAGAGTCACTACAGGCAATACTGACATGTATTACACACCAGATGAATTCAAAGCACAGAGGCCCATGTTTGTCATCAACACCTCAAAAAGAAAACAGGTTGTGGTGAATGACAGGACAAACATTAAAATTATCTGTGAATTCCATGAGGCATTACCTGATGACACCATTTGTAGTGTTATTCTCATAGGGGAAAAATCATATGTTTATGATGTAAGAAATGAGAGAGTCACGGAGCAATTCTAGAAGAATTACATTGTTTTAATATTAGATAAACAATTTGAACCTGGTATCCAATTGAACTTAAACCAGAAGTAAATATGTATGTGTGTGGGTAGGTGTGTAGCCTAGTTTTAAGTGTGGCCCCAAGAGGGGCATATTTTTAACAAGTTTATAGACAACAATCTCTCAGAAGTGCCTTTTATAAGTGTATGCAAATCAATCTGAGGGGGGTTCATACTTTCCGAAAAATTCCCGAGGGCATTTTTACAAAAATCTTGGATTAGGCAGGGTTCCACACTTGAGCAAAAAGCTCATATGGGCATGTTGAGCTTGTTTTAAGTGTAAGCAAATCTGCTTGAGGGGGGCTCATACTTTCCTGTGCTGGTAGTACAGTCAATACCACTACTTACTTCCAAGTAGTCCAAAGTAGGCTGCTTACGATTGGCTCTATCTAACCTTATAAATGTGATTGGTTTGTACACTTTTTTCTTCAAATGGTGTCTACGGGAGAGGTGGTTAATATCGCCATTGCTGCGCTTACTTACGTCGTATGTTAACACGCATGGCAGATTGACAATTTCATGTTTCTTTTGCTTGAAACGTGTTTCAAAACAGCTCGAAACAAATGCCTTACAATAACAGGACTTCCGGACGAGAACGAGTCCATTCATCCATTCTTCTCGAAGATTTATTAGCAATGTATTTGCACGAAGGAAGAACAACGCTTAACAGAGACATCTGTTGGGCTACTGCTAAACTACTAGACTGCTGCATAGGATGCTTCTGGAGGCCGGTTGAGGAGTCTTGTTCTCCACCGTCTTTGATGCTACAAGAAGAGAATTAACCGAGCACAACCAGAACCACCATCTTCGTCGAATTCACTTCTTGACAGTTTGCAAGGCTGTAGGAATTCGACAAATACAAGCACAAAACTAGATATTAATACAGAGGAGTCGTCACACGTATTTGAGTTAAGAATCAATTTAAACAGTTAACATCTAGGCTTATCCTCCTACATCACTCAAACTTATGACACGTGTATTGCTCTTAATTTTGCACTCGTTTTTAATTAACCCTTGAGGATAGGCAAGATTTATCACACAACCAGTTTGCGTTACTTTTGTTAATGAAGCATGTATCAAGCAGGTGTCCTCACGTGATATCTGATACCAGAAACCGTAGCCAATCACGCGCGACTGAGGGAATTCTGGGTACCCATAATTCCTTCGGCAGCGTCAGTTTGTGCTGTGATGCCGTACAGGTTGGACGCGTGTTCCTAAAGTCCGATGTTAAGACTCCCCGAACGCTTAACTCTGTAGTTGTGCATTTAGCATTGCTTCAAGCGTTTTCAACCTTCGACAATTACGACTTTGCTCCTTTGCCCTCGTGTCTTCTCCAAATCGTTTCCGGTTCAACCACTCAAAGAGAAACACAAGAACTGACACTACCTCACCAGCCATCAGCAGTAAGAATGCACCAGCAACGTGCAAGAGCTTTATCGGCCGTGGCTTTCCCGTGTCTTGATCTCTGAATGTGAAGGGAAGGAAGAGTTTTCTGTCCATGAACTCACGAAACGTCTCCTTGTCCCATTGAACAACAACACCGGAATCACGGAGCCACATAATAACGCCGTTGAACTTTTCAGCAACAGGAGAAGCTCTTTCGTACATGACACTCACATGGAAGTTCATGACGTCATCTTTCATGAGGTACAGTTCGCTGAGAATGCTCTCGGGAAGGTCTATGGTGCAGATGTGCTTATAGTAGTACCTTTCCACCAACATAGCCATCTTGTGGTCTCTCACAAGGCGCAGAACCTCGTCTAAATCCGTCATTTCGAAATATCTGTCCTCAATTTTCTTAATATGTTCGTCATTGGTGCCGTAGAAGACGGCAACCCAGGACAAGTCCCGAATCCCGTATCTCAGTCCTGAGTCTGCAAAGTCCTCCAAGGTTTCTATTGCTTTCTCGAAGAGAGGAAAGGTCAAGAACGATACGAGGTTGCAATTGTAAGCAGTGATCAACAACATAGATGCAATGGACAGCCAAATAATCATCATTCTCACTGAAGACAGAGTTGGCTCTGCAACACTCAGACCCACGAGAATACTGACAGAATTCATCAGCTGATAAATGTAGCTAGAATCCTCGGCTCTCTCCTGAACAGAAAGGAGCTTCAATATAATCCAGTGTAAAACGTAAAGAACGACGGACATGGCAAGACAGTAAAAGAAAATGGCGATCCACATTGACGTCGTAAACGGATTCAAGACGGACGATAGGTTTTCTCTGAGTCTTGGCTTCGGGGTGAGAAACGTTATGCCTGATTGTGCATAGTCTACAGACAGTTCCATGATGACATTATGAAATTCTGTGATGTAGGCGCAAGGTATCCCAGCATGCACTTCTCCCTTGAAGACAGACCCAACCACACCAACTGATGAACCGTTTTCTAACACTGCACCGAAACCATAATTGTCAATTTTGACATTCCAGGTGAAGTTGTGTTTAATTGCAACTTCGCGAGCTACCCTGAAATCCCTTCCTTCAATTAGATCTCCTTGCACTATGGTCACGTGACTGTGATCCACGAATCCCAAGCCCATGGACAACCCACCCAGGTTATCCAGTTTGTCTTCGACCTCAAAACGATCCGACAGCTTCTCCTTCCAAGTTGCCACAGTCAGCAACTTTCCTGGATATAAATTATTGGCCACCTCAAATGTGTATAGTTTGTATGTGAATACTTCACGCATCTCATCAATTTGCTCTCTTGTTAAGATGAACGTATAAGGAGAGAATTTCAAAAAGTCTCTGTCGATTCCATGAACTAGATGTTCGTGACCTTCTGCCAAAACAATCAGATATTTCCTGATTTCCCTTTGAAATGCACGCCGAATCGCACTGTAGAGGTTTTTAGTGATTGTACCAATTTCTAGAGTTGCTATTACAAAATGTCTACAACCCAAATCCATATTCCTAATGAACAAATTGTCCTCGACATTGATTTCGAGTACACGAGAGGCTTGAATCCATGCCACGGACCCGTTTTGAAATGTGTAGCCACTTCCATTTTGCAAAGGGGAGTCGGCATCTTCAATCACAACTACGCAATAGTCGCTCCAGAAGTATTCTCTGATTACGGCTTCAATGTTTTTTTCAAAATTCCGATCTGCTTTTGTAGTAATAGACGAGATGTAGTTAAGTACTGCTCCTCCATGTTGGACCATAGAGATGAGGAAAAGAAGTTGCAGTCTCATTCCCACAACTAGAAAAGTCAATAAACTATATGTAAGAATGTTACAGATATGTTCAATAATAATAATTTATTAATTATTATTTATTAATTATAATTTTTAAATAATAATAATTATTATTATTCAATGGTAATTATTATATTACTGCAGTTAGCAGCGACAACACAACTTCCGATTATTAGTTTTTAGGCTATGGTTACCAATTAAACTACAACTTTTATGTCTCTACTATTCTAGGGTTTCCAGATATTTCATGAAAAAGGACGGGGCACTTATTTTTCAAGGATACGATGCACAATACGTATTTCTTCTAACGGAACGTGTTATACCTCGTATTGAAGCTTGACTACTGCTTATATCTTCTATGAGAAAATTAGGGTAAGGAAACTTGTATTTAAGGTGCTTTTCATACTAAATGACGTTAACTTTTATAATGCAATTTTCTAGTATTATCACTCATTGTGACATCTAATTGCCTGAGGAGTTTCGTTGTGTGCGCAGAACACCAAGTCAGCAGAGTTTAGTCGCCCTCATAATTAGATTCTCTGCAATGCATCTAAGAGTTTCTTGTTATGGAATATGTACACAGTGGGTTAAACTTCTCCAATACGAGTGAAAATAGAAAATAGTTAGGCAAGGTTGACTCAACGGTTCATATCGTTGAAATAAGGAACAAAAGGCTGTCCCGAAGACTTTTGTCGGGACAACGGTGCGCTTTAACGAAAAACGGGACGTTCCCGTATTTTACGGGATGTCTGGCTGATTCCAAAGAAATAACATAGGGTGGAATTAGCTAAAAGTTTGCTCCAACCAGGAATTAAATACTACAGAAATTATTTTTTGTAGGAATGTCCCCCAATGTTAGGACAACTCAAATCCAAAATGCCAAAGAATGGAAGCTTGGGGAAATCATTCTACATACGAGGATCGGTCGATAATTATCTGCACTTTTGCTTTTTCTTTGGGTTGGCCCCACTTGTTTCTCCGCGGGCATGTCAATGGAGTGTACATTGGTAATTTATTTAATTAATTTAGTGACCAAGGAAATAGAGAAGAAAGGTGAAGAAGACACAATGAACTGGAATGGGGGACTGAAGATAAGCAAAGAATGGAAGAAGGTGTTAGAAAGAGTGGAAAGGACAAGAGAGAAAGAGGAGAGAAGAAGGAAAAAGAGCGTGAGATAAAGAGTTCAACTAATTCTAGATGAAAGAAAATATGTTTAACCCTTTAGTTGAAAGTACAGTTGACAAGGGAAAGCCACCGGCTAGAATGTTCCAGAACAACTTTCTAATAGTCTGGAGGGGAGTAATGTTTGTGTATATATATATATTGTCCTGTTTTTGTACCTTGTTACATTTGTACTTGGTGCAGAGTCTGAAGAAGACCTTGCTAGAAGGTTGAAACGTTACGTTTAGTTTATAAAATAAATTTCTGCCTTGGTCACCATATTGAGTTTTTCATATCATGGAAACAAGGCTTAAGAGCCCGTATCACCGCTGGTGATGATACCTAAAAAATAGGTTCTTGCATCGACCTTCTGTGCTCGAACAGTCAAGTGTGTGGCATTTAAATTTTACTGAGTTAAAGATCAAATATGAAGTTAGTTATGTCGCGCAGCCTTTTTTTAAATATATTATTTATTACGTAGTTTTCCTGATCTCAATTTCGTAAAATTCACTTGCTCGCCAATTGTATGTAATAACTTAAATCAACATTTTAAAGCGCAAGAAAGCTTCAACTGTTCTTCTACAGCAAAGAAATGAAACTGATCTTACATAATTTTCTTTAGAATATCTGTAGTTTGTCGACGTACAGAGCAATGTATGTAAATTTTAACTTCGACTTTTCTCAGCTGGTCGCGCTAGCCTTTCCCCCTCTGTACCGCTCGCGCTCAACCCCGCCCCCCTCCACAATCATCCGCCGTCCCTTTTTTCTTTCACAATCAGCCAGTCTTCCAAGAAAACCGCATGCTGAGAGCTAGGAAAAGAAAAAAGAATGCAGGGAAAGGTTTTGGGGGAGAATCATTGGTTTGGGCGATGCTTGTAAACAGTTCTTCACTACGCTATATCCTAATACTAAATCACGATGGGGTTGTAGTGCAATGACAACAGTGAAGAACGGGGGATTTCCCCAGTATATTGTTCACAAATGGGAAGGGCTGGTTGCACAGACTCAAGTACACCTTTACAAAAGGTTTGCCTGCAAAAAGAAAAATTGTGCCAAATTATAACTTTTTTTTTTGTGAGAACACAAAAGTTCATTACCAAGGGATTTTTTTTAGGGGGAAGGTGACTTTACTCAAAGTTTTTAGGTAAATATTGTGTAAATTCTATCTGGTGGTGGATTATCAACCAGCCACGCAAATGAATAACTTTTTAGCTGTCGATCATAAATAAGTTCAATGAACGTTCATTGTCAGTTTGAGATATTTCTGAGGGTCAATGGTAAAAAATACTTGATGATGTGTTATGGAAATAGTGCTATTTTTAAACATTTTGAACGTCCGTTCAACTTAATTTCGAATTTGGCTCCTTTCATGATTTGTAAGTAGGGGGATAAAATATATTTACTTAATACTTTACTAAGTTATTTTATCACCAATTATATATATATATATATATATATATATATATATATATATATATTACAGTCAGAACCAAAGAGGTCACAACATAAGATAGTTCTGTGTCATCATATACAAAAATACTTTTAGGCATAGGTCTTATGTAAAATAAAATACATTAATTCTATGTTGTTTTTTCTTTTCAAAAGACATTATTTAGTTGAGTAATATGACAGACTTACTATTGATAATGACCATACAAAACACACCATAAAAATTTCATTCACTTTCAACTTTCTGGGGCCGGCCACCGTGGGGGAGTGGTTAGCACATCGCGCTACGACGCCAGGGGTCCCGGGTTCGAATTCCGGCTTGGCCGTGGATGTTTGTGAGTGTCCATTCATCAATTTCATCATATCATCACTTATTCCCTTCTTCGCAAATTGGCCAAAAGTGGCACAAAAAGCGAATTAAAATAAAGCAAATCAATCAACTTTCTGGATATACGACAAATAACACTATTTCTGTATAAGGAATTTTAGGCGTGCTCAGATCCTCCGATTATGGGGAGCAAGGGCCTTGATAAGAGTTCAGCTGCGAAATAAAGTCTTCATTCCATCTCACTGTTTTTATTACATTGATGGGAACAAAACAGGGTCGTGTGTGTCCCGACGTACCTGAAATCACTTTATTAGATGAATTTCAACTTCAGTGGCACCATTGTTCTCTGCTGGCGTTTTATTTTCCATCTCTGCCGTTCAAAGACTAATGTACGTATAAACGTGGTTTAGTACCGCAAATTCAAAAGAACTACACATAATTTATTCATGTGCAATATATGGGCAATTTATTCTGCAGACACATACAGATAATACAACTAAAGAATAAAATATGTGGAGGTGTTAATAAGAAATTTGCTAGTGGGAGAGTCCAATTACATAGGAAGTAATACACTACCCTTTCCTTACGTAGTTACTTGGAACTTTCGTAGGTTTGAAAATAGTATATACTTGTATTTCTATAAAAGCATAATGTTGTTTAAGAACTGTTATTAGATTCCTCTGCACTAAATTTCTAAGTGAGGCTATTAAGGGGCAACTTCTCCCACCCCCCCCCCCCATTTACTCATCGTATGCAAAGAGTGTGAATACTTTTTTGCTGAAATGGGAAAATGAACTACAGCAAGAAACTAATAAAATACGTCTGTTTTTATGAACAGCTGCAGAATTATCTACAAACTTGTTGAAATTCACAGTTTTGCTAGCTTGTACTCATTGGACGAAATACATACAGCCAGGGACGGTGCTACAAGGAGGTTAGGGGGGATGAAACCCCAACAACAGATCTAAGCTCCCTGTAGCCCCCAGATTTTTATAGTACGGTAGACGCCTTTCGATCGAAAATTAAAGAAGTAGAAGCTATCTTACGTAATATTTTCCATTATAAAACTTCCCTTAGGGCAAGGCCATTGCAATGTTCAAGTACATTTCCTGCTTTTATAAGATCGCAAGATTATTACAACGTGTTGTACGTAAAATCGTGGTTGGAGGTGGCAGCTGCAGATCTGTATGGATCAACAACGGACATTGATTATTTAATACGTACTAAGTAATTGTTAAATCACAAGTCTCCAAACTTGCCAAAAAAAATTTGCAGATACTCTGCTGCCTATCTGGTAGGTGGATGTGTTCAGTGGCTGTGGGATTGCTGTTTGGTTGTTGGAGGGTCAAACGATGATAATACGATGCCTACGAAGTTAAATGATAACAATTATTATCCTATGTAAATCATGTCACTATTTTTGGAACGAGTGTTAAAAATTAATTTTTATAAGTTGGAGGATGTTACCAATTGTGTTGTGAAGGTAACACTGAGAGAACAAACATATTTTCAGTGCAAATTCACCTAGGAGACAAAAGCATTGACTATCAATATCATTGACATAAATCAATGGATACAGTTGCAGCTCTCGCACTGGGCAGATGTGATTAGTAGTGAAAATAACTACCAATAGTTTTATATATGTTTCACATCTGATTCTTCTCCATGGAATAGAAATTGGCCACTCGGCATAAATTATTTTCCAACGTCATAAATAATAATTTATTAACATGAAGACCTAGGCTTACAAGGAATAAAACTGCCCAAGCTTGCTGATTTTTGCACTAAATTGCAATGTTTAGTTGCACAAAGGCTAATCGGGACAAAACCTACAGCCTATAGTGGAATCCGAGCCACTTAATTAAATGTCCCTAACCGTGGATCGAACTCGTGACCCGTCGATTACAAAGCATAATTATTACCGCTAACCGAGGCGGGAAAGTTCACTTATAATCTTTCTAATTATTAACATTTAAGAGTTAGTTTCTTTAGTCTTTTTAATTCCTTAATGTCGTATTTTTGCCTCTCGGATGTTTTCAATAACGATGTAAGGATTGAGAAAACATCGCTGACAATTATGTTCATTGCAAATACTCGAATGAGAAACTACAATCAGAAAAGCTGCCCCCCGTGGCGTGGCGGAGTGATTCAGTTCTTTTTCACATGCATGCTCGGATCCGGAGAGAGAGTTCGCAACTATGAATAAGAGGAGTGTACAGTTAACAGAATGAAGCAAATCTGGAAACTAGTAAGCTGCGTGAAAACTGACATACGTATATTTCAGGATAACTATGATAGATATGAACAAGAAACTGTATTAGCCTTATCTGCGGATGTTTGAAAAGTCCTGTAGTAAATTCACAAATTCGTCGTTCCGGTTCAATATGAGTAATATGCATTGGCTGTAAATAGTTTTAATTGTATCAAAAATGCTAAAAGTACACATTTTACTAACAACACGACTTTCCCAATGATTCCAAATGGCTAACTTGGATTGATATTCATGTGCATTAGCACTGGCCTCCGTGATGAAGTGGTTAGCACATCCGGGAGTTCGAATCCCGGCATGGATGCTCTTTGTGGGTGTCCGTTCATCAGTTTCATCATACAATTCATCCTCAGGCGGAGCACAAAGCACGACGCCTTAGGTTGTAAGACACGTTTTTATTATGTTAAGAAAAGAAAGAACATCAAAATCATCCCACTTAGGATAATCCACCAACTGCAGAAAACACAAAAGAATGTTTTGTACTGGCTCCAGTGCTTTCCCGAGTTGTTTACACAAGGAGAGTGCCTCGCATTATCCTACTCGCTCCAGCTAATCGCCTGTCTACTCGACCAGGCTTAAGAAAATCATGCAGTTTTATACAAAATCTAGACATTCCAGTTCCGAGCACAGCCGAAGCAGGCTCGAAGCCCACCCGATCTCAAATCGGTCACGTTGCCGCTATGGATGATGGTAAACCATTGCCTGTAATTCCGAGTCGGACGTCGTTAGAAGCTTTCTCTTTGCTCGATTTTCTACTTCATTTATTCTTTACATTCTCATGTGTAAGGTATGTGTTATATATAGACGCATTCTTCGAAATCTCATCTTTACATTGATGTAGGATGCGCTTCACAATTTTGCTTCATAACTGCTGTCACAATTCTTAAAGCTAACCCTTCCGATGGAAAATTCAGAGGCTCGGGATAGGAAAAAAGCACGTGCTATATTTGTTTGGACTCATGACGCCACACAAATATGTTCCATTGACCTTGTGATCTTGGATCAATATTGGAGGTCCAGTTCAACCTCCACAACTGAAATAGTAAGTTTGCTTAAATATATTAGCCACTATTAGTAGGGTGAATGTCAGCCACTTTTCCTTGAATCTTGAGCTGGTGCAGCCAAGAAGATGGCCATTGTGGCTGAAGCCCCATCCACCGCAAACTACAAACCTGAACAATTAAACAGTTCCTCACAAGACGGTATTTTTTTTTTCAATATCTGTCTATGTATTTAAAACCTAATTGTTTTCTTGTATCAGGCAACAAATGCAAAAGATCATGCACTACATACATGGCTGCATAAAGCGTCCCCCTCCCCTCCTCCAAGAAAGAGTCCTGATTGCGCCACTGCGTTGACGTCTAGAAAATATTTCCAGTTTATCAGAGATTGAGACCATCCTGATTTATTTTCAAGAAGCTACTACACTGATACATAAGTCGATGACCAAAAAAGTGGTGGGGTACAATTTTATTTCTTGTACAACTATTGGGGAGGGAACTAGCTAACTATTGTACGTGCGTCCTCCTCTGACATTATCAATAGTATATGCGCTACAGTATTTTCGATAACTTTTGTCACATAGGAGCCACCAATGTTTTATTTGCGGAGGGCACAGAAAACTGCGATACGCCAAGGCTAATTTCATTACGTCTGTACAACACATTTTTGCTTCATACTGTACAATATGATTCTACAATGGATCAACAAAATATTTTGAAAATAAACAATAGATAATAGCTATGTTTAATGAATTTATTCCTTCAACCTGCAGCGTTCTGATCATATCACAAAAATATTATAGCAGTGTGACGTCATTGGTCTATTAACAGCCATAAGGAAGAGATTTTTCTAGGGTATCTGAAGCTGTTTATGGGCTGACACAAATTGAATGGGAAATTGTCCCCCTTATGGCTATTGGCAGTGAAGAAATCAGCTATTGAACACTTATTGTTATGTCTGTGGTGATGCGGTGCTACCCAAAGACGATGAAGAGAACAAGACACCTCGATTATCGAATACCCCATATATCGAAGGGTATCACATGTGCAGTGCTTTCATTTCTCGTCAAGCGCAAAACTACTTCCAAGTAGTCCAAAGTAGGCTGCTTACGATTGGCTCTATCTAACCTTATAAATGTGATTGGTTTGTACACTTTTTTCTTCAAATGGTGTCTACGGGAGAGGTGGTTAATATCGCCATTGCTGCGCTTACTTACGTCGTATGTTAACACGCATGGCAGATTGACAATTTCATGTTTCTTTTGCTTGAAACGTGTTTCAAAACAGCTCGAAACAAATGCCTTACAATAACAGGACTTCCGGACGAGAACGAGTCCATTCATCCATTCTTCTCGAAGATTTATTAGCAATGTATTTGCACGAAGGAAGAACAACGCTTAACAGAGACATCTGTTGGGCTACTGCTAAACTACTAGACTGCTGCATAGGATGCTTCTGGAGGCCGGTTGAGGAGTCTTGTTCTCCACCGTCTTTGATGCTACAAGAAGAGAATTAACCGAGCACAACCAGAACCACCATCTTCGTCGAATTCACTTCTTGACAGTTTGCAAGGCTGTAGGAATTCGACAAATACAAGCACAAAACTAGATATTAATACAGAGGAGTCGTCACACGTATTTGAGTTAAGAATCAATTTAAACAGTTAACATCTAGGCTTATCCTCCTACATCACTCAAACTTATGACACGTGTATTGCTCTTAATTTTGCACTCGTTTTTAATTAACCCTTGAGGATAGGCAAGATTTATCACACAACCAGTTTGCGTTACTTTTGTTAATGAAGCATGTATCAAGCAGGTGTCCTCACGTGATATCTGATACCAGAAACCGTAGCCAATCACGCGCGACTGAGGGAATTCTGGGTACCCATAATTCCTTCGGCAGCGTCAGTTTGTGCTGTGATGCCGTACAGGTTGGACGCGTGTTCCTAAAGTCCGATGTTAAGACTCCCCGAACGCTTAACTCTGTAGTTGTGCATTTAGCATTGCTTCAAGCGTTTTCAACCTTCGACAATTACGACTTTGCTCCTTTGCCCTCGTGTCTTCTCCAAATCGTTTCCGGTTCAACCACTCAAAGAGAAACACAAGAACTGACACTACCTCACCAGCCATCAGCAGTAAGAATGCACCAGCAACGTGCAAGAGCTTTATCGGCCGTGGCTTTCCCGTGTCTTGATCTCTGAATGTGAAGGGAAGGAAGAGTTTTCTGTTCATGAACTAACGAAACGTCTCCTTGTCCCATTGAACAACAACACCGGAATCACGGAGCCACATAATAACGCCGTTGAACTTTTCAGCAACAGGAGAAGCTCTTTCGTACATGACACTCACATGGAAGTTCATGACGTCATCTTTCATGAGGTACAGTTCGCTGAGAATGCTCTCGGGAAGGTCTATGGTGCAGATGTGCTTATAGTAGTACCTTTCCACCAACATAGCCATCTTGTGGTCTCTCACAAGGCGCAGAACCTCGTCTAAATCCGTCATTTCGAAATATCTGTCCTCAATTTTCTTAATATGTTCGTCATTGGTGCCGTAGAAGACGGCAACCCAGGACAAGTCCCGAATCCCGTATCTCAGTCCTGAGTCTGCAAAGTCCTCCAAGGTTTCTATTGCTTTCTCGAAGAGAGGAAAGGTCAAGAACGATACGAGGTTGCAATTGTAAGCAGTGATCAACAACATAGATGCAATGGACAGCCAAATAATCATCATTCTCACTGAAGACAGAGTTGGCTCTGCAACACTCAGACCCACGAGAATACTGACAGAATTCATCAGCTGATAAATGTAGCTAGAATCCTCGGCTCTCTCCTGAACAGAAAGGAGCTTCAATATAATCCAGTGTAAAACGTAAAGAACGACGGACATGGCAAGACAGTAAAAGAAAATGGCGATCCACATTGACGTCGTAAACGGATTCAAGACGGACGATAGGTTTTCTCTGAGTCTTGGCTTCGGGGTGAGAAACGTTATGCCTGATTGTGCATAGTCTACAGACAGTTCCATGATGACATTATGAAATTCTGTGATGTAGGCGCAAGGTATCCCAGCATGCACTTCTCCCTTGAAGACAGACCCAACCACACCAACTGATGAACCGTTTTCTAACACTGCACCGAAACCATAATTGTCAATTTTGACATTCCAGGTGAAGTTGTGTTTAATTGCAACTTCGCGAGCTACCCTGAAATCCCTTCCTTCAATTAGATCTCCTTGCACTATGGTCACGTGACTGTGATCCACGAATCCCAAGCCCATGGACAACCCACCCAGGTTATCCAGTTTGTCTTCGACCTCAAAACGATCCGACAGCTTCTCCTTCCAAGTTGCCACAGTCAGCAACTTTCCTGGATATAAATTATTGGCCACCTCAAATGTGTATAGTTTGTATGTGAATACTTCACGCATCTCATCAATTTGCTCTCTTGTTAAGATGAACGTATAAGGAGAGAATTTCAAAAAGTCTCTGTCGATTCCATGAACTAGATGTTCGTGACCTTCTGCCAAAACAATCAGATATTTCCTGATTTCCCTTTGAAATGCACGCCGAATCGCACTGTAGAGGTTTTTAGTGATTGTACCAATTTCTAGAGTTGCTATTACAAAATGTCTACAACCCAAATCCATATTCCTAATGAACAAATTGTCCTCGACATTGATTTCGAGTACACGAGAGGCTTGAATCCATGCCACGGACCCGTTTTGAAATGTGTAGCCACTTCCATTTTGCAAAGGGGAGTCGGCATCTTCAATCACAACTACGCAATAGTCGCTCCAGAAGTATTCTCTGATTACGGCTTCAATGTTTTTTTCAAAATTCCGATCTGCTTTTGTAGTAATAGACGAGATGTAGTTAAGTACTGCTCCTCCATGTTGGACCATAGAGATGAGGAAAAGAAGTTGCAGTCTCATTCCCACAACTAGAAAAGTCAATAAACTATATGTAAGAATGTTACAGATATGTTCAATAATAATAATTTATTAATTATTATTTATTAATTATAATTTTTAAATAATAATAATTATTATTATTCAATGGTAATTATTATATTACTGCAGTTAGCAGCGACAACACAACTTCCGATTATTAGTTTTTAGGCTATGGTTACCAATTAAACTACAACTTTTATGTCTCTACTATTCTAGGGTTTCCAGATATTTCATGAAAAAGGACGGGGCACTTATTTTTCAAGGATACGATGCACAATACGTATTTCTTCTAACGGAACGTGTTATACCTCGTATTGAAGCTTGACTACTGCTTATATCTTCTATGAGAAAATTAGGGTAAGGAAACTTGTATTTAAGGTGCTTTTCATACTAAATGACGTTAACTTTTATAATGCAATTTTCTAGTATTATCACTCATTGTGACATCTAATTGCCTGAGGAGTTTCGTTGTGTGCGCAGAACACCAAGTCAGCAGAGTTTAGTCGCCCTCATAATTAGATTCTCTGCAATGCATCTAAGAGTTTCTTGTTATGGAATATGTACACAGTGGGTTAAACTTCTCCAATACGAGTGAAAACAGAAAATAGTTAGGCAAGGTTGACTCAACGGTTCATATCGTTGAAATAAGGAACAAAAGGCTGTCCCGAAGACTTTTGTCGGGACAACGGGGCGCTTTAACGAAAAACGGGACGTTCCCGTATTTTACGGGATGTCTGGCTGATTCCAAAGAAATAACATAGGGTGGAATTAGCTAAAAGTTTGCTCCAACCAGGAATTAAATACTACAGAAATTATTTTTTGTAGGAATGTCCCCCAATGTTAGGACAACTCAAATCCAAAATGCCAAAGAATGGAAGCTTGGGGAAATCATTCTACATACGAGGATCGGTCGATAATTATCTGCACTTTTGCTTTTTCTTTGGGTTGGCCCCACTTGTTTCTCCGCGGGCATGTCAATGGAGTGTACATTGGTAATTTATTTAATTAATTTAGTGACCAAGGAAATAGAGAAGAAAGGTGAAGAAGACACAATGAACTGGAATGGGGGACTGAAGATAAGCAAAGAATGGAAGAAGGTGTTAGAAAGAGTGGAAAGGACAAGAGAGAAAGAGGAGAGAAGAAGGAAAAAGAGCGTGAGATAAAGAGTTCAACTAATTCTAGATGAAAGAAAATATGTTTAGCCTTTTAGGTGAAAGTACAGTTGACAAGGGAAAGCCACCGGCTAGAATGTTCCAGAACAACTTTCTAATAGTCTGGAGGGGAGTAATGTTTGTGTATATATATATATTGTCCTGTTTTTGTACCTTGTTACATTTGTACTTGGTGCAGAGTCTGAAGAAGACCTTGCTAGAAGGTTGAAACGTTACGTTTAGTTTATAAAATAAATTTCTGCCTTGGTCACCATATTGAGTTTTTCATATCATGGAAACAAGGCTTAAGAGCCCGTATCACCGCTGGTGATGATACCTAAAAAATAGGTTCTTGCATCGACCTTCTGTGCTCGAACAGTCAAGTGTGTGGCATTTAAATTTTACTGAGTTAAAGATCAAATATGAAGTTAGTTATGTCGCGCAGCCTTTTTTAAATATATTATTTATTACGTAGTTTTCCTGATCTCAATTTCGTAAAATTCACTTGCTCGCCAATTGTATGTAATAACTTAAATCAACATTTTAAAGCGCAAGAAAGCTTCAACTGTTCTTCTACAGCAAAGATATGAAACTGATCTTACATAATTTTCTTTAGAATATCTGTAGTTTGTCGACGTACAGAGCAATGTATGTAAATTTTAACTTCGACTTTTCTCAGCTGGTCGCGCTAGCCGTTTCCCCTTCTGTACCGCTCGCGCTCAACCCCGCCCCCCTCCACAATCATCCGCCGTCCCTTTTTTCTTTCACAATCAGCCAGTCTTCCAAGAAAACCGCATGCTGAGAGCTAGGAAAAGAAAAAAGAATGCAGGGAAAGGTTTTGGGGGAGAATCAATGGTTTGGGCGATGCTTGTAAACAGTTCTTCACTACGCTATATCCTAATACTAAATCACGATGGGGTTGTAGTGCAATGACAACAGTGAAGAACGGGGGATTTCCCCAGTATATTGTTCACAAATGGGAAGGGCTGGTTGCACAGACTCAAGTACACCTTTACAAAAGGTTTGCCTGCAAAAAGAAAAATTGTGCCAAATTATAACTTTTTTTTTGTGAGAACACAAAAGTTCATTACCAAGGGATTTTTTTTAGGGGGAAGGTGACTTTACTCAAAGTTTTTAGGTAAATATTGTGTAAATTCTATCTGGTGGTGGATTATCAACCAGCCACGCAAATGAATAACTTTTTAGCTGTCGATCATAAATAAGTTCAATGAACGTTCATTGTCAGTTTGAGATATTTCTGAGGGTCAATGGTAAAAAATACTTGATGATGTGTTATGGAAATAGTGCTATTTTTAAACATTTTGAACGTCCGTTCAACTTAATTTCGAATTTGGCTCCTTTCATGATTTGTAAGTAGGGGCATAAAATATATTTACTTAATACTTTACTAAGTTATTTTATCACCAATTACATATATATATATATATTACAGTCAGAACCAAAGAGGTCACAACAAAAGATAGTTCTGTGTCATCATATACAAAAATACTTTTAGGCATAGGTCTTATGTAAAATAAAATACATTAATTATATGTTGTTTTTTTCTCTTCAAAAGACATTATTTAGTTGAATAATATGACAGACTTACTATTGATAATGACCATACAAAACACACCATAAAAATTTCATTCACTTTCAACTTTCTGGGGCCGGCCACCGTGGGGGAGTGGTTAGCACATCGCGCTACGACGCCAGGGGTCCCGGGTTCGAATTCCGGCTTGGCCGCGGATGTTTGTGAGTGTCCATTCATCAATTTCATCATATCATCACTTATTCCCTTCTTCGCAAATTGGCCAAAAGTGGCACAAAAAGCGAATTAAAATAAAGCAAATCAATCAACTTTCTGGATATACGACAAATAACACTATTTCTGTATAAGGAATTTTAGGCGTGCTCAGATCCTCCGATTATGGGGAGCAAGGGCCTTGATAAGAGTTCAGCTGCGAAATAAAGTCTTCATTCCATCTCACTGTTTTTATTACATTGATGGGAACAAAACAGGGTCGTGTGTGTCCCGACGTACCTGAAATCACTTTATTAGATGAATTTCAACTTCAGTGGCACCATTGTTCTCTGCTGGCGTTTTATTTTCCATCTCTGCCGTTCAAAGACTAATGTACGTATAAACGTGGTTTAGTACCGCAAATTCAAAAGAACTACACATAATTTATTCATGTGCAATATATGGGCAATTTATTCTGCAGACACATACAGATAATACAACTAAAGAATAAAATATGTGGAGGTGTTAATAAGAAATTTGCTAGTGGGAGAGTCCAATTACATAGGAAGTAATACACTACCCTTTCCTTACGTAGTTACTTGGAACTTTCGTAGGTTTGAAAATAGTATATACTTGTATTTCTATAAAAGCATAATGTTGTTTAAGAACTGTTATTAGATTCCTCTGCACTAAATTTCTAAGTGAGGCTATTAAGGGGCAACTTCTCCCTTCCCCCCCCCCCCATTTACTCATCGTATGCAAAGAGTGTGAATACTTTTTTGCTGAAATGGGAAAATGAACTACAGCAAGAAACTAATAAAATACGTCTGTTTTTATGAACAGCTGCAGAATTATCTACAAACTTGTTGAAATTCACAGTTTTGCTAGCTTGTACTCATTGGACGAAATACATACAGCCAGGGACGGTGCTACAAGGAGGTTAGGGGGGATGAAACCCCAACAACAGATCTAAGCTCCCTGTAGCCCCCAGATTTTTATAGTACGGTAGACGCCTTTCGATCGAAAATTAAAGAAGTAGAAGCTATCTTACGTAATATTTTCCATTATAAAACTTCCCTTAGGGCAAGGCCATTGCAATGTTCAAGTACATTTCCTGCTTTTATAAGATCGCAAGATTATTACAACGTGTTGTACGTAAAATCGTGGTTGGAGGTGGCAGCTGCAGATCTGTATGGATCAACAACGGACATTGATTATTTAATACGTACTAAGTAATTGTTAAATCACAAGTCTCCAAACTTGCCAAAAAAAATTTGCAGATACTCTGCTGCCTATCTGGTAGGTGGATGTGTTCAGTGGCTGTGGGATTGCTGTTTGGTTGTTGGAGGGTCAAACGATGATAATACGATGCCTACGAAGTTAAATGATAACAATTATTATCCTATGTAAATCATGTCACTATTTTTGGAACGAGTGTTAAAAATTAATTTTTATAAGTTGGAGGATGTTACCAATTGTGTTGTGAAGGTAACACTGAGAGAACAAACATATTTTCAGTGCAAATTCACCTAGGAGACAAAAGCATTGACTATCAATATCATTGACATAAATCAATGGATACAGTTGCAGCTCTCGCACTGGGCAGATGTGATTAGTAGTGAAAATAACTACCAATAGTTTTATATATGTTTCACATCTGATTCTTCTCCATGGAATAGAAATTGGCCACTCGGCATAAATTATTTTCCAACGTCATAAATAATAATTTATTAACATGAAGACCTAGGCTTACAAGGAATAAAACTGCCCAAGCTTGCTGATTTTTGCACTAAATTGCAATGTTTAGTTGCACAAAGGCTAATCGGGACAAAACCTACAGCCTATAGTGGAATCCGAGCCACTTAATTAAATGTCCCTAACCGTGGATCGAACTCGTGACCCGTCGATTACAAAGCATAATTATTACCGCTAACCGAGGCGGGAAAGTTCACTTATAATCTTTCTAATTATTAACATTTAAGAGTTAGTTTCTTTAGTCTTTTTAATTCCTTAATGTCGTATTTTTGCCTCTCGGATGTTTTCAATAACGATGTAAGGATTGAGAAAACATCGCTGACAATTATGTTCATTGCAAATACTCGAATGAGAAACTACAATCAGAAAAGCTGCCCCCCGTGGCGTGGCGGAGTGATTCAGTTCTTTTTCACATGCATGCTCGGATCCGGAGAGAGAGTTCGCAACTATGAATAAGAGGAGTGTACAGTTAACAGAATGAAGCAAATCTGGAAACTAGTAAGCTGCGTGAAAACTGACATACGTATATTTCAGGATAACTATGATAGATATGAACAAGAAACTGTATTAGCCTTATCTGCGGATGTTTGAAAAGTCCTGTAGTAAATTCACAAATTCGTCGTTCCGGTTCAATATGAGTAATATGCATTGGCTGTAAATAGCTTTAATTGTATCAAAAATGCTAAAAGTACACATTTTACTAACTACACGACTTTCCCAATGATTCCAAATGGCTAACTTGGATTGATATTCATGTGCATTAGCACTGGCCTCCGTGATGAAGTGGTTAGCACATCCGGGAGTTCGAATCCCGGCATGGATGCTCTTTGTGGGTGTCCGTTCATCAGTTTCATCATACAATTCATCCTCAGGCGGAGCACAAAGCACGACGCCTTAGGTTGTAAGACACGTTTTTATTATGTTAAGAAAAGAAAGAACATCAAAATCATCTCACTTAGGATAATCCACCAACTGCAGAAAACACAAAAGAATGTTTTGTACTGGTTCCAGTGCTTTCCCGAGTTGTTTACACAAGGAGAGTGCCTCGCATTATCCTACTCGCTCCAGCTAATCGCCTGTCTACTCGACCAGGCTTAAGAAAATCATGCAGTTTTATACAAAATCTAGACATTCCAGTTCCGAGCACAGCCGAAGCAGGCTCGAAGCCCACCCGATCTCAAATCGGTCACGTTGCCGCTATGGATGATGGTAAACCATTGCCTGTAATTCCGAGTCGGACGTCGTTAGAAGCTTTCTCTTTGCTCGATTTTCTACTTCATTTATTCTTTACATTCTCATGTGTAAGGTATGTGTTATATATAGACGCATTCTTCGAAATCTCATCTTTACATTGATGTAGGATGCGCTTCACAATTTTGCTTCATAACTGCTGTCACAATTCTTAAAGCTAACCCTTCCGATGGAAAATTCAGAGGCTCGGGATAGGAAAAAAGCACGTGCTATATTTGTTTGGACTCATGACGCCACACAAATATGTTCCATTGACCTTGTGATCTTGGATCAATATTGGAGGTCCAGTTCAACCTCCACAACTGAAATAGTAAGTTTGCTTAAATATATTAGCCACTATTAGTAGGGTGAATGTCAGCCACTTTCCCTTGAATCTTGAGCTGGTGCAGCCAAGAAGATGGCCATTGTGGCTGAAGCCCCATCCACCGCAAACTACAAACCTGAACAATTAAACAGTTCCTCACAAGACGGTATTTTTTTTTCAATATCTGTCTATGTATTTAAAACCTAATTGTTTTCTTGTATCAGGCAACAAATGCGAAAGATCATGCACTACATACATGGCTGCATAAAGCGTCCCCCTCCCCTCCTCCAAGAAAGAGTCCTGATTGCGCCACTGCGTTGACGTCTAGAAAATATTTCCAGTTTATCAGAGATTGAGACCATCCTGATTTATTTTCAAGAAGCTACTACACTGATACATAAGTCGATGACCAAAAAAGTGGTGGGGTACAATTTTATTTCTTGTACAACTATTGGGGAGGGAACTAGCTAACTATTGTACGTGCGTCCTCCTCTGACATTATCAATAGTATATGCGCTACAGTATTTTCGATAACTTTTGTCACATAGGAGCCACCAATGTTTTATTTGCGGAGGGCACAGAAAACTGCGATACGCCAAGGCTAATTTCATTACGTCTGTACAACACATTTTTGCTTCATACTGTACAATATGATTCTACAATGGATCAACAAAATATTTTGAAAATAAACAATAGATAATAGCTATGTTTAATGAATTTATTCCTTCAACCTGTAGCGTTCTGATCATATCACAAAAAAATTATAGCAGTGTGACGTCATTGGTCTATTACCAGCCATAAGGAAGAGATTTTTCTAGGGTATCTGAAGCTGTTTATGGGCTGACACAAATTGAATGGGAAATTGTCCCCCTTATGGCTATTGGCAGTGAAGAAATCAGCTATTGAACACTTATTGTTATGTCTGTGGTGATGCGGTGCTACCCAAAGACGATGAAGAGAACAAGACACCTCGATTATCGAATACCCCATATATCGAAGGGTATCACATGTGCAGTGCTTTCATTTCTCGTCAAGCGCAAAACTACTTCCAAGTAGTCCAAAGTAGGCTGCTTACGATTGGCTCTATCTAACCTTATAAATGTGATTGGTTTGTACACTTTTTTCTTCAAATGGTGTCTACGGGAGAGGTGGTTAATATCGCCATTGCTGCGCTTACTTACGTCGTATGTTAACACGCATGGCAGATTGACAATTTCATGTTTCTTTTGCTTGAAACGTGTTTCAAAACAGCTCGAAACAAATGCCTTACAATAACAGGACTTCCGGACGAGAACGAGTCCATTCATCCATTCTTCTCGAAGATTTATTAGCAATGTATTTGCACGAAGGAAGAACAACGCTTAACAGAGACATCTGTTGGGCTACTGCTAAACTACTAGACTGCTGCATAGGATGCTTCTGGAGGCCGGTTGAGGAGTCTTGTTCTCCACCGTCTTTGATGCTACAAGAAGAGAATTAACCGAGCACAACCAGAACCACCATCTTCGTCGAATTCACTTCTTGACAGTTTGCAAGGCTGTAGGAATTCGACAAATACAAGCACAAAACTAGATATTAATACAGAGGAGTCGTCACACGTATTTGAGTTAAGAATCAATTTAAACAGTTAACATCTAGGCTTATCCTCCTACATCACTCAAACTTATGACACGTGTATTGCTCTTAATTTTGCACTCGTTTTTAATTAACCCTTGAGGATAGGCAAGATTTATCACACAACCAGTTTGCGTTACTTTTGTTAATGAAGCATGTATCAAGCAGGTGTCCTCACGTGATATCTGATACCAGAAACCGTAGCCAATCACGCGCGACTGAGGGAATTCTGGGTACCCATAATTCCTTCGGCAGCGTCAGTTTGTGCTGTGATGCCGTACAGGTTGGACGCGTGTTCCTAAAGTCCGATGTTAAGACTCCCCGAACGCTTAACTCTGTAGTTGTGCATTTAGCATTGCTTCAAGCGTTTTCAACCTTCGACAATTACGACTTTGCTCCTTTGCCCTCGTGTCTTCTCCAAATCGTTTCCGGTTCAACCACTCAAAGAGAAACACAAGAACTGACACTACCTCACCAGCCATCAGCAGTAAGAATGCACCAGCAACGTGCAAGAGCTTTATCGGCCGTGGCTTTCCCGTGTCTTGATCTCTGAATGTGAAGGGAAGGAAGAGTTTTCTGTTCATGAACTAACGAAACGTCTCCTTGTCCCATTGAACAACAACACCGGAATCACGGAGCCACATAATAACGCCGTTGAACTTTTCAGCAACAGGAGAAGCTCTTTCGTACATGACACTCACATGGAAGTTCATGACGTCATCTTTCATGAGGTACAGTTCGCTGAGAATGCTCTCGGGAAGGTCTATGGTGCAGATGTGCTTATAGTAGTACCTTTCCACCAACATAGCCATCTTGTGGTCTCTCACAAGGCGCAGAACCTCGTCTAAATCCGTCATTTCGAAATATCTGTCCTCAATTTTCTTAATATGTTCGTCATTGGTGCCGTAGAAGACGGCAACCCAGGACAAGTCCCGAATCCCGTATCTCAGTCCTGAGTCTGCAAAGTCCTCCAAGGTTTCTATTGCTTTCTCGAAGAGAGGAAAGGTCAAGAACGATACGAGGTTGCAATTGTAAGCAGTGATCAACAACATAGATGCAATGGACAGCCAAATAATCATCATTCTCACTGAAGACAGAGTTGGCTCTGCAACACTCAGACCCACGAGAATACTGACAGAATTCATCAGCTGATAAATGTAGCTAGAATCCTCGGCTCTCTCCTGAACAGAAAGGAGCTTCAATATAATCCAGTGTAAAACGTAAAGAACGACGGACATGGCAAGACAGTAAAAGAAAATGGCGATCCACATTGACGTCGTAAACGGATTCAAGACGGACGATAGGTTTTCTCTGAGTCTTGGCTTCGGGGTGAGAAACGTTATGCCTGATTGTGCATAGTCTACAGACAGTTCCATGATGACATTATGAAATTCTGTGATGTAGGCGCAAGGTATCCCAGCATGCACTTCTCCCTTGAAGACAGACCCAACCACACCAACTGATGAACCGTTTTCTAACACTGCACCGAAACCATAATTGTCAATTTTGACATTCCAGGTGAAGTTGTGTTTAATTGCAACTTCGCGAGCTACCCTGAAATCCCTTCCTTCAATTAGATCTCCTTGCACTATGGTCACGTGACTGTGATCCACGAATCCCAAGCCCATGGACAACCCACCCAGGTTATCCAGTTTGTCTTCGACCTCAAAACGATCCGACAGCTTCTCCTTCCAAGTTGCCACAGTCAGCAACTTTCCTGGATATAAATTATTGGCCACCTCAAATGTGTATAGTTTGTATGTGAATACTTCACGCATCTCATCAATTTGCTCTCTTGTTAAGATGAACGTATAAGGAGAGAATTTCAAAAAGTCTCTGTCGATTCCATGAACTAGATGTTCGTGACCTTCTGCCAAAACAATCAGATATTTCCTGATTTCCCTTTGAAATGCACGCCGAATCGCACTGTAGAGGTTTTTAGTGATTGTACCAATTTCTAGAGTTGCTATTACAAAATGTCTACAACCCAAATCCATATTCCTAATGAACAAATTGTCCTCGACATTGATTTCGAGTACACGAGAGGCTTGAATCCATGCCACGGACCCGTTTTGAAATGTGTAGCCACTTCCATTTTGCAAAGGGGAGTCGGCATCTTCAATCACAACTACGCAATAGTCGCTCCAGAAGTATTCTCTGATTACGGCTTCAATGTTTTTTTCAAAATTCCGATCTGCTTTTGTAGTAATAGACGAGATGTAGTTAAGTACTGCTCCTCCATGTTGGACCATAGAGATGAGGAAAAGAAGTTGCAGTCTCATTCCCACAACTAGAAAAGTCAATAAACTATATGTAAGAATGTTACAGATATGTTCAATAATAATAATTTATTAATTATTATTTATTAATTATAATTTATAAATAATAATAATTATTATTATTCAATGGTAATTATTATATTACTGCAGTTAGCAGCGACAACACAACTTCCGATTATTAGTTTTTAGGCTATGGTTACCAATTAAACTACAACTTTTATGTCTCTACTATTCTAGGGTTTCCAGATATTTCATGAAAAAGGACGGGGCACTTATTTTTCAAGGATACGATGCACAATACGTATTTCTTCTAACGGAACGTGTTATACCTCGTATTGAAGCTTGACTACTGCTTATATCTTCTATGAGAAAATTAGGGTAAGGAAACTTGTATTTAAGGTGCTTTTCATACTAAATGACGTTAACTTTTATAATGCAATTTTCTAGTATTATCACTCATTGTGACATCTAATTGCCTGAGGAGTTTCGTTGTGTGCGCAGAACACCAAGTCAGCAGAGTTTAGTCGCCCTCATAATTAGATTCTCTGCAATGCATCTAAGAGTTTCTTGTTATGGAATATGTACACAGTGGGTTAAACTTCTCCAATACGAGTGAAAACAGAAAATAGTTAGGCAAGGTTGACTCAACGGTTCATATCGTTGAAATAAGGAACAAAAGGCTGTCCCGAAGACTTTTGTCGGGACAACGGGGCGCTTTAACGAAAAACGGGACGTTCCCGTATTTTACGGGATGTCTGGCTGATTCCAAAGAAATAACATAGGGTGGAATTAGCTAAAAGTTTGCTCCAACCAGGAATTAAATACTACAGAAATTATTTTTTGTAGGAATGTCCCCCAATGTTAGGACAACTCAAATCCAAAATGCCAAAGAATGGAAGCTTGGGGAAATCATTCTACATACGAGGATCGGTCGATAATTATCTGCACTTTTGCTTTTTCTTTGGGTTGGCCCCACTTGTTTCTCCGCGGGCATGTCAATGGAGTGTACATTGGTAATTTATTTAATTAATTTAGTGACCAAGGAAATAGAGAAGAAAGGTGAAGAAGACACAATGAACTGGAATGGGGGACTGAAGATAAGCAAAGAATGGAAGAAGGTGTTAGAAAGAGTGGAAAGGACAAGAGAGAAAGAGGAGAGAAGAAGGAAAAAGAGCGTGAGATAAAGAGTTCAACTAATTCTAGATGAAAGAAAATATGTTTAGCCTTTTAGGTGAAAGTACAGTTGACAAGGGAAAGCCACCGGCTCGAATGTTCCAGAACAACTTTCTAATAGTCTGGAGGGGAGTAATGTTTGTGTATATATATATATTGTCCTGTTTTTGTACCTTGTTACATTTGTACTTGGTGCAGAGTCTGAAGAAGACCTTGCTAGAAGGTTGAAACGTTACGTTTAGTTTATAAAATAAATTTCTGCCTTGGTCACCATATTGAGTTTTTCATATCATGGAAACAAGGCTTAAGAGCCCGTATCACCGCTGGTGATGATACCTAAAAAATAGGTTCTTGCATCGACCTTCTGTGCTCGAACAGTCAAGTGTGTGGCATTTAAATTTTACTGAGTTAAAGATCAAATATGAAGTTAGTTATGTCGCGCAGCCTTTTTTTAAATATATTATTTATTACGTAGTTTTCCTGATCTCAATTTCGTAAAATTCACTTGCTCGCCAATTGTATGTAATAACTTAAATCAACATTTTAAAGCGCAAGAAAGCTTCAACTGTTCTTCTACAGCAAAGATATGAAACTGATCTTACATAATTTTCTTTAGAATATCTGTAGTTTGTCGACGTACAGAGCAATGTATGTAAATTTTAACTTCGACTTTTCTCAGCTGGTCGCGCTAGCCGTTTCCCCTTCTGTACCGCTCGCGCTCAACCCCGCCCCCCTCCACAATCATCCGCCGTCCCTTTTTTCTTTCACAATCAGCCAGTCTTCCAAGAAAACCGCATGCTGAGAGCTAGGAAAAGAAAAAAGAATGCAGGGAAAGGTTTTGGGGGAGAATCAATGGTTTGGGCGATGCTTGTAAACAGTTCTTCACTACGCTATATCCTAATACTAAATCACGATGGGGTTGTAGTGCAATGACAACAGTGAAGAACGGGGGATTTCCCCAGTATATTGTTCACAAATGGGAAGGGCTGGTTGCACAGACTCAAGTACACCTTTACAAAAGGTTTGCCTGCAAAAAGAAAAATTGTGCCAAATTATAACTTTTTTTTTGTGAGAACACAAAAGTTCATTACCAAGGGATTTTTTTTAGGGGGAAGGTGACTTTACTCAAAGTTTTTAGGTAAATATTGTGTAAATTCTATCTGGTGGTGGATTATCAACCAGCCACGCAAATGAATAACTTTTTAGCTGTCGATCATAAATAAGTTCAATGAACGTTCATTGTCAGTTTGAGATATTTCTGAGGGTCAATGGTAAAAAATACTTGATGATGTGTTATGGAAATAGTGCTATTTTTAAACATTTTGAACGTCCGTTCAACTTAATTTCGAATTTGGCTCCTTTCATGATTTGTAAGTAGGGGCATAAAATATATTTACTTAATACTTTACTAAGTTATTTTATCACCAATTACATATATATATATATATTACAGTCAGAACCAAAGAGGTCACAACAAAAGATAGTTCTGTGTCATCATATACAAAAATACTTTTAGGCATAGGTCTTATGTAAAATAAAATACATTAATTATATGTTGTTTTTTTCTCTTCAAAAGACATTATTTAGTTGAATAATATGACAGACTTACTATTGATAATGACCATACAAAACACACCATAAAAATTTCATTCACTTTCAACTTTCTGGGGCCGGCCACCGTGGGGGAGTGGTTAGCACATCGCGCTACGACGCCAGGGGTCCCGGGTTCGAATTCCGGCTTGGCCGCGGATGTTTGTGAGTGTCCATTCATCAATTTCATCATATCATCACTTATTCCCTTCTTCGCAAATTGGCCAAAAGTGGCACAAAAAGCGAATTAAAATAAAGCAAATCAATCAACTTTCTGGATATACGACAAATAACACTATTTCTGTATAAGGAATTTTAGGCGTGCTCAGATCCTCCGATTATGGGGAGCAAGGGCCTTGATAAGAGTTCAGCTGCGAAATAAAGTCTTCATTCCATCTCACTGTTTTTATTACATTGATGGGAACAAAACAGGGTCGTGTGTGTCCCGACGTACCTGAAATCACTTTATTAGATGAATTTCAACTTCAGTGGCACCATTGTTCTCTGCTGGCGTTTTATTTTCCATCTCTGCCGTTCAAAGACTAATGTACGTATAAACGTGGTTTAGTACCGCAAATTCAAAAGAACTACACATAATTTATTCATGTGCAATATATGGGCAATTTATTCTGCAGACACATACAGATAATACAACTAAAGAATAAAATATGTGGAGGTGTTAATAAGAAATTTGCTAGTGGGAGAGTCCAATTACATAGGAAGTAATACACTACCCTTTCCTTACGTAGTTACTTGGAACTTTCGTAGGTTTGAAAATAGTATATACTTGTATTTCTATAAAAGCATAATGTTGTTTAAGAACTGTTATTAGATTCCTCTGCACTAAATTTCTAAGTGAGGCTATTAAGGGGCAACTTCTCCCTTCCCCCCCCCCCCATTTACTCATCGTATGCAAAGAGTGTGAATACTTTTTTGCTGAAATGGGAAAATGAACTACAGCAAGAAACTAATAAAATACGTCTGTTTTTATGAACAGCTGCAGAATTATCTACAAACTTGTTGAAATTCACAGTTTTGCTAGCTTGTACTCATTGGACGAAATACATACAGCCAGGGACGGTGCTACAAGGAGGTTAGGGGGGATGAAACCCCAACAACAGATCTAAGCTCCCTGTAGCCCCCAGATTTTTATAGTACGGTAGACGCCTTTCGATCGAAAATTAAAGAAGTAGAAGCTATCTTACGTAATATTTTCCATTATAAAACTTCCCTTAGGGCAAGGCCATTGCAATGTTCAAGTACATTTCCTGCTTTTATAAGATCGCAAGATTATTACAACGTGTTGTACGTAAAATCGTGGTTGGAGGTGGCAGCTGCAGATCTGTATGGATCAACAACGGACATTGATTATTTAATACGTACTAAGTAATTGTTAAATCACAAGTCTCCAAACTTGCCAAAAAAAATTTGCAGATACTCTGCTGCCTATCTGGTAGGTGGATGTGTTCAGTGGCTGTGGGATTGCTGTTTGGTTGTTGGAGGGTCAAACGATGATAATACGATGCCTACGAAGTTAAATGATAACAATTATTATCCTATGTAAATCATGTCACTATTTTTGGAACGAGTGTTAAAAATTAATTTTTATAAGTTGGAGGATGTTACCAATTGTGTTGTGAAGGTAACACTGAGAGAACAAACATATTTTCAGTGCAAATTCACCTAGGAGACAAAAGCATTGACTATCAATATCATTGACATAAATCAATGGATACAGTTGCAGCTCTCGCACTGGGCAGATGTGATTAGTAGTGAAAATAACTACCAATAGTTTTATATATGTTTCACATCTGATTCTTCTCCATGGAATAGAAATTGGCCACTCGGCATAAATTATTTTCCAACGTCATAAATAATAATTTATTAACATGAAGACCTAGGCTTACAAGGAATAAAACTGCCCAAGCTTGCTGATTTTTGCACTAAATTGCAATGTTTAGTTGCACAAAGGCTAATCGGGACAAAACCTACAGCCTATAGTGGAATCCGAGCCACTTAATTAAATGTCCCTAACCGTGGATCGAACTCGTGACCCGTCGATTACAAAGCATAATTATTACCGCTAACCGAGGCGGGAAAGTTCACTTATAATCTTTCTAATTATTAACATTTAAGAGTTAGTTTCTTTAGTCTTTTTAATTCCTTAATGTCGTATTTTTGCCTCTCGGATGTTTTCAATAACGATGTAAGGATTGAGAAAACATCGCTGACAATTATGTTCATTGCAAATACTCGAATGAGAAACTACAATCAGAAAAGCTGCCCCCCGTGGCGTGGCGGAGTGATTCAGTTCTTTTTCACATGCATGCTCGGATCCGGAGAGAGAGTTCGCAACTATGAATAAGAGGAGTGTACAGTTAACAGAATGAAGCAAATCTGGAAACTAGTAAGCTGCGTGAAAACTGACATACGTATATTTCAGGATAACTATGATAGATATGAACAAGAAACTGTATTAGCCTTATCTGCGGATGTTTGAAAAGTCCTGTAGTAAATTCACAAATTCGTCGTTCCGGTTCAATATGAGTAATATGCATTGGCTGTAAATAGCTTTAATTGTATCAAAAATGCTAAAAGTACACATTTTACTAACTACACGACTTTCCCAATGATTCCAAATGGCTAACTTGGATTGATATTCATGTGCATTAGCACTGGCCTCCGTGATGAAGTGGTTAGCACATCCGGGAGTTCGAATCCCGGCATGGATGCTCTTTGTGGGTGTCCGTTCATCAGTTTCATCATACAATTCATCCTCAGGCGGAGCACAAAGCACGACGCCTTAGGTTGTAAGACACGTTTTTATTATGTTAAGAAAAGAAAGAACATCAAAATCATCTCACTTAGGATAATCCACCAACTGCAGAAAACACAAAAGAATGTTTTGTACTGGTTCCAGTGCTTTCCCGAGTTGTTTACACAAGGAGAGTGCCTCGCATTATCCTACTCGCTCCAGCTAATCGCCTGTCTACTCGACCAGGCTTAAGAAAATCATGCAGTTTTATACAAAATCTAGACATTCCAGTTCCGAGCACAGCCGAAGCAGGCTCGAAGCCCACCCGATCTCAAATCGGTCACGTTGCCGCTATGGATGATGGTAAACCATTGCCTGTAATTCCGAGTCGGACGTCGTTAGAAGCTTTCTCTTTGCTCGATTTTCTACTTCATTTATTCTTTACATTCTCATGTGTAAGGTATGTGTTATATATAGACGCATTCTTCGAAATCTCATCTTTACATTGATGTAGGATGCGCTTCACAATTTTGCTTCATAACTGCTGTCACAATTCTTAAAGCTAACCCTTCCGATGGAAAATTCAGAGGCTCGGGATAGGAAAAAAGCACGTGCTATATTTGTTTGGACTCATGACGCCACACAAATATGTTCCATTGACCTTGTGATCTTGGATCAATATTGGAGGTCCAGTTCAACCTCCACAACTGAAATAGTAAGTTTGCTTAAATATATTAGCCACTATTAGTAGGGTGAATGTCAGCCACTTTCCCTTGAATCTTGAGCTGGTGCAGCCAAGAAGATGGCCATTGTGGCTGAAGCCCCATCCACCGCAAACTACAAACCTGAACAATTAAACAGTTCCTCACAAGACGGTATTTTTTTTTCAATATCTGTCTATGTATTTAAAACCTAATTGTTTTCTTGTATCAGGCAACAAATGCGAAAGATCATGCACTACATACATGGCTGCATAAAGCGTCCCCCTCCCCTCCTCCAAGAAAGAGTCCTGATTGCGCCACTGCGTTGACGTCTAGAAAATATTTCCAGTTTATCAGAGATTGAGACCATCCTGATTTATTTTCAAGAAGCTACTACACTGATACATAAGTCGATGACCAAAAAAGTGGTGGGGTACAATTTTATTTCTTGTACAACTATTGGGGAGGGAACTAGCTAACTATTGTACGTGCGTCCTCCTCTGACATTATCAATAGTATATGCGCTACAGTATTTTCGATAACTTTTGTCACATAGGAGCCACCAATGTTTTATTTGCGGAGGGCACAGAAAACTGCGATACGCCAAGGCTAATTTCATTACGTCTGTACAACACATTTTTGCTTCATACTGTACAATATGATTCTACAATGGATCAACAAAATATTTTGAAAATAAACAATAGATAATAGCTATGTTTAATGAATTTATTCCTTCAACCTGTAGCGTTCTGATCATATCACAAAAAAATTATAGCAGTGTGACGTCATTGGTCTATTACCAGCCATAAGGAAGAGATTTTTCTAGGGTATCTGAAGCTGTTTATGGGCTGACACAAATTGAATGGGAAATTGTCCCCCTTATGGCTATTGGCAGTGAAGAAATCAGCTATTGAACACTTATTGTTATGTCTGTGGTGATGCGGTGCTACCCAAAGACGATGAAGAGAACAAGACACCTCGATTATCGAATACCCCATATATCGAAGGGTATCACATGTGCAGTGCTTTCATTTCTCGTCAAGCGCAAAACTACTTCCAAGTAGTCCAAAGTAGGCTGCTTACGATTGGCTCTATCTAACCTTATAAATGTGATTGGTTTGTACACTTTTTTCTTCAAATGGTGTCTACGGGAGAGGTGGTTAATATCGCCATTGCTGCGCTTACTTACGTCGTATGTTAACACGCATGGCAGATTGACAATTTCATGTTTCTTTTGCTTGAAACGTGTTTCAAAACAGCTCGAAACAAATGCCTTACAATAACAGGACTTCCGGACGAGAACGAGTCCATTCATCCATTCTTCTCGAAGATTTATTAGCAATGTATTTGCACGAAGGAAGAACAACGCTTAACAGAGACATCTGTTGGGCTACTGCTAAACTACTAGACTGCTGCATAGGATGCTTCTGGAGGCCGGTTGAGGAGTCTTGTTCTCCACCGTCTTTGATGCTACAAGAAGAGAATTAACCGAGCACAACCAGAACCACCATCTTCGTCGAATTCACTTCTTGACAGTTTGCAAGGCTGTAGGAATTCGACAAATACAAGCACAAAACTAGATATTAATACAGAGGAGTCGTCACACGTATTTGAGTTAAGAATCAATTTAAACAGTTAACATCTAGGCTTATCCTCCTACATCACTCAAACTTATGACACGTGTATTGCTCTTAATTTTGCACTCGTTTTTAATTAACCCTTGAGGATAGGCAAGATTTATCACACAACCAGTTTGCGTTACTTTTGTTAATGAAGCATGTATCAAGCAGGTGTCCTCACGTGATATCTGATACCAGAAACCGTAGCCAATCACGCGCGACTGAGGGAATTCTGGGTACCCATAATTCCTTCGGCAGCGTCAGTTTGTGCTGTGATGCCGTACAGGTTGGACGCGTGTTCCTAAAGTCCGATGTTAAGACTCCCCGAACGCTTAACTCTGTAGTTGTGCATTTAGCATTGCTTCAAGCGTTTTCAACCTTCGACAATTACGACTTTGCTCCTTTGCCCTCGTGTCTTCTCCAAATCGTTTCCGGTTCAACCACTCAAAGAGAAACACAAGAACTGACACTACCTCACCAGCCATCAGCAGTAAGAATGCACCAGCAACGTGCAAGAGCTTTATCGGCCGTGGCTTTCCCGTGTCTTGATCTCTGAATGTGAAGGGAAGGAAGAGTTTTCTGTCCATGAACTCACGAAACGTCTCCTTGTCCCATTGAACAACAACACCGGAATCACGGAGCCACATAATAACGCCGTTGAACTTTTCAGCAACAGGAGAAGCTCTTTCGTACATGACACTCACATGGAAGTTCATGACGTCATCTTTCATGAGGTACAGTTCGCTGAGAATGCTCTCGGGAAGGTCTATGGTGCAGATGTGCTTATAGTAGTACCTTTCCACCAACATAGCCATCTTGTGGTCTCTCACAAGGCGCAGAACCTCGTCTAAATCCGTCATTTCGAAATATCTGTCCTCAATTTTCTTAATATGTTCGTCATTGGTGCCGTAGAAGAAGGCAACCCAGGACAAGTCCCGAATCCCGTATCTCAGTCCTGAGTCTGCAAAGTCCTCCAAGGTGTCTATTGCTTTCTCGAAGAGAGGAAAGGTCAAGAACGATACGAGGTTGCAATTGTAAGCAGTGATCAACAACATAGATGCAATGGACAGCCAAATAATCATCATTCTCACTGAAGACAGAGTTGGCTCTGCAACACTCAGACCCACGAGAATACTGACAGAATTCATCAGCTGATAAATGTAGCTAGAATCCTCGGCTCTCTCCTGAACAGAAAGGAGCTTCAATATAATCCAGTGTAAAACGTAAAGAACGACGGACATGGCAAGACAGTAAAAGAAAATGGCGATCCACATTGACGTCGTAAACGGATTCAAGACGGACGATAGGTTTTCTCTGAGTCTTGGCTTCGGGGTGAGAAACGTTATGCCTGATTGTGCATAGTCTACAGACAGATCCATGATGACATTATGAAATTCTGTGATGTAGGCGCAAGGTATCCCAGCATGCACTTCTCCCTTGAAGACAGACCCAACCACACCAACTGATGAACCGTTTTCTAACACTGCACCGAAACCATAATTGTCAATTTTGACATTCCAGGTGAAGTTGTGTTTAATTGCAACTTCGCGAGCTACCCTGAAATCCCTTCCTTCAATTAGATCTCCTTGCACTATGGTCACGTGACTGTGATCCACGAATCCCAAGCCCATGGACAACCCACCCAGGTTATCCAGTTTGTCTTCGACCTCAAAACGATCCGACAGCTTCTCCTTCCAAGTTGCCACAGTCAGCAACTTTCCTGGATATAAATTATTGGCCACCTCAAATGTGTATAGTTTGTATGTGAATACTTCACGCATCTCATCAATTTGCTCTCTTGTTAAGATGAACGTATAAGGAGAGAATTTCAAAAAGTCTCTGTCGATTCCATGAACTAGATGTTCGTGACCTTCTGCCAAAACAATCAGATATTTCCTGATTTCCCTTTGAAATGCACGCCGAATCGCACTGTAGAGGTTTTTAGTGATTGTACCAATTTCTAGAGTTGCTATTACAAAATGTCTACAACCCAAATCCATATTCCTAATGAACAAATTGTCCTCGACATTGATTTCGAGTACACGAGAGGCTTGAATCCATGCCACGGACCCGTTTTGAAATGTGTAGCCACTTCCATTTTGCAAAGGGGAGTCGGCATCTTCAATCACAACTACGCAATAGTCGCTCCAGAAGTATTCTCTGATTACGGCTTCAATGTTTTTTTCAAAATTCCGATCTGCTTTTGTAGTAATAGACGAGATGTAGTTAAGTACTGCTCCTCCATGTTGGACCATAGAGATGAGGAAAAGAAGTTGCGGTCTCATTCCCACAACTAGAAAAGTCAATAAACTATATGTAAGAATGTTACAGATATGTTCAATAATAATAATTTATTAATTATTATTTATTAATTATAATTTTTAAATAATAATAATTATTATTATTCAATGGTAATTATTATATTACTGCAGTTAGCAGCGACAACACAACTTCCGATTATTAGTTTTTAGGCTATGGTTACCAATTAAACTACAAGTTTTATGTCTCTACTATTCTAGGGTTTCCAGATATTTCATGAAAAAGGACGGGACACTTATTTTTCAAGGATACGATGCACAATACGTATTTCTTCTAACGGAACGTGTTATACCTCGTATTGAAGCTTGACTACTGCTTATATCTTCTATGAGAAAATTAGGGTAAGGAAACTTGTATTTAAGGTGCTTTTCATACTAAATGACGTTAACTTTTATAATGCAATTTTCTAGTATTATCACTCATTGTGACATCTAATTGCCTGAGGAGTTTCGTTGTGTGCGCAGAACACCAAGTCAGCAGAGTTTAGTCGCCCTCATAATTAGATTCTCTGCAATGCATCTAAGAGTTTCTTGTTATGGAATATGTACACAGTGGGTTAAACTTCTCCAATACGAGTGAAAACAGAAAATAGTTAGGCAAGGTTGACTCAACGGTTCATGTCGTTGAAATAAGGAACAAAAGGCTGTCCCGAAGACTTTTGTCGGGACAACGGTGCGCTTTAACGAAAAACGGGACGTTCCCGTATTTTACGGGATGTCTGGCTGATTCCAAAGAAATAACATAGGGTGGAATTAGCTAAAAGTTTGCTCCAACCAGGAATTAAATACTACAGAAATTATTTTTTGTAGGAATGTCCCCCAATGTTAGGACAACTCAAATCCAAAATGCCAAAGAATGGAAGCTTGGGGAAATCATTCTACATACGAGGATCGGTCGATAATTATCTGCACTTTTGCTTTTTCTTTGGGTTGGCCCCACTTGTTTCTCCGCGGGCATGTCAATGGAGTGTACATTGGTAATTTATTTAATTAATTTAGTGACCAAGGAAATAGAGAAGAAAGGTGAAGAAGACACAATGAACTGGAATGGGGGACTGAAGATAAGCAAAGAATGGAAGAAGGTGTTAGAAAGAGTGGAAAGGACAAGAGAGAAAGAGGAGAGAAGAAGGAAAAAGAGCGTGAGATAAAGAGTTCAACTAATTCTAGATGAAAGAAAATATGTTTAGCCTTTTAGGTGAAAGTACAGTTGACAAGGGAAAGCCACCGGCTAGAATGTTCCAGAACAACTTTCTAATAGTCTGGAGGGGAGTAATGTTTGTGTATATATATATATATTGTCCTGTTTTTGTACCTTGTTACATTTGTACTTGGTGCAGAGTCTGAAGAAGACCTTGCTAGAAGGTTGAAACGTTACGTTTAGTTTATAAAATAAATTTCTGCCTTGGTCACCATATTGAGTTTTTCATATCATGGAAACAAGGCTTAAGAGCCCGTATCACCGCTGGTGATGATACCTAAAAAATAGGTTCTTGCATCGACCTTCTGTGCTCGAACAGTCAAGTGTGTGGCATTTAAATTTTACTGAGTTAAAGATCAAATATGAAGTTAGTTATGTCGCGCAGCCTTTTTTTAAATATATTATTTATTACGTAGTTTTCCTGATCTCAATTTCGTAAAATTCACTTGCTCGCCAATTGTATGTAATAACTTAAATCAACATTTTAAAGCGCAAGAAAGCTTCAACTGTTCTTCTACAGCAAAGAAATGAAACTGATCTTACATAATTTTCTTTAGAATATCTGTAGTTTGTCGACGTACAGAGCAATGTATGTAAATTTTAACTTCGACTTTTCTCAGCTGGTCGCGCTAGCCGTTTCCCCTTCTGTACCGCTCGCGCTCAACCCCGCCCCCCTCCACAATCATCCGCCGTCCCTTTTTTCTTTCACAATCAGCCAGTCTTCCAAGAAAACCGCATGCTGAGAGCTAGGAAAAGAAAAAAGAATGCAGGGAAAGGTTTTGGGGGAGAATCAATGGTTTGGGCGATGCTTGTAAACAGTTCTTCACTACGCTATATCCTAATACTAAATCACGATGGGGTTGTAGTGCAATGACAACAGTGAAGAACGGGGGATTTCCCCAGTATATTGTTCACAAATGGGAAGGGCTGGTTGCACAGACTCAAGTACACCTTTACAAAAGGTTTGCCTGCAAAAAGAAAAATTGTGCCAAATTATAACTTTTTTTTTGTGAGAACACAAAAGTTCATTACCAAGGGATTTTTTTTAGGGGGAAGGTGACTTTACTCAAAGTTTTTAGGTAAATATTGTGTAAATTCTATCTGGTGGTGGATTATCAACCAGCCACGCAAATGAATAACTTTTTAGCTGTCGATCATAAATAAGTTCAATGAACGTTCATTGTCAGTTTGAGATATTTCTGAGGGTCAATGGTAAAAAATACTTGATGATGTGTTATGGAAATAGTGCTATTTTTAAACATTTTGAACGTCCGTTCAACTTAATTTCGAATTTGGCTCCTTTCATGATTTGTAAGTAGGGGCATAAAATATATTTACTTAATACTTTACTAAGTTATTTTATCACCAATTACATATATATATATATATATTTTACAGTCAGAACCAAGGAGGTCACAACATAAGATAGTTCTGTGTCATCATATACAAAAATACTTTTAGGCATAGGTCTTATGTAAAATAAAATACATTAATTATATGTTGTTTTTTTCTCTTCAAAAGACATTATTTAGTTGAATAATATGACAGACTTACTATTGATAATGACCATACAAAACACACCATAAAAATTTCATTCACTTTCAACTTTCTGGGGCCGGCCACCGTGGGGGAGTGGTTAGCACATCGCGCTACGACGCCAGGGGTCCCGGGTTCGAATTCCGGCTTGGCCGCGGATGTTTGTGAGTGTCCATTCATCAATTTCATCATATCATCACTTATTCCCTTCTTCGCAAATTGGCCAAAAGTGGCACAAAAAGCGAATTAAAATAAAGCAAATCAATCAACTTTCTGGATATACGACAAATAACACTATTTCTGTATAAGGAATTTTAGGCGTGCTCAGATCCTCCGATTATGGGGAGCAAGGGCCTTGATAAGAGTTCAGCTGCGAAATAAAGTCTTCATTCCATCTCACTGTTTTTATTACATTGATGGGAACAAAACAGGGTCGTGTGTGTCCCGACGTACCTGAAATCACTTTATTAGATGAATTTCAACTTCAGTGGCACCATTGTTCTCTGCTGGCGTTTTATTTTCCATCTCTGCCGTTCAAAGACTAATGTACGTATAAACGTGGTTTAGTACCGCAAATTCAAAAGAACTACACATAATTTATTCATGTGCAATATATGGGCAATTTATTCTGCAGACACATACAGATAATACAACTAAAGAATAAAATATGTGGAGGTGTTAATAAGAAATTTGCTAGTGGGAGAGTCCAATTACATAGGAAGTAATACACTACCCTTTCCTTACGTAGTTACTTGGAACTTTCGTAGGTTTGAAAATAGTATATACTTGTATTTCTATAAAAGCATAATGTTGTTTAAGAACTGTTATTAGATTCCTCTGCACTAAATTTCTAAGTGAGGCTATTAAGGGGCAACTTCTCCCTTCCCCCCCCCCCCCATTTACTCATCGTATGCAAAGAGTGTGAATACTTTTTTGCTGAAATGGGAAAATGAACTACAGCAAGAAACTAATAAAATACGTCTGTTTTTATGAACAGCTGCAGAATTATCTACAAACTTGTTGAAATTCACAGTTTTGCTAGCTTGTACTCATTGGACGAAATACATACAGCCAGGGACGGTGCTACAAGGAGGTTAGGGGGGATGAAACCCCAACAACAGATCTAAGCTCCCTGTAGCCCCCAGATTTTTATAGTACGGTAGACGCCTTTCGATCGAAAATTAAAGAAGTAGAAGCTATCTTACGTAATATTTTCCATTATAAAACTTCCCTTAGGGCAAGGCCATTGCAATGTTCAAGTACATTTCCTGCTTTTATAAGATCGCAAGATTATTACAACGTGTTGTACGTAAAATCGTGGTTGGAGGTGGCAGCTGCAGATCTGTATGGATCAACAACGGACATTGATTATTTAATACGTACTAAGTAATTGTTAAATCACAAGTCTCCAAACTTGCCAAAAAAAATTTGCAGATACTCTGCTGCCTATCTGGTAGGTGGATGTGTTCAGTGGCTGTGGGATTGCTGTTTGGTTGTTGGAGGGTCAAACGATGATAATACGATGCCTACGAAGTTAAATGATAACAATTATTATCCTATGTAAATCATGTCACTATTTTTGGAACGAGTGTTAAAAATTAATTTTTATAAGTTGGAGGATGTTACCAATTGTGTTGTGAAGGTAACACTGAGAGAACAAACATATTTTCAGTGCAAATTCACCTAGGAGACAAAAGCATTGACTATCAATATCATTGACATAAATCAATGGATACAGTTGCAGCTCTCGCACTGGGCAGATGTGATTAGTAGTGAAAATAACTACCAATAGTTTTATATATGTTTCACATCTGATTCTTCTCCATGGAATAGAAATTGGCCACTCGGCATAAATTATTTTCCAACGTCATAAATAATAATTTATTAACATGAAGACCTAGGCTTACAAGGAATAAAACTGCCCAAGCTTGCTGATTTTTGCACTAAATTGCAATGTTTAGTTGCACAAAGGCTAATCGGGACAAAACCTACAGCCTATAGTGGAATCCGAGCCACTTAATTAAATGTCCCTAACCGTGGATCGAACTCGTGACCCGTCGATTACAAAGCATAATTATTACCGCTAACCGAGGCGGGAAAGTTCACTTATAATCTTTCTAATTATTAACATTTAAGAGTTAGTTTCTTTAGTCTTTTTAATTCCTTAATGTCGTATTTTTGCCTCTCGGATGTTTTCAATAACGATGTAAGGATTGAGAAAACATCGCTGACAATTATGTTCATTGCAAATACTCGAATGAGAAACTACAATCAGAAAAGCTGCCCCCCGTGGCGTGGCGGAGTGATTCAGTTCTTTTTCACATGCATGCTCGGATCCGGAGAGAGAGTTCGCAACTATGAATAAGAGGAGTGTACAGTTAACAGAATGAAGCAAATCTGGAAACTAGTAAGCTGCGTGAAAACTGACATACGTATATTTCAGGATAACTATGATAGATATGAACAAGAAACTGTATTAGCCTTATCTGCGGATGTTTGAAAAGTCCTGTAGTAAATTCACAAATTCGTCGTTCCGGTTCAATATGAGTAATATGCATTGGCTGTAAATAGTTTTAATTGTATAAAAAATGCTAAAAGTACACATTTTACTAACAACACGACTTTCCCAATGATTCCAAATGGCTAACTTGGATTGATATTCATGTGCATTAGCACTGGCCTCCGTGATGAAGTGGTTAGCACATCCGGGAGTTCGAATCCCGGCATGGATGCTCTTTGTGGGTGTCCGTTCATCAGTTTCATCATACAATTCATCCTCAGGCGGAGCACAAAGCACGACGCCTTAGGTTGTAAGACACGTTTTTATTATGTTAAGAAAAGAAAGAACATCAAAATCATCTCACTTAGGATAATCCACCAACTGCAGAAAACACAAAAGAATGTTTTGTACTGGCTCCAGTGCTTTCCCGAGTTGTTTACACAAGGAGAGTGCCTCGCATTATCCTACTCGCTCCAGCTAATCGCCTGTCTACTCGACCAGGCTTAAGAAAATCATGCAGTTTTATACAAAATCTAGACATTCCAGTTCCGAGCACAGCCGAAGCAGGCTCGAAGCCCACCCGATCTCAAATCGGTCACGTTGCCGCTATGGATGATGGTAAACCATTGCCTGTAATTCCGAGTCGGACGTCGTTAGAAGCTTTCTCTTTGCTCGATTTTCTACTTCATTTATTCTTTACATTCTCATGTGTAAGGTATGTGTTATATATAGACGCATTCTTCGAAATCTCATCTTTACATTGATGTAGGATGCGCTTCACAATTTTGCTTCATAACTGCTGTCACAATTCTTAAAGCTAACCCTTCCGATGGAAAATTCAGAGGCTCGGGATAGGAAAAAAGCACGTGCTATATTTGTTTGGACTCATGACGCCACACAAATATGTTCCATTGACCTTGTGATCTTGGATCAATATTGGAGGTCCAGTTCAACCTCCACAACTGAAATAGTAAGTTTGCTTAAATATATTAGCCACTATTAGTAGGGTGAATGTCAGCCACTTTCCCTTGAATCTTGAGCTGGTGCAGCCAAGAAGATGGCCATTGTGGCTGAAGCCCCATCCACCGCAAACTACAAACCTGAACAATTAAACAGTTCCTCACAAGACGGTATTTTTTTTTTCAATATCTGTCTATGTATTTAAAACCTAATTGTTTTCTTGTATCAGGCAACAAATGCGAAAGATCATGCACTACATACATGGCTGCATAAAGGGTCCCCCTCCCCTCCTCCAAGAAAGAGTCCTGATTGCGCCACTGCGTTGACGTCTAGAAAATATTTCCAGTTTATCAGAGATTGAGACCATCCTGATTTATTTTCAAGAAGCTACTACACTGATACATAAGTCGATGACCAAAAAAGTGGTGGGGTACAATTTTATTTCTTGTACAACTATTGGGGAGGGAACTAGCTAACTATTGTACGTGCGTCCTCCTCTGACATTATCAATAGTATATGCGCTACAGTATTTTCGATAACTTTTGTCACATAGGAGCCACCAATGTTTTATTTGCGGAGGGCACAGAAAACTGCGATACGCCAAGGCTAATTTCATTACGTCTGTACAACACATTTTTGCTTCATACTGTACAATATGATTCTACAATGGATCAACAAAATATTTTGAAAATAAACAATAGATAATAGCTATGTTTAATGAATTTATTCCTTCAACCTGTAGCGTTCTGATCATATCACAAAAAAAATTATAGCAGTGTGACGTCATTGGTCTATTACCAGCCATAAGGAAGAGATTTTTCTAGGGTATCTGAAGCTGTTTATGGGCTGACACAAATTGAATGGGAAATTGTCCCCCTTATGGCTATTGGCAGTGAAGAAATCAGCTATTGAACACTTATTGTTATGTCTGTGGTGATGCGGTGCTACCCAAAGACGATGAAGAGAACAAGACACCTCGATTATCGAATACCCCATATATCGAAGGGTATCACATGTGCAGTGCTTTCATTTCTCGTCAAGCGCAAAACTACTTCCAAGTAGTCCAAAGTAGGCTGCTTACGATTGGCTCTATCTAACCTTATAAATGTGATTGGTTTGTACACTTTTTTCTTCAAATGGTGTCTACGGGAGAGGTGGTTAATATCGCCATTGCTGCGCTTACTTACGTCGTATGTTAACACGCATGGCAGATTGACAATTTCATGTTTCTTTTGCTTGAAACGTGTTTCAAAACAGCTCGAAACAAATGCCTTACAATAACAGGACTTCCGGACGAGAACGAGTCCATTCATCCATTCTTCTCGAAGATTTATTAGCAATGTATTTGCACGAAGGAAGAACAACGCTTAACAGAGACATCTGTTGGGCTACTGCTAAACTACTAGACTGCTGCATAGGATGCTTCTGGAGGCCGGTTGAGGAGTCTTGTTCTCCACCGTCTTTGATGCTACAAGAAGAGAATTAACCGAGCACAACCAGAACCACCATCTTCGTCGAATTCACTTCTTGACAGTTTGCAAGGCTGTAGGAATTCGACAAATACAAGCACAAAACTAGATATTAATACAGAGGAGTCGTCACACGTATTTGAGTTAAGAATCAATTTAAACAGTTAACATCTAGGCTTATCCTCCTACATCACTCAAACTTATGACACGTGTATTGCTCTTAATTTTGCACTCGTTTTTAATTAACCCTTGAGGATAGGCAAGATTTATCACACAACCAGTTTGCGTTACTTTTGTTAATGAAGCATGTATCAAGCAGGTGTCCTCACGTGATATCTGATACCAGAAACCGTAGCCAATCACGCGCGACTGAGGGAATTCTGGGTACCCATAATTCCTTCGGCAGCGTCAGTTTGTGCTGTGATGCCGTACAGGTTGGACGCGTGTTCCTAAAGTCCGATGTTAAGACTCCCCGAACGCTTAACTCTGTAGTTGTGCATTTAGCATTGCTTCAAGCGTTTTCAACCTTCGACAATTACGACTTTGCTCCTTTGCCCTCGTGTCTTCTCCAAATCGTTTCCGGTTCAACCACTCAAAGAGAAACACAAGAACTGACACTACCTCACCAGCCATCAGCAGTAAGAATGCACCAGCAACGTGCAAGAGCTTTATCGGCCGTGGCTTTCCCGTGTCTTGATCTCTGAATGTGAAGGGAAGGAAGAGTTTTCTGTCCATGAACTCACGAAACGTCTCCTTGTCCCATTGAACAACAACACCGGAATCACGGAGCCACATAATAACGCCGTTGAACTTTTCAGCAACAGGAGAAGCTCTTTCGTACATGACACTCACATGGAAGTTCATGACGTCATCTTTCATGAGGTACAGTTCGCTGAGAATGCTCTCGGGAAGGTCTATGGTGCAGATGTGCTTATAGTAGTACCTTTCCACCAACATAGCCATCTTGTGGTCTCTCACAAGGCGCAGAACCTCGTCTAAATCCGTCATTTCGAAATATCTGTCCTCAATTTTCTTAATATGTTCGTCATTGGTGCCGTAGAAGACGGCAACCCAGGACAAGTCCCGAATCCCGTATCTCAGTCCTGAGTCTGCAAAGTCCTCCAAGGTGTCTATTGCTTTCTCGAAGAGAGGAAAGGTCAAGAACGATACGAGGTTGCAATTGTAAGCAGTGATCAACAACATAGATGCAATGGACAGCCAAATAATCATCATTCTCACTGAAGACAGAGTTGGCTCTGCAACACTCAGACCCACGAGAATACTGACAGAATTCATCAGCTGATAAATGTAGCTAGAATCCTCGGCTCTCTCCTGAACAGAAAGGAGCTTCAATATAATCCAGTGTAAAACGTAAAGAACGACGGACATGGCAAGACAGTAAAAGAAAATGGCGATCCACATTGACGTCGTAAACGGATTCAAGACGGACGATAGGTTTTCTCTGAGTCTTGGCTTCGGGGTGAGAAACGTTATGCCTGATTGTGCATAGTCTACAGACAGTTCCATGATGACATTATGAAATTCTGTGATGTAGGCGCAAGGTATCCCAGCATGCACTTCTCCCTTGAAGACAGACCCAACCACACCAACTGATGAACCGTTTTCTAACACTGCACCGAAACCATAATTGTCAATTTTGACATTCCAGGTGAAGTTGTGTTTAATTGCAACTTCGCGAGCTACCCTGAAATCCCTTCCTTCAATTAGATCTCCTTGCACTATGGTCACGTGACTGTGATCCACGAATCCCAAGCCCATGGACAACCCACCCAGGTTATCCAGTTTGTCTTCGACCTCAAAACGATCCGACAGCTTCTCCTTCCAAGTTGCCACAGTCAGCAACTTTCCTGGATATAAATTATTGGCCACCTCAAATGTGTATAGTTTGTATGTGAATACTTCACGCATCTCATCAATTTGCTCTCTTGTTAAGATGAACGTATAAGGAGAGAATTTCAAAAAGTCTCTGTCGATTCCATGAACTAGATGTTCGTGACCTTCTGCCAAAACAATCAGATATTTCCTGATTTCCCTTTGAAATGCACGCCGAATCGCACTGTAGAGGTTTTTAGTGATTGTACCAATTTCTAGAGTTGCTATTACAAAATGTCTACAACCCAAATCCATATTCCTAATGAACAAATTGTCCTCGACATTGATTTCGAGTACACGAGAGGCTTGAATCCATGCCACGGACCCGTTTTGAAATGTGTAGCCACTTCCATTTTGCAAAGGGGAGTCGGCATCTTCAATCACAACTACGCAATAGTCGCTCCAGAAGTATTCTCTGATTACGGCTTCAATGTTTTTTTCAAAATTCCGATCTGCTTTTGTAGTAATAGACGAGATGTAGTTAAGTACTGCTCCTCCATGTTGGACCATAGAGATGAGGAAAAGAAGTTGCAGTCTCATTCCCACAACTAGAAAAGTCAATAAACTATATGTAAGAATGTTACAGATATGTTCAATAATAATAATTTATTAATTATTATTTATTAATTATAATTTTTAAATAATAATAATTATTATTATTCAATGGTAATTATTATATTACTGCAGTTAGCAGCGACAACACAACTTCCGATTATTAGTTTTTAGGCTATGGTTACCAATTAAACTACAACTTTTATGTCTCTACTATTCTAGGGTTTCCAGATATTTCATGAAAAAGGACGGGACACTTATTTTTCAAGGATACGATGCACAATACGTATTTCTTCTAACGGAACGTGTTATACCTCGTATTGAAGCTTGACTACTGCTTATATCTTCTATGAGAAAATTAGGGTAAGGAAACTTGTATTTAAGGTGCTTTTCATACTAAATGACGTTAACTTTTATAATGCAATTTTCTAGTATTATCACTCATTGTGACATCTAATTGCCTGAGGAGTTTCGTTGTGTGCGCAGAACACCAAGTCAGCAGAGTTTAGTCGCCCTCATAATTAGATTCTCTGCAATGCATCTAAGAGTTTCTTGTTATGGAATATGTACACAGTGGGTTAAACTTCTCCAATACGAGTGAAAACAGAAAATAGTTAGGCAAGGTTGACTCAACGGTTCATATCGTTGAAATAAGGAACAAAAGGCTGTCCCGAAGACTTTTGTCGGGACAACGGTGCGCTTTAACGAAAAACGGGACGTTCCCGTATTTTACGGGATGTCTGGCTGATTCCAAAGAAATAACATAGGGTGGAATTAGCTAAAAGTTTGCTCCAACCAGGAATTAAATACTACAGAAATTATTTTTTGTAGGAATGTCCCCCAATGTTAGGACAACTCAAATCCAAAATGCCAAAGAATGGAAGCTTGGGGAAATCATTCTACATACGAGGATCGGTCGATAATTATCTGCACTTTTGCTTTTTCTTTGGGTTGGCCCCACTTGTTTCTCCGCGGGCATGTCAATGGAGTGTACATTGGTAATTTATTTAATTAATTTAGTGACCAAGGAAATAGAGAAGAAAGGTGAAGAAGACACAATGAACTGGAATGGGGGACTGAAGATAAGCAAAGAATGGAAGAAGGTGTTAGAAAGAGTGGAAAGGACAAGAGAGAAAGAGGAGAGAAGAAGGAAAAAGAGCGTGAGATAAAGAGTTCAACTAATTCTAGATGAAAGAAAATATGTTTAGCCTTTTAGGTGAAAGTACAGTTGACAAGGGAAAGCCACCGGCTAGAATGTTCCAGAACAACTTTCTAATAGTCTGGAGGGGAGTAATGTTTGTGTATATATATATATTGTCCTGTTTTTGTACCTTGTTACATTTGTACTTGGTGCAGAGTCTGAAGAAGACCTTGCTAGAAGGTTGAAACGTTACGTTTAGTTTATAAAATAAATTTCTGCCTTGGTCACCATATTGAGTTTTTCATATCATGGAAACAAGGCTTAAGAGCCCGTATCACCGCTGGTGATGATACCTAAAAAATAGGTTCTTGCATCGACCTTCTGTGCTCGAACAGTCAAGTGTGTGGCATTTAAATTTTACTGAGTTAAAGATCAAATATGAAGTTAGTTATGTCGCGCAGCCTTTTTTTAAATATATTATTTATTACGTAGTTTTCCTGATCTCAATTTCGTAAAATTCACTTGCTCGCCAATTGTATGTAATAACTTAAATCAACATTTTAAAGCGCAAGAAAGCTTCAACTGTTCTTCTACAGCAAAGAAATGAAACTGATCTTACATAATTTTCTTTAGAATATCTGTAGTTTGTCGACGTACAGAGCAATGTATGTAAATTTTAACTTCGACTTTTCTCAGCTGGTCGCGCTAGCCGTTTCCCCCTCTGTACCGCTCGCGCTCAACCCCGCCCCCCTCCACAATCATCCGCCGTCCCTTTTTTCTTTCACAATCAGCCAGTCTTCCAAGAAAACCGCATGCTGAGAGCTAGGAAAAGAAAAAAGAATGCAGGGAAAGGTTTTGGGGGAGAATCAATGGTTTGGGCGATGCTTGTAAACAGTTCTTCACTACGCTATATCCTAATACTAAATCACGATGGGGTTGTAGTGCAATGACAACAGTGAAGAACGGGGGATTTCCCCAGTATATTGTTCACAAATGGGAAGGGCTGGTTGCACAGACTCAAGTACACCTTTACAAAAGGTTTGCCTGCAAAAAGAAAAATTGTGCCAAATTATAACTTTTTTTTTGTGAGAACACAAAAGTTCATTACCAAGGGATTTTTTTTAGGGGGAAGGTGACTTTACTCAAAGTTTTTAGGTAAATATTGTGTAAATTCTATCTGGTGGTGGATTATCAACCAGCCACGCAAATGAATAACTTTTTAGCTGTCGATCATAAATAAGTTCAATGAACGTTCATTGTCAGTTTGAGATATTTCTGAGGGTCAATGGTAAAAAATACTTGATGATGTGTTATGGAAATAGTGCTATTTTTAAACATTTTGAACGTCCGTTCAACTTAATTTCGAATTTGGCTCCTTTCATGATTTGTAAGTAGGGGCATAAAATATATTTACTTAATACTTTACTAAGTTATTTTATCACCAATTACATATATATATATATATATTTTACAGTCAGAACCAAGGAGGTCACAACATAAGATAGTTCTGTGTCATCATATACAAAAATACTTTTAGGCATAGGTCTTATGTAAAATAAAATACATTAATTATATGTTGTTTTTTTCTCTTCAAAAGACATTATTTAGTTGAATAATATGACAGACTTACTATTGATAATGACCATACAAAACACACCATAAAAATTTCATTCACTTTCAACTTTCTGGGGCCGGCCACCGTGGGGGAGTGGTTAGCACATCGCGCTACGACGCCAGGGGTCCCGGGTTCGAATTCCGGCTTGGCCGCGGATGTTTGTGAGTGTCCATTCATCAATTTCATCATATCATCACTTATTCCCTTCTTCGCAAATTGGCCAAAAGTGTCACAAAAAGCGAATTAAAATAAAGCAAATCAATCAACTTTCTGGATATACGACAAATAACACTATTTCTGTATAAGGAATTTTAGGCGTGCTCAGATCCTCCGATTATGGGGAGCAAGGGCCTTGATAAGAGTTCAGCTGCGAAATAAAGTCTTCATTCCATCTCACTGTTTTTATTACATTGATGGGAACAAAACAGGGTCGTGTGTGTCCCGACGTACCTGAAATCACTTTATTAGATGAATTTCAACTTCAGTGGCACCATTGTTCTCTGCTGGCGTTTTATTTTCCATCTCTGCCGTTCAAAGACTAATGTACGTATAAACGTGGTTTAGTACCGCAAATTCAAAAGAACTACACATAATTTATTCATGTGCAATATATGGGCAATTTATTCTGCAGACACATACAGATAATACAACTAAAGAATAAAATATGTGGAGGTGTTAATAAGAAATTTGCTAGTGGGAGAGTCCAATTACATAGGAAGTAATACACTACCCTTTCCTTACGTAGTTACTTGGAACTTTCGTAGGTTTGAAAATAGTATATACTTGTATTTCTATAAAAGCATAATGTTGTTTAAGAACTGTTATTAGATTCCTCTGCACTAAATTTCTAAGTGAGGCTATTAAGGGGCAACTTCTCCCTTCCCCCCCCCCCCCCATTTACTCATCGTATGCAAAGAGTGTGAATACTTTTTTGCTGAAATGGGAAAATGAACTACAGCAAGAAACTAATAAAATACGTCTGTTTTTATGAACAGCTGCAGAATTATCTACAAACTTGTTGAAATTCACAGTTTTGCTAGCTTGTACTCATTGGACGAAATACATACAGCCAGGGACGGTGCTACAAGGAGGTTAGGGGGGATGAAACCCCAACAACAGATCTAAGCTCCCTGTAGCCCCCAGATTTTTATAGTACGGTAGACGCCTTTCGATCGAAAATTAAAGAAGTAGAAGCTATCTTACGTAATATTTTCCATTATAAAACTTCCCTTAGGGCAAGGCCATTGCAATGTTCAAGTACATTTCCTGCTTTTATAAGATCGCAAGATTATTACAACGTGTTGTACGTAAAATCGTGGTTGGAGGTGGCAGCTGCAGATCTGTATGGATCAACAACGGACATTGATTATTTAATACGTACTAAGTAATTGTTAAATCACAAGTCTCCAAACTTGCCAAAAAAAATTTGCAGATACTCTGCTGCCTATCTGGTAGGTGGATGTGTTCAGTGGCTGTGGGATTGCTGTTTGGTTGTTGGAGGGTCAAACGATGATAATACGATGCCTACGAAGTTAAATGATAACAATTATTATCCTATGTAAATCATGTCACTATTTTTGGAACGAGTGTTAAAAATTAATTTTTATAAGTTGGAGGATGTTACCAATTGTGTTGTGAAGGTAACACTGAGAGAACAAACATATTTTCAGTGCAAATTCACCTAGGAGACAAAAGCATTGACTATCAATATCATTGACATAAATCAATGGATACAGTTGCAGCTCTCGCACTGGGCAGATGTGATTAGTAGTGAAAATAACTACCAATAGTTTTATATATGTTTCACATCTGATTCTTCTCCATGGAATAGAAATTGGCCACTCGGCATAAATTATTTTCCAACGTCATAAATAATAATTTATTAACATGAAGACCTAGGCTTACAAGGAATAAAACTGCCCAAGCTTGCTGATTTTTGCACTAAATTGCAATGTTTAGTTGCACAAAGGCTAATCGGGACAAAACCTACAGCCTATAGTGGAATCCGAGCCACTTAATTAAATGTCCCTAACCGTGGATCGAACTCGTGACCCGTCGATTACAAAGCATAATTATTACCGCTAACCGAGGCGGGAAAGTTCACTTATAATATTTCTAATTATTAACATTTAAGAGTTAGTTTCTTTAGTCTTTTTAATTCCTTAATGTCGTATTTTTGCCTCTCGGATGTTTTCAATAACGATGTAAGGATTGAGAAAACATCGCTGACAATTATGTTCATTGCAAATACTCGAATGAGAAACTACAATCAGAAAAGCTGCCCCCCGTGGCGTGGCGGAGTGATTCAGTTCTTTTTCACATGCATGCTCGGATCCGGAGAGAGAGTTCGCAACTATGAATAAGAGGAGTGTACAGTTAACAGAATGAAGCAAATCTGGAAACTAGTAAGCTGCGTGAAAACTGACATACGTATATTTCAGGATAACTATGATAGATATGAACAAGAAACTGTATTAGCCTTATCTGCGGATGTTTGAAAAGTCCTGTAGTAAATTCACAAATTCGTCGTTCCGGTTCAATATGAGTAATATGCATTGGCTGTAAATAGTTTTAATTGTATAAAAAATGCTAAAAGTACACATTTTACTAACAACACGACTTTCCCAATGATTCCAAATGGCTAACTTGGATTGATATTCATGTGCATTAGCACTGGCCTCCGTGATGAAGTGGTTAGCACATCCGGGAGTTCGAATCCCGGCATGGATGCTCTTTGTGGGTGTCCGTTCATCAGTTTCATCATACAATTCATCCTCAGGCGGAGCACAAAGCACGACGCCTTAGGTTGTAAGACACGTTTTTATTATGTTAAGAAAAGAAAGAACATCAAAATCATCTCACTTAGGATAATCCACCAACTGCAGAAAACACAAAAGAATGTTTTGTACTGGCTCCAGTGCTTTCCCGAGTTGTTTACACAAGGAGAGTGCCTCGCATTATCCTACTCGCTCAAGCTAATCGCCTGTCTACTCGACCAGGCTTAAGAAAATCATGCAGTTTTATACAAAATCTAGACATTCCAGTTCCGAGCACAGCCGAAGCAGGCTCGAAGCCCACCCGATCTCAAATCGGTCACGTTGCCGCTATGGATGATGGTAAACCATTGCCTGTAATTCCGAGTCGGACGTCGTTAGAAGCTTTCTCTTTGCTCGATTTTCTACTTCATTTATTCTTTACATTCTCATGTGTAAGGTATGTGTTATATATAGACGCATTCTTCGAAATCTCATCTTTACATTGATGTAGGATGCGCTTCACAATTTTGCTTCATAACTGCTGTCACAATTCTTAAAGCTAACCCTTCCGATGGAAAATTCAGAGGCTCGGGATAGGAAAAAAGCACGTGCTATATTTGTTTGGACTCATGACGCCACACAAATATGTTCCATTGACCTTGTGATCTTGGATCAATATTGGAGGTCCAGTTCAACCTCCACAACTGAAATAGTAAGTTTGCTTAAATATATTAGCCACTATTAGTAGGGTGAATGTCAGCCACTTTCCCTTGAATCTTGAGCTGGTGCAGCCAAGAAGATGGCCATTGTGGCTGAAGCCCCATCCACCGCAAACTACAAACCTGAACAATTAAACAGTTCCTCACAAGACGGTATTTTTTTTTTCAATATCTGTCTATGTATTTAAAACCTAATTGTTTTCTTGTATCAGGCAACAAATGCGAAAGATCATGCACTACATACATGGCTGCATAAAGCGTCCCCCTCCCCTCCTCCAAGAAAGAGTCCTGATTGCGCCACTGCGTTGACGTCTAGAAAATATTTCCAGTTTATCAGAGATTGAGACCATCCTGATTTATTTTCAAGAAGCTACTACACTGATACATAAGTCGATGACCAAAAAAGTGGTGGGGTACAATTTTATTTCTTGTACAACTATTGGGGAGGGAACTAGCTAACTATTGTACGTGCGTCCTCCTCTGACATTATCAATAGTATATGCGCTACAGTATTTTCGATAACTTTTGTCACATAGGAGCCACCAATGTTTTATTTGCGGAGGGCACAGAAAACTGCGATACGCCAAGGCTAATTTCATTACGTCTGTACAACACATTTTTGCTTCATACTGTACAATATGATTCTACAATGGATCAACAAAATATTTTGAAAATAAACAATAGATAATAGCTATGTTTAATGAATTTATTCCTTCAACCTGTAGCGTTCTGATCATATCACAAAAAAATTATAGCAGTGTGACGTCATTGGTCTATTACCAGCCATAAGGAAGAGATTTTTCTAGGGTATCTGAAGCTGTTTATGGGCTGACACAAATTGAATGGGAAATTGTCCCCCTTATGGCTATTGGCAGTGAAGAAATCAGCTATTGAACACTTATTGTTATGTCTGTGGTGATGCGGTGCTACCCAAAGACGATGAAGAGAACAAGACACCTCGATTATCGAATACCCCATATATCGAAGGGTATCACATGTGCAGTGCTTTCATTTCTCGTCAAGCGCAAAACTTCTTCCAAGTAGTCCAAAGTAGGCTGCTTACGATTGGCTCTATCTAACCTTATAAATGTGATTGGTTTGTACACTTTTTTCTTCAAATGGTGTCTACGGGAGAGGTGGTTAATATCGCCATTGCTGCGCTTACTTACGTCGTATGTTAACACGCATGGCAGATTGACAATTTCATGTTTCTTTTGCTTGAAACGTGTTTCAAAACAGCTCGAAACAAATGCCTTACAATAACAGGACTTCCGGACGAGAACGAGTCCATTCATCCATTCTTCTCGAAGATTTATTAGCAATGTATTTGCACGAAGGAAGAACAACGCTTAACAGAGACATCTGTTGGGCTACTGCTAAACTACTAGACTGCTGCATAGGATGCTTCTGGAGGCCGGTTGAGGAGTCTTGTTCTCCACCGTCTTTGATGCTACAAGAAGAGAATTAACCGAGCACAACCAGAACCACCATCTTCGTCGAATTCACTTCTTGACAGTTTGCAAGGCTGTAGGAATTCGACAAATACAAGCACAAAACTAGATATTAATACAGAGGAGTCGTCACACGTATTTGAGTTAAGAATCAATTTAAACAGTTAACATCTAGGCTTATCCTCCTACATCACTCAAACTTATGACACGTGTATTGCTCTTAATTTTGCACTCGTTTTTAATTAACCCTTGAGGATAGGCAAGATTTATCACACAACCAGTTTGCGTTACTTTTGTTAATGAAGCATGTATCAAGCAGGTGTCCTCACGTGATATCTGATACCAGAAACCGTAGCCAATCACGCGCGACTGAGGGAATTCTGGGTACCCATAATTCCTTCGGCAGCGTCAGTTTGTGCTGTGATGCCGTACAGGTTGGACGCGTGTTCCTAAAGTCCGATGTTAAGACTCCCCGAACGCTTAACTCTGTAGTTGTGCATTTAGCATTGCTTCAAGCGTTTTCAACCTTCGACAATTACGACTTTGCTCCTTTGCCCTCGTGTCTTCTCCAAATCGTTTCCGGTTCAACCACTCAAAGAGAAACACAAGAACTGACACTACCTCACCAGCCATCAGCAGTAAGAATGCACCAGCAACGTGCAAGAGCTTTATCGGCCGTGGCTTTCCCGTGTCTTGATCTCTGAATGTGAAGGGAAGGAAGAGTTTTCTGTCCATGAACTCACGAAACGTCTCCTTGTCCCATTGAACAACAACACCGGAATCACGGAGCCACATAATAACGCCGTTGAACTTTTCAGCAACAGGAGAAGCTCTTTCGTACATGACACTCACATGGAAGTTCATGACGTCATCTTTCATGAGGTACAGTTCGCTGAGAATGCTCTCGGGAAGGTCTATGATGCAGATGTGCTTATAGTAGTACCTTTCCACCAACATAGCCATCTTGTGGTCTCTCACAAGGCGCAGAACCTCGTCTAAATCCGTCATTTCGAAATATCTGTCCTCAATTTTCTTAATATGTTCGTCATTGGTGCCGTAGAAGACGGCAACCCAGGACAAGTCCCGAATCCCGTATCTCAGTCCTGAGTCTGCAAAGTCCTCCAAGGTTTCTATTGCTTTCTCGAAGAGAGGAAAGGTCAAGAACGATACGAGGTTGCAATTGTAAGCAGTGATCAACAACATAGATGCAATGGACAGCCAAATAATCATCATTCTCACTGAAGACAGAGTTGGCTCTGCAACACTCAGACCCACGAGAATACTGACAGAATTCATCAGCTGATAAATGTAGCTAGAATCCTCGGCTCTCTCCTGAACAGAAAGGAGCTTCAATATAATCCAGTGTAAAACGTAAAGAACGACGGACATGGCAAGACAGTAAAAGAAAATGGCGATCCACATTGACGTCGTAAACGGATTCAAGACGGACGATAGGTTTTCTCTGAGTCTTGGCTTCGGGGTGAGAAACGTTATGCCTGATTGTGCATAGTCTACAGACAGTTCCATGATGACATTATGAAATTCTGTGATGTAGGCGCAAGGTATCCCAGCATGCACTTCTCCCTTGAAGACAGACCCAACCACACCAACTGATGAACCGTTTTCTAACACTGCACCGAAACCATAATTGTCAATTTTGACATTCCAGGTGAAGTTGTGTTTAATTGCAACTTCGCGAGCTACCCTGAAATCCCTTCCTTCAATTAGATCTCCTTGCACTATGGTCACGTGACTGTGATCCACGAATCCCAAGCCCATGGACAACCCACCCAGGTTATCCAGTTTGTCTTCGACCTCAAAACGATCCGACAGCTTCTCCTTCCAAGTTGCCACAGTCAGCAACTTTCCTGGATATAAATTATTGGCCACCTCAAATGTGTATAGTTTGTATGTGAATACTTCACGCATCTCATCAATTTGCTCTCTTGTTAAGATGAACGTATAAGGAGAGAATTTCAAAAAGTCTCTGTCGATTCCATGAACTAGATGTTCGTGACCTTCTGCCAAAACAATCAGATATTTCCTGATTTCCCTTTGAAATGCACGCCGAATCGCACTGTAGAGGTTTTTAGTGATTGTACCAATTTCTAGAGTTGCTATTACAAAATGTCTACAACCCAAATCCATATTCCTAATGAACAAATTGTCCTCGACATTGATTTCGAGTACACGAGAGGCTTGAATCCATGCCACGGACCCGTTTTGAAATGTGTAGCCACTTCCATTTTGCAAAGGGGAGTCGGCATCTTCAATCACAACTACGCAATAGTCGCTCCAGAAGTATTCTCTGATTACGGCTTCAATGTTTTTTTCAAAATTCCGATCTGCTTTTGTAGTAATAGACGAGATGTAGTTAAGTACTGCTCCTCCATGTTGGACCATAGAGATGAGGAAAAGAAGTTGCAGTCTCATTCCCACAACTAGAAAAGTCAATAAACTATATGTAAGAATGTTACAGATATGTTCAATAATAATAATTTATTAATTATTATTTATTAATTATAATTTATAAATAATAATAATTATTATTATTCAATGGTAATTATTATATTACTGCAGTTAGCAGCGACAACACAACTTCCGATTATTAGTTTTTAGGCTATGGTTACCAATTAAACTACAACTTTTATGTCTCTACTATTCTAGGGTTTCCAGATATTTCATGAAAAAGGACGGGGCACTTATTTTTCAAGGATACGATGCACAATACGTATTTCTTCTAACGGAACGTGTTATACCTCGTATTGAAGCTTGACTACTGCTTATATCTTCTATGAGAAAATTAGGGTAAGGAAACTTGTATTTAAGGTGCTTTTCATACTAAATGACGTTAACTTTTATAATGCAATTTTCTAGTATTATCACTCATTGTGACATCTAATTGCCTGAGGAGTTTCGTTGTGTGCGCAGAACACCAAGTCAGCAGAGTTTAGTCGCCCTCATAATTAGATTCTCTGCAATGCATCTAAGAGTTTCTTGTTATGGAATATGTACACAGTGGGTTAAACTTCTCCAATACGAGTGAAAACAGAAAATAGTTAGGCAAGGTTGACTCAACGGTTCATATCGTTGAAATAAGGAACAAAAGGCTGTCCCGAAGACTTTTGTCGGGACAACGGGGCGCTTTAACGAAAAACGGGACGTTCCCGTATTTTACGGGATGTCTGGCTGATTCCAAAGAAATAACATAAGGTGGAATTAGCTAAAAGTTTGCTCCAACCAGGAATTAAATACTACAGAAATTATTTTTTGTAGGAATGTCCCCCAATGTTAGGACAACTCAAATCCAAAATGCCAAAGAATGGAAGCTTGGGGAAATCATTCTACATACGAGGATCGGTCGATAATTATCTGCACTTTTGCTTTTTCTTTGGGTTGGCCCCACTTGTTTCTCCGCGGGCATGTCAATGGAGTGTACATTGGTAATTTATTTAATTAATTTAGTGACCAAGGAAATAGAGAAGAAAGGTGAAGAAGACACAATGAACTGGAATGGGGGACTGAAGATAAGCAAAGAATGGAAGAAGGTGTTAGAAAGAGTGGAAAGGACAAGAGAGAAAGAGGAGAGAAGAAGGAAAAAGAGCGTGAGATAAAGAGTTCAACTAATTCTAGATGAAAGAAAATATGTTTAGCCTTTTAGGTGAAAGTACAGTTGACAAGGGAAAGCCACCGGCTAGAATGTTCCAGAACAACTTTCTAATAGTCTGGAGGGGAGTCATGTTTGTGTATATATATATATTGTCCTGTTTTTGTACCTTGTTACATTTGTACTTGGTGCAGAGTCTGAAGAAGACCTTGCTAGAAGGTTGAAACGTTACGTTTAGTTTATAAAATAAATTTCTGCCTTGGTCAGCATATTGAGTTTTTCATATCATGGAAACAAGGCTTAAGAGCCCGTATCACCGCTGGTGATGATACCTAAAAAATAGGTTCTTGCATCGACCTTCTGTGCTCGAACAGTCAAGTGTGTGGCATTTAAATTTTACTGAGTTAAAGATCAAATATGAAGTTAGTTATGTCGCGCAGCCTTTTTTTAAATATATTATTTATTACGTAGTTTTCCTGATCTCAATTTCGTAAAATTCACTTGCTCGCCAATTGTATGTAATAACTTAAATCAACATTTTAAAGCGCAAGAAAGCTTCAACTGTTCTTCTACAGCAAAGAAATGAAACTGATCTTACATAATTTTCTTTAGAATATCTGTAGTTTGTCGACGTACAGAGCAATGTATGTAAATTTTAACTTCGACTTTTCTCAGCTGGTCGCGCTAGCCGTTTCCCCCTCTGTACCGCTCGCGCTCAACCCCGCCCCCCTCCACAATCATCCGCCGTCCCTTTTTTCTTTCACAATCAGCCAGTCTTCCAAGAAAACCGCATGCTGAGAGCTAGGAAAAGAAAAAAGAATGCAGGGAAAGGTTTTGGGGGAGAATCAATGGTTTGGGCGATGCTTGTAAACAGTTCTTCACTACGCTATATCCTAATACTAAATCACGATGGGGTTGTAGTGCAATGACAACAGTGAAGAACGGGGGATTTCCCCAGTATATTGTTCACAAATGGGAAGGGCTGGTTGCACAGACTCAAGTACACCTTTACAAAAGGTTTGCCTGCAAAAAGAAAAATTGTGCCAAATTATAACTTTTTTTTTGTGAGAACACAAAAGTTCATTACCAAGGGATTTTTTTTAGGGGGAAGGTGACTTTACTCAAAGTTTTTAGGTAAATATTGTGTAAATTCTATCTGGTGGTGGATTATCAACCAGCCACGCAAATGAATAACTTTTTAGCTGTCGATCATAAATAAGTTCAATGAACGTTCATTGTCAGTTTGAGATATTTCTGAGGGTCAATGGTAAAAAATACTTGATGATGTGTTATGGAAATAGTGCTATTTTTAAACATTTTGAACGTCCGTTCAACTTAATTTCGAATTTGGCTCCTTTCATGATTTGTAAGTAGGCGGATAAAATATATTTACTTAATACTTTACTAAGTTATTTTATCACCAATTACATATATATATATATATATATATATATATATATATATATTACAGTCAGAACCAAAGAGGTCACAACATAAGATAGTTCTGTGTCATCATATACAAAAATACTTTTAGGCATAGGTCTTATGTAAAATAAAATACATTAATTATATGTTGTTTTTTCTTTTCAAAAGACATTATTTAGTTGAGTAATATGACAGACTTACTATTGATAATGACCATACAAAACACACCATAAAAATTTCATTCACTTTCAACTTTCTGGGGCCGGCCACCGTGGGGGAGTGGTTAGCACATCGCGCTACGACGCCAGGGGTCCCGGGTTCGAATTCCGGCTTGGCCGTGGATGTTTGTGAGTGTCCATTCATCAATTTCATCATATCATCACTTATTCCCTTCTTCGCAAATTGGCCAAAAGTGGCACAAAAAGCGAATTAAAATAAAGCAAATCAATCAACTTTCTGGATATACGACAAATAACACTATTTCTGTATAAGGAATTTTAGGCGTGCTCAGATCCTCCGATTATGGGGAGCAAGGGCCTTGATAAGAGTTCAGCTGCGAAATAAAGCCTTCATTCCATCTCACTGTTTTTATTACATTGATGGGAACAAAACAGGGTCGTGTGTGTCCCGACGTACCTGAAATCACTTTATTAGATGAATTTCAACTTCAGTGGCACCATTGTTCTCTGCTGGCGTTTTATTTTCCATCTCTGCCGTTCAAAGACTAATGTACGTATAAACGTGGTTTAGTACCGCAAATTCAAAAGAACTACACATAATTTATTCATGTGCAATATATGGGCAATTTATTCTGCAGACACATACAGATAATACAACTAAAGAATAAAATATGTGGAGGTGTTAATAAGAAATTTGCTAGTGGGAGAGTTCAATTACATAGGAAGTAATACACTACCCTTTCCTTACGTAGTTACTTGGAACTTTCGTAGGTTTGAAAATAGTATATACTTGTATTTCTATAAAAGCATAATGTTGTTTAAGAACTGTTATTAGATTCCTCTGCACAAAATTTCTAAGTGAGGCTATTAAGGGGCAACTTCTCCCTTCCCCCCCCCCCCCATTTACTCATCGTATGCAAAGAGTGTGAATACTTTTTTGCTGAAATGGGAAAATGAACTACAGCAAGAAACTAATAAAATACGTCTGTTTTTATGAACAGCTGCAGAATTATCTACAAACTTGTTGAAATTCACAGTTTTGCTAGCTTGTACTCATTGGACGAAATACATACAGCCAGGGACGGTGCTACAAGGAGGTTAGGGGGGATGAAACCCCAACAACAGATCTAAGCTCCCTGTAGCCCCCAGATTTTTATAGTACGGTAGACGCCTTTCGATCGAAAATTAAAGAAGTAGAAGCTATCTTACGTAATATTTTCCATTATAAAACTTCCCTTAGGGCAAGGCCATTGCAATGTTCAAGTACATTTCCTGCTTTTATAAGATCGCAAGATTATTACAACGTGTTGTACGTAAAATCGTGGTTGGAGGTGGCAGCTGCAGATCTGTATGGATCAACAACGGACATTGATTATTTAATACGTACTAAGTAATTGTTAAATCACAAGTCTCCAAACTTGCCAAAAAAAATTTGCAGATACTCTGCTGCCTATCTGGTAGGTGGATGTGTTCAGTGGCTGTGGGATTGCTGTTTGGTTGTTGGAGGGTCAAACGATGATAATACGATGCCTACGAAGTTAAATGATAACAATTATTATCCTATGTAAATCATGTCACTATTTTTGGAACGAGTGTTAAAAATTAATTTTTATAAGTTGGAGGATGTTACCAATTGTGTTGTGAAGGTAACACTGAGAGAACAAACATATTTTCAGTGCAAATTCACCTAGGAGACAAAAGCATTGACTATCAATATCATTGACATAAATCAATGGATACAGTTGCAGCTCTCGCACTGGGCAGATGTGATTAGTAGTGAAAATAACTACCAATAGTTTTATATATGTTTCACATCTGATTCTTCTCCATGGAATAGAAATTGGCCACTCGGCATAAATTATTTTCCAACGTCATAAATAATAATTTATTAACATGAAGACCTAGGCTTACAAGGAATAAAACTGCCCAAGCTTGCTGATTTTTGCACTAAATTGCAATGTTTAGTTGCACAAAGGCTAATCGGGACAAAACCTACAGCCTATAGTGGAATCCGAGCCACTTAATTAAATGTCCCTAACCGTGGATCGAACTCGTGACCCGTCGATTACAAAGCATAATTATTACCGCTAACCGAGGCGGGAAAGTTCACTTATAATCTTTCTAATTATTAACATTTAAGAGTTAGTTTCTTTAGTCTTTTTAATTCCTTAATGTCGTATTTTTGCCTCTCGGATGTTTTCAATAACGATGTAAGGATTGAGAAAACATCGCTGACAATTATGTTCATTGCAAATACTCGAATGAGAAACTACAATCAGAAAAGCTGCCCCCCGTGGCGTGGCGGAGTGATTCAGTTCTTTTTCACATGCATGCTCGGATCCGGAGAGAGAGTTCGCAACTATGAATAAGAGGAGTGTACAGTTAACAGAATGAAGCAAATCTGGAAACTAGTAAGCTGCGTGAAAACTGACATACGTATATTTCAGGATAACTATGATAGATATGAACAAGAAACTGTATTAGCCTTATCTGCGGATGTTTGAAAAGTCCTGTAGTAAATTCACAAATTCGTCGTTCCGGTTCAATATGAGTAATATGCATTGGCTGTAAATAGTTTTAATTGTATAAAAAATGCTAAAAGTACACATTTTACTAACAACACGACTTTCCCAATGATTCCAAATGGCTAACTTGGATTGATATTCATGTGCATTAGCACTGGCCTCCGTGATGAAGTGGTTAGCACATCCGGGAGTTCGAATCCCGGCATGGATGCTCTTTGTGGGTGTCCGTTCATCAGTTTCATCATACAATTCATCCTCAGGCGGAGCACAAAGCACGACGCCTTAGGTTGTAAGACACGTTTTTATTATGTTAAGAAAAGAAAGAACATCAAAATCATCTCACTTAGGATAATCCACCAACTGCAGAAAACACAAAAGAATGTTTTGTACTGGCTCCAGTGCTTTCCCGAGTTGTTTACACAAGGAGAGTGCCTCGCATTATCCTACTCGCTCCAGCTAATCGCCTGTCTACTCGACCAGGCTTAAGAAAATCATGCAGTTTTATACAAAATCTAGACATTCCAGTTCCGAGCACAGCCGAAGCAGGCTCGAAGCCCACCCGATCTCAAATCGGTCACGTTGCCGCTATGGATGATGGTAAACCATTGCCTGTAATTCCGAGTCGGACGTCGTTAGAAGCTTTCTCTTTGCTCGATTTTCTACTTCATTTATTCTTTACATTCTCATGTGTAAGGTATGTGTTATATATAGACGCATTCTTCGAAATCTCATCTTTACATTGATGTAGGATGCGCTTCACAATTTTGCTTCATAACTGCTGTCACAATTCTTAAAGCTAACCCTTCCGATGGAAAATTCAGAGGCTCGGGATACGAAAAAAGCACGTGCTATATTTGTTTGGACTCATGACGCCACACAAATATGTTCCATTGACCTTGTGATCTTGGATCAATATTGGAGGTCCAGTTCAACCTCCACAACTGAAATAGTAAGTTTGCTTAAATATATTAGCCACTATTAGTAGGGTGAATGTCAGCCACTTTCCCTTGAATCTTGAGCTGGTGCAGCCAAGAAGATGGCCATTGTGGCTGAAGCCCCATCCACCGCAAACTACAAACCTGAACAATTAAACAGTTCCTCACAAGACGGTATTTTTTTTTCAATATCTGTCTATGTATTTAAAACCTAATTGTTTTCTTGTATCAGGCAACAAATGCGAAAGATCATGCACTACATACATGGCTGCATAAAGCGTCCCCCTCCCCTCCTCCAAGAAAGAGTCCTGATTGCGCCACTGCGTTGACGTCTAGAAAATATTTCCAGTTTATCAGAGATTGAGACCATCCTGATTTATTTTCAAGAAGCTACTACACTGATACATAAGTCGATGACCAAAAAAGTGGTGGGGTACAATTTTATTTCTTGTACAACTATTGGGGAGGGAACTAGCTAACTATTGTACGTGCGTCCTCCTCTGACATTATCAATAGTATATGCGCTACAGTATTTTCGATAACTTTTGTCACATAGGAGCCACCAATGTTTTATTTGCGGAGGGCACAGAAAACTGCGATACGCCAAGGCTAATTTCATTACGTCTGTACAACACATTTTTGCTTCATACTGTACAATATGATTCTACAATGGATCAACAAAATATTTTGAAAATAAACAATAGATAATAGCTATGTTTAATGAATTTATTCCTTCAACCTGTAGCGTTCTGATCATATCACAAAAAAATTATAGCAGTGTGACGTCATTGGTCTATTACCAGCCATAAGGAAGAGATTTTTCTAGGGTATCTGAAGCTGTTTATGGGCTGACACAAATTGAATGGGAAATTGTCCCCCTTATGGCTATTGGCAGTGAAGAAATCAGCTATTGAACACTTATTGTTATGTCTGTGGTGATGCGGTGCTACCCAAAGACGATGAAGAGAACAAGACACCTCGATTATCGAATACCCCATATATCGAAGGGTATCACATGTGCAGTGCTTTCATTTCTCGTCAAGCGCAAAACTACTTCCAAGTAGTCCAAAGTAGGCTGCTTACGATTGGCTCTATCTAACCTTATAAATGTGATTGGTTTGTACACTTTTTTCTTCAAATGGTGTCTACGGGAGAGGTGGTTAATATCGCCATTGCTGCGCTTACTTACGTCGTATGTTAACACGCATGGCAGATTGACAATTTCATGTTTCTTTTGCTTGAAACGTGTTTCAAAACAGCTCGAAACAAATGCCTTACAATAACAGGACTTCCGGACGAGAACGAGTCCATTCATCCATTCTTCTCGAAGATTTATTAGCAATGTATTTGCACGAAGGAAGAACAACGCTTAACAGAGACATCTGTTGGGCTACTGCTAAACTACTAGACTGCTGCATAGGATGCTTCTGGAGGCCGGTTGAGGAGTCTTGTTCTCCACCGTCTTTGATGCTACAAGAAGAGAATTAACCGAGCACAACCAGAACCACCATCTTCGTCGAATTCACTTCTTGACAGTTTGCAAGGCTGTAGGAATTCGACAAATACAAGCACAAAACTAGATATTAATACAGAGGAGTCGTCACACGTATTTGAGTTAAGAATCAATTTAAACAGTTAACATCTAGGCTTATCCTCCTACATCACTCAAACTTATGACACGTGTATTGCTCTTAATTTTGCACTCGTTTTTAATTAACCCTTGAGGATAGGCAAGATTTATCACACAACCAGTTTGCGTTACTTTTGTTAATGAAGCATGTATCAAGCAGGTGTCCTCACGTGATATCTGATACCAGAAACCGTAGCCAATCACGCGCGACTGAGGGAATTCTGGGTACCCATAATTCCTTCGGCAGCGTCAGTTTGTGCTGTGATGCCGTACAGGTTGGACGCGTGTTCCTAAAGTCCGATGTTAAGACTCCCCGAACGCTTAACTCTGTAGTTGTGCATTTAGCATTGCTTCAAGCGTTTTCAACCTTCGACAATTACGACTTTGCTCCTTTGCCCTCGTGTCTTCTCCAAATCGTTTCCGGTTCAACCACTCAAAGAGAAACACAAGAACTGACACTACCTCACCAGCCATCAGCAGTAAGAATGCACCAGCAACGTGCAAGAGCTTTATCGGCCGTGGCTTTCCCGTGTCTTGATCTCTGAATGTGAAGGGAAGGAAGAGTTTTCTGTCCATGAACTCACGAAACGTCTCCTTGTCCCATTGAACAACAACACCGGAATCACGGAGCCACATAATAACGCCGTTGAACTTTTCAGCAACAGGAGAAGCTCTTTCGTACATGACACTCACATGGAAGTTCATGACGTCATCTTTCATGAGGTACAGTTCGCTGAGAATGCTCTCGGGAAGGTCTATGATGCAGATGTGCTTATAGTAGTACCTTTCCACCAACATAGCCATCTTGTGGTCTCTCACAAGGCGCAGAACCTCGTCTAAATCCGTCATTTCGAAATATCTGTCCTCAATTTTCTTAATATGTTCGTCATTGGTGCCGTAGAAGACGGCAACCCAGGACAAGTCCCGAATCCCGTATCTCAGTCCTGAGTCTGCAAAGTCCTCCAAGGTGTCTATTGCTTTCTCGAAGAGAGGAAAGGTCAAGAACGATACGAGGTTGCAATTGTAAGCAGTGATCAACAACATAGATGCAATGGACAGCCAAATAATCATCATTCTCACTGAAGACAGAGTTGGCTCTGCAACACTCAGACCCACGAGAATACTGACAGAATTCATCAGCTGATAAATGTAGCTAGAATCCTCGGCTCTCTCCTGAACAGAAAGGAGCTTCAATATAATCCAGTGTAAAACGTAAAGAACGACGGACATGGCAAGACAGTAAAAGAAAATGGCGATCCACATTGACGTCGTAAACGGATTCAAGACGGACGATAGGTTTTCTCTGAGTCTTGGCTTCGGGGTGAGAAACGTTATGCCTGATTGTGCATAGTCTACAGACAGTTCCATGATGACATTATGAAATTCTGTGATGTAGGCGCAAGGTATCCCAGCATGCACTTCTCCCTTGAAGACAGACCCAACCACACCAACTGATGAACCGTTTTCTAACACTGCACCGAAACCATAATTGTCAATTTTGACATTCCAGGTGAAGTTGTGTTTAATTGCAACTTCGCGAGCTACCCTGAAATCCCTTCCTTCAATTAGATCTCCTTGCACTATGGTCACGTGACTGTGATCCACGAATCCCAAGCCCATGGACAACCCACCCAGGTTATCCAGTTTGTCTTCGACCTCAAAACGATCCGACAGCTTCTCCTTCCAAGTTGCCACAGTCAGCAACTTTCCTGGATATAAATTATTGGCCACCTCAAATGTGTATAGTTTGTATGTGAATACTTCACGCATCTCATCAATTTGCTCTCTTGTTAAGATGAACGTATAAGGAGAGAATTTCAAAAAGTCTCTGTCGATTCCATGAACTAGATGTTCGTGACCTTCTGCCAAAACAATCAGATATTTCCTGATTTCCCTTTGAAATGCACGCCGAATCGCACTGTAGAGGTTTTTAGTGATTGTACCAATTTCTAGAGTTGCTATTACAAAATGTCTACAACCCAAATCCATATTCCTAATGAACAAATTGTCCTCGACATTGATTTCGAGTACACGAGAGGCTTGAATCCATGCCACGGACCCGTTTTGAAATGTGTAGCCACTTCCATTTTGCAAAGGGGAGTCGGCATCTTCAATCACAACTACGCAATAGTCGCTCCAGAAGTATTCTCTGATTACGGCTTCAATGTTTTTTTCAAAATTCCGATCTGCTTTTGTAGTAATAGACGAGATGTAGTTAAGTACTGCTCCTCCATGTTGGACCATAGAGATGAGGAAAAGAAGTTGCAGTCTCATTCCCACAACTAGAAAAGTCAATAAACTATATGTAAGAATGTTACAGATATGTTCAATAATAATAATTTATTAATTATTATTTATTAATTATAATTTTTAAATAATAATAATTATTATTATTCAATGGTAATTATTATATTACTGCAGTTAGCAGCGACAACACAACTTCCGATTATTAGTTTTTAGGCTATGGTTACCAATTAAACTACAACTTTTATGTCTCTACTATTCTAGGGTTTCCAGATATTTCATGAAAAAGGACGGGACACTTATTTTTCAAGGATACGATGCACAATACGTATTTCTTCTAACGGAACGTGTTATACCTCGTATTGAAGCTTGACTACTGCTTATATCTTCTATGAGAAAATTAGGGTAAGGAAACTTGTATTTAAGGTGCTTTTCATACTAAATGACGTTAACTTTTATAATGCAATTTTCTAGTATTATCACTCATTGTGACATCTAATTGCCTGAGGAGTTTCGTTGTGTGCGCAGAACACCAAGTCAGCAGAGTTTAGTCGCCCTCATAATTAGATTCTCTGCAATGCATCTAAGAGTTTCTTGTTATGGAATATGTACACAGTGGGTTAAACTTCTCCAATACGAGTGAAAACAGAAAATAGTTAGGCAAGGTTGACTCAACGGTTCATATCGTTGAAATAAGGAACAAAAGGCTGTCCCGAAGACTTTTGTCGGGACAACGGGGCGCTTTAACGAAAAACGGGACGTTCCCGTATTTTACGGGATTTCTGGCTGATTCCAAAGAAATAACATAGGGTGGAATTAGCTAAAAGTTTGCTCCAACCAGGAATTAAATACTACAGAAATTATTTTTTGTAGGAATGTCCCCCAATGTTAGGACAACTCAAATCCAAAATGCCAAAGAATGGAAGCTTGGGGAAATCATTCTACATACGAGGATCGGTCGATAATTATCTGCACTTTTGCTTTTTCTTTGGGTTGGCCCCACTTGTTTCTCCGCGGGCATGTCAATGGAGTGTACATTGGTAATTTATTTAATTAATTTAGTGACCAAGGAAATAGAGAAGAAAGGTGAAGAAGACACAATGAACTGGAATGGGGGACTGAAGATAAGCAAAGAATGGAAGAAGGTGTTAGAAAGAGTGGAAAGGACAAGAGAGAAAGAGGAGAGAAGAAGGAAAAAGAGCGTGAGATAAAGAGTTCAACTAATTCTAGATGAAAGAAAATATGTTTAGCCTTTTAGGTGAAAGTACAGTTGACAAGGGAAAGCCACCGGCTAGAATGTTCCAGAACAACTTTCTAATAGTCTGGAGGGGAGTAATGTTTGTGTATATATATATATTGTCCTGTTTTTGTACCTTGTTACATTTGTACTTGGTGCAGAGTCTGAAGAAGACCTTGCTAGAAGGTTGAAACGTTACGTTTAGTTTATAAAATAAATTTCTGCCTTGGTCAGCATATTGAGTTTTTCATATCATGGAAACAAGGCTTAAGAGCCCGTATCACCGCTGGTGATGATACCTAAAAAATAGGTTCTTGCATCGACCTTCTGTGCTCGAACAGTCAAGTGTGTGGCATTTAAATTTTACTGAGTTAAAGATCAAATATGAAGTTAGTTATGTCGCGCAGCCTTTTTTTAAATATATTATTTATTACGTAGTTTTCCTGATCTCAATTTCGTAAAATTCACTTGCTCGCCAATTGTATGTAATAACTTAAATCAACATTTTAAAGCGCAAGAAAGCTTCAACTGTTCTTCTACAGCAAAGAAATGAAACTGATCTTACATAATTTTCTTTAGAATATCTGTAGTTTGTCGACGTACAGAGCAATGTATGTAAATTTTAACTTCGACTTTTCTCAGCTGGTCGCGCTAGCCGTTTCCCCTTCTGTACCGCTCGCGCTCAACCCCGCCCCCCTCCACAATCATCCGCCGTCCCTTTTTTCTTTCACAATCAGCCAGTCTTCCAAGAAAACCGCATGCTGAGAGCTAGGAAAAGAAAAAAGAATGCAGGGAAAGGTTTTGGGGGAGAATCAATGGTTTGGGCGATGCTTGTAAACAGTTCTTCACTACGCTATATCCTAATACTAAATCACGATGGGGTTGTAGTGCAATGACAACAGTGAAGAACGGGGGATTTCCCCAGTATATTGTTCACAAATGGGAAGGGCTGGTTGCACAGACTCAAGTACACCTTTACAAAAGGTTTGCCTGCAAAAAGAAAAATTGTGCCAAATTATAACTTTTTTTTTGTGAGAACACAAAAGTTCATTACCAAGGGATTTTTTTTAGGGGGAAGGTGACTTTACTCAAAGTTTTTAGGTAAATATTGTGTAAATTCTATCTGGTGGTGGATTATCAACCAGCCACGCAAATGAATAACTTTTTAGCTGTCGATCATAAATAAGTTCAATGAACGTTCATTGTCAGTTTGAGATATTTCTGAGGGTCAATGGTAAAAAATACTTGATGATGTGTTATGGAAATAGTGCTATTTTTAAACATTTTGAACGTCCGTTCAACTTAATTTCGAATTTGGCTCCTTTCATGATTTGTAAGTAGGGGGATAAAATATATTTACTTAATACTTTACTAAGTTATTTTATCACCAATTACATATATATATATATATATTTTACAGTCAGAACCAAGGAGGTCACAACATAAGATAGTTCTGTGTCATCATATACAAAAATACTTTTAGGCATAGGTCTTATGTAAAATAAAATACATTAATTATATGTTGTTTTTTTCTCTTCAAAAGACATTATTTAGTTGAATAATATGACAGACTTACTATTGATAATGACCATACAAAACACACCATAAAAATTTCATTCACTTTCAACTTTCTGGGGCCGGCCACCGTGGGGGAGTGGTTAGCACATCGCGCTACGACGCCAGGGGTCCCGGGTTCGAATTCCGGCTTGGCCGTGGATGTTTGTGAGTGTCCATTCATCAATTTCATCATATCATCACTTATTCCCTTCTTCGCAAATTGGCCAAAAGTGGCACAAAAAGCGAATTAAAATAAAGCAAATCAATCAACTTTCTGGATATACGACAAATAACACTATTTCTGTATAAGGAATTTTAGGCGTGCTCAGATCCTCCGATTATGGGGAGCAAGGGCCTTGATAAGAGTTCAGCTGCGAAATAAAGTCTTCATTCCATCTCACTGTTTTTATTACATTGATGGGAACAAAACAGGGTCGTGTGTGTCCCGACGTACCTGAAATCACTTTATTAGATGAATTTCAACTTCAGTGGCACCATTGTTCTCTGCTGGCGTTTTATTTTCCATCTCTGCCGTTCAAAGACTAATGTACGTATAAACGTGGTTTAGTACCGCAAATTCAAAAGAACTACACATAATTTATTCATGTGCAATATATGGGCAATTTATTCTGCAGACACATACAGATAATACAACTAAAGAATAAAATATGTGGAGGTGTTAATAAGAAATTTGCTAGTGGGAGAGTCCAATTACATAGGAAGTAATACACTACCCTTTCCTTACGTAGTTACTTGGAACTTTCGTAGGTTTGAAAATAGTATATACTTGTATTTCTATAAAAGCATAATGTTGTTTAAGAACTGTTATTAGATTCCTCTGCACTAAATTTCTAAGTGAGGCTATTAAGGGGCAACTTCTCCCTTCCCCCCCCCCCATTTACTCATCGTATGCAAAGAGTGTGAATACTTTTTTGCTGAAATGGGAAAATGAACTACAGCAAGAAACTAATAAAATACGTCTGTTTTTATGAACAGCTGCAGAATTATCTACAAACTTGTTGAAATTCACAGTTTTGCTAGCTTGTACTCATTGGACGAAATACATACAGCCAGGGACGGTGCTACAAGGAGGTTAGGGGGGATGAAACCCCAACAACAGATCTAAGCTTCCTGTAGCCCCCAGATTTTTATAGTACGGTAGACGCCTTTCGATCGAAAATTAAAGAAGTAGAAGCTATCTTACGTAATATTTTCCATTATAAAACTTCCCTTAGGGCAAGGCCATTGCAATGTTCAAGTACATTTCCTGCTTTTATAAGATCGCAAGATTATTACAACGTGTTGTACGTAAAATCGTGGTTGGAGGTGGCAGCTGCAGATCTGTATGGATCAACAACGGACATTGATTATTTAATACGTACTAAGTAATTGTTAAATCACAAGTCTCCAAACTTGCCAAAAAAAATTTGCAGATACTCTGCTGCCTATCTGGTAGGTGGATGTGTTCAGTGGCTGTGGGATTGCTGTTTGATTGTTGGAGGGTCAAACGATGATAATACGATGCCTACGAAGTTAAATGATAACAATTATTATCCTATGTAAATCATGTCACTATTTTTGGAACGAGTGTTAAAAATTAATTTTTATAAGTTGGAGGATGTTACCAATTGTGTTGTGAAGGTAACACTGAGAGAACAAACATATTTTCAGTGCAAATTCACCTAGGAGACAAAAGCATTGACTATCAATATCATTGACATAAATCAATGGATACAGTTGCAGCTCTCGCACTGGGCAGATGTGATTAGTAGTGAAAATAACTACCAATAGTTTTATATATGTTTCACATCTGATTCTTCTCCATGGAATAGAAATTGGCCACTCGGCATAAATTATTTTCCAACGTCATAAATAATAATTTATTAACATGAAGACCTAGGCTTACAAGGAATAAAACTGCCCAAGCTTGCTGATTTTTGCACTAAATTGCAATGTTTAGTTGCACAAAGGCTAATCGGGACAAAACCTACAGCCTATAGTGGAATCCGAGCCACTTAATTAAATGTCCCTAACCGTGGATCGAACTCGTGACCCGTCGATTACAAAGCATAATTATTACCGCTAACCGAGGCGGGAAAGTTCACTTATAATCTTTCTAATTATTAACATTTAAGAGTTAGTTTCTTTAGTCTTTTTAATTCCTTAATGTCGTATTTTTGCCTCTCGGATGTTTTCAATAACGATGTAAGGATTGAGAAAACATCGCTGACAATTATGTTCATTGCAAATACTCGAATGAGAAACTACAATCAGAAAAGCTGCCCCCCGTGGCGTGGCGGAGTGATTCAGTTCTTTTTCACATGCATGCTCGGATCCGGAGAGAGAGTTCGCAACTATGAATAAGAGGAGTGTACAGTTAACAGAATGAAGCAAATCTGGAAACTAGTAAGCTGCGTGAAAACTGACATACGTATATTTCAGGATAACTATGATAGATATGAACAAGAAACTGTATTAGCCTTATCTGCGGATGTTTGAAAAGTCCTGTAGTAAATTCACAAATTCGTCGTTCCGGTTCAATATGAGTAATATGCATTGGCTGTAAATAGTTTTAATTGTATCAAAAATGCTAAAAGTACACATTTTACTAACTACACGACTTTCCCAATGATTCCAAATGGCTAACTTGGATTGATATTCATGTGCATTAGCACTGGCCTCCGTGATGAAGTGGTTAGCACATCCGGGAGTTCGAATCCCGGCATGGATGCTCTTTGTGGGTGTCCGTTCATCAGTTTCATCATACAATTCATCCTCAGGCGGAGCACAAAGCATGACGCCTTAGGTTGTAAGACACGTTTTTATTATGTTAAGAAAAGAAAGAACATCAAAATCATCTCACTTAGGATAATCCACCAACTGCAGAAAACACAAAAGAATGTTTTGTACTGGCTCCAGTGCTTTCCCGAGTTGTTTACACAAGGAGAGTGCCTCGCATTATCCTACTCGCTCCAGCTAATCGCCTGTCTACTCGACCAGGCTTAAGAAAATCATGCAGTTTTATACAAAATCTAGACATTCCAGTTCCGAGCACAGCCGAAGCAGGCTCGAAGCCCACCCGATCTCAAATCGGTCACGTTGCCGCTATGGATGATGGTAAACCATTGCCTGTAATTCCGAGTCGGACGTCGTTAGAAGCTTTCTCTTTGCTCGATTTTCTACTTCATTTATTCTTTACATTCTCATGTGTAAGGTATGTGTTATATATAGACGCATTCTTCGAAATCTCATCTTTACATTGATGTAGGATGCGCTTCACAATTTTGCTTCATAACTGCTGTCACAATTCTTAAAGCTAACCCTTCCGATGGAAAATTCAGAGGCTCGGGATAGGAAAAAAGCACGTGCTATATTTGTTTGGACTCATGACGCCACACAAATATGTTCCATTGACCTTGTGATCTTGGATCAATATTGGAGAGTAGTGGTATTAACGGTACTATAAACCCACGAAAGTATGAACCCCCCTCCAGCAGATTTGCTTACACTTAAAACTTGCTCAACATGCCCATATGAGCTTTTTGCTCTAGTGTGGAACTCTTGCCTAATCCAAGATTTTTGTAAAAATGCCCTCATGGATTCCATGAGAAAGTATGACCCCCCTCAGATTGATTTGCCTATACTTATAAAAGGCACTTCTGTGAGATTGTTGTCCATAAACCTGTCAAAAATATGCCCCTCTTGGGGCCACACTTAAAACTAGGCCACCCATACATACATACATACATATTTACTTCTGGTTTAAGTTCAATTGGATACCAGGTTCACTAATATTAAAACAATGTAATTCTTCTAGAATTGCTCCGTGACTCTCTCATTTCTTACATCATAAACATATGATTTTTCTCCTATGAGAATGACACTACATATGGTGTCATCGGGTAATGCCTCGTGGAATTCACAGATAATTTTAATGTTTGTTCTGTCATTCACCACAACCTTTTTCCTTTTTGAAGTGTTAATTACAAACATGGGTCTCTGTGTTTTGAATTCATCTGGTGTGTAATACATGTCAGTATTGCCTGTAGTGACACGTTTGAATGCCGTAAAAGCCTCATATAATTTGAGGAAATCACCCTTGGACATGTCTAAATTGTAATTTTCTCTAGGAAAAACCTCATTTCTGCCATTTTTAAGATATATGTTCTTGATGTTGCAGCTATCAAATTTACTTGAATTTTTTTCCTGATTATTGTGTCTCCCAGTCTGAAACAGTACCACTACAAAATCAGGCATGTCATATTGAATACTGGAAAATGAATTTGTGGCATCAAATTCATAATAGGTACCAGATGCAGGCTTCTGTACGCATTGATATGTGTAAAATTGCAGAGGAATCTGTGGATTTTTTAGGATATCTGCTTTGTATTTAAGAGCATAGCTGGCCTCATATTCAACAACTGGGATTCTTAACTCCATAGTCTGAATAATGCACTTGCCTGCATCTGGTAGGGTATTAGGCAGAGCTTCTCCTGTAGAGTTTATTGTACTGTACCTCATCAAAGCATTATTATCATTGGCAGCTCTTCTAAATGTAATTCTTAAACCACCCTTCCACATGATATCTTTGTAATCTGAGAAGAATCCTGGCAACAGGCGCATGGGGAACAGCACAGTGTGGTTTTTAGATAATATTTTATCACCAGCTTCAAATCCACCGATTCTGTAGTAAGAAGCCTCGGTCTTGGATAATTTTAATGTGGCCAAAGCTGTGGAGGTAATGCCGGGATAATCCACTCTGTTTATAACAACACCATGCTTTCTGATCTCAATTTCAGAGAATAGATGCGGCACAAAATTATCTACAAGTCTTATATTTGAATTTGCCGGATAATCTGTTCCATCGAGCTTTACAACATCAAATTTGATGTATAAATCTGCTCTGTGGGGGTGTATAAAGCCATCCCCTACATCAAGATCAACCTCAATTTCTGTGTTGGGTTGATTTAAATTTGCAAATGTCCTCCTGTTTGGGGGGAATGATTGTAGCTCATAACTCTCAATATTTTCCATTGTATGTATTTTTATTTAAATGTTAATCTCTATGATTGCAGTTGTTGTGGCTCCAGCAAAATCAACTAATTCCTATTTTTCATTAGTGACCATCAACTCAATGTAATCTATTCTATTATGGCACACAGGAAAATATAATGTTGGGGATGGATTGTAGATGATGGGCTCCATGAATTCGGAATTAGGTTTGAATGTTGCAATGATGCCAGTTTGTTTGTGAGTGCCTATCCCATTTGATTTGGTAATCATACCCTCAGCCACATTACAGTGAATATTCAGAGTCTCTATGGCTAAGAATTTGGGTATATTCATAGCAGTGTGTTTGATGCCCGGTTCAAGTTTTGTGTTGTTCTCAAATCCTAACAGTTCTCCTATAGTACCCAGATCCACTGTTTCTGTAGCAGATACAATCTCTACTCTGTGAGTGACAGAATTTTGACTTAAAACTATACCTCTGGGTAATTGAGCATTTAGAGTGGACAGATTATACTGCCCTGGAGTGATAACAATTTTTTGATCCCCTACTGCAATTGTGTTGTTGTGGTGAGTAATATTAGGTATCAAGTACATGCCGTAAAATGCTCTGAGAGCTATTGTTTTGGGATACACTATATCATCATGTAATTTGAGTTTCAATATTGAATTTTGGCTGGTGAGATGGAATACCCCCATGATGTTTTAAATACCACAAGGCCTTTTGAAAATCTTCAATTGATGGTTTATTTATTTGAGACATATATCTGAGAACAGATAAACACAAATGTCCGCAATTAACATCTTTGAAGTTTTGAACACGGGCATTATTGTAATAAAGATTAACTGAATTTAGATATTTTATTAAATTTTCAGGTGGAACACCTCCAAATGAATCAAAAACAAATGCCTTATTTTTTAAATATTTAAGATAACAGATCCAGTGAGTGCCTTGATTTTTGTACTCATCCAAATTAACAATGCCACACTCTTTGTTGAGTGGTTGTTCCGGTAAAGAATCAGACATGTACACACCTCTAAAATGTTTGATGCCCAGTGGTTTGATTAAAGCTTCAATATCTTGGTTTGTAAGCGGCTCTTGTTTTTTTTAAACTTATTCATGGCTCTCTTAACACCTTTGCCTTTTTTCTCCATAGCCAGGTTATGGCGCCTCTGCTCATCTAATTCTGCCCTATTCTTCTTGGCATCTATTACTGTTTTTGCTATGGCAGCTGATCCCCCGGCCAAGCTCCCCACAGCCCCGAGAGCAGCTAAGATGGCAGGGATGGTAAATATGAATCCCCACACATGTGATTTTTTTCTTGATTGCTGTAATTTTTTTAATTGGGGGGTACTAAGCAACAATTTCATACCATGCCCTTTTGCAATACAAGAGCTTTTTTTCTTGCGCTGCTTTTTGGTCAAAAGACTGTCAATAGTTTTAAGAGATTTGAGACCTGCATAAGGTATTTGATACATAACACCCTTGGCCTTCATTGTAGGTTTATTATATATATATTCACAACCCCCACCCCAGTTTTTGTTTGGTGCTCATAGCTATGGTGGTCCCCAATGCTGCTATTTTTTCACTCAAAGAAGCATCTTTGCTTACAAATCTACCAAATGCAGCCTCTTCTAATTTCTTGTCTGCAACATGTCTCTTGTCAAGATCAGAATGTGTGTTGTATGCTATGTCATGGTCTCTACAAGCAGCATCTAAAGGATTAACACCAGGATCACCTCTGTTTAATCTATGGTCCAATTTTGTGCCTGGACCACAATACTGATAGCCTGGAATGTGTAGTTCAAATGGCAGCTTGTTTATAATGTCATTAACCAGGCCCCGGCCCTCAGAAATATTCCAAAATTTGGGGGGTAGAGTATTAATAATTTTTATAAGATATCCAATCCCCTTAGGGTCATTCACTATAAAATTAGACAATTTGGTGCTTATCATGTCCATAATTCCAACCTTTTCATTGTAAAAATTGTGGTTGCCAGCATTTTCCTCCCCAGCTATCACCAGCAACCTATCTACAAGTTTCCTGACATCATCAACCCACACAAATTCTTTAGGCAGGGTGTTGTATTGTTTGATTCCACTGCCTGTCTTCATTTGTGACCATATGGGCTTGATTAAATTATTGTATTTTGCTCCACTGCTCGACTTGACTCTTTTTTGTGTGGGATCATTGTTCTGGTATAGAGCATCTGATTTTATTAATATTTCTTTGTAATCCTCATAATCTTGATCTGTATAGCTGCCAGGCCTTTTCCTAGTTATCAGTTCCCACAATCCAGGTGTGCCGGGATATTTAACAAAAGCACCTTTTTCTCCGAGACGAGATTCTGAATAAACAATTATATCATCTCCCATAAATGTTACTTTGAAATTGCCAATTCTATGTATGATGCTCCCATCAAGCTCTGTGTCAGCATATAAGCCAAACACCTCATCTTTGTTGTCTTTAGGTGTGGTTAAATATTTTTGAGCAAGAAGACCCAATTCAATAGGATCCTGACTAGCTTCAATTCTTCTAGGAGCAACAGGACTAGGTGTATGAATGCTGGAAAGTGGGGTGATTGGATAATCTAATATGTTCCTAGCAGCTACAGGTACAAGCTCTGTGATCAAATTTTGATTTTGCTCTGTAACAGTTTTGATATTCTTACCTAAATTATTAATAGCATCAATTACAGGCTGTTCTGTTTGTTTGTGTTTTTCATAAATTCCACGGTTCTCTGATTTCCATCCCTTAAATCTTTTTACAAGATAATCTCTTAACTTAAGATCATCGATGATTGGCCTTTTCATGGTTATTTATTTATGTCTCAACGTCTAGAAAATCGTTGATTTTATTTCTGTATTTGCCACTATTGGGTGTTCTTGTCATATCAATTGTGACAAACCCATAACTGTCCTGGTTCCAGCACTTGCTGCAAAACTTAGAAAAATCATTGTAGCTCAAGTCCCCACCTACATATTCATCATGTATGTGTTTGAGGTTGGTATGATCTTGATGAAACACACATATAAAATTGCTGTTGTCTCGGATCAGCTGCTTCGGTATTTTTGAAAAAGTCTGTGCCAGGTAGAAGCAATCAATGTTTTTGTGCCGGCCCTGTGTAAAGAAATTTCTAACCTTGTTTTGATTATCCAGTATAATGTCATCAAACACAACAACAGAATTATCGAGACATTCGTGAAGTGGCTTAACATCTGGTTCAAATGTGGCTATATCCAATCCATCATATAGCTTCATCAGCTGCTGATATTTTAATTGTTCCAAGCTCTTAGAGAAAACATACAAGTGCCTGTTTTTCCAGTCTAACCAGTTGGGTGCCAATAAAAAATTATCAACCATTAGTGTAGTTTTACCACAAGCTGATGGCCCAACAATAAGACATCTAATATTATCAGGCAGCAACTTGCCATTTCTCTTATTCTGTTGTTCAGGTTCTGGCAGCCTTTTTATAACATCCCAGGTGCTCATATTATCACTTTGTCTGCATCGATCCAGCTCTGTTCTGGGAGTCCTAGCCATTTGACAAATAACTTGTTGCCTTTTCTGCGGATAATTTTTTCTATGAGATATGTGTCAGGCTGTTTAGTTTTGCTGAGTTCTTGTTCATAGAATCGGCCTTTGAGAATTTCTCCTCGATGATCCTTTATTATATATGTGTTAAGGGTCCCGGGTTTAACTTGAACCACTGTAAATAATTCGGTGCTCCAGTTTCTTGTAAAGCCTCTTTTGAATAAGTGCTTATATTTGCTGATTCTTACTTGATCCCCCACCCTGTATTTGGCCTTTCTTATTGTTGGCTGGTATCTAGGATAATAAACAGTGCTGATCAATTTTTGCTCATCAGATGGAGTTACTTCAGAGGGTTTCATGTTGATTGTGGAATGGACAGAGTTGTTATATATATGTAGAAGTTCTGGAAGAATATTAATCCATTTATAATTACCTTGAAGGGTAAATTGTTTATACATAAGATTTTTTAAGGTTCTGTTGAATCTCTCTACAATTGAGGCCTTGAGGTCACTGTAACTCGAGTAATGTTTTATTGCCTGGCTTTTAATAAATTGTTGAAACACTGAATTATAAAATTCTTTGCCATTATCTGTTTGCAAATAGCGCGGTGATCTTCCACTCTGATTGATGATTGTCCTGAAGGCTTCTGTAACACATTTTCCAGTCTTGGATTTGAGTGGCACAGCCCAGGCAAATTTTGAAAATGTGTCTATGACAGTGAGTAGATACTTGTAGCCCTTGTTGATTTTGTCTAAGTTTTTCAACTGCCCACTTGCCATTTCAATCAAGTCGCTCTGCCATAAATCATCTATGCCCTTTGTGACTACTGGGAGTCTCTTATAATTATGTCTGGCTTGTCTGTGTAGTTCATCAACAATAATTTGTCTAGACATAATATGAAAACAAGAATATTGCAACTATGGGGTGTTCAGCAGCTGATACTGCAGGATTTTCTAAATATAATTTGTCTCCTATTTGTATTTTAAATTCCAAAGAGCCATCATCTTCAGTATAGGCTGTTTCTAATGTATTGGGATCTGTAAAATCCTCTAACTCTACACTGGTGATTTTTGGTTTGTTGTCAGCATTTGTTATTGATAAGGTGGGGTAGTGGTGTGCCTGTGGTTGAAGCCAATATTTGATCTTGATTGGTCTCAATGTGCCCCCAACAAAAAACTGGTAATAAAATTGTGCAGGGGACAGCATATATATTTTGCCACCTGGTGTAAATGGAGAATCATATTCTTTGTTGGGGATGCTGTACAATTCAAGAATTACTGTATGTTTTGGATTCTCGATTATGCCTGTTATTTCTTTTTCTGCTGTAAGCAATCTGCTTGTTACAGATTCAAGGTGCTCATTGATAGTCCTAACAACATCATCATGGCCTGGCTTGATTTTTATGTCCACAATAAGTTTCTTGTATTGTTGCACAATCTCTTGAAGCTGGGTAGCAAAAACAGACAGAGCATTTGCTTGATTGGATTCCATGGTCCCTAGCTGTTGCTTGATATTAGCTACAATTTGTTGCAAATTTTCAACAACTGCCAATTTTGAATTTTGAGCAGTAAGATCATGGACCTGTCTTCTGATATCCTCAAACAGGGCATGCAGTTCATTAATATGTTGATTGGTTGGTAGAGTGGCCACTGTCTGAGTGAGATGTTTGATCTCTGTCTGGATATTCTTGATATCTTCTGATTTCAATATGCGATTCACAGCTCTCTTAATATTTTTAAGTTCCTGTGATGTGGGAAGATTTGATACTGTATTTTGCAAAAATTCAAGTGCCAATTTTACATTGTTTAATTCAGAAGCATCAGCCACATTTTGCATAGCATTTTGGAGCAGGGCTATATCTGCCTGAGTGGGTGTTGATTGCTTTAAAATTTCAAGTTTTGTTTGGATATCATCAATCAAGTGATGAAAATGAGATAGCTCAGATTCAGTGTTGAGGTTTTCAAGCTTTGTGATCTGTTGCTGGACACTGACAAGAGTATCTACAATCCCAGGCAATCTGGATTCTAGTACATTTGCCAAATCATTTTGCACTGCTGCTATTGTACCTTCAAGATGGGTTATGGAACTTTGAATTTTTCCAAAATCTTCATATGTTTCAAGTTGCAGCTTGATGTTGGCTACACTCCGAGTTATTGCATTCAAAGCATCAGAAGATGGCAAATTGTTCATAAAATTTTCAAGTGTCTCAATTTTTTCTTTAACCTCAGCTATGGCATTGTTCAGAGGATCCAGATTAGGTATCTGGAGTGACTGAATCTGTTCTTTTAGAGTGGAAATCACTAGATCAAAATCTTCTTGTGATTTTATGCTTTTGACAATTGTTTGGAGCTGTGCCTGGACATTATTTATCTGCTCTTCCAATTGCTGTTTCAATTGCTCAGAGTTGGTGGCCTGGCTCTTAAATTTGGCTTGAAGAGCTGCTACAGCTTCTTCTAAACTTTGAAAATTATCTAATGTGGCCAAATCAGTATATTTCTGAAGCAGCACTTTGAGTTCAGAATCAATTTTAAGAAGAGGGTCCATGCATTGTGATTGCAAATTTGTAATTTCTAATTGAAGACTGGCATTGAGTGTGGTTTGTAAAGCTTGTAAATCACTTCTTAATTTCTTAACTCTGACATCAAGCATCAGAATCTCATCACTGTGATCCTCATGTCTTGTATGGCCAAATATATCATTAGGCATTTTTGTTTTAATGGTTATTTATTATAGAGTATCTGATTCTTAATTCTATAAAAAAAGGTATAAGCTTGTCATATGACCCAGGGACCTCAATATATAAGCAGTCACCAGCAGAAACAGTATATACAGTGCCGGAAATCATGTTTGAGTGCTTAATTCTATAAATATTTCTCCCTACTGAAATCTTGACATCACCCTCAGGAGTTGTAATAAATTGCAATTGCCCACCTACAGGTAATTGGTAGTGATTTAAATTATTGTTAAATATGTACAATATTTTACCCGTTTCATCATCAACATCTGTAAGTATGCTGTTCAGATGAATAATTAACAAGCCACTCAGTTTAGATATCATATCAGGAGAGGGTTGTGGTGTTGGCAGCTCCATAATAGCCTGTTTTTTGAACCCAAATAAGTTCATAGGCATGTTTATTTATCTCAAATCATGCTCTGTAATTGGGCATTGATCCCCATTTTTCAAATCACAATGACCCCATGGCAAAGTATGTATGCCACATGATAAAATGCATCTCTTATCATCATGTGGGTCCAGAGCCACTTTTCTTACAATATTGCTAGTCAGCAAGTGATCCTCACTCTGAATTCTATTTTCTGATGTTCTGATTGAATTCTGGGATTTGATGCAATTTTTATAATCTTCAAATACAAGCTCTTTTTCCACAGCTACTTTGCCAACGCCCTTGGCCTTTTTGGCAGCAGCACCACTACATGTTTTAAAACTATACACCTTGGCACTTAACCCAGCAAATTCCACAATAGCATCACCAAGTGTTTCATCTTTTAACTTGCCGGGCACCTTTTTGTTGTGGGGTTGAATTATTGTATGTTCACTGGTATCAAAGTATTGAAACAATTCAGGCTGTGCAATATCTTGATAAACATCTTCTGTTTGAATATCAAGAATAAAACTATCCGTGTCCATGTACAATAATTTTACACGATCACCATAAAAAGGTTTCAGCACATCATAATACAATGTTAACATATGTAATTTGGACAATTCCAATATCACAGCCCCTACATAAATAGGTTTATCAAACTTAATCTTTGTTTTCATCATGTTGAAAAGAGCCATGTGCTCATCATAAATTCTTCTGTAATTGAAGTTGGGCTTTGCAACCAATTTTTTGCTCAGGCTGGTGTCAGTAATTATTTTAACATCGGTATGTTTTCTGACATTTTCAATTGTTTTGCCATACACTGAATTCACCATCAATTTAAACAAGCCCTTATCAAATTGGCTCTTTGCAGATGTTCGAAGCTCCGTGTTTGTATCAATGTATGACTTCAACCATGTTGAGTGCCTGAACCTTAAGACTTTTCTAACTTTGGTCACTTGAACACCATGTTTCATCAGGAACTGGAGGTTTTTGTAATATATGACATAACCCTGTTTCGGCTCCAGAGTCATCATGAGCTTCTTCTGTTTAGAGCCAGGTGAGCACTGAACCTCGGGAATTGGGGGCAGATCAGAAAATTTATTGTGCAAATCATCTGGAATTGTCAGATCAACCTCTAAGAAGAGGCCATAGTCACTGTCATCAAAATCCTGAAGATCCTCAATATTAAAATCTTCAACCCACTCAAGCCCTGCATATGGTAGTTTTTGCATCATGGCATAACCATAGAGGCTGTTTGCATCTACATACAGTATATAATTTGATGGCCGTGCTGGATCATAATCAGGCAGCAAAATATGCTTGTTATTTGCTCTGGCATATCTCTGAGAACATTGCACCATCCCCCCTCTTATACATTTCTCCATAAACAGATACTTATCTTGATCGTGGATCAGATCCAATTGCATTTTAGTGTTCAAAAACGTTGCAGCCCATGCTAGGCCCGGGGCACTGTAAAAATATACTGGATCCAGTCTATAATTTTGCATGGAAGATTTTCTGAATGCCTGCAATATATCAGCTAAGAGGGTCACATCAAGTTTTAAATATGCCATGTGATAATCACCAAATGTCTTGCATTTTAACTTGTTCCACATCAATTGGGCATGGTGATAATCATCATCAGTGATTCCAGATCCTCTGATTTTGCTGTAAAACTCTTCTTGTGGTGGCAGGGAACACTCATCAAATTTAGAAAAATCTGTAACATAGTCATATGGATATACACCCTTCCGCCTAATTAATTTCAGGTCCTGATTTGGAAACAATGCACGTGTGATTTTTAATTGATTATCAGATAATTGAGTGGCCAGTGTAGCCAGGCTAGCAGATAAAAATCTGTAAGAATCAAGAAATCTTATGTGAATAGGAACACCATCAACTTTAATTATCTTGCTAATAGATATATATTTCTCATCATTTTCAGCTAAAATATTTAAATTCTGCTTGTCAAACCCCTCGTACCTGATCAGATGATGGAAATCATAATTGGATGCTCCATGGCAAAATATGGGGACAAATCTTGGTCTCTTGATCTTAATATTACAGCTATTACACAGGGCCATTAAGAATTTACCATCTGTATGAGAATGGTGATGAACCTTGATAATTGTATCTGAAAATTCAGAATCACATACCGGGCATTTTTCTGCATTGTTGAAATCTTCAATCTGTTCCTCTGTTAAAGGCAACATGGGTTTTGATTTTAATAAAAAGTTATATGCTATGTCACGGCACTCATTTTCTATTCTATGTGCAAATATTTTGATGGCATCTGGTCCCTTGTATGAATATTCTTTAGTAACAATACCATCCTGTACAACCACATAACAAAAACTGGAAGGTTCATGTAGCTGGTATGGTGTACTTGAAGATTCCTCGGGATCTGGATTGCAGAATTCAACAGGTTTGACGTTCGATTCAAAATCACAGACAATATATGCTGGGTGTTCCAACAAGGCTTCAGACTTTTTGAATTTGCAATTTTCACTTGGATTGGGCATCACCATATGAACAGGTTTATGGTTCCCACAGTATTTCAGATGCTCAATTAACTTGTTTTTAGCAATTTCTGCATTCTCTTCCCGAACCCCCTTCACCATTTTTTGACCATCAAATACAGTTAAACATCTTCTGCACAACTTAAATATTTTATGAGTTTTGTCTAGTTGTGTTCTCACCAAAGCTTCAAGATTATGTATCAGAGTGTAATGATATGTGCCATCCCCTTCAATTAAGAGCAGATCAATCGGAACAGCAGATTCATCATCAAGTGTACTGATTCTGAGAGGTGCTATCGGGCAATTGCCAGTGGAACAAATAAATACATTAATAGATAATTGCTTGCCATTGATATGCCTGGCCCTTTTTTCAAATTTATCAATATTCTGAACAGACATTGGATATTCTAAACCCTCCATTGCATCATCAAAATCATTTTCATACTGTTTGTAATAGCTTATTCTCTCAGGATGCCTTGAAACTGGAAACAAAGCAGCTAATATACACCACAGAAAACATTTCTGGTCGGTATTTTCTATATTAACCACGGCTCTTTTGTTTTTGATATTAGCAGGTAATGGCAGATATGTAGAACCTTTTAATGGGCTGAATTCAGAAATATTAACATATAACTTGTGTGGAGATCCGCATAGGGTCCATCCAGACTCTTTTGCCGCAAATTCAGAGTGTTTCATATTCAGTTGATCTATCAACCTGCTTATTATTCTGTCCGAATTTGTATTTGAATATACAGGTACAGTTTCTGTTAAGTGGGGATGTATAAATTTTGTGCCATTTGGTTTCTTATATTGAGTATACAATTTGAGGGACAGCTTATAAGAGCCATTTTGTGCATTAAGAATTGCCTGGAGATCAGAATTTATACTGTTCAAGAAATTCTCAATGCCGCATCTTGGCTCTGATACAAACCGGTGATCTCTTAATTGGCCGTTAAAACTGCTACGGATGGGTTCATAGCGTGGCTGCTTTACTGCTCTGGCATTAACAGGTGCTTCATGCTTCCTTTTCAGACCAGATGTGGATGGTTGTGCAGAGCAAGTATCTTTATGTGTATATGTGAAGTATTGCATGTTGTATTTTCTATTGCATTTGGGGCAAATTATTGTGGGAGTTCTGTATTTGTCCGGGTTACAAATTTTTTGGTGCTTGGCCCAATTGGGGCTGGATATATTTTTATTGCATTGATTACAATATTTTTGATTCGGCATTTTTGCTGTTGTTTATTATATACAATTTCCTGGGTTTCAATTCAAAACTTTATACTGAATAAAAAATATCAGTTGGATTCAGCACTGTGCTTTGTATGTGTGTGTATGTGTGTATGTGTGTATACACTTAATATTTTTGGCTTTGGTATTTATATACAATTTCCTGGGGTTCAAATCAAAACTCTATGCTGGATCAGTTGAGTTCAGCACTGTGCTTTGTGTGTGTATATATGTGTATATGTGTATTAATATTTTTGGCTTTGGTATTTATATACAATTTCCTGGGGTTCAAATCAAAACTCTATGCTGGATCAGTTGAGTTCAGTGCAGACAAAAAAACTGCATAGCTCTATGTCAATTAGTTCTTGAGTTTTGTATTTAGGAACCACTTTGGCCCCCCTGCCAAAAATTGGCTTTTATTGCATCAGTGTATATTGTCTCTATGACCTTACTTGGGTTATTCCAGTACAGACAAAAAAAACTGCATAGCTCTATGTCAATTAGTTCTTGAGATATTAATTATTTTGTATTTAGGAACCACTTTGGCCCCCCTGCCAAAAATTGGCTTTTATTGCATCAGTGTATATTGTCTCTATGACCTTACTTGGGTTATTCCGCCAAATTATATGCTTCAAGTCTCCTATACTTTGGTGGAGCCTGTTCAGGTTCTATCCCCCACTTGTGGGTTCCACTGCCGATCCAGCAATGGTGAAGAATCTGCACTGTGCCCTGGCTTTTATAGTTTTGTCGGACCAATCAAAACCTTGCTTGCTTTAGCCAATCAGAAAACACCACATCAGCACATTATGTCATAACCATTTAATCAATTAATATTGCACAACATGATGCAATAGAAGTGTGCCGGGAAGTAAATATGTATGGATGTGGGTGGGTGGGTGTGGGGGTGGGTAGGGGTAGGTGGGTGTGGGTGGGTGTGGGTGGATGTAGGTAGGGGTGGGTGGGGGTGCATCTTGGCTTAGTTTTAAGTGCTGTGTTCAAAATAAAAATATAATGGCTGGTAGCTGTATCCAAGCCCTATTATAATTTTTGTTTCTGCATTCTGTCACTAATTTTGATCCTAGGCCAGTAATATTTTATGGGGTGACTCTGCATGTTCCCCAGAGCAACATACTCAAATTTTGAAAAAATCGATTATTTTATTTTTGCAATTTTCACTAATTTTGATCCTAGGCCAGTAATATTTTATGGGGTGACTCTGCATGTTCCCCAGAGCAACATACTCAAATTTTGAAAAAATCGATAATTTTTTGAATTTTGATTATCTCTGGAACCATGAATACTAGAGACATGGGGTTTGTTGCTTTGGCCTGGGCATGGCAAGATGCAACTTTTTGATCTCTATAATTTTTCAAAAATCTCTTGTTGTTCTCTAGATCGTGAATAACTTGCCTATTTTTCAAGACAGGTGCATGGGGGTTGCATATTTGAAATCTAGAGGCTGTTTAGAAGTTTTGTTAAAAAATCGATAATTTTTTGAATTTGAGATTTTTTAAAAACTATCAGTACTGGAGACTTGAAATTTTGTAGGCATATTCTAGGCATGATTCTCTACATTTTATGTCTCTATAATTTTCCTGATATATGCAATACTTAAGCTGTAAATGCCTAATTTTTATAAATAGAATTTTCTGAAAAATGCAATATTAACAATTTTGTTAATATTTTGAAATCTATACATGCTAGGGCACTATAACAGTTACTATACTTAAGATATCATACAATATCAAGAGAGGCATATTTTTGACAGGTTTATGGACAACAATCTCACAGAAGTGCCTTTTATAAGTATAGGCAAATCAATCTGAGGGGGGTCATACTTTCTCATGGAATCCATGAGGGCATTTTTACAAAAATCTTGGATTAGGCAAGAGTTCCACACTAGAGCAAAAAGCTCATATGGGCATGTTGAGCAAGTTTTAAGTGTAAGCAAATCTGCTGGAGGGGGGTTCATACTTTCGTGGGTTTATAGTACCGTAAATACCACTACTTTGGAGGTCCAGTTCAACCTCCACAACTGAAATAGTAAGTTTGCTTAAATATATTAGCCACTATTAGTAGGGTGAATGTCAGCCACTTTCCCTTGAATCTTGAGCTGGTGCAGCCAAGAAGATGGCCATTGTGGCTGAAGCCCCATCCACCGCAAACTACAAACCTGAACAATTAAACAGTTCCTCACAAGACGGTATTTTTTTTTCAATATCTGTCTATGTATTTAAAACCTAATTGTTTTCTTGTATCAGGCAACAAATGCGAAAGATCATGCACTACATACATGGCTGCATAAAGCGTCCCCCTCCCCTCCTCCAAGAAAGAGTCCTGATTGCGCCACTGCGTTGACGTCTAGAAAATATTTCCAGTTTATCAGAGATTGAGACCATCCTGATTTATTTTCAAGAAGCTACTACACTGATACATAAGTCGATGACCAAAAAAGTGGTGGGGTACAATTTTATTTCTTGTACAACTATTGGGGAGGGAACTAGCTAACTATTGTACGTGCGTCCTCCTCTGACATTATCAATAGTATATGCGCTACAGTATTTTCGATAACTTTTGTCACATAGGAGCCACCAATGTTTTATTTGCGGAGGGCACAGAAAACTGCGATACGCCAAGGCTAATTTCATTACGTCTGTACAACACATTTTTGCTTCATACTGTACAATATGATTCTACAATGGATCAACAAAATATTTTGAAAATAAACAATAGATAATAGCTATGTTTAATGAATTTATTCCTTCAACCTGTAGCGTTCTGATCATATCACAAAAAAATTATAGCAGTGTGACGTCATTGGTCTATTACCAGCCATAAGGAAGAGATTTTTCTAGGGTATCTGAAGCTGTTTATGGGCTGACACAAATTGAATGGGAAATTGTCCCCCTTATGGCTATTGGCAGTGAAGAAATCAGCTATTGAACACTTATTGTTATGTCTGTGGTGATGCGGTGCTACCCAAAGACGATGAAGAGAACAAGACACCTCGATTATCGAATACCCCATATATCGAAGGGTATCACATGTGCAGTGCTTTCATTTCTCGTCAAGCGCAAAACTACTTCCAAGTAGTCCAAAGTAGGCTGCTTACGATTGGCTCTATCTAACCTTATAAATGTGATTGGTTTGTACACTTTTTTCTTCAAATGGTGTCTACGGGAGAGGTGGTTAATATCGCCATTGCTGCGCTTACTTACGTCGTATGTTAACACGCATGGCAGATTGACAATTTCATGTTTCTTTTGCTTGAAACGTGTTTCAAAACAGCTCGAAACAAATGCCTTACAATAACAGGACTTCCGGACGAGAACGAGTCCATTCATCCATTCTTCTCGAAGATTTATTAGCAATGTATTTGCACGAAGGAAGAACAACGCTTAACAGAGACATCTGTTGGGCTACTGCTAAACTACTAGACTGCTGCATAGGATGCTTCTGGAGGCCGGTTGAGGAGTCTTGTTCTCCACCGTCTTTGATGCTACAAGAAGAGAATTAACCGAGCACAACCAGAACCACCATCTTCGTCGAATTCACTTCTTGACAGTTTGCAAGGCTGTAGGAATTCGACAAATACAAGCACAAAACTAGATATTAATACAGAGGAGTCGTCACACGTATTTGAGTTAAGAATCAATTTAAACAGTTAACATCTAGGCTTATCCTCCTACATCACTCAAACTTATGACACGTGTATTGCTCTTAATTTTGCACTCGTTTTTAATTAACCCTTGAGGATAGGCAAGATTTATCACACAACCAGTTTGCGTTACTTTTGTTAATGAAGCATGTATCAAGCAGGTGTCCTCACGTGATATCTGATACCAGAAACCGTAGCCAATCACGCGCGACTGAGGGAATTCTGGGTACCCATAATTCCTTCGGCAGCGTCAGTTTGTGCTGTGATGCCGTACAGGTTGGACGCGTGTTCCTAAAGTCCGATGTTAAGACTCCCCGAACGCTTAACTCTGTAGTTGTGCATTTAGCATTGCTTCAAGCGTTTTCAACCTTCGACAATTACGACTTTGCTCCTTTGCCCTCGTGTCTTCTCCAAATCGTTTCCGGTTCAACCACTCAAAGAGAAACACAAGAACTGACACTACCTCACCAGCCATCAGCAGTAAGAATGCACCAGCAACGTGCAAGAGCTTTATCGGCCGTGGCTTTCCCGTGTCTTGATCTCTGAATGTGAAGGGAAGGAAGAGTTTTCTGTCCATGAACTCACGAAACGTCTCCTTGTCCCATTGAACAACAACACCGGAATCACGGAGCCACATAATAACGCCGTTGAACTTTTCAGCAACAGGAGAAGCTCTTTCGTACATGACACTCACATGGAAGTTCATGACGTCATCTTTCATGAGGTACAGTTCGCTGAGAATGCTCTCGGGAAGGTCTATGGTGCAGATGTGCTTATAGTAGTACCTTTCCACCAACATAGCCATCTTGTGGTCTCTCACAAGGCGCAGAACCTCGTCTAAATCCGTCATTTCGAAATATCTGTCCTCAATTTTCTTAATATGTTCGTCATTGGTGCCGTAGAAGACGGCAACCCAGGACAAGTCCCGAATCCCGTATCTCAGTCCTGAGTCTGCAAAGTCCTCCAAGGTGTCTATTGCTTTCTCGAAGAGAGGAAAGGTCAAGAACGATACGAGGTTGCAATTGTAAGCAGTGATCAACAACATAGATGCAATGGACAGCCAAATAATCATCATTCTCACTGAAGACAGAGTTGGCTCTGCAACACTCAGACCCACGAGAATACTGACAGAATTCATCAGCTGATAAATGTAGCTAGAATCCTCGGCTCTCTCCTGAACAGAAAGGAGCTTCAATATAATCCAGTGTAAAACGTAAAGAACGACGGACATGGCAAGACAGTAAAAGAAAATGGCGATCCACATTGACGTCGTAAACGGATTCAAGACGGACGATAGGTTTTCTCTGAGTCTTGGCTTCGGGGTGAGAAACGTTATGCCTGATTGTGCATAGTCTACAGACAGATCCATGATAACATTATGAAATTCTGTGATGTAGGCGCAAGGTATCCCAGCATGCACTTCTCCCTTGAAGACAGACCCAACCACACCAACTGATGAACCGTTTTCTAACACTGCACCGAAACCATAATTGTCAATTTTGACATTCCAGGTGAAGTTGTGTTTAATTGCAACTTCGCGAGCTACCCTGAAATCCCTTCCTTCAATTAGATCTCCTTGCACTATGGTCACGTGACTGTGATCCACGAATCCCAAGCCCATGGACAACCCACCCAGGTTATCCAGTTTGTCTTCGACCTCAAAACGATCCGACAGCTTCTCCTTCCAAGTTGCCACAGTCAGCAACTTTCCTGGATATAAATTATTGGCCACCTCAAATGTGTATAGTTTGTATGTGAATACTTCACGCATCTCATCAATTTGCTCTCTTGTTAAGATGAACGTATAAGGAGAGAATTTCAAAAAGTCTCTGTCGATTCCATGAACTAGATGTTCGTGACCTTCTGCCAAAACAATCAGATATTTCCTGATTTCCCTTTGAAATGCACGCCGAATCGCACTGTAGAGGTTTTTAGTGATTGTACCAATTTCTAGAGTTGCTATTACAAAATGTCTACAACCCAAATCCATATTCCTAATGAACAAATTGTCCTCGACATTGATTTCGAGTACACGAGAGGCTTGAATCCATGCCACGGACCCGTTTTGAAATGTGTAGCCACTTCCATTTTGCAAAGGGGAGTCGGCATCTTCAATCACAACTACGCAATAGTCGCTCCAGAAGTATTCTCTGATTACGGCTTCAATGTTTTTTTCAAAATTCCGATCTGCTTTTGTAGTAATAGACGAGATGTAGTTAAGTACTGCTCCTCCATGTTGGACCATAGAGATGAGGAAAAGAAGTTGCAGTCTCATTCCCACAACTAGAAAAGTCAATAAACTATATGTAAGAATGTTACAGATATGTTCAATAATAATAATTTATTAATTATTATTTATTAATTATAATTTTTAAATAATAATAATTATTATTATTCAATGGTAATTATTATATTACTGCAGTTAGCAGCGACAACACAACTTCCGATTATTAGTTTTTAGGCTATGGTTACCAATTAAACTACAACTTTTATGTCTCTACTATTCTAGGGTTTCCAGATATTTCATGAAAAAGGACGGGACACTTATTTTTCAAGGATACGATGCACAATACGTATTTCTTCTAACGGAACGTGTTATACCTCGTATTGAAGCTTGACTACTGCTTATATCTTCTATGAGAAAATTAGGGTAAGGAAACTTGTATTTAAGGTGCTTTTCATACTAAATGACGTTAACTTTTATAATGCAATTTTCTAGTATTATCACTCATTGTGACATCTAATTGCCTGAGGAGTTTCGTTGTGTGCGCAGAACACCAAGTCAGCAGAGTTTAGTCGCCCTCATAATTAGATTCTCTGCAATGCATCTAAGAGTTTCTTGTTATGGAATATGTACACAGTGGGTTAAACTTCTCCAATACGAGTGAAAACAGAAAATAGTTAGGCAAGGTTGACTCAACGGTTCATATCGTTGAAATAAGGAACAAAAGGCTGTCCCGAAGACTTTTGTCGGGACAACGGGGCGCTTTAACGAAAAACGGGACGTTCCCGTATTTTACGGGATGTCTGGCTGATTCCAAAGAAATAACATAAGGTGGAATTAGCTAAAAGTTTGCTCCAACCAGGAATTAAATACTACAGAAATTATTTTTTGTAGGAATGTCCCCCAATGTTAGGACAACTCAAATCCAAAATGCCAAAGAATGGAAGCTTGGGGAAATCATTCTACATACGAGGATCGGTCGATAATTATCTGCACTTTTGCTTTTTCTTTGGGTTGGCCCCACTTGTTTCTCCGCGGGCATGTCAATGAAGTGTACATTGGTAATTTATTTAATTAATTTAGTGACCAAGGAAATAGAGAAGAAAGGTGAAGAAGACACAATGAACTGGAATGGGGGACTGAAGATAAGCAAAGAATGGAAGAAGGTGTTAGAAAGAGTGGAAAGGACAAGAGAGAAAGAGGAGAGAAGAAGGAAAAAGAGCGTGAGATAAAGAGTTCAACTAATTCTAGATGAAAGAAAATATGTTTAGCCTTTTAGGTGAAAGTACAGTTGACAAGGGAAAGCCACCGGCTAGAATGTTCCAGAACAACTTTCTAATAGTCTGGAGGGGAGTAATGTTTGTGTATATATATATATTGTCCTGTTTTTGTACCTTGTTACATTTGTACTTGGTGCAGAGTCTGAAGAAGACCTCCCATACAGCACACCAAGTTTCAGACATATTTCAGAAATATTGCAATCTTTCATATACGTTTCTAACATTCTGGTTTCGCGTTGACGTTACAGAAAGCATCACATGAAGTCCCAGTTTTGTTTCTGAAACATTGCAATGTTATCGTTTCATTGTCTAGTTTGTGGAACGTCTCGGAGACATTGGGCGCCTCCAGGACCACTCAGCAACCCAACATTGTTGAGTAGCAAGAACCCTGGAGGCGCTTGCTACCTGGTTGTTGAGAAGGAGCGACCGCGGCTTCACTCAACATAAAATTCTCTCGCTACCTGCGGTCAACTGTCGTCTGCAAGTCTGTTGTCTTCTGTTAGTTGCAACATGGCGCGGCGGAACTAAAAGATGCGTGGAGTAAAATGTATGTGTAAGTTCGATTATGTAGCCCAAGCGCACCTTTAGGTCGCGCATCCAATAGCCTTAAATAGTAATAACTTTTTCGCCACTATATTCTCGGAGAATGAGTGATCTGTCAACGGATAATTATGCACTGGCTTCAACTGAAGTATATTTAAAAATATCAACAAAATAACGCAGTTAAAAAAGTAATGAACCCAAATACTGTTCACAACATTGTTTTTTTTTTATTTTTTTGGCTAAATCGGATGAGCATGCTCTTGCAAACATGTGTTCAGCTTGAGGTGGAGACCACATTTTATCTCGCTACGTAAGTTTCGGGTTCGAGGTCCGTTATAGGCATGGATGTTATTTGATTGATTTGATTTATTTTACTGTGCATTTTTGCCACTTTTGGCTAATCGCGAAAATGAGGATGAGTGATGATATGGTGAAGGAACAGTCACAAGGAACAGCATGCTCAGCCCGGGATTCGAACCCGGGACCCGGCGTCGTAGCGCGATGTTTAACCACTCCGGGATATTATTTGTGAATGTCCCTTCTTCATGACCCTTCTTTTTGCAAGAAAAATTGGCATCAAGTATCGAGGCCATTTCCTGGGTGAAATACATACTTTTCAAGGGAGCGTGATATCAAGAAATGCACCGTGTGATATTTGAAAATTCATTGGAAGGAGGATGGTATTACAATAACTTAAACGATGATCATGCAGAGTTAATCATAAAGACAACTAAAAATGTGGCATATTCATGTATAAACGTCAATTCGTACGTGTTTATTTATATTGCTTTAATTTACATTCTTTTCGCAGCTACGAAAGCACAATCAGCAATTGATAATTTAAACTATATCAAACATTATTGCGTGAAAACGACGTGAGAACATCGTTATACAATCTTGCACACATTTTGCAACTTATACTCAGTGTTCAACATTTCTGTTCGTAAGCCAACCTCCGTGGCTACAACGCCAGGGTCACGGGTTTGAAATCCCAGCCTGGGCGTTCTTTGTGACTGTCCTTTCATCAATTTCATCATATAATCAATCATCCTCATCTTCACGATTAGCCAAAAGTAGCAGAAAAGCGACGATAAAAAACAAAATTCAAATGAAACTATTGTTCTTAAATCGTATTTACTATTGTCCTATTAACAATGGTTGATTTATTGATTTCTTTTATTTTACTTCATTTTCGTGCCACTTGACAAATTTGCGAAAATGGGAATGAATGATGATATGATGAAATTGATGAAAGGACACTCAAAGCATTCATTCCCAGGCCGGGAACCACACCACCACGGGTGCCGACCTATTAACAATGGCATGAAACTATTGAGGAATAATGATCCCATTTCAAAGCACATTCTCGAAACTAATCTTTCTTTCACTTATAGTGTAGCGTATGCGTATGTTATAAGTGTTTTAACAAAGGTTTACAACCAATAAGGTCACACACACACAAAAAGCGTTTCGGGTTCGATACCCGGTGTAGGCACATGGTGGTTCGGATTCCACTTTAAACTGTAGGCCCAGTCCAAATTAGCCTACTGTGCATAAAGTGGACTTAAAACACGAAACAAACAAACACACAAGAAGTAGAGTGTTGTGTCAAAGGACACTCCTATACGAAAATAATCTTTAATTTAAACACACATATCCTTAAATAAAACTGGCCACAACCTTTCTACACTCAATGTCACTCCTCCATGGTTATTACGTATTATTTTGGAGAAATAAAATTGTAACCACAGAGAATTGTTGTAACCAAAGCTCTCAAATTAGGAACATAACATTTCCCCCCAATTGTATCTCTATAGACAGTAGACGCAGATCTAGATCTACTCATGTTTTACTTCGAGATTAACCACATACTTTAATTTGAAATAGCATCCATACATGTCATCACATCGATTCATAATCCATTAATGGTGACACCGTATTCAACAGCCCAACACGCCCTGCCATTTTCACTGCAGACGCCACAAGGCAACGCAATGCGATTTTCAATTGTTTTCGGCTGGAACGTCGCTACTTCTCAACTTTGCATCCAGGAAAGGCCATAAAACTGTGTGACGTAGCAGGTCAACATTTGCTACCATGTTGAGCGATCCTGGAGGCACAACGTTGGATTCAGTCATCATCGGCCATCCGGGAAATTTTCTGAGGCGGCCATGTTGTGTTTACGTTCAATGGGAACCGTGAGTCGTGCACATCTTATGAAGAATAATGTTGTTTATTGAGTGGTAAGTTGAATATTATTAATACCAAAGTGTGTTTAATTGTGTTATACTTAATCTGTGTTGCGTAACGTGTGTGAGAACGTGAGTGGAAACAAGGCAGGCGTTATCAAACCAGTGTTTAAAGAAGTATTTCGTCTTGTTTGTTTAATTGAAAATACATGATGTGAAGAAGCATGGAACTTCTCGCACCTCATGAAACTAAAATAACAGGGAATAAAGTGCTTACCTATAAGCAGTGCACATTTATAGTATACCGAAAATAGATTGAATGGAAGAGACGGAAAGTACTTGTTGCTGAAAATGTATCATTTTTCGGTTACATTATAATTACCACCTTCCTCATTTTGTACAAAACTTGCCCTCTTAAAAAAGTTTCTCACCTCCCTGTGCATAGTGAAGAAGCGTAGAATACTTTGAACTACGTACGTTGTTACGTTAGTAGTTTTTATCTAATAAGAAATACGTTTCTACAAATTCATTCTGCGATTTCGATACGTAAATCGAAGGCTGCAGCATTGTCACGTGCAATTTTTTTTTAGCTGTGTGGATTGTAGCTCGAGTCTTAGCGAACAGGCTACTACTGAAGATCACAGCATGATTTACATGGTGCTCCTATAATTCAGATTCTAATTTTACAGGACGCAATGAAATGTTGCTGCATTACAATTACCACAGCTTGAAGTGGGTGAAAGAACAAGTAACAGAAACAATATTTTTTTTTTAATTTATTTGCTAATTTTTGTGTTTGTGATCGCGATAATTTACCTTAAATCAGCAATGCACACAAGAAATACTTTTCCCAACTCTGTGATTACGTTGCTTGAAAATATAATTGTCACATTATTGTAAACTTATGTAATCAGAATTTGATCTAAATATGGAATATACAGCATCCACCTAAGTACAATTTTGACAGAGTGACTAGTGAAGCTAGCTTAGAGTTGTTTCACCAGGTTTTAATCTGTGCATGCGAATAATCTCTGACCTGACCTGGCCTGTTACACTGTCACACACATTCTTTAGTTATTGGTGGGTATAAAGATTACATTGGTGTGTGTTTACAAGCAGGCGATCATTACTTTTTTACCTCCACACCATGCAGTTGGAAAAATGTATCGTGTATGGACTAGTGTATCACGTGACGAAGATAATATTACATTCATAAATGGTTTGGTCCTAGTTCCAATTGTTTTATTACAATTTCATTATGGTACACAGGCATGTTTTTCATGGTTCAATGTCTGTTTACACATGTACTTCAGAGTTATAGCAATCACTTTCTGTGTTTTTGCTTTGAGATTAATGTTTCACTTACATGTACTTCTCGATTGCAATCAGCCATTTGTTTACTACCATCTTGATTACGGACTACTACTGCCATGTGTGCATGATGCAAAGGGGTTTCTTAATAAAGTTAGGCAAGTAAGTTTTAGGGCTCTTTAGTTTTCAAAAAACGCCTCTAAATGCTTTTGTGGTTAGGTTGGGTGGGCCATTTATAGCTCTAAGTGTTCCAAATGAAAAATGCCTTGTCGACAAATGCTTGCGTAAGGTACTTTTTTCATGATTTTATTTATTTGCTAATGAGTTGCACTTTGAAATTCCAAACAGTGGTAATTACTTTCACTAGGGTTCAAATTTATTGTAACAATAAATTCTACAATTTTGCAATACTTAATCTTCCTATGAAACTGAAAAAAATCATTAAACATTCGGAACCATTACCCTTCCAACACCTTATAATGTGATTTCTGGTCTTCAGTACTTCCTGCTATTCTCACAACCTGGTGAAAGAGTTCCATGAGTATTCTCACCACTTGGTGAAAATAGTTACAGCCAAATTTTAAATTACTTCTGAAACTCAATTCTTACTAGTTCAGCTCTCATTTGGTGGCTAAACCCCTCAATAATAAATAGCCCATGTACATTGAAGTGCAATTGTAAACAAAGTAGATGTGGTACTGGTTTAAATGACTGCAATCCTCTGAAAGTGACACATGCCATGACTGGACACAGTGTATATTATAATAGAGTGACTAGCTTTGTCAGGTGATTCAGCTAGAACCTTTTTTATTACTTCTTTATTAGTTATGAGAGATACATGTTAATCAGCAATGGATAAGCAGCATGTTTCACTCATTTTATATTTTGTGTTGGCGTAGCAGTATGGTATCTTATGCAGGCACTGGAAGTATTGTCAGACTTCTAGAATGTTTTATTTTACTGTTCTGTAATTTTATAAGTAGTTTATGTGAAATGCAATATTTTCTACTTGCTTAGTCAACGGGTTCAAATTATGGAAAATTTTGCATTTCAGTTTGCATACAAATGAATTAGGGGAGACCGGTGTAATTAGAACATGGGGTTATTGGAACATGTTAATGTAGAATAATTTAAAACGAAAAGACTGGTGTAATAACATTTCATACCTATGTACCTACACTAAACCTACATGCAGAAAATTTGTTATTGGAATAACTACACAAAAGTAAGTTTTATTTGACTTTCATTATACACCTGCAAAAATGATGTGACGCATGCTTGGTGTTTCTCTGCTTCTGCATATACTGGATGTGAATGAAAGAACCCTTTCAAAATTTTCTTCACCCCTATAATAAAACATAAGGGCACACATCATTTCATGTGAGTTTGGTTGTCTATGGGCAATTTGCCTGGTTTTTATAAGCAAAGTTCTTATTACCCCAAAAATTTCTGCAAATGGGTTATTAGAACATTGCGTAATTTGCTTGATTTCGCTTGGGTATACTAGATTGTACATGTAGCTATTAGAAGTTTTTTCTTTACTACATTGTAGAATGGCCTGTAACCTTTCAAATAAATCATAGAACACTGATTTTCATTCACACATATTTGCTTCACAGCTGGGAAATTGAACTTTATGAAAAAAAGACGTTAACTTGGGATTTTATTTAAACAAGCATTGATAACTCCAGAAGAAGTAGAGCTATTGTGTTCAAATTTGCAGGGTAAATGGGACATTTATATATGATGTTCGTATTACCCCAACAGCAATCTAAACCTATTCAGTTGAAATTTCTAACTTATGTTCCATTAACCCCAAATGGGGTAATTGGAACAATTTTATGGTGTCATGACAATTTTTTTTTTGGACGAGTATTTGCAATGCAGGTATGGTCATTATTTTTTTCAAAAATATGCAAAAGATGTCCTTTTAAATGGTAGAAATTTTTAAAAAATCCATCAGTAACTTTCTGAGTAATTTACAGTGGAACTTCTACAGGCTGTTTCCTGTTCTAATTACCCCGGTCTCCCCTATTCCTTATACAATTTATGATTTTTTTCTTCTAGGCACTGTTTGCCAACACCAGCCAAATACTAAAGAGCAAGAGGTGTCTGATGTTGTGGCTTGTGCAGGACAAACTTGGCTAGACAGAGAAAACAAGTAAGTAATAACGTTCTGTGATGGGCTAATTTGTATTTTTTTTAGCTCAAGGAGTCATAAAAAACATTATGTTGATGATCCAAATTAACATGTAGAAATTACACATTGCTGGATTCATTATTGTGCTTGTTTCAAAGTGTAATCTCCCATTATATACTCCATAATGTACAGTGATGGCATCAGCACCTTTTTTATATCTGCCACTAGCCACAATATTCATGTAAAGTCAAAGATAGCAAGAAATCTTAGCAAAACTCTCCCCCCACCCATATTTGCCAAGTGTAAACACAGTAGTTATTTTCCGAACGATTGAAGATGACCGGACCCCTCTCAGATTTTCTTCATATTTGGCATACTCTCTAATTGAGGCCTCCAAATCACAAATCTAAAGTTAAAAGTTGTCAGAAACGTCTAGAATTGCAAAATAAGCTAAAATAAGGCATTAGTTTTCGGGCTGGTAACCGTCGATTTTTGCAAAATTTTTTGTTTCACAAGCAAAATATATATATTCCTGTTACTACCACGACACCAAATTTTAACTATGTTTGCCTAACCTAACTCAAACTAACCTAACCACATGTCAATGGATCACAATTATTTTGCAATTGCTAGATCCTGATACTACCACGACATGAAATTTTAACTATGTTTGCCTAACCTAACCACACGTCAATGGTTTGTGGGGCTAGCGTCAATAATTCACAATTATTTTGCAATTTCTAGACGTTTCCGACAAATTTTAACTTCAGATTCATCATTAGCAGGCCTCAAATTAGTAAGTATGCCAAATATGAAGAAAATCTGAGAGGGGTCCGGTCGTCTTCAGTCATACCTTATTTTCTTTCTTTTCGTAAAATGAAATGAAATGCAAACTTATTTTCCAAATAGTAATAACCCGTGGCGCAACAGCCCGTGAGGACCAAGGCCTATCTACCGACCGCCGGTGATGATTGATTGATTTGGTTTATATTACTTTACTTTTCTGCCACATTTTTGTTAATTGTAAAGATTAAATTAAAAGATTATTATTATTATTAGAAATTCTTTATTCATGGATGCAGTTCAGCCACGGCCAGGCTGGGATTCTAACCTAGAACCCCTATCATTGCAGTGCAATGTGCTAATCACTCCATGGAAATTTGTGCGATATTCTGTCTTAAACTGTGATGAACAAAGGTATTTTTGGTTAATAAAAAGTGGCCTTTGGTTAGAAGCCCTAGCGAGGCATAAGAATGCTTTTGCTCATATTTCTATCATGTCCTCTTATCAGTTGGCTGCAACAAACAAACACACAATGTATTTATTAAGACTGAAATGTAAAAATATTTTGTAGCCCTGTAGAACAGATATGGGTTGCAGAAGTTCAAATATATGGCTTGCTTTTATTTTACTCAAGGATAGTTTCATGTCAATTCTTGGTCATTCCATGTCAAACCAACCAAGTAATTGGTTGCATGACCATTTTAGAAAAAAAAATCATTTTTAGTACAAATGTTGGTACATGTTTGTAGATATTAAAAACAATATCCCAAAAAAATATTGTATTTAGTTCTCCTGGGCCAGCCATTTTTCCAACAATTGCCCGTGACTTTTTTTGCTCATGTAGAAGTTGACGGATTTCACAGATCTTCAATTGTCATACCTTGTAATTTTAATTTCTGGTAAGTCAACTATTAAAATCCTATGTTACTATATTTTCTGATTTTTTAAGCCCAACTTTAAAAAAGAAAAAGGAAATGCTTCATTCATTATTCTAGGTATACATGTGGCTTAACATTACACACCAATGTCACAAATTAGATCGCATATGTTATGTCATATTTACCAAACAAGTTGAGTCTAAAAGTTGGGATTTTTACTGTGAGTTAGGTTCATGCAGGGCTTCCTCCATGCCAAATTTCAGAATTTTTCAAAAGGACCCATCTGAGATATTTAAAACCGAAACTGTCAAAATTCCATAAATGGCCATGTTTCTTGACCAGGTCGTGAGTGGGGGTGATGTGATCAGCATCACGCCCCTGACCACCTTTACCCCCCGGGGTTTCCCCCCCGGTACCCATGTTATTCGACGCTGAGAGGGGGCCGGGGCTGCTTCCACCATTATACCGCGTTTGGTAGAACCTGTCCCGCTTCCCGCGCTAGGGAGCGCTCAACAGTTTCGGTGCCAATGAGAAACGAGGAAAAAATCGTCTGCTGGGCAGCGAGGAGCGAATGAAAGCCAGAAGAGAGGCGCTTACGTAGACGCTGTTGCTACGTTGCGTATTTTAATTGGCTGCCTGGCTTTGACTTTCCCCAGCACCGAGAAAAGACAGGGAGCAACTAGCGCGGGAACCGGGACAGGTTGTAACAAACGCGGTATAGAAAAGTTCCCGGATTTGAACCGGCCGGGGATCGAACCCGGGACCTTTAGCATGGTAGTCAGACGCGTTACCAACTGAGCCACCGTGGGCACTGTCTTGTTACCCAAATTACCACCTTAATTTTTGTTCTTAGGATGCAATTTTGAGCAAAACATACTTGAATAACATAGAAAGTATGATTCATTAACTACAGAATGAATTTTGTTTTAGGTCTCTAGCTTTACTGATTTTTGAGATATTAAGGTTTCCGTAATTTGCTACATGAGAAAAAAAACACCTTTGTAATGTTGGAAAAAGGATGTTCCAGGAGAAATAAAGACAATAAATATTTTTGAACATTGTTTCTGATATCTAGAAACATGTACTAATAAGGTTGTTTTTTTCTAAAATGGTCATACAACCACCATTGGAGGGTTTCTACCAACAAAAGGGGTTTGAGAACTTATGATCCTCAATTTTAATGAAACTCAGCACATTTCATCTTTCATTGTGGTGAGAAACCACATGATTTTTTTGGTATTTACCTTGAATTATGACCCCTTCAACTTTTAGTTATTCCTTTTCTTTTATTCCATTCCCAAACTTTCCAGTGCGAGCTGCAGTGTCCTAGAAGAAAAAAATTCTGTCGCTCTTCAAATTATATAATGTGTTTTGAGATTTCACGTTAACCGAAGAATATAGATTTCAGAGAAAAATGTGACATTCATATTCCAGTATATTAGTAAAATATTACCTGGTTTTGGCCCAAAAGCAAGGTTTACTAGAATTTCGATTTTTTTAAAGGGAAAGTTGCAACACCAACTCAAATATTTTTAAAGTAAAGTTTCATATATATAATCTAACTTACACAGAAATAAAATTGATGGTGTTTTCATTCCTTCTGTGATTTTTTAAAAAAAGTATATCACATTTTATAGTTTTCAAATTATCTCTAAGAATCTAGATATCACAGAATCAATTTTTGGAGTATACAATTTTAAATAAGGTTTTCATGGATGCCAGGAAGGTGTCACCTTAAAATTTCATACTTCACCCATATAATTTTATTTCAGTCACAGTCATTTGAATGAATTATTAAAAGGATATTGCAGAAATATGATAACTTTGAATTGACTGTGTTTCTTTCAGTGAGTGACACTATTATGGAGAAAATATGCCTCCCCCCTCCCTTTTGAAAAAAAAATCAGTGCTTGGCCCTACCTGAAAACATCCTGTGGTCAAACATGAATGTTTTGTTCTTACCTTTATAATTACTAATATTAGTTTATTTACATTTACTATGACAAAGACACATCTTAAAAAGTAGTTGAATACTACTATAACTTTTTAATACATGGAATAAAATTAACGAGGAATGTAACTTGTAGTACAATTTTTAGATTTGATCCCTCGGTTTAGGATGAGACTTTGTGTAGTGTTTGAGCACATTATAGCTACTGATATACCAAGGTACTAGCATGCACTAGCCAGCCATTTTCAACAAAAAGCACTTCATAGTTTTCCAACCGCTTCTCAAGTAGTGAAGATATTGTCCAATTGCCAAGTGGATCTGTTGGTCCAGTAGTAAGGCACCAGTTTGGCTTTTCCTTCCATGCCCTGCGTTCCTGGCATCCATGAAAACGCTATTTAAAATTTTATACTCCAAAAAATGTGCTTCAATGATATCTAGATTCTTAAGAGTTAATGTGAAAAGTATAAAATCCGGTAGTCATTAAAAAAGCAGAGGAGGAATGAATCACCATCTATTTTATTTCTGGGCTAGATAGATGATATATCAAACCTAAGAAAAATCGAAATTGTAGTAAACATTGTTTTTGCCCTAAAATCTGGTAATATTTTACTAATTTATTGGTGTACAAAAATGTGAATGTGATACGTTGTCATATTTTCTTTCTATTATTTTGGTAATGTTGTGAAATTTCAAAGAAGTTTGAATAATTTGTAAGGGAGCTAGAATTTTTCTTCCAGGACAGTGCAGCTCACACTTGGAGGCTTTGGTAATGGAAGAAAGAGGAATTACTGAACAACTTAGACCGAAAAACTATGGTTTCTCACCACCATGAAAGTATTATTAAATGTGCCGAGTTTCATGAAAATTTCAGATTATGAACTGATGTCTGATGTGGAATGACCTTATGCAAAATTTTGTTTCTTTAAATGATATTTCTGCCCACAGAATGCTAATTCAGAATTGATGTTACATGACATTATTCTCTTTACAGGTAAAACTGAATGTTGTTCCACTGAGGCTGTCTGAGTGTGGTCTGCAGAAATTTCAACTGAACAAAAAAATGTATTTAGACAAAAAAATAAAGACTCTTTTGTGAAAAAAATATATATTCCTTTGATAATACTTATCCTTTTATATTTGTTTCATGTGTGAATTGTTGTTTGAAGTCCACTTAATGTGCAGATAGGCTAATCGGGAGTAGACCTGCAATTTAAAGTGGGATTCCAACCACTGTGCAATGTGCCTTCACATGGTATTGAACTTGGGATCCCTTCACTGCAAGGTTCTTATTTATATTTCTCACAGTGTATTCTGAAACTGACGAACCTAGCCTAGCACAACCATTTGAAAGTCAATGAAAGATATAATATAAATCATTCAAAAATCATGTCTTGCATGTTCTCATTTTGAAATGTTTTGGTATAAGTTAGGAAATCTATGTAAAATTGTTTTCATGAAGAAATGGTAATGTAGGAAATCGTAGAACATCTTTGAAGCAACAAGACAATGGAAATTTCTCACAAGAAACAGTAATAGCATTGATAATTCTGACTGGCAAGCACAACCTCTGATACTGCACATTTTCAAGATTATAGAGAATGTCAAAACACATTTAATCAATTTTTAAACTTTGATTTGCTGTTATTGTTCAATTCTTATTTATATTGTTAGTTCCCAAAAATTGCCCAAGTTTAGCTTGTGTCCATTTTGCTCTTTTTTCTTGTGAACTGATAGTTTTCCAAGTTTTTATTTTTTACTGATTCTTTTAATAATAATAATCCATGGCTCCGCAGACCTTGGGGTGGCATGGCATACTTATCGGTTGCCAACTTTGTGGTCAATTTCTCCAATTATGTAAGTATGTAGGATATTCTTATCAAATGTGTAGACTGCCAATTCAGGTAACTTGTAGGTCACTCTGCATGATCTCCAGAAAGTATCAAATAAGGTATCTCAGATGTTTCCAGAATAATGCATAATGTTTCAGAACCAATATTATTAGAATCTAAATGGTGTAAATAATTCACAATAGCTATGTACAAGGTGGTGGTAAATTACAAACATGCAAGTTTGCAGTTTAACTGTTACATTAATTTTGAATTTTTATTTGGGATGATATGCTCAAATTATCTGTTCATTCTTTTGTAATTAATATATAGAATATACCTTATTGTACCAGATTTTTCATCGTAAAGTGACACAATGCACAAAGTAAATTTTAATATTTAGTAAAATGTTTACATGCTTCCAGTCTATCATCAATTGGTAAAGTGGGCGAAAAGTGACTGGAGCATGATGCTGATAACATCACCCTCAATCCAACCTTCCTTGTGACGTGGCACAGCAAACCACAAAGAGCTTTGTTATTGCATGTAAAACTCTATTCCTTAGTAAACAATTGAAGGTATTAATGATGATTACCAATTTAATGTTTCATATTTTCTTTTGAGGTGTCTAAAGTTTTTTTTTTAACTCTAGCTTTGTCTGACATGAACGAATGCATAATCGGCAATTTTATGCACTTTTTCTCCTGACTAGATTAATTGAGATATGTGGTCAATTGATGGGAGATAAAATAAATATTAATCATCATGCCTAATGAAGTTTCAAACCCAAGACCTCTGGCACTTTCACAGCATCACAATACTTGATTTTAAAAGAAATACTGTGAATTCTATTTTCAGGAAATTATTTACAAGTAAATATTGTAATAATTTTTGAAGGGGGTTTAACCCCAAACCCCCCTCAAATATGCCATTTATGAATACAGTACTGATTCCATTCAATATAACAATAATGTGAAATAATGTCACTCTAATGTAACTGAAATATCACAAAACTGTACGGAAATGTATCTGTAATGTTACACTGACATGTTTCTGCAATGTTACATTGACACGTTTCTGTAATGTTGCACTGACATGTTTCTGTAACATTACGAATGTTATTTTAGATTCGCGGACATTTTTACATTGCTGAAACATACCTGAAACATCACAGTAATGTTTCGCAATGTTGCTGCAATGTTACAATGTTTCAAGAGTTACGTATCCGTAACATATCTGAAACCATGTTGTGCTGTATGGGCTTGCTAGAAGGTTGAAACGTTACGTTTAGTTTATAAAATAAATTTCTGCCTTGGTCAGCATATTGAGTTTTTCATATCATGGAAACAAGGCTTAAGAGCCCGTATCACCGCTGGTGATGATACCTAAAAAATAGGTTCTTGCATCGACCTTCTGTGCTCGAACAGTCAAGTGTGTGGCATTTAAATTTTACTGAGTTAAAGATCAAATATGAAGTTAGTTATGTCGCGCAGCCTTTTTTTAAATATATTATTTATTACGTAGTTTTCCTGATCTCAATTTCGTAAAATTCACTTGCTCGCCAATTGTATGTAATAACTTAAATCAACATTTTAAAGCGCAAGAAAGCTTCAACTGTTCTTCTACAGCAAAGAAATGAAACTGATCTTACATAATTTTCTTTAGAATATCTGTAGTTTGTCGACGTACAGAGCAATGTATGTAAATTTTAACTTCGACTTTTCTCAGCTGGTCGCGCTAGCCGTTTCCCCCTCTGTACCGCTCGCGCTCAACCCCGCCCCCCTCCACAATCATCCGCCGTCCCTTTTTTCTTTCACAATCAGCCAGTCTTCCAAGAAAACCGCATGCTGAGAGCTAGGAAAAGAAAAAAGAATGCAGGGAAAGGTTTTGGGGGAGAATCAATGGTTTGGGCGATGCTTGTAAACAGTTCTTCACTACGCTATATCCTAATACTAAATCACGATGGGGTTGTAGTGCAATGACAACAGTGAAGAACGGGGGATTTCCCCAGTATATTGTTCACAAATGGGAAGGGCTGGTTGCACAGACTCAAGTACACCTTTACAAAAGGTTTGCCTGCAAAAAGAAAAATTGTGCCAAATTATAACTTTTTTTTTGTGAGAACACAAAAGTTCATTACCAAGGGATTTTTTTTAGGGGGAAGGTGACTTTACTCAAAGTTTTTAGGTAAATATTGTGTAAATTCTATCTGGTGGTGGATTATCAACCAGCCACGCAAATGAATAACTTTTTAGCTGTCGATCATAAATAAGTTCAATGAACGTTCATTGTCAGTTTGAGATATTTCTGAGGGTCAATGGTAAAAAATACTTGATGATGTGTTATGGAAATAGTGCTATTTTTAAACATTTTGAACGTCCGTTCAACTTAATTTCGAATTTGGCTCCTTTCATGATTTGTAAGTAGGGGGATAAAATATATTTACTTAATACTTTACTAAGTTATTTTATCACCAATTATATATATATATATATTACAGTCAGAACCAAAGAGGTCACAACATAAGATAGTTCTGTGTCATCATATACAAAAATACTTTTAGGCATAGGTCTTATGTAAAATAAAATACATTAATTCTATGTTGTTTTTTCTTTTCAAAAGACATTATTTAGTTGAGTAATATGACAGACTTACTATTGATAATGACCATACAAAACACACCATAAAAATTTCATTCACTTTCAACTTTCTGGGGCCGGCCACCGTGGGGGAGTGGTTAGCACATCGCGCTACGACGCCAGGGGTCCCGGGTTCGAATTCCGGCTTGGCCGTGGATGTTTGTGAGTGTCCATTCATCAATTTCATCATATCATCACTTATTCCCTTCTTCGCAAATTGGCCAAAAGTGGCACAAAAAGCGAATTAAAATAAAGCAAATCAATCAACTTTCTGGATATACGACAAATAACACTATTTCTGTATAAGGAATTTTAGGCGTGCTCAGATCCTCCGATTATGGGGAGCAAGGGCCTTGATAAGAGTTCAGCTGCGAAATAAAGTCTTCATTCCATCTCACTGTTTTTATTACATTGATGGGAACAAAACAGGGTCGTGTGTGTCCCGACGTACCTGAAATCACTTTATTAGATGAATTTCAACTTCAGTGGCACCATTGTTCTCTGCTGGCGTTTTATTTTCCATCTCTGCCGTTCAAAGACTAATGTACGTATAAACGTGGTTTAGTACCGCAAATTCAAAAGAACTACACATAATTTATTCATGTGCAATATATGGGCAATTTATTCTGCAGACACATACAGATAATACAACTAAAGAATAAAATATGTGGAGGTGTTAATAAGAAATTTGCTAGTGGGAGAGTCCAATTACATAGGAAGTAATACACTACCCTTTCCTTACGTAGTTACTTGGAACTTTCGTAGGTTTGAAAATAGTATATACTTGTATTTCTATAAAAGCATAATGTTGTTTAAGAACTGTTATTAGATTCCTCTGCACTAAATTTCTAAGTGAGGCTATTAAGGGGCAACTTCTCCCACCCCCCCCCCCCCATTTACTCATCGTATGCAAAGAGTGTGAATACTTTTTTGCTGAAATGGGAAAATGAACTACAGCAAGAAACTAATAAAATACGTCTGTTTTTATGAACAGCTGCAGAATTATCTACAAACTTGTTGAAATTCACAGTTTTGCTAGCTTGTACTCATTGGACGAAATACATACAGCCAGGGACGGTGCTACAAGGAGGTTAGGGGGGATGAAACCCCAACAACAGATCTAAGCTCCCTGTAGCCCCCAGATTTTTATAGTACGGTAGACGCCTTTCGATCGAAAATTAAAGAAGTAGAAGCTATCTTACGTAATATTTTCCATTATAAAACTTCCCTTAGGGCAAGGCCATTGCAATGTTCAAGTACATTTCCTGCTTTTATAAGATCGCAAGATTATTACAACGTGTTGTACGTAAAATCGTGGTTGGAGGTGGCAGCTGCAGATCTGTATGGATCAACAACGGACATTGATTATTTAATACGTACTAAGTAATTGTTAAATCACAAGTCTCCAAACTTGCCAAAAAAAATTTGCAGATACTCTGCTGCCTATCTGGTAGGTGGATGTGTTCAGTGGCTGTGGGATTGCTGTTTGGTTGTTGGAGGGTCAAACGATGATAATACGATGCCTACGAAGTTAAATGATAACAATTATTATCCTATGTAAATCATGTCACTATTTTTGGAACGAGTGTTAAAAATTAATTTTTATAAGTTGGAGGATGTTACCAATTGTGTTGTGAAGGTAACACTGAGAGAACAAACATATTTTCAGTGCAAATTCACCTAGGAGACAAAAGCATTGACTATCAATATCATTGACATAAATCAATGGATACAGTTGCAGCTCTCGCACTGGGCAGATGTGATTAGTAGTGAAAATAACTACCAATAGTTTTATATATGTTTCACATCTGATTCTTCTCCATGGAATAGAAATTGGCCACTCGGCATAAATTATTTTCCAACGTCATAAATAATAATTTATTAACATGAAGACCTAGGCTTACAAGGAATAAAACTGCCCAAGCTTGCTGATTTTTGCACTAAATTGCAATGTTTAGTTGCACAAAGGCTAATCGGGACAAAACCTACAGCCTATAGTGGAATCCGAGCCACTTAATTAAATGTCCCTAACCGTGGATCGAACTCGTGACCCGTCGATTACAAAGCATAATTATTACCGCTAACCGAGGCGGGAAAGTTCACTTATAATCTTTCTAATTATTAACATTTAAGAGTTAGTTTCTTTAGTCTTTTTAATTCCTTAATGTCGTATTTTTGCCTCTCGGATGTTTTCAATAACGATGTAAGGATTGAGAAAACATCGCTGACAATTATGTTCATTGCAAATACTCGAATGAGAAACTACAATCAGAAAAGCTGCCCCCCGTGGCGTGGCGGAGTGATTCAGTTCTTTTTCACATGCATGCTCGGATCCGGAGAGAGAGTTCGCAACTATGAATAAGAGGAGTGTACAGTTAACAGAATGAAGCAAATCTGGAAACTAGTAAGCTGCGTGAAAACTGACATACGTATATTTCAGGATAACTATGATAGATATGAACAAGAAACTGTATTAGCCTTATCTGCGGATGTTTGAAAAGTCCTGTAGTAAATTCACAAATTCGTCGTTCCGGTTCAATATGAGTAATATGCATTGGCTGTAAATAGTTTTAATTGTATCAAAAATGCTAAAAGTACACATTTTACTAACTACACGACTTTCCCAATGATTCCAAATGGCTAACTTGGATTGATATTCATGTGCATTAGCACTGGCCTCCGTGATGAAGTGGTTAGCACATCCGGGAGTTCGAATCCCGGCATGGATGCTCTTTGTGGGTGTCCGTTCATCAGTTTCATCATACAATTCATCCTCAGGCGGAGCACAAAGCATGACGCCTTAGGTTGTAAGACACGTTTTTATTATGTTAAGAAAAGAAAGAACATCAAAATCATCTCACTTAGGATAATCCACCAACTGCAGAAAACACAAAAGAATGTTTTGTACTGGCTCCAGTGCTTTCCCGAGTTGTTTACACAAGGAGAGTGCCTCGCATTATCCTACTCGCTCCAGCTAATCGCCTGTCTACTCGACCAGGCTTAAGAAAATCATGCAGTTTTATACAAAATCTAGACATTCCAGTTCCGAGCACAGCCGAAGCAGGCTCGAAGCCCACCCGATCTCAAATCGGTCACGTTGCCGCTATGGATGATGGTAAACCATTGCCTGTAATTCCGAGTCGGACGTCGTTAGAAGCTTTCTCTTTGCTCGATTTTCTACTTCATTTATTCTTTACATTCTCATGTGTAAGGTATGTGTTATATATAGACGCATTCTTCGAAATCTCATCTTTACATTGATGTAGGATGCGCTTCACAATTTTGCTTCATAACTGCTGTCACAATTCTTAAAGCTAACCCTTCCGATGGAAAATTCAGAGGCTCGGGATAGGAAAAAAGCACGTGCTATATTTGTTTGGACTCATGACGCCACACAAATATGTTCCATTGACCTTGTGATCTTGGATCAATATTGGAGGTCCAGTTCAACCTCCACAACTGAAATAGTAAGTTTGCTTAAATATATTAGCCACTATTAGTAGGGTGAATGTCAGCCACTTTCCCTTGAATCTTGAGCTGGTGCAGCCAAGAAGATGGCCATTGTGGCTGAAGCCCCATCCACCGCAAACTACAAACCTGAACAATTAAACAGTTCCTCACAAGACGGTATTTTTTTTCAATATCTGTCTATGTATTTAAAACCTAATTGTTTTCTTGTATCAGGCAACAAATGCGAAAGATCATGCACTACATACATGGCTGCATAAAGCGTCCCCCTCCCCTCCTCCAAGAAAGAGTCCTGATTGCGCCACTGCGTTGACGTCTAGAAAATATTTCCAGTTTATCAGAGATTGAGACCATCCTGATTTATTTTCAAGAAGCTACTACACTGATACATAAGTCGATGACCAAAAAAGTGGTGGGGTACAATTTTATTTCTTGTACAACTATTGGGGAGGGAACTAGCTAACTATTGTACGTGCGTCCTCCTCTGACATTATCAATAGTATATGCGCTACAGTATTTTCGATAACTTTTGTCACATAGGAGCCACCAATGTTTTATTTGCGGAGGGCACAGAAAACTGCGATACGCCAAGGCTAATTTCATTACGTCTGTACAACACATTTTTGCTTCATACTGTACAATATGATTCTACAATGGATCAACAAAATATTTTGAAAATAAACAATAGATAATAGCTATGTTTAATGAATTTATTCCTTCAACCTGTAGCGTTCTGATCATATCACAAAAAAATTATAGCAGTGTGACGTCATTGGTCTATTACCAGCCATAAGGAAGAGATTTTTCTAGGGTATCTGAAGCTGTTTATGGGCTGACACAAATTGAATGGGAAATTGTCCCCCTTATGGCTATTGGCAGTGAAGAAATCAGCTATTGAACACTTATTGTTATGTCTGTGGTGATGCGGTGCTACCCAAAGACGATGAAGAGAACAAGACACCTCGATTATCGAATACCCCATATATCGAAGGGTATCACATGTGCAGTGCTTTCATTTCTCGTCAAGCGCAAAACTACTTCCAAGTAGTCCAAAGTAGGCTGCTTACGATTGGCTCTATCTAACCTTATAAATGTGATTGGTTTGTACACTTTTTTCTTCAAATGGTGTCTACGGGAGAGGTGGTTAATATCGCCATTGCTGCGCTTACTTACGTCGTATGTTAACACGCATGGCAGATTGACAATTTCATGTTTCTTTTGCTTGAAACGTGTTTCAAAACAGCTCGAAACAAATGCCTTACAATAACAGGACTTCCGGACGAGAACGAGTCCATTCATCCATTCTTCTCGAAGATTTATTAGCAATGTATTTGCACGAAGGAAGAACAACGCTTAACAGAGACATCTGTTGGGCTACTGCTAAACTACTAGACTGCTGCATAGGATGCTTCTGGAGGCCGGTTGAGGAGTCTTGTTCTCCACCGTCTTTGATGCTACAAGAAGAGAATTAACCGAGCACAACCAGAACCACCATCTTCGTCGAATTCACTTCTTGACAGTTTGCAAGGCTGTAGGAATTCGACAAATACAAGCACAAAACTAGATATTAATACAGAGGAGTCGTCACACGTATTTGAGTTAAGAATCAATTTAAACAGTTAACATCTAGGCTTATCCTCCTACATCACTCAAACTTATGACACGTGTATTGCTCTTAATTTTGCACTCGTTTTTAATTAACCCTTGAGGATAGGCAAGATTTATCACACAACCAGTTTGCGTTACTTTTGTTAATGAAGCATGTATCAAGCAGGTGTCCTCACGTGATATCTGATACCAGAAACCGTAGCCAATCACGCGCGACTGAGGGAATTCTGGGTACCCATAATTCCTTCGGCAGCGTCAGTTTGTGCTGTGATGCCGTACAGGTTGGACGCGTGTTCCTAAAGTCCGATGTTAAGACTCCCCGAACGCTTAACTCTGTAGTTGTGCATTTAGCATTGCTTCAAGCGTTTTCAACCTTCGACAATTACGACTTTGCTCCTTTGCCCTCGTGTCTTCTCCAAATCGTTTCCGGTTCAACCACTCAAAGAGAAACACAAGAACTGACACTACCTCACCAGCCATCAGCAGTAAGAATGCACCAGCAACGTGCAAGAGCTTTATCGGCCGTGGCTTTCCCGTGTCTTGATCTCTGAATGTGAAGGGAAGGAAGAGTTTTCTGTCCATGAACTCACGAAACGTCTCCTTGTCCCATTGAACAACAACACCGGAATCACGGAGCCACATAATAACGCCGTTGAACTTTTCAGCAACAGGAGAAGCTCTTTCGTACATGACACTCACATGGAAGTTCATGACGTCATCTTTCATGAGGTACAGTTCGCTGAGAATGCTCTCGGGAAGGTCTATGATGCAGATGTGCTTATAGTAGTACCTTTCCACCAACATAGCCATCTTGTGGTCTCTCACAAGGCGCAGAACCTCGTCTAAATCCGTCATTTCGAAATATCTGTCCTCAATTTTCTTAATATGTTCGTCATTGGTGCCGTAGAAGACGGCAACCCAGGACAAGTCCCGAATCCCGTATCTCAGTCCTGAGTCTGCAAAGTCCTCCAAGGTGTCTATTGCTTTCTCGAAGAGAGGAAAGGTCAAGAACGATACGAGGTTGCAATTGTAAGCAGTGATCAACAACATAGATGCAATGGACAGCCAAATAATCATCATTCTCACTGAAGACAGAGTTGGCTCTGCAACACTCAGACCCACGAGAATACTGACAGAATTCATCAGCTGATAAATGTAGCTAGAATCCTCGGCTCTCTCCTGAACAGAAAGGAGCTTCAATATAATCCAGTGTAAAACGTAAAGAACGACGGACATGGCAAGACAGTAAAAGAAAATGGCGATCCACATTGACGTCGTAAACGGATTCAAGACGGACGATAGGTTTTCTCTGAGTCTTGGCTTCGGGGTGAGAAACGTTATGCCTGATTGTGCATAGTCTACAGACAGTTCCATGATGACATTATGAAATTCTGTGATGTAGGCGCAAGGTATCCCAGCATGCACTTCTCCCTTGAAGACAGACCCAACCACACCAACTGATGAACCGTTTTCTAACACTGCACCGAAACCATAATTGTCAATTTTGACATTCCAGGTGAAGTTGTGTTTAATTGCAACTTCGCGAGCTACCCTGAAATCCCTTCCTTCAATTAGATCTCCTTGCACTATGGTCACGTGACTGTGATCCACGAATCCCAAGCCCATGGACAACCCACCCAGGTTATCCAGTTTGTCTTCGACCTCAAAACGATCCGACAGCTTCTCCTTCCAAGTTGCCACAGTCAGCAACTTTCCTGGATATAAATTATTGGCCACCTCAAATGTGTATAGTTTGTATGTGAATACTTCACGCATCTCATCAATTTGCTCTCTTGTTAAGATGAACGTATAAGGAGAGAATTTCAAAAAGTCTCTGTCGATTCCATGAACTAGATGTTCGTGACCTTCTGCCAAAACAATCAGATATTTCCTGATTTCCCTTTGAAATGCACGCCGAATCGCACTGTAGAGGTTTTTAGTGATTGTACCAATTTCTAGAGTTGCTATTACAAAATGTCTACAACCCAAATCCATATTCCTAATGAACAAATTGTCCTCGACATTGATTTCGAGTACACGAGAGGCTTGAATCCATGCCACGGACCCGTTTTGAAATGTGTAGCCACTTCCATTTTGCAAAGGGGAGTCGGCATCTTCAATCACAACTACGCAATAGTCGCTCCAGAAGTATTCTCTGATTACGGCTTCAATGTTTTTTTCAAAATTCCGATCTGCTTTTGTAGTAATAGACGAGATGTAGTTAAGTACTGCTCCTCCATGTTGGACCATAGAGATGAGGAAAAGAAGTTGCAGTCTCATTCCCACAACTAGAAAAGTCAATAAACTATATGTAAGAATGTTACAGATATGTTCAATAATAATAATTTATTAATTATTATTTATTAATTATAATTTTTAAATAATAATAATTATTATTATTCAATGGTAATTATTATATTACTGCAGTTAGCAGCGACAACACAACTTCCGATTATTAGTTTTTAGGCTATGGTTACCAATTAAACTACAACTTTTATGTCTCTAGTATTCTAGGGTTTCCAGATATTTCATGAAAAAGGACGGGGCACTTATTTTTCAAGGATACGATGCACAATACGTATTTCTTCTAACGGAACGTGTTATACCTCGTATTGAAGCTTGACTTCTGCTTATATCTTCTATGAGAAAATTAGGGTAAGGAAACTTATATTTAAGGTGCTTTTCATACTAAATGACGTTAACTTTTATAATGCAATTTTCTAGTATTATCACTCATTGTGACATCTAATTGCCTGAGGAGTTTCGTTGTGTGCGCAGAACACCAAGTCAGCAGAGTTTAGTCGCCCTCATAATTAGATTCTCTGCAATGCATCTAAGAGTTTCTTGTTATGGAATATGTACACAGTGGGTTAAACTTCTCCAATACGAGTGAAAACAGAAAATAGTTAGGCAAGGTTGACTCAACGGTTCATATCGTTGAAATAAGGAACAAAAGGCTGTCCCGAAGACTTTTGTCGGGACAACGGGGCGCTTTAACGAAAAACGGGACGTTCCCGTATTTTACGGGATGTCTGGCTGATTCCAAAGAAATAACATAGGGTGGAATTAGCTAAAAGTTTGCTCCAACCAGGAATTAAATACTACAGAAATTATTTTTTGTAGGAATGTCCCCCAATGTTAGGACAACTCAAATCCAAAATGCCAAAGAATGGAAGCTTGGGGAAATCATTCTACATACGAGGATCGGTCGATAATTATCTGCACTTTTGCTTTTTCTTTGGGTTGGCCCCACTTGTTTCTCCGCGGGCATGTCAATGGAGTGTACATTGGTAATTTATTTAATTAATTTAGTGACCAAGGAAATAGAGAAGAAAGGTGAAGAAGACACAATGAACTGGAATGGGGGACTGAAGATAAGCAAAGAATGGAAGAAGGTGTTAGAAAGAGTGGAAAGGACAAGAGAGAAAGAGGAGAGAAGAAGGAAAAAGAGCGTGAGATAAAGAGTTCAACTAATTCTAGATGAAAGAAAATATGTTTAGCCTTTTAGGTGAAAGTACAGTTGACAAGGGAAAGCCACCGGCTAGAATGTTCCAGAACAACTTTCTAATAGTCTGGAGGGGAGTAATGTTTGTGTATATATATATATTGTCCTGTTTTTGTACCTTGTTACATTTGTACTTGGTGCAGAGTCTGAAGAAGACCTTGCTAGAAGGTTGAAACGTTACGTTTAGTTTATAAAATAAATTTCTGCCTTGGTCAGCATATTGAGTTTTTCATATCATGGAAACAAGGCTTAAGAGCCCGTATCACCGCTGGTGATGATACCTAAAAAATAGGTTCTTGCATCGACCTTCTGTGCTCGAACAGTCAAGTGTGTGGCATTTAAATTTTACTGAGTTAAAGATCAAATATGAAGTTAGTTATGTCGCGCAGCCTTTTTTTAAATATATTATTTATTACGTAGTTTTCCTGATCTCAATTTCGTAAAATTCACTTGCTCGCCAATTGTATGTAATAACTTAAATCAACATTTTAAAGCGCAAGAAAGCTTCAACTGTTCTTCTACAGCAAAGAAATGAAACTGATCTTACATAATTTTCTTTAGAATATCTGTAGTTTGTCGACGTACAGAGCAATGTATGTAAATTTTAACTTCGACTTTTCTCAGCTGGTCGCGCTAGCCGTTTCCCCCTCTGTACCGCTCGCGCTCAACCCCGCCCCCCTCCGCAATCATCCGCCGTCCCTTTTTTCTTTCACAATCGGCCAGTCTTCCAAGAAAACCGCATGCTGAGAGCTAGGAAAAGAAAAAAGAATGCAGGGAAAGGTTTTGGGGGAGAATCAATGGTTTGGGCGATGCTTGTAAACAGTTCTTCACTACGCTATATCCTAATACTAAATCACGATGGGGTTGTAGTGCAATGACAACAGTGAAGAACGGGGGATTTCCCCAGTATATTGTTCACAAATGGGAAGGGCTGGTTGCACAGACTCAAGTACACCTTTACAAAAGGTTTGCCTGCAAAAAGAAAAATTGTGCCAAATTATAACTTTTTTTTTGTGAGAACACAAAAGTTCATTACCAAGGGATTTTTTTTAGGGGGAAGGTGACTTTACTCAAAGTTTTTAGGTAAATATTGTGTAAATTCTATCTGGTGGTGGATTATCAACCAGCCACGCAAATGAATAACTTTTTAGCTGTCGATCATAAATAAGTTCAATGAACGTTCATTGTCAGTTTGAGATATTTCTGAGGGTCAATGGTAAAAAATACTTGATGATGTGTTATGGAAATAGTGCTATTTTTAAACATTTTGAACGTCCGTTCAACTTAATTTCGAATTTGGCTCCTTTCATGATTTGTAAGTAGGGGGATAAAATATATTTACTTAATACTTTACTAAGTTATTTTATCACCAATTACATATATATATATATATATTTTACAGTCAGAACCAAGGAGGTCACAACATAAGATAGTTCTGTGTCATCATATACAAAAATACTTTTAGGCATAGGTCTTATGTAAAATAAAATACATTAATTATATGTTGTTTTTTTCTCTTCAAAAGACATTATTTAGTTGAATAATATGACAGACTTACTATTGATAATGACCATACAAAACACACCATAAAAATTTCATTCACTTTCAACTTTCTGGGGCCGGCCACCGTGGGGGAGTGGTTAGCACATCGCGCTACGACGCCAGGGGTCCCGGGTTCGAATTCCGGCTTGGCCGCGGATGTTTGTGAGTGTCCATTCATCAATTTCATCATATCATCACTTATTCCCTTCTTCGCAAATTGGCCAAAAGTGTCACAAAAAGCGAATTAAAATAAAGCAAATCAATCAACTTTCTGGATATACGACAAATAACACTATTTCTGTATAAGGAATTTTAGGCGTGCTCAGATCCTCCGATTATGGGGAGCAAGGGCCTTGATAAGAGTTCAGCTGCGAAATAAAGTCTTCATTCCATCTCACTGTTTTTATTACATTGATGGGAACAAAACAGGGTCGTGTGTGTCCCGACGTACCTGAAATCACTTTATTAGATGAATTTCAACTTCAGTGGCACCATTGTTCTCTGCTGGCGTTTTATTTTCCATCTCTGCCGTTCAAAGACTAATGTACGTATAAACGTGGTTTAGTACCGCAAATTCAAAAGAACTACACATAATTTATTCATGTGCAATATATGGGCAATTTATTCTGCAGACACATACAGATAATACAACTAAAGAATAAAATATGTGGAGGTGTTAATAAGAAATTTGCTAGTGGGAGAGTCCAATTACATAGGAAGTAATACACTACCCTTTCCTTACGTAGTTACTTGGAACTTTCGTAGGTTTGAAAATAGTATATACTTGTATTTCTATAAAAGCATAATGTTGTTTAAGAACTGTTATTAGATTCCTCTGCACTAAATTTCTAAGTGAGGCTATTAAGGGGCAACTTCTCCCTTCCCCCCCCCCCCCATTTACTCATCGTATGCAAAGAGTGTGAATACTTTTTTGCTGAAATGGGAAAATGAACTACAGCAAGAAACTAATAAAATACGTCTGTTTTTATGAACAGCTGCAGAATTATCTACAAACTTGTTGAAATTCACAGTTTTGCTAGCTTGTACTCATTGGACGAAATACATACAGCCAGGGACGGTGCTACAAGGAGGTTAGGGGGGATGAAACCCCAACAACAGATCTAAGCTCCCTGTAGCCCCCAGATTTTTATAGTACGGTAGACGCCTTTCGATCGAAAATTAAAGAAGTAGAAGCTATCTTACGTAATATTTTCCATTATAAAACTTCCCTTAGGGCAAGGCCATTGCAATGTTCAAGTACATTTCCTGCTTTTATAAGATCGCAAGATTATTACAACGTGTTGTACGTAAAATCGTGGTTGGAGGTGGCAGCTGCAGATCTGTATGGATCAACAACGGACATTGATTATTTAATACGTACTAAGTAATTGTTAAATCACAAGTCTCCAAACTTGCCAAAAAAAAATTTGCAGATACTCTGCTGCCTATCTGGTAGGTGGATGTGTTCAGTGGCTGTGGGATTGCTGTTTGGTTGTTGGAGGGTCAAACGATGATAATACGATGCCTACGAAGTTAAATGATAACAATTATTATCCTATGTAAATCATGTCACTATTTTTGGAACGAGTGTTAAAAATTAATTTTTATAAGTTGGAGGATGTTACCAATTGTGTTGTGAAGGTAACACTGAGAGAACAAACATATTTTCAGTGCAAATTCACCTAGGAGACAAAAGCATTGACTATCAATATCATTGACATAAATCAATGGATACAGTTGCAGCTCTCGCACTGGGCAGATGTGATTAGTAGTGAAAATAACTACCAATAGTTTTATATATGTTTCACATCTGATTCTTCTCCATGGAATAGAAATTGGCCACTCGGCATAAATTATTTTCCAACGTCATAAATAATAATTTATTAACATGAAGACCTAGGCTTACAAGGAATAAAACTGCCCAAGCTTGCTGATTTTTGCACTAAATTGCAATGTTTAGTTGCACAAAGGCTAATCGGGACAAAACCTACAGCCTATAGTGGAATCCGAGCCACTTAATTAAATGTCCCTAACCGTGGATCGAACTCGTGACCCGTCGATTACAAAGCATAATTATTACCGCTAACCGAGGCGGGAAAGTTCACTTATAATCTTTCTAATTATTAACATTTAAGAGTTAGTTTCTTTAGTCTTTTTAATTCCTTAATGTCGTATTTTTGCCTCTCGGATGTTTTCAATAACGATGTAAGGATTGAGAAAACATCGCTGACAATTATGTTCATTGCAAATACTCGAATGAGAAACTACAATCAGAAAAGCTGCCCCCCGTGGCGTGGCGGAGTGATTCAGTTCTTTTTCACATGCATGCTCGGATCCGGAGAGAGAGTTCGCAACTATGAATAAGAGGAGTGTACAGTTAACAGAATGAAGCAAATCTGGAAACTAGTAAGCTGCGTGAAAACTGACATACGTATATTTCAGGATAACTATGATAGATATGAACAAGAAACTGTATTAGCCTTATCTGCGGATGTTTGAAAAGTCCTGTAGTAAATTCACAAATTCGTCGTTCCGGTTCAATATGAGTAATATGCATTGGCTGTAAATAGTTTTAATTGTATCAAAAATGCTAAAAGTACACATTTTACTAACAACACGACTTTCCCAATGATTCCAAATGGCTAACTTGGATTGATATTCATGTGCATTAGCACTGGCCTCCGTGATGAAGTGGTTAGCACATCCGGGAGTTCGAATCCCGGCATGGATGCTCTTTGTGGGTGTCCGTTCATCAGTTTCATCATACAATTCATCCTCAGGCGGAGCACAAAGCATGACGCCTTAGGTTGTAAGACACGTTTTTATTATGTTAAGAAAAGAAAGAACATCAAAATCATCTCACTTAGGATAATCCACCAACTGCAGAAAACACAAAAGAATGTTTTGTACTGGCTCCAGTGCTTTCCCGAGTTGTTTACACAAGGAGAGTGCCTCGCATTATCCTACTCGCTCCAGCTAATCGCCTGTCTACTCGACCAGGCTTAAGAAAATCATGCAGTTTTATACAAAATCTAGACATTCCAGTTCCGAGCACAGCCGAAGCAGGCTCGAAGCCCACCCGATCTCAAATCGGTCACGTTGCCGCTATGGATGATGGTAAACCATTGCCTGTAATTCCGAGTCGGACGTCGTTAGAAGCTTTCTCTTTGCTCGATTTTCTACTTCATTTATTCTTTACATTCTCATGTGTAAGGTATGTGTTATATATAGACGCATTCTTCGAAATCTCATCTTTACATTGATGTAGGATGCGCTTCACAATTTTGCTTCATAACTGCTGTCACAATTCTTAAAGCTAACCCTTCCGATGGAAAATTCAGAGGCTCGGGATAGGAAAAAAGCACGTGCTATATTTGTTTGGACTCATGACGCCACACAAATATGTTCCATTGACCTTGTGATCTTGGATCAATATTGGAGGTCCAGTTCAACCTCCACAACTGAAATAGTAAGTTTGCTTAAATATATTAGCCACTATTAGTAGGGTGAATGTCAGCCACTTTCCCTTGAATCTTGAGCTGGTGCAGCCAAGAAGATGGCCATTGTGGCTGAAGCCCCATCCACCGCAAACTACAAACCTGAACAATTAAACAGTTCCTCACAAGACGGTATTTTTTTTTTCAATATCTGTCTATGTATTTAAAACCTAATTGTTTTCTTGTATCAGGCAACAAATGCAAAAGATCATGCACTACATACATGGCTGCATAAAGCGTCCCCCTCCCCTCCTCCAAGAAAGAGTCCTGATTGCGCCACTGCGTTGACGTCTAGAAAATATTTCCAGTTTATCAGAGATTGAGACCATCCTGATTTATTTTCAAGAAGCTACTACACTGATACATAAGTCGATGACCAAAAAAGTGGTGGGGTACAATTTTATTTCTTGTACAACTATTGGGGAGGGAACTAGCTAACTATTGTACGTGCGTCCTCCTCTGACATTATCAATAGTATATGCGCTACAGTATTTTCGATAACTTTTGTCACATAGGAGCCACCAATGTTTTATTTGCGGAGGACACAGAAAACTGCGATACGCCAAGGCTAATTTCATTACGTCTGTACAACACATTTTTGCTTCATACTGTACAATATGATTCTACAATGGATCAACAAAATATTTTGAAAATAAACAATAGATAATAGCTATGTTTAATGAATTTATTCCTTCAACCTGTAGCGTTCTGATCATATCACAAAAAAATTATAGCAGTGTGACGTCATTGGTCTATTACCAGCCATAAGGAAGAGATTTTTCTAGGGTATCTGAAGCTGTTTATGGGCTGACACAAATTGAATGGGAAATTGTCCCCCTTATGGCTATTGGCAGTGAAGAAATCAGCTATTGTTATGTCTGTGGTGATGCGGTGCTACCCAAAGACGATGAAGAGAACAAGACACCTCGATTATCGAATACCCCATATATCGAAGGGTATCACATGTGCAGTGCTTTCATTTCTCGTCAAGCGCAAAACTACTTCCAAGTAGTCCAAAGTAGGCTGCTTACGATTGGCTCTATCTAACCTTATAAATGTGATTGGTTTGTACACTTTTTTCTTCAAATGGTGTCTACGGGAGAGGTGGTTAATATCGCCATTGCTGCGCTTACTTACGTCGTATGTTAACACGCATGGCAGATTGACAATTTCATGTTTCTTTTGCTTGAAACGTGTTTCAAAACAGCTCGAAACAAATGCCTTACAATAACAGGACTTCCGGACGAGAACGAGTCCATTCATCCATTCTTCTCGAAGATTTATTAGCAATGTATTTGCACGAAGGAAGAACAACGCTTAACAGAGACATCTGTTGGGCTACTGCTAAACTACTAGACTGCTGCATAGGATGCTTCTGGAGGCCGGTTGAGGAGTCTTGTTCTCCACCGTCTTTGATGCTACAAGAAGAGAATTAACCGAGCACAACCAGAACCACCATCTTCGTCGAATTCACTTCTTGACAGTTTGCAAGGCTGTAGGAATTCGACAAATACAAGCACAAAACTAGATATTAATACAGAGGAGTCGTCACACGTATTTGAGTTAAGAATCAATTTAAACAGTTAACATCTAGGCTTATCCTCCTACATCACTCAAACTTATGACACGTGTATTGCTCTTAATTTTGCACTCGTTTTTAATTAACCCTTGAGGATAGGCAAGATTTATCACACAACCAGTTTGCGTTACTTTTGTTAATGAAGCATGTATCAAGCAGGTGTCCTCACGTGATATCTGATACCAGAAACCGTAGCCAATCACGCGCGACTGAGGGAATTCTGGGTACCCATAATTCCTTCGGCAGCGTCAGTTTGTGCTGTGATGCCGTACAGGTTGGACGCGTGTTCCTAAAGTCCGATGTTAAGACTCCCCGAACGCTTAACTCTGTAGTTGTGCATTTAGCATTGCTTCAAGCGTTTTCAACCTTCGACAATTACGACTTTGCTCCTTTGCCCTCGTGTCTTCTCCAAATCGTTTCCGGTTCAACCACTCAAAGAGAAACACAAGAACTGACACTACCTCACCAGCCATCAGCAGTAAGAATGCACCAGCAACGTGCAAGAGCTTTATCGGCCGTGGCTTTCCCGTGTCTTGATCTCTGAATGTGAAGGGAAGGAAGAGTTTTCTGTCCATGAACTCACGAAACGTCTCCTTGTCCCATTGAACAACAACACCGGAATCACGGAGCCACATAATAACGCCGTTGAACTTTTCAGCAACAGGAGAAGCTCTTTCGTACATGACACTCACATGGAAGTTCATGACGTCATCTTTCATGAGGTACAGTTCGCTGAGAATGCTCTCGGGAAGGTCTATGATGCAGATGTGCTTATAGTAGTACCTTTCCACCAACATAGCCATCTTGTGGTCTCTCACAAGGCGCAGAACCTCGTCTAAATCCGTCATTTCGAAATATCTGTCCTCAATTTTCTTAATATGTTCGTCATTGGTGCCGTAGAAGACGGCAACCCAGGACAAGTCCCGAATCCCGTATCTCAGTCCTGAGTCTGCAAAGTCCTCCAAGGTGTCTATTGCTTTCTCGAAGAGAGGAAAGGTCAAGAACGATATGAGGTTGCAATTGTAAGCAGTGATCAACAACATAGATGCAATGGACAGCCAAATAATCATCATTCTCACTGAAGACAGAGTTGGCTCTGCAACACTCAGACCCACGAGAATACTGACAGAATTCATCAGCTGATAAATGTAGCTAGAATCCTCGGCTCTCTCCTGAACAGAAAGGAGCTTCAATATAATCCAGTGTAAAACGTAAAGAACGACGGACATGGCAAGACAGTAAAAGAAAATGGCGATCCACATTGACGTCGTAAACGGATTCAAGACGGACGATAGGTTTTCTCTGAGTCTTGGCTTCGGGGTGAGAAACGTTATGCCTGATTGTGCATAGTCTACAGACAGTTCCATGATGACATTATGAAATTCTGTGATGTAGGCGCAAGGTATCCCAGCATGCACTTCTCCCTTGAAGACAGACCCAACCACACCAACTGATGAACCGTTTTCTAACACTGCACCGAAACCATAATTGTCAATTTTGACATTCCAGGTGAAGTTGTGTTTAATTGCAACTTCGCGAGCTACCCTGAAATCCCTTCCTTCAATTAGATCTCCTTGCACTATGGTCACGTGACTGTGATCCACGAATCCCAAGCCCATGGACAACCCACCCAGGTTATCCAGTTTGTCTTCGACCTCAAAACGATCCGACAGCTTCTCCTTCCAAGTTGCCACAGTCAGCAACTTTCCTGGATATAAATTATTGGCCACCTCAAATGTGTATAGTTTGTATGTGAATACTTCACGCATCTCATCAATTTGCTCTCTTGTTAAGATGAACGTATAAGGAGAGAATTTCAAAAAGTCTCTGTCGATTCCATGAACTAGATGTTCGTGACCTTCTGCCAAAACAATCAGATATTTCCTGATTTCCCTTTGAAATGCACGCCGAATCGCACTGTAGAGGTTTTTAGTGATTGTACCAATTTCTAGAGTTGCTATTACAAAATGTCTACAACCCAAATCCATATTCCTAATGAACAAATTGTCCTCGACATTGATTTCGAGTACACGAGAGGCTTGAATCCATGCCACGGACCCGTTTTGAAATGTGTAGCCACTTCCATTTTGCAAAGGGGAGTCGGCATCTTCAATCACAACTACGCAATAGTCGCTCCAGAAGTATTCTCTGATTACGGCTTCAATGTTATTTTCAAAATTCCGATCTGCTTTTGTAGTAATGGACGAGATGTAGTTAAGTACTGCTCCTCCATGTTGGACCATAGAGATGAGGAAAAGAAGTTGCAGTCTCATTCCCACAACTAGAAAAGTCAATAAACTATATGTAAGAATGTTACAGATATGTTCAATAATAATAATTTATTAATTATTATTTATTAATTATAATTTTTAAATAATAATAATTATTATTATTCAATGGTAATTATTATATTACTGCAGTTAGCAGCGACAACACAACTTCCGATTATTAGCTTTTAGGCTATGGTTACCAATTAAACTACAACTTTTATGTCTCTACTATTCTAGGGTTTCCAGATATTTCATGGAAAAGGACGGGGCACTTATTTTTCAAGGATACGATGCACAATACGTATTTCTTCTAACGGAACGTGTTATACCTCGTATTGAAGCTTGACTACTGCTTATATCTTCTATTAGAAAATTAGGGTAAGGAAACTTGTATTTAAGGTGCTTTTCATACTAAATGACGTTAACTTTTATAATGCAATTTTCTAGTATTATCACTCATTGTGACATCTAATTGCCTGAGGAGTTTCGTTGTGTGCGCAGAACACCAAGTCAGCGGAGTTTAGTCGCCCTCATAATTAGATTCTCTGCAATGCATCTAAGAGTTTCTTGTTATGGAATATGTACACAGTGGGTTAAACTTCTCCAATACGAGTGAAAACAGAAAATAGTTAGGCAAGGTTGACTCAACGGTTCATATCGTTGAAATAAGGAACAAAAGGCTGTCCCGAAGACTTTTGTCGGGACAACGGGGCGCTTTAACGAAAAACGGGACGTTCCCGTATTTTACGGGATGTCTGGCTGATTCCAAAGAAATAACATAGGGTGGAATTAGCTAAAAGTTTGCTCCAACCAGGAATTAAATACTACAGAAATTATTTTTTTGTAGGAATGTCCCCCAATGTTAGGACAACTCAAATCCAAAATGCCAAAGAATGGAAGCTTGGGGAAATCATTCTACATACGAGGATCGGTCGATAATTATCTGCACTTTTGCTTTTTCTTTGGGTTGGCCCCACTTGTTTCTCCGCGGGCATGTCAATGGAGTGTACATTGGTAATTTATTTAATTAATTTAGTGACCAAGGAAATAGAGAAGAAAGGTGAAGAAGACACAATGAACTGGAATGGGGGACTGAAGATAAGCAAAGAATGGAAGAAGGTGTTAGAAAGAGTGGAAAGGACAAGAGAGAAAGAGGAGAGAAGAAGGAAAAAGAGCGTGAGATAAAGAGTTCAACTAATTCTAGATGAAAGAAAATATGTTTAGCCTTTTAGGTGAAAGTACAGTTGACAAGGGAAAGCCACCGGCTAGAATGTTCCAGAACAACTTTCTAATAGTCTGGAGGGGAGTAATGTTTGTGTATATATATATATATTGTCCTGTTTTTGTACCTTGTTACATTTGTACTTGGTGCAGAGTCTGAAGAAGACCTTGCTAGAAGGTTGAAACGTTACGTTTAGTTTATAAAATAAATTTCTGCCTTGGTCAGCATATTGAGTTTTTCATATCATGGAAACAAGGCTTAAGAGCCCGTATCACCGCTGGTGATGATACCTAAAAAATAGGTTCTTGCATCGACCTTCTGTGCTCGAACAGTCAAGTGTGTGGCATTTAAATTTTACTGAGTTAAAGATCAAATATGAAGTTAGTTATGTCGCGCAGCCTTTTTTTAAATATATTATTTATTACGTAGTTTTCCTGATCTCAATTTCGTAAAATTCACTTGCTCGCCAATTGTATGTAATAACTTAAATCAACATTTTAAAGCGCAAGAAAGCTTCAACTGTTCTTCTACAGCAAAGAAATGAAACTGATCTTACATAATTTTCTTTAGAATATCTGTAGTTTGTCGACGTACAGAGCAATGTATGTAAATTTTAACTTCGACTTTTCTCAGCTGGTCGCGCTAGCCGTTTCCCCCTCTGTACCGCTCGCGCTCAACCCCGCCCCCCTCCACAATCATCCGCCGTCCCTTTTTTCTTTCACAATCAGCCAGTCTTCCAAGAAAACCGCATGCTGAGAGCTAGGAAAAGAAAAAAGAATGCAGGGAAAGGTTTTGGGGGAGAATCAATGGTTTGGGCGATGCTTGTAAACAGTTCTTCACTACGCTATATCCTAATACTAAATCACGATGGGGTTGTAGTGCAATGACAACAGTGAAGAACGGGGGATTTCCCCAGTATATTGTTCACAAATGGGAAGGGCTGGTTGCACAGACTCAAGTACACCTTTACAAAAGGTTTGCCTGCAAAAAGAAAAATTGTGCCAAATTATAACTTTTTTTTTGTGAGAACACAAAAGTTCATTACCAAGGGATTTTTTTTAGGGGGAAGGTGACTTTACTCAAAGTTTTTAGGTAAATATTGTGTAAATTCTATCTGGTGGTGGATTATCAACCAGCCACGCAAATGAATAACTTTTTAGCTGTCGATCATAAATAAGTTCAATGAACGTTCATTGTCAGTTTGAGATATTTCTGAGGGTCAATGGTAAAAAATACTTGATGATGTGTTATGGAAATAGTGCTATTTTTAAACATTTTGAACGTCCGTTCAACTTAATTTCGAATTTGGCTCCTTTCATGATTTGTAAGTAGGGGGATAAAATATATTTACTTAATACTTTACTAAGTTATTTTATCACCAATTACATATATATATATATATATATTTTACAGTCAGAACCAAGGAGGTCACAACATAAGATAGTTCTGTGTCATCATATACAAAAATACTTTTAGGCATAGGTCTTATGTAAAATAAAATACATTAATTATATGTTGTTTTTTTCTCTTCAAAAGACATTATTTAGTTGAATAATATGACAGACTTACTATTGATAATGACCATACAAAACACACCATAAAAATTTCATTCACTTTCAACTTTCTGGGGCCGGCCACCGTGGGGGAGTGGTTAGCACATCGCGCTACGACGCCAGGGGTCCCGGGTTCGAATTCCGGCTTGGCCGTGGATGTTTGTGAGTGTCCATTCATCAATTTCATCATATCATCACTTATTCCCTTCTTCGCAAATTGGCCAAAAGTGGCACAAAAAGCGAATTAAAATAAAGCAAATCAATCAACTTTCTGGATATACGACAAATAACACTATTTCTGTATAAGGAATTTTAGGCGTGCTCAGATCCTCCGATTATGGGGAGCAAGGGCCTTGATAAGAGTTCAGCTGCGAAATAAAGTCTTCATTCCATCTCACTGTTTTTATTACATTGATGGGAACAAAACAGGGTCGTGTGTGTCCCGACGTACCTGAAATCACTTTATTAGATGAATTTCAACTTCAGTGGCACCATTGTTCTCTGCTGGCGTTTTATTTTCCATCTCTGCCGTTCAAAGACTAATGTACGTATAAACGTGGTTTAGTACCGCAAATTCAAAAGAACTACACATAATTTATTCATGTGCAATATATGGGCAATTTATTCTGCAGACACATACAGATAATACAACTAAAGAATAAAATATGTGGAGGTGTTAATAAGAAATTTGCTAGTGGGAGAGTCCAATTACATAGGAAGTAATACACTACCCTTTCCTTACGTAGTTACTTGGAACTTTCGTAGGTTTGAAAATAGTATATACTTGTATTTCTATAAAAGCATAATGTTGTTTAAGAACTGTTATTAGATTCCTCTGCACAAAATTTCTAAGTGAGGCTATTAAGGGGCAACTTCTCCCTTCCCCCCCCCCCCATTTACTCATCGTATGCAAAGAGTGTGAATACTTTTTTGCTGAAATGGGAAAATGAACTACAGCAAGAAACTAACAAAATACGTCTGTTTTTATGAACAGCTGCAGAATTATCTACAAACTTGTTGAAATTCACAGTTTTGCTAGCTTGTACTCATTGGACGAAATACATACAGCCAGGGACGGTGCTACAAGGAGGTTAGGGGGGATGAAACCCCAACAACAGATCTAAGCTCCCTGTAGCCCCCAGATTTTTATAGTACGGTAGACGCCTTTCGATCGAAAATTAAAGAAGTAGAAGCTATCTTACGTAATATTTTCCATTATAAAACTTCCCTTAGGGCAAGGCCATTGCAATGTTCAAGTACATTTCCTGCTTTTATAAGATCGCAAGATTATTACAACGTGTTGTACGTAAAATCGTGGTTGGAGGTGGCAGCTGCAGATCTGTATGGATCAACAACGGACATTGATTATTTAATACGTACTAAGTAATTGTTAAATCACAAGTCTCCAAACTTGCCAAAAAAAATTTGCAGATACTCTGCTGCCTATCTGGTAGGTGGATGTGTTCAGTGGCTGTGGGATTGCTGTTTGGTTGTTGGAGGGTCAAACGATGATAATACGATGCCTACGAAGTTAAATGATAACAATTATTATCCTATGTAAATCATGTCACTATTTTTGGAACGAGTGTTAAAAATTAATTTTTATAAGTTGGAGGATGTTACCAATTGTGTTGTGAAGGTAACACTGAGAGAACAAACATATTTTCAGTGCAAATTCACCTAGGAGACAAAAGCATTGACTATCAATATCATTGACATAAATCAATGGATACAGTTGCAGCTCTCGCACTGGGCAGATGTGATTAGTAGTGAAAATAACTACCAATAGTTTTATATATGTTTCACATCTGATTCTTCTCCATGGAATAGAAATTGGCCACTCGGCATAAATTATTTTCCAACGTCATAAATAATAATTTATTAACATGAAGACCTAGGCTTACAAGGAATAAAACTGCCCAAGCTTGCTGATTTTTGCACTAAATTGCAATGTTTAGTTGCACAAAGGCTAATCGGGACAAAACCTACAGCCTATAGTGGAATCCGAGCCACTTAATTAAATGTCCCTAACCGTGGATCGAACTCGTGACCCGTCGATTACAAAGCATAATTATTACCGCTAACCGAGGCGGGAAAGTTCACTTATAATCTTTCTAATTATTAACATTTAAGAGTTAGTTTCTTTAGTCTTTTTAATTCCTTAATGTCGTATTTTTGCCTCTCGGATGTTTTCAATAACGATGTAAGGATTGAGAAAACATCGCTGACAATTATGTTCATTGCAAATACTCGAATGAGAAACTACAATCAGAAAAGCTGCCCCCCGTGGCGTGGCGGAGTGATTCAGTTCTTTTTCACATGCATGCTCGGATCCGGAGAGAGAGTTCGCAACTATGAATAAGAGGAGTGTACAGTTAACAGAATGAAGCAAATCTGGAAACTAGTAAGCTGCGTGAAAACTGACATACGTATATTTCAGGATAACTATGATAGATATGAACAAGAAACTGTATTAGCCTTATCTGCGGATGTTTGAAAAGTCCTGTAGTAAATTCACAAATTCGTCGTTCCGGTTCAATATGAGTAATATGCATTGGCTGTAAATAGTTTTAATTGTATCAAAAATGCTAAAAGTACACATTTTACTAACAACACGACTTTCCCAATGATTCCAAATGGCTAACTTGGATTGATATTCATGTGCATTAGCACTGGCCTCCGTGATGAAGTGGTTAGCACATCCGGGAGTTCGAATCCCGGCATGGATGCTCTTTGTGGGTGTCCGTTCATCAGTTTCATCATACAATTCATCCTCAGGCGGAGCACAAAGCACGACGCCTTAGGTTGTAAGACACATTTTTATTATGTTAAGAAAAGAAAGAACATCAAAATCATCTCACTTAGGATAATCCACCAACTGCAGAAAACACAAAAGAATGTTTTGTACTGGCTCCAGTGCTTTCCCGAGTTGTTTACACAAGGAGAGTGCCTCGCATTATCCTACTCGCTCCAGCTAATCGCCTGTCTACTCGACCAGGCTTAAGAAAATCATGCAGTTTTATACAAAATCTAGACATTCCAGTTCCGAGCACAGCCGAAGCAGGCTCGAAGCCCACCCGATCTCAAATCGGTCACGTTGCCGCTATGGATGATGGTAAACCATTGCCTGTAATTCCGAGTCGGACGTCGTTAGAAGCTTTCTCTTTGCTCGATTTTCTACTTCATTTATTCTTTACATTCTCATGTGTAAGGTATGTGTTATATATAGACGCATTCTTCGAAATCTCATCTTTACATTGATGTAGGATGCGCTTCACAATTTTGCTTCACAACTGCTGTCACAATTCTTAAAGCTAACCCTTCCGATGGAAAATTCAGAGGCTCGGGATAGGAAAAAAGCACGTGCTATATTTGTTTGGACTCATGACGCCACACAAATATGTTCCATTGACCTTGTGATCTTGGATCAATATTGGAGGTCCAGTTCAACCTCCACAACTGAAATAGTAAGTTTGCTTAAATATATTAGCCACTATTAGTAGGGTGAATGTCAGCCACTTTCCCTTGAATCTTGAGCTGGTGCAGCCAAGAAGATGGCCATTGTGGCTGAAGCCCCATCCACCGCAAACTACAAACCTGAACAATTAAACAGTTCCTCACAAGACGGTATTTTTTTTTTTTTCAATATCTGTCTATGTATTTAAAACCTAATTGTTTTCTTGTATCAGGCAACAAATGCAAAAGATCATGCACTACATACATGGCTGCATAAAGCGTCCCCCTCCCCTCCTCCAAGAAAGAGTCCTGATTGCGCCACTGCGTTGACGTCTAGAAAATATTTCCAGTTTATCAGAGATTGAGACCATCCTGATTTATTTTCAAGAAGCTACTACACTGATACATAAGTCGATGACCAAAAAAGTGGTGGGGTACAATTTTATTTCTTGTACAACTATTGGGGAGGGAACTAGCTAACTATTGTACGTGCGTCCTCCTCTGACATTATCAATAGTATATGCGCTACAGTATTTTCGATAACTTTTGTCACATAGGAGCCACCAATGTTTTATTTGCGGAGGGCACAGAAAACTGCGATACGCCAAGGCTAATTTCATTACGTCTGTACAACACATTTTTGCTTCATACTGTACAATATGATTCTACAATGGATCAACAAAATATTTTGAAAATAAACAATAGATAATAGCTATGTTTAATGAATTTATTCCTTCAACCTGTAGCGTTCTGATCATATCACAAAAAAAATTATAGCAGTGTGACGTCATTGGTCTATTACCAGCCATAAGGAAGAGATTTTTCTAGGGTATCTGAAGCTGTTTATGGGCTGACACAAATTGAATGGGAAATTGTCCCCCTTATGGCTATTGGCAGTGAAGAAATCAGCTATTGAACACTTATTGTTATGTCTGTGGTGATGCGGTGCTACCCAAAGACGATGAAGAGAACAAGACACCTCGATTATCGAATACCCCATATATCGAAGGGTATCACATGTGCAGTGCTTTCATTTCTCGTCAAGCGCAAAACTACTTCCAAGTAGTCCAAAGTAGGCTGCTTACGATTGGCTCTATCTAACCTTATAAATGTGATTGGTTTGTACACTTTTTTCTTCAAATGGTGTCTACGGGAGAGGTGGTTAATATCGCCATTGCTGCGCTTACTTACGTCGTATGTTAACACGCATGGCAGATTGACAATTTCATGTTTCTTTTGCTTGAAACGTGTTTCAAAACAGCTCGAAACAAATGCCTTACAATAACAGGACTTCCGGACGAGAACGAGTCCATTCATCCATTCTTCTCGAAGATTTATTAGCAATGTATTTGCACGAAGGAAGAACAACGCTTAACAGAGACATCTGTTGGGCTACTGCTAAACTACTAGACTGCTGCATAGGATGCTTCTGGAGGCCGGTTGAGGAGTCTTGTTCTCCACCGTCTTTGATGCTACAAGAAGAGAATTAACCGAGCACAACCAGAACCACCATCTTCGTCGAATTCACTTCTTGACAGTTTGCAAGGCTGTAGGAATTCGACAAATACAAGCACAAAACTAGATATTAATACAGAGGAGTCGTCACACGTATTTGAGTTAAGAATCAATTTAAACAGTTAACATCTAGGCTTATCCTCCTACATCACTCAAACTTATGACACGTGTATTGCTCTTAATTTTGCACTCGTTTTTAATTAACCCTTGAGGATAGGCAAGATTTATCACACAACCAGTTTGCGTTACTTTTGTTAATGAAGCATGTATCAAGCAGGTGTCCTCACGTGATATCTGATACCAGAAACCGTAGCCAATCACGCGCGACTGAAGGAATTCTGGGTACCCATAATTCCTTCGGCAGCGTCAGTTTGTGCTGTGATGCCGTACAGGTTGGACGCGTGTTCCTAAAGTCCGATGTTAAGACTCCCCGAACGCTTAACTCTGTAGTTGTGCATTTAGCATTGCTTCAAGCGTTTTCAACCTTCGACAATTACGACTTTGCTCCTTTGCCCTCGTGTCTTCTCCAAATCGTTTCCGGTTCAACCACTCAAAGAGAAACACAAGAACTGACACTACCTCACCAGCCATCAGCAGTAAGAATGCACCAGCAACGTGCAAGAGCTTTATCGGCCGTGGCTTTCCCGTGTCTTGATCTCTGAATGTGAAGGGAAGGAAGAGTTTTCTGTCCATGAACTCACGAAACGTCTCCTTGTCCCATTGAACAACAACACCGGAATCACGGAGCCACATAATAACGCCGTTGAACTTTTCAGCAACAGGAGAAGCTCTTTCGTACATGACACTCACATGGAAGTTCATGACGTCATCTTTCATGAGGTACAGTTCGCTGAGAATGCTCTCGGGAAGGTCTATGATGCAGATGTGCTTATAGTAGTACCTTTCCACCAACATAGCCATCTTGTGGTCTCTCACAAGGCGCAGAACCTCGTCTAAATCCGTCATTTCGAAATATCTGTCCTCAATTTTCTTAATATGTTCGTCATTGGTGCCGTAGAAGACGGCAACCCAGGACAAGTCCCGAATCCCGTATCTCAGTCCTGAGTCTGCAAAGTCCTCCAAGGTGTCTATTGCTTTCTCGAAGAGAGGAAAGGTCAAGAACGATATGAGGTTGCAATTGTAAGCAGTGATCAACAACATAGATGCAATGGACAGCCAAATAATCATCATTCTCACTGAAGACAGAGTTGGCTCTGCAACACTCAGACCCACGAGAATACTGACAGAATTCATCAGCTGATAAATGTAGCTAGAATCCTCGGCTCTCTCCTGAACAGAAAGGAGCTTCAATATAATCCAGTGTAAAACGTAAAGAACGACGGACATGGCAAGACAGTAAAAGAAAATGGCGATCCACATTGACGTCGTAAACGGATTCAAGACGGACGATAGGTTTTCTCTGAGTCTTGGCTTCGGGGTGAGAAACGTTATGCCTGATTGTGCATAGTCTACAGACAGTTCCATGATGACATTATGAAATTCTGTGATGTAGGCGCAAGGTATCCCAGCATGCACTTCTCCCTTGAAGACAGACCCAACCACACCAACTGATGAACCGTTTTCTAACACTGCACCGAAACCATAATTGTCAATTTTGACATTCCAGGTGAAGTTGTGTTTAATTGCAACTTCGCGAGCTACCCTGAAATCCCTTCCTTCAATTAGATCTCCTTGCACTATGGTCACGTGACTGTGATCCACGAATCCCAAGCCCATGGACAACCCACCCAGGTTATCCAGTTTGTCTTCGACCTCAAAACGATCCGACAGCTTCTCCTTCCAAGTTGCCACAGTCAGCAACTTTCCTGGATATAAATTATTGGCCACCTCAAATGTGTATAGTTTGTATGTGAATACTTCACGCATCTCATCAATTTGCTCTCTTGTTAAGATGAACGTATAAGGAGAGAATTTCAAAAAGTCTCTGTCGATTCCATGAACTAGATGTTCGTGACCTTCTGCCAAAACAATCAGATATTTCCTGATTTCCCTTTGAAATGCACGCCGAATCGCACTGTAGAGGTTTTTAGTGATTGTACCAATTTCTAGAGTTGCTATTACAAAATGTCTACAACCCAAATCCATATTCCTAATGAACAAATTGTCCTCGACATTGATTTCGAGTACACGAGAGGCTTGAATCCATGCCACGGACCCGTTTTGAAATGTGTAGCCACTTCCATTTTGCAAAGGGGAGTCGGCATCTTCAATCACAACTACGCAATAGTCGCTCCAGAAGTATTCTCTGATTACGGCTTCAATGTTTTTTTCAAAATTCCGATCTGCTTTTGTAGTAATAGACGAGATGTAGTTAAGTACTGCTCCTCCATGTTGGACCATAGAGATGAGGAAAAGAAGTTGCAGTCTCATTCCCACAACTAGAAAAGTCAATAAACTATATGTAAGAATGTTACAGATATGTTCAATAATAATAATTTATTAATTATTATTTATTAATTATAATTTTTAAATAATAATAATTATTATTATTCAATGGTAATTATTATATTACTGCAGTTAGCAGCGACAACACAACTTCCGATTATTAGTTTTTAGGCTATGGTTACCAATTAAACTACAACTTTTATGTCTCTACTATTCTAGGGTTTCCAGATATTTCATGAAAAAGGACGGGGCACTTATTTTTCAAGGATACGATGCACAATACGTATTTCTTCTAACGGAACGTGTTATACCTCGTATTGAAGCTTGACTACTGCTTATATCTTCTATGAGAAAATTAGGGTAAGGAAACTTGTATTTAAGGTGCTTTTCATACTAAATGACGTTAACTTTTATAATGCAATTTTCTAGTATTATCACTCATTGTGACATCTAATTGCCTGAGGAGTTTCGTTGTGTGCGCAGAACACCAAGTCAGCAGAGTTTAGTCGCCCTCATAATTAGATTCTCTGCAATGCATCTAAGAGTTTCTTGTTATGGAATATGTACACAGTGGGACAACGGGGCGCTTTAACGAAAAACGGGACGTTCCCGTATTTTACGGGATGTCTGGCTGATTCCAAAGAAATAACATAGGGTGGAATTAGCTAAAAGTTTGCTCCAACCAGGAATTAAATACTACAGAAATTATTTTTTGTAGGAATGTCCCCCAATGTTAGGACAACTCAAATCCAAAATGCCAAAGAATGGAAGCTTGGGGAAATCATTCTACATACGAGGATCGGTCGATAATTATCTGCACTTTTGCTTTTTCTTTGGGTTGGCCCCACTTGTTTCTCCGCGGGCATGTCAATGGAGTGTACATTGGTAATTTATTTAATTAATTTAGTGACCAAGGAAATAGAGAAGAAAGGTGAAGAAGACACAATGAACTGGAATGGGGGACTGAAGATAAGCAAAGAATGGAAGAAGGTGTTAGAAAGAGTGGAAAGGACAAGAGAGAAAGAGGAGAGAAGAAGGAAAAAGAGCGTGAGATAAAGAGTTCAACTAATTCTAGATGAAAGAAAATATGTTTAGCCTTTTAGGTGAAAGTACAGTTGACAAGGGAAAGCCACCGGCTGGAATGTTCCAGAACAACTTTCTAATAGTCTGGAGGGGAGTAATGTTTGTGTATATATATATATTGTCCTGTTTTTGTACCTTGTTACATTTGTACTTGGTGCAGAGTCTGAAGAAGACCTTGCTAGAAGGTTGAAACGTTACGTTTAGTTTATAAAATAAATTTCTGCCTTGGTCAGCATATTGAGTTTTTCATATCATGGAAACAAGGCTTAAGAGCCCGTATCACCGCTGGTGATGATACCTAAAAAATAGGTTCTTGCATCGACCTTCTGTGCTCGAACAGTCAAGTGTGTGGCATTTAAATTTTACTGAGTTAAAGATCAAATATGAAGTTAGTTATGTCGCGCAGCCTTTTTTTAAATATATTATTTATTACGTAGTTTTCCTGATCTCAATTTCGTAAAATTCACTTGCTCGCCAATTGTATGTAATAACTTAAATCAACATTTTAAAGCGCAAGAAAGCTTCAACTGTTCTTCTACAGCAAAGAAATGAAACTGATCTTACATAATTTTCTTTAGAATATCTGTAGTTTGTCGACGTACAGAGCAATGTATGTAAATTTTAACTTCGACTTTTCTCAGCTGGTCGCGCTAGCCGTTTCCCCCTCTGTACCGCTCGCGCTCAACCCCGCCCCCCTCCACAATCATCCGCCGTCCCTTTTTTCTTTCACAATCAGCCAGTCTTCCAAGAAAACCGCATGCTGAGAGCTAGGAAAAGAAAAAAGAATGCAGGGAAAGGTTTTGGGGGAGAATCAATGGTTTGGGCGATGCTTGTAAACAGTTCTTCACTACGCTATATCCTAATACTAAATCACGATGGGGTTGTAGTGCAATGACAACAGTGAAGAACGGGGGATTTCCCCAGTATATTGTTCACAAATGGGAAGGGCTGGTTGCACAGACTCAAGTACACCTTTACAAAAGGTTTGCCTGCAAAAAGAAAAATTGTGCCAAATTATAACTTTTTTTTTGTGAGAACACAAAAGTTCATTACCAAGGGATTTTTTTTAGGGGGAAGGTGACTTTACTCAAAGTTTTTAGGTAAATATTGTGTAAATTCTATCTGGTGGTGGATTATCAACCAGCCACGCAAATGAATAACTTTTTAGCTGTCGATCATAAATAAGTTCAATGAACGTTCATTGTCAGTTTGAGATATTTCTGAGGGTCAATGGTAAAAAATACTTGATGATGTGTTATGGAAATAGTGCTATTTTTAAACATTTTGAACGTCCGTTCAACTTAATTTCGAATTTGGCTCCTTTCATGATTTGTAAGTAGGGGGATAAAATATATTTACTTAATACTTTACTAAGTTATTTTATCACCAATTACATATATATATATATATATATTTTACAGTCAGAACCAAGGAGGTCACAACATAAGATAGTTCTGTGTCATCATATACAAAAATACTTTTAGGCATAGGTCTTATGTAAAATAAAATACATTAATTATATGTTGTTTTTTTCTCTTCAAAAGACATTATTTAGTTGAATAATATGACAGACTTACTATTGATAATGACCATACAAAACACACCATAAAAATTTCATTCACTTTCAACTTTCTGGGGCCGGCCACCGTGGGGGAGTGGTTAGCACATCGCGCTACGACGCCAGGGGTCCCGGGTTCGAATTCCGGCTTGGCCGTGGATGTTTGTGAGTGTCCATTCATCAATTTCATCATATCATCACTTATTCCCTTCTTCGCAAATTGGCCAAAAGTGGCACAAAAAGCGAATTAAAATAAAGCAAATCAATCAACTTTCTGGATATACGACAAATAACACTATTTCTGTATAAGGAATTTTAGGCGTGCTCAGATCCTCCGATTATGGGGAGCAAGGGCCTTGATAAGAGTTCAGCTGCGAAATAAAGTCTTCATTCCATCTCACTGTTTTTATTACATTGATGGGAACAAAACAGGGTCGTGTGTGTCCCGACGTACCTGAAATCACTTTATTAGATGAATTTCAACTTCAGTGGCACCATTGTTCTCTGCTGGCGTTTTATTTTCCATCTCTGCCGTTCAAAGACTAATGTACGTATAAACGTGGTTTAGTACCGCAAATTCAAAAGAACTACACATAATTTATTCATGTGCAATATATGGGCAATTTATTCTGCAGACACATACAGATAATACAACTAAAGAATAAAATATGTGGAGGTGTTAATAAGAAATTTGCTAGTGGGAGAGTCCAATTACATAGGAAGTAATACACTACCCTTTCCTTACGTAGTTACTTGGAACTTTCGTAGGTTTGAAAATAGTATATACTTGTATTTCTATAAAAGCATAATGTTGTTTAAGAACTGTTATTAGATTCCTCTGCACAAAATTTCTAAGTGAGGCTATTAAGGGGCAACTTCTCCCTTCCCCCCCCCCCCATTTACTCATCGTATGCAAAGAGTGTGAATACTTTTTTGCTGAAATGGGAAAATGAACTACAGCAAGAAACTAACAAAATACGTCTGTTTTTATGAACAGCTGCAGAATTATCTACAAACTTGTTGAAATTCACAGTTTTGCTAGCTTGTACTCATTGGACGAAATACATACAGCCAGGGACGGTGCTACAAGGAGGTTAGGGGGGATGAAACCCCAACAACAGATCTAAGCTCCCTGTAGCCCCCAGATTTTTATAGTACGGTAGACGCCTTTCGATCGAAAATTAAAGAAGTAGAAGCTATCTTACGTAATATTTTCCATTATAAAACTTCCCTTAGGGCAAGGCCATTGCAATGTTCAAGTACATTTCCTGCTTTTATAAGATCGCAAGATTATTACAACGTGTTGTACGTAAAATCGTGGTTGGAGGTGGCAGCTGCAGATCTGTATGGATCAACAACGGACATTGATTATTTAATACGTACTAAGTAATTGTTAAATCACAAGTCTCCAAACTTGCCAAAAAAAATTTGCAGATACTCTGCTGCCTATCTGGTAGGTGGATGTGTTCAGTGGCTGTGGGATTGCTGTTTGGTTGTTGGAGGGTCAAACGATGATAATACGATGCCTACGAAGTTAAATGATAACAATTATTATCCTATGTAAATCATGTCACTATTTTTGGAACGAGTGTTAAAAATTAATTTTTATAAGTTGGAGGATGTTACCAATTGTGTTGTGAAGGTAACACTGAGAGAACAAACATATTTTCAGTGCAAATTCACCTAGGAGACAAAAGCATTGACTATCAATATCATTGACATAAATCAATGGATACAGTTGCAGCTCTCGCACTGGGCAGATGTGATTAGTAGTGAAAATAACTACCAATAGTTTTATATATGTTTCACATCTGATTCTTCTCCATGGAATAGAAATTGGCCACTCGGCATAAATTATTTTCCAACGTCATAAATAATAATTTATTAACATGAAGACCTAGGCTTACAAGGAATAAAACTGCCCAAGCTTGCTGATTTTTGCACTAAATTGCAATGTTTAGTTGCACAAAGGCTAATCGGGACAAAACCTACAGCCTATAGTGGAATCCGAGCCACTTAATTAAATGTCCCTAACCGTGGATCGAACTCGTGACCCGTCGATTACAAAGCATAATTATTACCGCTAACCGAGGCGGGAAAGTTCACTTATAATCTTTCTAATTATTAACATTTAAGAGTTAGTTTCTTTAGTCTTTTTAATTCCTTAATGTCGTATTTTTGCCTCTCGGATGTTTTCAATAACGATGTAAGGATTGAGAAAACATCGCTGACAATTATGTTCATTGCAAATACTCGAATGAGAAACTACAATCAGAAAAGCTGCCCCCCGTGGCGTGGCGGAGTGATTCAGTTCTTTTTCACATGCATGCTCGGATCCGGAGAGAGAGTTCGCAACTATGAATAAGAGGAGTGTACAGTTAACAGAATGAAGCAAATCTGGAAACTAGTAAGCTGCGTGAAAACTGACATACGTATATTTCAGGATAACTATGATAGATATGAACAAGAAACTGTATTAGCCTTATCTGCGGATGTTTGAAAAGTCCTGTAGTAAATTCACAAATTCGTCGTTCCGGTTCAATATGAGTAATATGCATTGGCTGTAAATAGTTTTAATTGTATCAAAAATGCTAAAAGTACACATTTTACTAACAACACGACTTTCCCAATGATTCCAAATGGCTAACTTGGATTGATATTCATGTGCATTAGCACTGGCCTCCGTGATGAAGTGGTTAGCACATCCGGGAGTTCGAATCCCGGCATGGATGCTCTTTGTGGGTGTCCGTTCATCAGTTTCATCATACAATTCATCCTCAGGCGGAGCACAAAGCACGACGCCTTAGGTTGTAAGACACATTTTTATTATGTTAAGAAAAGAAAGAACATCAAAATCATCTCACTTAGGATAATCCACCAACTGCAGAAAACACAAAAGAATGTTTTGTACTGGCTCCAGTGCTTTCCCGAGTTGTTTACACAAGGAGAGTGCCTCGCATTATCCTACTCGCTCCAGCTAATCGCCTGTCTACTCGACCAGGCTTAAGAAAATCATGCAGTTTTATACAAAATCTAGACATTCCAGTTCCGAGCACAGCCGAAGCAGGCTCGAAGCCCACCCGATCTCAAATCGGTCACGTTGCCGCTATGGATGATGGTAAACCATTGCCTGTAATTCCGAGTCGGACGTCGTTAGAAGCTTTCTCTTTGCTCGATTTTCTACTTCATTTATTCTTTACATTCTCATGTGTAAGGTATGTGTTATATATAGACGCATTCTTCGAAATCTCATCTTTACATTGATGTAGGATGCGCTTCACAATTTTGCTTCACAACTGCTGTCACAATTCTTAAAGCTAACCCTTCCGATGGAAAATTCAGAGGCTCGGGATAGGAAAAAAGCACGTGCTATATTTGTTTGGACTCATGACGCCACACAAATATGTTCCATTGACCTTGTGATCTTGGATCAATATTGGAGGTCCAGTTCAACCTCCACAACTGAAATAGTAAGTTTGCTTAAATATATTAGCCACTATTAGTAGGGTGAATGTCAGCCACTTTCCCTTGAATCTTGAGCTGGTGCAGCCAAGAAGATGGCCATTGTGGCTGAAGCCCCATCCACCGCAAACTACAAACCTGAACAATTAAACAGTTCCTCACAAGACGGTATTTTTTTTTTTTTCAATATCTGTCTATGTATTTAAAACCTAATTGTTTTCTTGTATCAGGCAACAAATGCAAAAGATCATGCACTACATACATGGCTGCATAAAGCGTCCCCCTCCCCTCCTCCAAGAAAGAGTCCTGATTGCGCCACTGCGTTGACGTCTAGAAAATATTTCCAGTTTATCAGAGATTGAGACCATCCTGATTTATTTTCAAGAAGCTACTACACTGATACATAAGTCGATGACCAAAAAAGTGGTGGGGTACAATTTTATTTCTTGTACAACTATTGGGGAGGGAACTAGCTAACTATTGTACGTGCGTCCTCCTCTGACATTATCAATAGTATATGCGCTACAGTATTTTCGATAACTTTTGTCACATAGGAGCCACCAATGTTTTATTTGCGGAGGGCACAGAAAACTGCGATACGCCAAGGCTAATTTCATTACGTCTGTACAACACATTTTTGCTTCATACTGTACAATATGATTCTACAATGGATCAACAAAATATTTTGAAAATAAACAATAGATAATAGCTATGTTTAATGAATTTATTCCTTCAACCTGTAGCGTTCTGATCATATCACAAAAAAAATTATAGCAGTGTGACGTCATTGGTCTATTACCAGCCATAAGGAAGAGATTTTTCTAGGGTATCTGAAGCTGTTTATGGGCTGACACAAATTGAATGGGAAATTGTCCCCCTTATGGCTATTGGCAGTGAAGAAATCAGCTATTGAACACTTATTGTTATGTCTGTGGTGATGCGGTGCTACCCAAAGACGATGAAGAGAACAAGACACCTCGATTATCGAATACCCCATATATCGAAGGGTATCACATGTGCAGTGCTTTCATTTCTCGTCAAGCGCAAAACTACTTCCAAGTAGTCCAAAGTAGGCTGCTTACGATTGGCTCTATCTAACCTTATAAATGTGATTGGTTTGTACACTTTTTTCTTCAAATGGTGTCTACGGGAGAGGTGGTTAATATCGCCATTGCTGCGCTTACTTACGTCGTATGTTAACACGCATGGCAGATTGACAATTTCATGTTTCTTTTGCTTGAAACGTGTTTCAAAACAGCTCGAAACAAATGCCTTACAATAACAGGACTTCCGGACGAGAACGAGTCCATTCATCCATTCTTCTCGAAGATTTATTAGCAATGTATTTGCACGAAGGAAGAACAACGCTTAACAGAGACATCTGTTGGGCTACTGCTAAACTACTAGACTGCTGCATAGGATGCTTCTGGAGGCCGGTTGAGGAGTCTTGTTCTCCACCGTCTTTGATGCTACAAGAAGAGAATTAACCGAGCACAACCAGAACCACCATCTTCGTCGAATTCACTTCTTGACAGTTTGCAAGGCTGTAGGAATTCGACAAATACAAGCACAAAACTAGATATTAATACAGAGGAGTCGTCACACGTATTTGAGTTAAGAATCAATTTAAACAGTTAACATCTAGGCTTATCCTCCTACATCACTCAAACTTATGACACGTGTATTGCTCTTAATTTTGCACTCGTTTTTAATTAACCCTTGAGGATAGGCAAGATTTATCACACAACCAGTTTGCGTTACTTTTGTTAATGAAGCATGTATCAAGCAGGTGTCCTCACGTGATATCTGATACCAGAAACCGTAGCCAATCACGCGCGACTGAAGGAATTCTGGGTACCCATAATTCCTTCGGCAGCGTCAGTTTGTGCTGTGATGCCGTACAGGTTGGACGCGTGTTCCTAAAGTCCGATGTTAAGACTCCCCGAACGCTTAACTCTGTAGTTGTGCATTTAGCATTGCTTCAAGCGTTTTCAACCTTCGACAATTACGACTTTGCTCCTTTGCCCTCGTGTCTTCTCCAAATCGTTTCCGGTTCAACCACTCAAAGAGAAACACAAGAACTGACACTACCTCACCAGCCATCAGCAGTAAGAATGCACCAGCAACGTGCAAGAGCTTTATCGGCCGTGGCTTTCCCGTGTCTTGATCTCTGAATGTGAAGGGAAGGAAGAGTTTTCTGTCCATGAACTCACGAAACGTCTCCTTGTCCCATTGAACAACAACACCGGAATCACGGAGCCACATAATAACGCCGTTGAACTTTTCAGCAACAGGAGAAGCTCTTTCGTACATGACACTCACATGGAAGTTCATGACGTCATCTTTCATGAGGTACAGTTCGCTGAGAATGCTCTCGGGAAGGTCTATGATGCAGATGTGCTTATAGTAGTACCTTTCCACCAACATAGCCATCTTGTGGTCTCTCACAAGGCGCAGAACCTCGTCTAAATCCGTCATTTCGAAATATCTGTCCTCAATTTTCTTAATATGTTCGTCATTGGTGCCGTAGAAGACGGCAACCCAGGACAAGTCCCGAATCCCGTATCTCAGTCCTGAGTCTGCAAAGTCCTCCAAGGTGTCTATTGCTTTCTCGAAGAGAGGAAAGGTCAAGAACGATATGAGGTTGCAATTGTAAGCAGTGATCAACAACATAGATGCAATGGACAGCCAAATAATCATCATTCTCACTGAAGACAGAGTTGGCTCTGCAACACTCAGACCCACGAGAATACTGACAGAATTCATCAGCTGATAAATGTAGCTAGAATCCTCGGCTCTCTCCTGAACAGAAAGGAGCTTCAATATAATCCAGTGTAAAACGTAAAGAACGACGGACATGGCAAGACAGTAAAAGAAAATGGCGATCCACATTGACGTCGTAAACGGATTCAAGACGGACGATAGGTTTTCTCTGAGTCTTGGCTTCGGGGTGAGAAACGTTATGCCTGATTGTGCATAGTCTACAGACAGTTCCATGATGACATTATGAAATTCTGTGATGTAGGCGCAAGGTATCCCAGCATGCACTTCTCCCTTGAAGACAGACCCAACCACACCAACTGATGAACCGTTTTCTAACACTGCACCGAAACCATAATTGTCAATTTTGACATTCCAGGTGAAGTTGTGTTTAATTGCAACTTCGCGAGCTACCCTGAAATCCCTTCCTTCAATTAGATCTCCTTGCACTATGGTCACGTGACTGTGATCCACGAATCCCAAGCCCATGGACAACCCACCCAGGTTATCCAGTTTGTCTTCGACCTCAAAACGATCCGACAGCTTCTCCTTCCAAGTTGCCACAGTCAGCAACTTTCCTGGATATAAATTATTGGCCACCTCAAATGTGTATAGTTTGTATGTGAATACTTCACGCATCTCATCAATTTGCTCTCTTGTTAAGATGAACGTATAAGGAGAGAATTTCAAAAAGTCTCTGTCGATTCCATGAACTAGATGTTCGTGACCTTCTGCCAAAACAATCAGATATTTCCTGATTTCCCTTTGAAATGCACGCCGAATCGCACTGTAGAGGTTTTTAGTGATTGTACCAATTTCTAGAGTTGCTATTACAAAATGTCTACAACCCAAATCCATATTCCTAATGAACAAATTGTCCTCGACATTGATTTCGAGTACACGAGAGGCTTGAATCCATGCCACGGACCCGTTTTGAAATGTGTAGCCACTTCCATTTTGCAAAGGGGAGTCGGCATCTTCAATCACAACTACGCAATAGTCGCTCCAGAAGTATTCTCTGATTACGGCTTCAATGTTTTTTTCAAAATTCCGATCTGCTTTTGTAGTAATAGACGAGATGTAGTTAAGTACTGCTCCTCCATGTTGGACCATAGAGATGAGGAAAAGAAGTTGCAGTCTCATTCCCACAACTAGAAAAGTCAATAAACTATATGTAAGAATGTTACAGATATGTTCAATAATAATAATTTATTAATTATTATTTATTAATTATAATTTTTAAATAATAATAATTATTATTATTCAATGGTAATTATTATATTACTGCAGTTAGCAGCGACAACACAACTTCCGATTATTAGTTTTTAGGCTATGGTTACCAATTAAACTACAACTTTTATGTCTCTACTATTCTAGGGTTTCCAGATATTTCATGAAAAAGGACGGGGCACTTATTTTTCAAGGATACGATGCACAATACGTATTTCTTCTAACGGAACATATTATACCTCGTATTGAAGCTTGACTACTGCTTATATCTTCTATGAGAAAATTAGGGTAAGGAAACTTGTATTTAAGGTGCTTTTCATACTAAATGACGTTAACTTTTATAATGCAATTTTCTAGTATTATCACTCATTGTGACATCTAATTGCCTGAGGAGTTTCGTTGTGTGCGCAGAACACCAAGTCAGCAGAGTTTAGTCGCCCTCATAATTAGATTCTCTGCAATGCATCTAAGAGTTTCTTGTTATGGAATATGTACACAGTGGGACAACGGGGCGCTTTAACGAAAAACGGGACGTTCCCGTATTTTACGGGATGTCTGGCTGATTCCAAAGAAATAACATAGGGTGGAATTAGCTAAAAGTTTGCTCCAACCAGGAATTAAATACTACAGAAATTATTTTTTGTAGGAATGTCCCCCAATGTTAGGACAACTCAAATCCAAAATGCCAAAGAATGGAAGCTTGGGGAAATCATTCTACATACGAGGATCGGTCGATAATTATCTGCACTTTTGCTTTTTCTTTGGGTTGGCCCCACTTGTTTCTCCGCGGGCATGTCAATGGAGTGTACATTGGTAATTTATTTAATTAATTTAGTGACCAAGGAAATAGAGAAGAAAGGTGAAGAAGACACAATGAACTGGAATGGGGGACTGAAGATAAGCAAAGAATGGAAGAAGGTGTTAGAAAGAGTGGAAAGGACAAGAGAGAAAGAGGAGAGAAGAAGGAAAAAGAGCGTGAGATAAAGAGTTCAACTAATTCTAGATGAAAGAAAATATGTTTAGCCTTTTAGGTGAAAGTACAGTTGACAAGGGAAAGCCACCGGCTGGAATGTTCCAGAACAACTTTCTAATAGTCTGGAGGGGAGTAATGTTTGTGTATATATATATATTGTCCTGTTTTTGTACCTTGTTACATTTGTACTTGGTGCAGAGTCTGAAGAAGACCTTGCTAGAAGGTTGAAACGTTACGTTTAGTTTATAAAATAAATTTCTGCCTTGGTCAGCATATTGAGTTTTTCATATCATGGAAACAAGGCTTAAGAGCCCGTATCACCGCTGGTGATGATACCTAAAAAATAGGTTCTTGCATCGACCTTCTGTGCTCGAACAGTCAAGTGTGTGGCATTTAAATTTTACTGAGTTAAAGATCAAATATGAAGTTAGTTATGTCGCGCAGCCTTTTTTTAAATATATTATTTATTACGTAGTTTTCCTGATCTCAATTTCGTAAAATTCACTTGCTCGCCAATTGTATGTAATAACTTAAATCAACATTTTAAAGCGCAAGAAAGCTTCAACTGTTCTTCTACAGCAAAGAAATGAAACTGATCTTACATAATTTTCTTTAGAATATCTGTAGTTTGTCGACGTACAGAGCAATGTATGTAAATTTTAACTTCGACTTTTCTCAGCTGGTCGCGCTAGCCGTTTCCCCCTCTGTACCGCTCGCGCTCAACCCCGCCCCCCTCCACAATCATCCGCCGTCCCTTTTTTCTTTCACAATCAGCCAGTCTTCCAAGAAAACCGCATGCTGAGAGCTAGGAAAAGAAAAAAGAATGCAGGGAAAGGTTTTGGGGGAGAATCAATGGTTTGGGCGATGCTTGTAAACAGTTCTTCACTACGCTATATCCTAATACTAAATCACGATGGGGTTGTAGTGCAATGACAACAGTGAAGAACGGGGGATTTCCCCAGTATATTGTTCACAAATGGGAAGGGCTGGTTGCACAGACTCAAGTACACCTTTACAAAAGGTTTGCCTGCAAAAAGAAAAATTGTGCCAAATTATAACTTTTTTTTTGTGAGAACACAAAAGTTCATTACCAAGGGATTTTTTTTAGGGGGAAGGTGACTTTACTCAAAGTTTTTAGGTAAATATTGTGTAAATTCTATCTGGTGGTGGATTATCAACCAGCCACGCAAATGAATAACTTTTTAGCTGTCGATCATAAATAAGTTCAATGAACGTTCATTGTCAGTTTGAGATATTTCTGAGGGTCAATGGTAAAAAATACTTGATGATGTGTTATGGAAATAGTGCTATTTTTAAACATTTTGAACGTCCGTTCAACTTAATTTCGAATTTGGCTCCTTTCATGATTTGTAAGTAGGGGGATAAAATATATTTACTTAATACTTTACTAAGTTATTTTATCACCAATTACATATATATATATATATATATTTTACAGTCAGAACCAAGGAGGTCACAACATAAGATAGTTCTGTGTCATCATATACAAAAATACTTTTAGGCATAGGTCTTATGTAAAATAAAATACATTAATTATATGTTGTTTTTTTCTCTTCAAAAGACATTATTTAGTTGAATAATATGACAGACTTACTATTGATAATGACCATACAAAACACACCATAAAAATTTCATTCACTTTCAACTTTCTGGGGCCGGCCACCGTGGGGGAGTGGTTAGCACATCGCGCTACGACGCCAGGGGTCCCGGGTTCGAATTCCGGCTTGGCCGTGGATGTTTGTGAGTGTCCATTCATCAATTTCATCATATCATCACTTATTCCCTTCTTCGCAAATTGGCCAAAAGTGGCACAAAAAGCGAATTAAAATAAAGCAAATCAATCAACTTTCTGGATATACGACAAATAACACTATTTCTGTATAAGGAATTTTAGGCGTGCTCAGATCCTCCGATTATGGGGAGCAAGGGCCTTGATAAGAGTTCAGCTGCGAAATAAAGTCTTCATTCCATCTCACTGTTTTTATTACATTGATGGGAACAAAACAGGGTCGTGTGTGTCCCGACGTACCTGAAATCACTTTATTAGATGAATTTCAACTTCAGTGGCACCATTGTTCTCTGCTGGCGTTTTATTTTCCATCTCTGCCGTTCAAAGACTAATGTACGTATAAACGTGGTTTAGTACCGCAAATTCAAAAGAACTACACATAATTTATTCATGTGCAATATATGGGCAATTTATTCTGCAGACACATACAGATAATACAACTAAAGAATAAAATATGTGGAGGTGTTAATAAGAAATTTGCTAGTGGGAGAGTCCAATTACATAGGAAGTAATACACTACCCTTTCCTTACGTAGTTACTTGGAACTTTCGTAGGTTTGAAAATAGTATATACTTGTATTTCTATAAAAGCATAATGTTGTTTAAGAACTGTTATTAGATTCCTCTGCACAAAATTTCTAAGTGAGGCTATTAAGGGGCAACTTCTCCCTTCCCCCCCCCCCCATTTACTCATCGTATGCAAAGAGTGTGAATACTTTTTTGCTGAAATGGGAAAATGAACTACAGCAAGAAACTAACAAAATACGTCTGTTTTTATGAACAGCTGCAGAATTATCTACAAACTTGTTGAAATTCACAGTTTTGCTAGCTTGTACTCATTGGACGAAATACATACAGCCAGGGACGGTGCTACAAGGAGGTTAGGGGGGATGAAACCCCAACAACAGATCTAAGCTCCCTGTAGCCCCCAGATTTTTATAGTACGGTAGACGCCTTTCGATCGAAAATTAAAGAAGTAGAAGCTATCTTACGTAATATTTTCCATTATAAAACTTCCCTTAGGGCAAGGCCATTGCAATGTTCAAGTACATTTCCTGCTTTTATAAGATCGCAAGATTATTACAACGTGTTGTACGTAAAATCGTGGTTGGAGGTGGCAGCTGCAGATCTGTATGGATCAACAACGGACATTGATTATTTAATACGTACTAAGTAATTGTTAAATCACAAGTCTCCAAACTTGCCAAAAAAAATTTGCAGATACTCTGCTGCCTATCTGGTAGGTGGATGTGTTCAGTGGCTGTGGGATTGCTGTTTGGTTGTTGGAGGGTCAAACGATGATAATACGATGCCTACGAAGTTAAATGATAACAATTATTATCCTATGTAAATCATGTCACTATTTTTGGAACGAGTGTTAAAAATTAATTTTTATAAGTTGGAGGATGTTACCAATTGTGTTGTGAAGGTAACACTGAGAGAACAAACATATTTTCAGTGCAAATTCACCTAGGAGACAAAAGCATTGACTATCAATATCATTGACATAAATCAATGGATACAGTTGCAGCTCTCGCACTGGGCAGATGTGATTAGTAGTGAAAATAACTACCAATAGTTTTATATATGTTTCACATCTGATTCTTCTCCATGGAATAGAAATTGGCCACTCGGCATAAATTATTTTCCAACGTCATAAATAATAATTTATTAACATGAAGACCTAGGCTTACAAGGAATAAAACTGCCCAAGCTTGCTGATTTTTGCACTAAATTGCAATGTTTAGTTGCACAAAGGCTAATCGGGACAAAACCTACAGCCTATAGTGGAATCCGAGCCACTTAATTAAATGTCCCTAACCGTGGATCGAACTCGTGACCCGTCGATTACAAAGCATAATTATTACCGCTAACCGAGGCGGGAAAGTTCACTTATAATCTTTCTAATTATTAACATTTAAGAGTTAGTTTCTTTAGTCTTTTTAATTCCTTAATGTCGTATTTTTGCCTCTCGGATGTTTTCAATAACGATGTAAGGATTGAGAAAACATCGCTGACAATTATGTTCATTGCAAATACTCGAATGAGAAACTACAATCAGAAAAGCTGCCCCCCGTGGCGTGGCGGAGTGATTCAGTTCTTTTTCACATGCATGCTCGGATCCGGAGAGAGAGTTCGCAACTATGAATAAGAGGAGTGTACAGTTAACAGAATGAAGCAAATCTGGAAACTAGTAAGCTGCGTGAAAACTGACATACGTATATTTCAGGATAACTATGATAGATATGAACAAGAAACTGTATTAGCCTTATCTGCGGATGTTTGAAAAGTCCTGTAGTAAATTCACAAATTCGTCGTTCCGGTTCAATATGAGTAATATGCATTGGCTGTAAATAGTTTTAATTGTATCAAAAATGCTAAAAGTACACATTTTACTAACAACACGACTTTCCCAATGATTCCAAATGGCTAACTTGGATTGATATTCATGTGCATTAGCACTGGCCTCCGTGATGAAGTGGTTAGCACATCCGGGAGTTCGAATCCCGGCATGGATGCTCTTTGTGGGTGTCCGTTCATCAGTTTCATCATACAATTCATCCTCAGGCGGAGCACAAAGCACGACGCCTTAGGTTGTAAGACACATTTTTATTATGTTAAGAAAAGAAAGAACATCAAAATCATCTCACTTAGGATAATCCACCAACTGCAGAAAACACAAAAGAATGTTTTGTACTGGCTCCAGTGCTTTCCCGAGTTGTTTACACAAGGAGAGTGCCTCGCATTATCCTACTCGCTCCAGCTAATCGCCTGTCTACTCGACCAGGCTTAAGAAAATCATGCAGTTTTATACAAAATCTAGACATTCCAGTTCCGAGCACAGCCGAAGCAGGCTCGAAGCCCACCCGATCTCAAATCGGTCACGTTGCCGCTATGGATGATGGTAAACCATTGCCTGTAATTCCGAGTCGGACGTCGTTAGAAGCTTTCTCTTTGCTCGATTTTCTACTTCATTTATTCTTTACATTCTCATGTGTAAGGTATGTGTTATATATAGACGCATTCTTCGAAATCTCATCTTTACATTGATGTAGGATGCGCTTCACAATTTTGCTTCACAACTGCTGTCACAATTCTTAAAGCTAACCCTTCCGATGGAAAATTCAGAGGCTCGGGATAGGAAAAAAGCACGTGCTATATTTGTTTGGACTCATGACGCCACACAAATATGTTCCATTGACCTTGTGATCTTGGATCAATATTGGAGGTCCAGTTCAACCTCCACAACTGAAATAGTAAGTTTGCTTAAATATATTAGCCACTATTAGTAGGGTGAATGTCAGCCACTTTCCCTTGAATCTTGAGCTGGTGCAGCCAAGAAGATGGCCATTGTGGCTGAAGCCCCATCCACCGCAAACTACAAACCTGAACAATTAAACAGTTCCTCACAAGACGGTATTTTTTTTTTTTTCAATATCTGTCTATGTATTTAAAACCTAATTGTTTTCTTGTATCAGGCAACAAATGCAAAAGATCATGCACTACATACATGGCTGCATAAAGCGTCCCCCTCCCCTCCTCCAAGAAAGAGTCCTGATTGCGCCACTGCGTTGACGTCTAGAAAATATTTCCAGTTTATCAGAGATTGAGACCATCCTGATTTATTTTCAAGAAGCTACTACACTGATACATAAGTCGATGACCAAAAAAGTGGTGGGGTACAATTTTATTTCTTGTACAACTATTGGGGAGGGAACTAGCTAACTATTGTACGTGCGTCCTCCTCTGACATTATCAATAGTATATGCGCTACAGTATTTTCGATAACTTTTGTCACATAGGAGCCACCAATGTTTTATTTGCGGAGGGCACAGAAAACTGCGATACGCCAAGGCTAATTTCATTACGTCTGTACAACACATTTTTGCTTCATACTGTACAATATGATTCTACAATGGATCAACAAAATATTTTGAAAATAAACAATAGATAATAGCTATGTTTAATGAATTTATTCCTTCAACCTGTAGCGTTCTGATCATATCACAAAAAAAATTATAGCAGTGTGACGTCATTGGTCTATTACCAGCCATAAGGAAGAGATTTTTCTAGGGTATCTGAAGCTGTTTATGGGCTGACACAAATTGAATGGGAAATTGTCCCCCTTATGGCTATTGGCAGTGAAGAAATCAGCTATTGAACACTTATTGTTATGTCTGTGGTGATGCGGTGCTACCCAAAGACGATGAAGAGAACAAGACACCTCGATTATCGAATACCCCATATATCGAAGGGTATCACATGTGCAGTGCTTTCATTTCTCGTCAAGCGCAAAACTACTTCCAAGTAGTCCAAAGTAGGCTGCTTACGATTGGCTCTATCTAACCTTATAAATGTGATTGGTTTGTACACTTTTTTCTTCAAATGGTGTCTACGGGAGAGGTGGTTAATATCGCCATTGCTGCGCTTACTTACGTCGTATGTTAACACGCATGGCAGATTGACAATTTCATGTTTCTTTTGCTTGAAACGTGTTTCAAAACAGCTCGAAACAAATGCCTTACAATAACAGGACTTCCGGACGAGAACGAGTCCATTCATCCATTCTTCTCGAAGATTTATTAGCAATGTATTTGCACGAAGGAAGAACAACGCTTAACAGAGACATCTGTTGGGCTACTGCTAAACTACTAGACTGCTGCATAGGATGCTTCTGGAGGCCGGTTGAGGAGTCTTGTTCTCCACCGTCTTTGATGCTACAAGAAGAGAATTAACCGAGCACAACCAGAACCACCATCTTCGTCGAATTCACTTCTTGACAGTTTGCAAGGCTGTAGGAATTCGACAAATACAAGCACAAAACTAGATATTAATACAGAGGAGTCGTCACACGTATTTGAGTTAAGAATCAATTTAAACAGTTAACATCTAGGCTTATCCTCCTACATCACTCAAACTTATGACACGTGTATTGCTCTTAATTTTGCACTCGTTTTTAATTAACCCTTGAGGATAGGCAAGATTTATCACACAACCAGTTTGCGTTACTTTTGTTAATGAAGCATGTATCAAGCAGGTGTCCTCACGTGATATCTGATACCAGAAACCGTAGCCAATCACGCGCGACTGAAGGAATTCTGGGTACCCATAATTCCTTCGGCAGCGTCAGTTTGTGCTGTGATGCCGTACAGGTTGGACGCGTGTTCCTAAAGTCCGATGTTAAGACTCCCCGAACGCTTAACTCTGTAGTTGTGCATTTAGCATTGCTTCAAGCGTTTTCAACCTTCGACAATTACGACTTTGCTCCTTTGCCCTCGTGTCTTCTCCAAATCGTTTCCGGTTCAACCACTCAAAGAGAAACACAAGAACTGACACTACCTCACCAGCCATCAGCAGTAAGAATGCACCAGCAACGTGCAAGAGCTTTATCGGCCGTGGCTTTCCCGTGTCTTGATCTCTGAATGTGAAGGGAAGGAAGAGTTTTCTGTCCATGAACTCACGAAACGTCTCCTTGTCCCATTGAACAACAACACCGGAATCACGGAGCCACATAATAACGCCGTTGAACTTTTCAGCAACAGGAGAAGCTCTTTCGTACATGACACTCACATGGAAGTTCATGACGTCATCTTTCATGAGGTACAGTTCGCTGAGAATGCTCTCGGGAAGGTCTATGATGCAGATGTGCTTATAGTAGTACCTTTCCACCAACATAGCCATCTTGTGGTCTCTCACAAGGCGCAGAACCTCGTCTAAATCCGTCATTTCGAAATATCTGTCCTCAATTTTCTTAATATGTTCGTCATTGGTGCCGTAGAAGACGGCAACCCAGGACAAGTCCCGAATCCCGTATCTCAGTCCTGAGTCTGCAAAGTCCTCCAAGGTGTCTATTGCTTTCTCGAAGAGAGGAAAGGTCAAGAACGATATGAGGTTGCAATTGTAAGCAGTGATCAACAACATAGATGCAATGGACAGCCAAATAATCATCATTCTCACTGAAGACAGAGTTGGCTCTGCAACACTCAGACCCACGAGAATACTGACAGAATTCATCAGCTGATAAATGTAGCTAGAATCCTCGGCTCTCTCCTGAACAGAAAGGAGCTTCAATATAATCCAGTGTAAAACGTAAAGAACGACGGACATGGCAAGACAGTAAAAGAAAATGGCGATCCACATTGACGTCGTAAACGGATTCAAGACGGACGATAGGTTTTCTCTGAGTCTTGGCTTCGGGGTGAGAAACGTTATGCCTGATTGTGCATAGTCTACAGACAGTTCCATGATGACATTATGAAATTCTGTGATGTAGGCGCAAGGTATCCCAGCATGCACTTCTCCCTTGAAGACAGACCCAACCACACCAACTGATGAACCGTTTTCTAACACTGCACCGAAACCATAATTGTCAATTTTGACATTCCAGGTGAAGTTGTGTTTAATTGCAACTTCGCGAGCTACCCTGAAATCCCTTCCTTCAATTAGATCTCCTTGCACTATGGTCACGTGACTGTGATCCACGAATCCCAAGCCCATGGACAACCCACCCAGGTTATCCAGTTTGTCTTCGACCTCAAAACGATCCGACAGCTTCTCCTTCCAAGTTGCCACAGTCAGCAACTTTCCTGGATATAAATTATTGGCCACCTCAAATGTGTATAGTTTGTATGTGAATACTTCACGCATCTCATCAATTTGCTCTCTTGTTAAGATGAACGTATAAGGAGAGAATTTCAAAAAGTCTCTGTCGATTCCATGAACTAGATGTTCGTGACCTTCTGCCAAAACAATCAGATATTTCCTGATTTCCCTTTGAAATGCACGCCGAATCGCACTGTAGAGGTTTTTAGTGATTGTACCAATTTCTAGAGTTGCTATTACAAAATGTCTACAACCCAAATCCATATTCCTAATGAACAAATTGTCCTCGACATTGATTTCGAGTACACGAGAGGCTTGAATCCATGCCACGGACCCGTTTTGAAATGTGTAGCCACTTCCATTTTGCAAAGGGGAGTCGGCATCTTCAATCACAACTACGCAATAGTCGCTCCAGAAGTATTCTCTGATTACGGCTTCAATGTTTTTTTCAAAATTCCGATCTGCTTTTGTAGTAATAGACGAGATGTAGTTAAGTACTGCTCCTCCATGTTGGACCATAGAGATGAGGAAAAGAAGTTGCAGTCTCATTCCCACAACTAGAAAAGTCAATAAACTATATGTAAGAATGTTACAGATATGTTCAATAATAATAATTTATTAATTATTATTTATTAATTATAATTTTTAAATAATAATAATTATTATTATTCAATGGTAATTATTATATTACTGCAGTTAGCAGCGACAACACAACTTCCGATTATTAGTTTTTAGGCTATGGTTACCAATTAAACTACAACTTTTATGTCTCTACTATTCTAGGGTTTCCAGATATTTCATGAAAAAGGACGGGGCACTTATTTTTCAAGGATACGATGCACAATACGTATTTCTTCTAACGGAACGTGTTATACCTCGTATTGAAGCTTGACTACTGCTTATATCTTCTATGAGAAAATTAGGGTAAGGAAACTTGTATTTAAGGTGCTTTTCATACTAAATGACGTTAACTTTTATAATGCAATTTTCTAGTATTATCACTCATTGTGACATCTAATTGCCTGAGGAGTTTCGTTGTGTGCGCAGAACACCAAGTCAGCAGAGTTTAGTCGCCCTCATAATTAGATTCTCTGCAATGCATCTAAGAGTTTCTTGTTATGGAATATGTACACAGTGGGACAACGGGGCGCTTTAACGAAAAACGGGACGTTCCCGTATTTTACGGGATGTCTGGCTGATTCCAAAGAAATAACATAGGGTGGAATTAGCTAAAAGTTTGCTCCAACCAGGAATTAAATACTACAGAAATTATTTTTTGTAGGAATGTCCCCCAATGTTAGGACAACTCAAATCCAAAATGCCAAAGAATGGAAGCTTGGGGAAATCATTCTACATACGAGGATCGGTCGATAATTATCTGCACTTTTGCTTTTTCTTTGGGTTGGCCCCACTTGTTTCTCCGCGGGCATGTCAATGGAGTGTACATTGGTAATTTATTTAATTAATTTAGTGACCAAGGAAATAGAGAAGAAAGGTGAAGAAGACACAATGAACTGGAATGGGGGACTGAAGATAAGCAAAGAATGGAAGAAGGTGTTAGAAAGAGTGGAAAGGACAAGAGAGAAAGAGGAGAGAAGAAGGAAAAAGAGCGTGAGATAAAGAGTTCAACTAATTCTAGATGAAAGAAAATATGTTTAGCCTTTTAGGTGAAAGTACAGTTGACAAGGGAAAGCCACCGGCTGGAATGTTCCAGAACAACTTTCTAATAGTCTGGAGGGGAGTAATGTTTGTGTATATATATATATTGTCCTGTTTTTGTACCTTGTTACATTTGTACTTGGTGCAGAGTCTGAAGAAGACCTTGCTAGAAGGTTGAAACGTTACGTTTAGTTTATAAAATAAATTTCTGCCTTGGTCAGCATATTGAGTTTTTCATATCATGGAAACAAGGCTTAAGAGCCCGTATCACCGCTGGTGATGATACCTAAAAAATAGGTTCTTGCATCGACCTTCTGTGCTCGAACAGTCAAGTGTGTGGCATTTAAATTTTACTGAGTTAAAGATCAAATATGAAGTTAGTTATGTCGCGCAGCCTTTTTTTAAATATATTATTTATTACGTAGTTTTCCTGATCTCAATTTCGTAAAATTCACTTGCTCGCCAATTGTATGTAATAACTTAAATCAACATTTTAAAGCGCAAGAAAGCTTCAACTGTTCTTCTACAGCAAAGAAATGAAACTGATCTTACATAATTTTCTTTAGAATATCTGTAGTTTGTCGACGTACAGAGCAATGTATGTAAATTTTAACTTCGACTTTTCTCAGCTGGTCGCGCTAGCCGTTTCCCCCTCTGTACCGCTCGCGCTCAACCCCGCCCCCCTCCACAATCATCCGCCGTCCCTTTTTTCTTTCACAATCAGCCAGTCTTCCAAGAAAACCGCATGCTGAGAGCTAGGAAAAGAAAAAAGAATGCAGGGAAAGGTTTTGGGGGAGAATCAATGGTTTGGGCGATGCTTGTAAACAGTTCTTCACTACGCTATATCCTAATACTAAATCACGATGGGGTTGTAGTGCAATGACAACAGTGAAGAACGGGGGATTTCCCCAGTATATTGTTCACAAATGGGAAGGGCTGGTTGCACAGACTCAAGTACACCTTTACAAAAGGTTTGCCTGCAAAAAGAAAAATTGTGCCAAATTATAACTTTTTTTTTGTGAGAACACAAAAGTTCATTACCAAGGGATTTTTTTTAGGGGGAAGGTGACTTTACTCAAAGTTTTTAGGTAAATATTGTGTAAATTCTATCTGGTGGTGGATTATCAACCAGCCACGCAAATGAATAACTTTTTAGCTGTCGATCATAAATAAGTTCAATGAACGTTCATTGTCAGTTTGAGATATTTCTGAGGGTCAATGGTAAAAAATACTTGATGATGTGTTATGGAAATAGTGCTATTTTTAAACATTTTGAACGTCCGTTCAACTTAATTTCGAATTTGGCTCCTTTCATGATTTGTAAGTAGGGGGATAAAATATATTTACTTAATACTTTACTAAGTTATTTTATCACCAATTACATATATATATATATATATATTACAGTCAGAACCAAGGAGGTCACAACATAAGATAGTTCTGTGTCATCATATACAAAAATACTTTTAGGCATAGGTCTTATGTAAAATAAAATACATTAATTATATGTTGTTTTTTTCTCTTCAAAAGACATTATTTAGTTGAATAATATGACAGACTTACTATTGATAATGACCATACAAAACACACCATAAAAATTTCATTCACTTTCAACTTTCTGGGGCCGGCCACCGTGGGGGAGTGGTTAGCACATCGCGCTACGACGCCAGGGGTCCCGGGTTCGAATTCCGGCTTGGCCGTGGATGTTTGTGAGTGTCCATTCATCAATTTCATCATATCATCACTTATTCCCTTCTTCGCAAATTGGCCAAAAGTGGCACAAAAAGCGAATTAAAATAAAGCAAATCAATCAACTTTCTGGATATACGACAAATAACACTATTTCTGTATAAGGAATTTTAGGCGTGCTCAGATCCTCCGATTATGGGGAGCAAGGGCCTTGATAAGAGTTCAGCTGCGAAATAAAGTCTTCATTCCATCTCACTGTTTTTATTACATTGATGGGAACAAAACAGGGTCGTGTGTGTCCCGACGTACCTGAAATCACTTTATTAGATGAATTTCAACTTCAGTGGCACCATTGTTCTCTGCTGGCGTTTTATTTTCCATCTCTGCCGTTCAAAGACTAATGTACGTATAAACGTGGTTTAGTACCGCAAATTCAAAAGAACTACACATAATTTATTCATGTGCAATATATGGGCAATTTATTCTGCAGACACATACAGATAATACAACTAAAGAATAAAATATGTGGAGGTGTTAATAAGAAATTTGCTAGTGGGAGAGTCCAATTACATAGGAAGTAATACACTACCCTTTCCTTACGTAGTTACTTGGAACTTTCGTAGGTTTGAAAATAGTATATACTTGTATTTCTATAAAAGCATAATGTTGTTTAAGAACTGTTATTAGATTCCTCTGCACTAAATTTCTAAGTGAGGCTATTAAGGGGCAACTTCTCCCTTCCCCCCCCCCCCCATTTACTCATCGTATGCAAAGAGTGTGAATACTTTTTTGCTGAAATGGGAAAATGAACTACAGCAAGAAACTAATAAAATACGTCTGTTTTTATGAACAGCTGCAGAATTATCTACAAACTTGTTGAAATTCACAGTTTTGCTAGCTTGTACTCATTGGACGAAATACATACAGCCAGGGACGGTGCTACAAGGAGGTTAGGGGGGATGAAACCCCAACAACAGATCTAAGCTCCCTGTAGCCCCCAGATTTTTATAGTACGGTAGACGCCTTTCGATCGAAAATTAAAGAAGTAGAAGCTATCTTACGTAATATTTTCCATTATAAAACTTCCCTTAGGGCAAGGCCATTGCAATGTTCAAGTACATTTCCTGCTTTTATAAGATCGCAAGATTATTACAACGTGTTGTACGTAAAATCGTGGTTGGAGGTGGCAGCTGCAGATCTGTATGGATCAACAACGGACATTGATTATTTAATACGTACTAAGTAATTGTTAAATCACAAGTCTCCAAACTTGCCAAAAAAAATTTGCAGATACTCTGCTGCCTATCTGGTAGGTGGATGTGTTCAGTGGCTGTGGGATTGCTGTTTGGTTGTTGGAGGGTCAAACGATGATAATACGATGCCTACGAAGTTAAATGATAACAATTATTATCCTATGTAAATCATGTCACTATTTTTGGAACGAGTGTTAAAAATTAATTTTTATAAGTTGGAGGATGTTACCAATTGTGTTGTGAAGGTAACACTGAGAGAACAAACATATTTTCAGTGCAAATTCACCTAGGAGACAAAAGCATTGACTATCAATATCATTGACATAAATCAATGGATACAGTTGCAGCTCTCGCACTGGGCAGATGTGATTAGTAGTGAAAATAACTACCAATAGTTTTATATATGTTTCACATCTGATTCTTCTCCATGGAATAGAAATTGGCCACTCGGCATAAATTATTTTCCAACGTCATAAATAATAATTTATTAACATGAAGACCTAGGCTTACAAGGAATAAAACTGCCCAAGCTTGCTGATTTTTGCACTAAATTGCAATGTTTAGTTGCACAAAGGCTAATCGGGACAAAACCTACAGCCTATAGTGGAATCCGAGCCACTTAATTAAATGTCCCTAACCGTGGATCGAACTCGTGACCCGTCGATTACAAAGCATAATTATTACCGCTAACCGAGGCGGGAAAGTTCACTTATAATCTTTCTAATTATTAACATTTAAGAGTTAGTTTCTTTAGTCTTTTTAATTCCTTAATGTCGTATTTTTGCCTCTCGGATGTTTTCAATAACGATGTAAGGATTGAGAAAACATCGCTGACAATTATGTTCATTGCAAATACTCGAATGAGAAACTACAATCAGAAAAGCTGCCCCCCGTGGCGTGGCGGAGTGATTCAGTTCTTTTTCACATGCATGCTCGGATCCGGAGAGAGAGTTCGCAACTATGAATAAGAGGAGTGTACAGTTAACAGAATCAAGCATATCTGGAAACTAGTAAGCTGCGTGAAAACTGACATACGTGTATTTCAGGATAACTATGATAGATATGAACAAGAAACTGTATTAGCCTTATCTGCGGATGTTTGAAAAGTCCTGTAGTAAATTCACAAATTCGTCGTTCCGGTTCAATATGAGTAATATGCATTGGCTGTAAATAGTTTTAATTTTATCAAAAATGCTAAAAGTACACATTTTACTAACTACACGACTTTCCCAATGATTCCAAATGGCTAACTTGGATTGATATTCATGTGCATTAGCACTGGCCTCCGTGATGAAGTGGTTAGCACATCCGGGAGTTCGAATCCCGGCATGGATGCTCTTTGTGGGTGTCCGTTCATCAGTTTCATCATACAATTCATCCTCAGGCGGAGCACAAAGCACGACGCCTTAGGTTGTAAGACACGTTTTTATTATGTTAAGAAAAGAAAGAACATCAAAATCATCTCACTTAGGATAATCCACCAACTGCAGAAAACACAAAAGAATGTTTTGTACTGGCTCCAGTGCTTTCCCGAGTTGTTTACACAAGGAGAGTGCCTCGCATTATCCTACTCGCTCCAGCTAATCGCCTGTCTACTCGACCAGGCTTAAGAAAATCATGCAGTTTTATACAAAATCTAGACATTCCAGTTCCGAGCACAGCCGAAGCAGGCTCGAAGCCCACCCGATCTCAAATCGGTCACGTTGCCGCTATGGATGATGGTAAACCATTGCCTGTAATTCCGAGTCGGACGTCGTTAGAAGCTTTCTCTTTGCTCGATTTTCTACTTCATTTATTCTTTACATTCTCATGTGTAAGGTATGTGTTATATATAGACGCATTCTTCGAAATCTCATCTTTACATTGATGTAGGATGCGCTTCACAATTTTGCTTCATAACTGCTGTCACAATTCTTAAAGCTAACCCTTCCGATGGAAAATTCAGAGGCTCGGGATAGGAAAAAAGCACGTGCTATATTTGTTTGGACTCATGACGCCACACAAATATGTTCCATTGACCTTGTGATCTTGGATCAATATTGGAGGTCCAGTTCAACCTCCACAACTGAAATAGTAAGTTTGCTTAAATATATTAGCCACTATTAGTAGGGTGAATGTCAGCCACTTTCCCTTGAATCTTGAGCTGGTGCAGCCAAGAAGATGGCCATTGTGGCTGAAGCCCCATCCACCGCAAACTACAAACCTGAACAATTAAACAGTTCCTCACAAGACGGTATTTTTTTTTCAATATCTGTCTATGTATTTAAAACCTAATTGTTTTCTTGTATCAGGCAACAAATGCGAAAGATCATGCACTACATACATGGCTGCATAAAGCGTCCCCCTCCCCTCCTCCAAGAAAGAGTCCTGATTGCGCCACTGCGTTGACGTCTAGAAAATATTTCCAGTTTATCAGAGATTGAGACCATCCTGATTTATTTTCAAGAAGCTACTACACTGATACATAAGTCGATGACCAAAAAAGTGGTGGGGTACAATTTTATTTCTTGTACAACTATTGGGGAGGGAACTAGCTAACTATTGTACGTGCGTCCTCCTCTGACATTATCAATAGTATATGCGCTACAGTATTTTCGATAACTTTTGTCACATAGGAGCCACCAATGTTTTATTTGCGGAGGGCACAGAAACTGCGATACGCCAAGGCTAATTTCATTACGTCTGTACAACACATTTTTGCTTCATACTGTACAATATGATTCTACAATGGATCAACAAAATATTTTGAAAATAAACAATAGATAATAGCTATGTTTAATGAATTTATTCCTTCAACCTGTAGCGTTCTGATCATATCACAAAAAAATTATAGCAGTGTGACGTCATTGGTCTATTACCAGCCATAAGGAAGAGATTTTTCTAGGGTATCTGAAGCTGTTTATGGGCTGACACAAATTGAATGGGAAATTGTCCCCCTTATGGCTATTGGCAGTGAAGAAATCAGCTATTGAACACTTATTGTTATGTCTGTGGTGATGCGGTGCTACCCAAAGACGATGAAGAGAACAAGACACCTCGATTATCGAATACCCCATATATCGAAGGGTATCACATGTGCAGTGCTTTCATTTCTCGTCAAGCGCAAAACTACTTCCAAGTAGTCCAAAGTAGGCTGCTTACGATTGGCTCTATCTAACCTTATAAATGTGATTGGTTTGTACACTTTTTTCTTCAAATGGTGTCTACGGGAGAGGTGGTTAATATCGCCATTGCTGCGCTTACTTACGTCGTATGTTAACACGCATGGCAGATTGACAATTTCATGTTTCTTTTGCTTGAAACGTGTTTCAAAACAGCTCGAAACAAATGCCTTACAATAACAGGACTTCCGGACGAGAACGAGTCCATTCATCCATTCTTCTCGAAGATTTATTAGCAATGTATTTGCACGAAGGAAGAACAACGCTTAACAGAGACATCTGTTGGGCTACTGCTAAACTACTAGACTGCTGCATAGGATGCTTCTGGAGGCCGGTTGAGGAGTCTTGTTCTCCACCGTCTTTGATGCTACAAGAAGAGAATTAACCGAGCACAACCAGAACCACCATCTTCGTCGAATTCACTTCTTGACAGTTTGCAAGGCTGTAGGAATTCGACAAATACAAGCACAAAACTAGATATTAATACAGAGGAGTCGTCACACGTATTTGAGTTAAGAATCAATTTAAACAGTTAACATCTAGGCTTATCCTCCTACATCACTCAAACTTATGACACGTGTATTGCTCTTAATTTTGCACTCGTTTTTAATTAACCCTTGAGGATAGGCAAGATTTATCACACAACCAGTTTGCGTTACTTTTGTTAATGAAGCATGTATCAAGCAGGTGTCCTCACGTGATATCTGATACCAGAAACCGTAGCCAATCACGCGCGACTGAGGGAATTCTGGGTACCCATAATTCCTTCGGCAGCGTCAGTTTGTGCTGTGATGCCGTACAGGTTGGACGCGTGTTCCTAAAGTCCGATGTTAAGACTCCCCGAACGCTTAACTCTGTAGTTGTGCATTTAGCATTGCTTCAAGCGTTTTCAACCTTCGACAATTACGACTTTGCTCCTTTGCCCTCGTGTCTTCTCCAAATCGTTTCCGGTTCAACCACTCAAAGAGAAACACAAGAACTGACACTACCTCACCAGCCATCAGCAGTAAGAATGCACCAGCAACGTGCAAGAGCTTTATCGGCCGTGGCTTTCCCGTGTCTTGATCTCTGAATGTGAAGGGAAGGAAGAGTTTTCTGTCCATGAACTCACGAAACGTCTCCTTGTCCCATTGAACAACAACACCGGAATCACGGAGCCACATAATAACGCCGTTGAACTTTTCAGCAACAGGAGAAGCTCTTTCGTACATGACACTCACATGGAAGTTCATGACGTCATCTTTCATGAGGTACAGTTCGCTGAGAATGCTCTCGGGAAGGTCTATGATGCAGATGTGCTTATAGTAGTACCTTTCCACCAACATAGCCATCTTGTGGTCTCTCACAAGGCGCAGAACCTCGTCTAAATCCGTCATTTCGAAATATCTGTCCTCAATTTTCTTAATATGTTCGTCATTGGTGCCGTAGAAGACGGCAACCCAGGACAAGTCCCGAATCCCGTATCTCAGTCCTGAGTCTGCAAAGTCCTCCAAGGTGTCTATTGCTTTCTCGAAGAGAGGAAAGGTCAAGAACGATATGAGGTTGCAATTGTAAGCAGTGATCAACAACATAGATGCAATGGACAGCCAAATAATCATCATTCTCACTGAAGACAGAGTTGGCTCTGCAACACTCAGACCCACGAGAATACTGACAGAATTCATCAGCTGATAAATGTAGCTAGAATCCTCGGCTCTCTCCTGAACAGAAAGGAGCTTCAATATAATCCAGTGTAAAACGTAAAGAACGACGGACATGGCAAGACAGTAAAAGAAAATGGCGATCCACATTGACGTCGTAAACGGATTCAAGACGGACGATAGGTTTTCTCTGAGTCTTGGCTTCGGGGTGAGAAACGTTATGCCTGATTGTGCATAGTCTACAGACAGTTCCATGATGACATTATGAAATTCTGTGATGTAGGCGCAAGGTATCCCAGCATGCACTTCTCCCTTGAAGACAGACCCAACCACACCAACTGATGAACCGTTTTCTAACACTGCACCGAAACCATAATTGTCAATTTTGACATTCCAGGTGAAGTTGTGTTTAATTGCAACTTCGCGAGCTACCCTGAAATCCCTTCCTTCAATTAGATCTCCTTGCACTATGGTCACGTGACTGTGATCCACGAATCCCAAGCCCATGGACAACCCACCCAGGTTATCCAGTTTGTCTTCGACCTCAAAACGATCCGACAGCTTCTCCTTCCAAGTTGCCACAGTCAGCAACTTTCCTGGATATAAATTATTGGCCACCTCAAATGTGTATAGTTTGTATGTGAATACTTCACGCATCTCATCAATTTGCTCTCTTGTTAAGATGAACGTATAAGGAGAGAATTTCAAAAAGTCTCTGTCGATTCCATGAACTAGATGTTCGTGACCTTCTGCCAAAACAATCAGATATTTCCTGATTTCCCTTTGAAATGCACGCCGAATCGCACTGTAGAGGTTTTTAGTGATTGTACCAATTTCTAGAGTTGCTATTACAAAATGTCTACAACCCAAATCCATATTCCTAATGAACAAATTGTCCTCGACATTGATTTCGAGTACACGAGAGGCTTGAATCCATGCCACGGACCCGTTTTGAAATGTGTAGCCACTTCCATTTTGCAAAGGGGAGTCGGCATCTTCAATCACAACTACGCAATAGTCACTCCAGAAGTATTCTCTGATTACGGCTTCAATGTTTTTTTCAAAATTCCGATCTGCTTTTGTAGTAATAGACGAGATGTAGTTAAGTACTGCTCCTCCATGTTGGACCATAGAGATGAGGAAAAGAAGTTGCAGTCTCATTCCCACAACTAGAAAAGTCAATAAACTATATGTAAGAATGTTACAGATATGTTCAATAATAATAATTTATTAATTATTATTTATTAATTATAATTTTTAAATAATAATAATTATTATTATTCAATGGTAATTATTATATTACTGCAGTTAGCAGCGACAACACAACTTCCGATTATTAGTTTTTAGGCTATGGTTACCAATTAAACTACAACTTTTATGTCTCTACTATTCTAGGGTTTCCAGATATTTCATGAAAAAGGACGGGGCACTTATTTTTCAAGGATACGATGCACAATACGTATTTCTTCTAACGGAACGTGTTATACCTCGTATTGAAGCTTGACTACTGCTTATATCTTCTGTGAGAAAATTAGGGTAAGGAAACTTGTATTTAAGGTGCTTTTCATACTAAATGACGTTAACTTTTATAATGCAATTTTCTAGTATTATCACTCATTGTGACATCTAATTGCCTGAGGAGTTTCGTTGTGTGCGCAGAACACCAAGTCAGCAGAGTTTAGTCGCCCTCATAATTAGATTCTCTGCAATGCATCTAAGAGTTTCTTGTTATGGAATATGTACACAGTGGGTTAAACTTCTCCAATACGAGTGAAAACAGAAAATAGTTAGGCAAGGTTGACTCAACGGTTCATATCGTTGAAATAAGGAACAAAAGGCTGTCCCGAAGACTTTTGTCGGGACAACGGTGCGCTTTAACGAAAAACGGGACGTTCCCGTATTTTACGGGATGTCTGGCTGATTCCAAAGAAATAACATAGGGTGGAATTAGCTAAAAGTTTGCTCCAACCAGGAATTAAATACTACAGAAATTATTTTTTGTAGGAATGTCCCCCAATGTTAGGACAACTCAAATCCAAAATGCCAAAGAATGGAAGCTTGGGGAAATCATTCTACATACGAGGATCGGTCGATAATTATCTGCACTTTTGCTTTTTCTTTGGGTTGGCCCCACTTGTTTCTCCGCGGGCATGTCAATGGAGTGTACATTGGTAATTTATTTAATTAATTTAGTGACCAAGGAAATAGAGAAGAAAGGTGAAGAAGACACAATGAACTGGAATGGGGGACTGAAGATAAGCAAAGAATGGAAGAAGGTGTTAGAAAGAGTGGAAAGGACAAGAGAGAAAGAGGAGAGAAGAAGGAAAAAGAGCGTGAGATAAAGAGTTCAACTAATTCTAGATGAAAGAAAATATGTTTAGCCTTTTAGGTGAAAGTACAGTTGACAAGGGAAAGCCACCGGCTGGAATGTTCCAGAACAACTTTCTAATAGTCTGGAGGGGAGTAATGTTTGTGTATATATATATATTGTCCTGTTTTTGTACCTTGTTACATTTGTACTTGGTGCAGAGTCTGAAGAAGACCTTGCTAGAAGGTTGAAACGTTACGTTTAGTTTATAAAATAAATTTCTGCCTTGGTCAGCATATTGAGTTTTTCATATCATGGAAACAAGGCTTAAGAGCCCGTATCACCGCTGGTGATGATACCTAAAAAATAGGTTCTTGCATCGACCTTCTGTGCTCGAACAGTCAAGTGTGTGGCATTTAAATTTTACTGAGTTAAAGATCAAATATGAAGTTAGTTATGTCGCGCAGCCTTTTTTTAAATATATTATTTATTACGTAGTTTTCCTGATCTCAATTTCGTAAAATTCACTTGCTCGCCAATTGTATGTAATAACTTAAATCAACATTTTAAAGCGCAAGAAAGCTTCAACTGTTCTTCTACAGCAAAGAAATGAAACTGATCTTACATAATTTTCTTTAGAATATCTGTAGTTTGTCGACGTACAGAGCAATGTATGTAAATTTTAACTTCGACTTTTCTCAGCTGGTCGCGCTAGCCGTTTCCCCCTCTGTACCGCTCGCGCTCAACCCCGCCCCCCTCCACAATCATCCGCCGTCCCTTTTTTCTTTCACAATCAGCCAGTCTTCCAAGAAAACCGCATGCTGAGAGCTAGGAAAAGAAAAAAGAATGCAGGGAAAGGTTTTGGGGGAGAATCAATGGTTTGGGCGATGCTTGTAAACAGTTCTTCACTACGCTATATCCTAATACTAAATCACGATGGGGTTGTAGTGCAATGACAACAGTGAAGAACGGGGGATTTCCCCAGTATATTGTTCACAAATGGGAAGGGCTGGTTGCACAGACTCAAGTACACCTTTACAAAAGGTTTGCCTGCAAAAAGAAAAATTGTGCCAAATTATAACTTTTTTTTTTGTGAGAACACAAAAGTTCATTACCAAGGGATTTTTTTTAGGGGGAAGGTGACTTTACTCAAAGTTTTTAGGTAAATATTGTGTAAATTCTATCTGGTGGTGGATTATCAACCAGCCACGCAAATGAATAACTTTTTAGCTGTCGATCATAAATAAGTTCAATGAACGTTCATTGTCAGTTTGAGATATTTCTGAGGGTCAATGGTAAAAAATACTTGATGATGTGTTATGGAAATAGTGCTATTTTTAAACATTTTGAACGTCCGTTCAACTTAATTTCGAATTTGGCTCCTTTCATAGTTTGTAAGTAGGGGGATAAAATATATTTACTTAATACTTTACTAAGTTATTTTATCACCAATTACATATATATATATATATATATATATATATATATATATATTACAGTCAGAACCAAAGAGGTCACAACATAAGATAGTTCTGTGTCATCATATACAAAAATACTTTTAGGCATAGGTCTTATGTAAAATAAAATACATTAATTATATGTTGTTTTTTTCTTTTCAAAAGACATTATTTAGTTGAGTAATATGACAGACTTACTATTGATAATGACCATACAAAACACACCATAAAAATTTCATTCACTTTCAACTTTCTGGGGCCGGCCACCGTGGGGGAGTGGTTAGCACATCGCGCTACGACGCCAGGGGTCCCGGGTTCGAATTCCGGCTTGGCCGTGGATGTTTGTGAGTGTCCATTCATCAATTTCATCATATCATCACTTATTCCCTTCTTCGCAAATTGGCCAAAAGTGGCACAAAAAGCGAATTAAAATAAAGCAAATCAATCAACTTTCTGGATATACGACAAATAACACTATTTCTGTATAAGGAATTTTAGGCGTGCTCAGATCCTCCGATTATGGGGAGCAAGGGCCTTGATAAGAGTTCAGCTGCGAAATAAAGCCTTCATTCCATCTCACTGTTTTTATTACATTGATGGGAACAAAACAGGGTCGTGTGTGTCCCGACGTGCCTGAAATCACTTTATTAGATGAATTTCAACTTCAGTGGCACCATTGTTCTCTGCTGGCGTTTTATTTTCCATCTCTGCCGTTCAAAGACTAATGTACGTATAAACGTGGTTTAGTACCGCAAATTCAAAAGAACTACACATAATTTATTCATGTGCAATATATGGGCAATTTATTCTGCAGACACATACAGATAATACAACTAAAGAATAAAATATGTGGAGGTGTTAATAAGAAATTTGCTAGTGGGAGAGTCCAATTACATAGGAAGTAATACACTACCCTTTCCTTACGTAGTTACTTGGAACTTTCGTAAGTTTGAAAATAGTATATACTTGTATTTCTATAAAAGCATAATGTTGTTTAAGAACTGTTATTAGATTCCTCTGCACTAAATTTCTAAGTGAGGCTATTAAGGGGCAACTTCTCCCTTCCCCCCCCCCCCCATTTACTCATCGTATGCAAAGAGTGTGAATACTTTTTTGCTGAAATGGGAAAATGAACTACAGCAAGAAACTAATAAAATACGTCTGTTTTTATGAACAGCTGCAGAATTATCTACAAACTTGTTGAAATTCACAGTTTTGCTAGCTTGTACTCATTGGACGAAATACATACAGCCAGGGACGGTGCTACAAGGAGGTTAGGGGGGATGAAACCCCAACAACAGATCTAAGCTCCCTGTAGCCCCCAGATTTTTATAGTACGGTAGACGCCTTTCGATCGAAAATTAAAGAAGTAGAAGCTATCTTACGTAATATTTTCCATTATAAAACTTCCCTTAGGGCAAGGCCATTGCAATGTTCAAGTACATTTCCTGCTTTTATAAGATCGCAAGATTATTACAACGTGTTGTACGTAAAATCGTGGTTGGAGGTGGCAGCTGCAGATCTGTATGGATCAACAACGGACATTGATTATTTAATACGTACTAAGTAATTGTTAAATCACAAGTCTCCAAACTTGCCAAAAAAAATTTGCAGATACTCTGCTGCCTATCTGGTAGGTGGATGTGTTCAGTGGCTGTGGGATTGCTGTTTGGTTGTTGGAGGGTCAAACGATGATAATACGATGCCTACGAAGTTAAATGATAACAATTATTATCCTATGTAAATCATGTCACTATTTTTGGAACGAGTGTTAAAAATTAATTTTTATAAGTTGGAGGATGTTACCAATTGTGTTGTGAAGGTAACACTGAGAGAACAAACATATTTTCAGTGCAAATTCACCTAGGAGACAAAAGCATTGACTATCAATATCATTGACATAAATCAATGGATACAGTTGCAGCTCTCGCACTGGGCAGATGTGATTAGTAGTGAAAATAACTACCAATAGTTTTATATATGTTTCACATCTGATTCTTCTCCATGGAATAGAAATTGGCCACTCGGCATAAATTATTTTCCAACGTCATAAATAATAATTTATTAACATGAAGACCTAGGCTTACAAGGAATAAAACTGCCCAAGCTTGCTGATTTTTGCACTAAATTGCAATGTTTAGTTGCACAAAGGCTAATCGGGACAAAACCTACAGCCTATAGTGGAATCCGAGCCACTTAATTAAATGTCCCTAACCGTGGATCGAACTCGTGACCCGTCGATTACAAAGCATAATTATTACCGCTAACCGAGGCGGGAAAGTTCACTTATAATCTTTCTAATTATTAACATTTAAGAGTTAGTTTCTTTAGTCTTTTTAATTCCTTAATGTCGTATTTTTGCCTCTCGGATGTTTTCAATAACGATGTAAGGATTGAGAAAACATCGCTGACAATTATGTTCATTGCAAATACTCGAATGAGAAACTACAATCAGAAAAGCTGCCCCCCGTGGCGTGGCGGAGTGATTCAGTTCTTTTTCACATGCATGCTCGGATCCGGAGAGAGAGTTCGCAACTATGAATAAGAGGAGTGTACAGTTAACAGAATGAAGCAAATCTGGAAACTAGTAAGCTGCGTGAAAACTGACATACGTATATTTCAGGATAACTATGATAGATATGAACAAGAAACTGTATTAGCCTTATCTGCGGATGTTTGAAAAGTCCTGTAGTAAATTCACAAATTCGTCGTTCCGGTTCAATATGAGTAATATGCATTGGCTGTAAATAGTTTTAATTGTATCAAAAATGCTAAAAGTACACATTTTACTAACTACACGACTTTCCCAATGATTCCAAATGGCTAACTTGGATTGATATTCATGTGCATTAGCACTGGCCTCCGTGATGAAGTGGTTAGCACATCCGGGAGTTCGAATCCCGGCATGGATGCTCTTTGTGGGTGTCCGTTCATCAGTTTCATCATACAATTCATCCTCAGGCGGAGCACAAAGCACGACGCCTTAGGTTGTAAGACACGTTTTTATTATGTTAAGAAAAGAAAGAACATCAAAATCATCTCACTTAGGATAATCCACCAACTGCAGAAAACACAAAAGAATGTTTTGTACTGGCTCCAGTGCTTTCCCGAGTTGTTTACACAAGGAGAGTGCCTCGCATTATCCTACTCGCTCCAGCTAATCGCCTGTCTACTCGACCAGGCTTAAGAAAATCATGCAGTTTTATACAAAATCTAGACATTCCAGTTCCGAGCACAGCCGAAGCAGGCTCGAAGCCCACCCGATCTCAAATCGGTCACGTTGCCGCTATGGATGATGGTAAACCATTGCCTGTAATTCCGAGTCGGACGTCGTTAGAAGCTTTCTCTTTGCTCGATTTTCTACTTCATTTATTCTTTACATTCTCATGTGTAAGGTATGTGTTATATATAGACGCATTCTTCGAAATCTCATCTTTACATTGATGTAGGATGCGCTTCACAATTTTGCTTCATAACTGCTGTCACAATTCTTAAAGCTAACCCTTCCGATGGAAAATTCAGAGGCTCGGGATAGGAAAAAAGCACGTGCTATATTTGTTTGGACTCATGACGCCACACAAATATGTTCCATTGACCTTGTGATCTTGGATCAATATTGGAGGTCCAGTTCAACCTCCACAACTGAAATAGTAAGTTTGCTTAAATATATTAGCCACTATTAGTAGGGTGAATGTCAGCCACTTTCCCTTGAATCTTGAGCTGGTGCAGCCAAGAAGATGGCCATTGTGGCTGAAGCCCCATCCACCGCAAACTACAAACCTGAACAATTAAACAGTTCCTCACAAGACGGTATTTTTTTTTCAATATCTGTCTATGTATTTAAAACCTAATTGTTTTCTTGTATCAGGCAACAAATGCGAAAGATCATGCACTACATACATGGCTGCATAAAGCGTCCCCCTCCCCTCCTCCAAGAAAGAGTCCTGATTGCGCCACTGCGTTGACGTCTAGAAAATATTTCCAGTTTATCAGAGATTGAGACCATCCTGATTTATTTTCAAGAAGCTACTACACTGATACATAAGTCGATGACCAAAAAAGTGGTGGGGTACAATTTTATTTCTTGTACAACTATTGGGGAGGGAACTAGCTAACTATTGTACGTGCGTCCTCCTCTGACATTATCAATAGTATATGCGCTACAGTATTTTCGATAACTTTTGTCACATAGGAGCCACCAATGTTTTATTTGCGGAGGGCACAGAAAACTGCGATACGCCAAGGCTAATTTCATTACGTCTGTACAACACATTTTTGCTTCATACTGTACAATATGATTCTACAATGGATCAACAAAATATTTTGAAAATAAACAATAGATAATAGCTATGTTTAATGAATTTATTCCTTCAACCTGTAGCGTTCTGATCATATCACAAAAAAATTATAGCAGTGTGACGTCATTGGTCTATTACCAGCCATAAGGAAGAGATTTTTCTAGGGTATCTGAAGCTGTTTATGGGCTGACACAAATTGAATGGGAAATTGTCCCCCTTATGGCTATTGGCAGTGAAGAAATCAGCTATTGAACACTTATTGTTATGTCTGTGGTGATGCGGTGCTACCCAAAGACGATGAAGAGAACAAGACACCTCGATTATCGAATACCCCATATATCGAAGGGTATCACATGTGCAGTGCTTTCATTTCTCGTCAAGCGCAAAACTACTTCCAAGTAGTCCAAAGTAGGCTGCTTACGATTGGCTCTATCTAACCTTATAAATGTGATTGGTTTGTACACTTTTTTCTTCAAATGGTGTCTACGGGAGAGGTGGTTAATATCGCCATTGCTGCGCTTACTTACGTCGTATGTTAACACGCATGGCAGATTGACAATTTCATGTTTCTTTTGCTTGAAACGTGTTTCAAAACAGCTCGAAACAAATGCCTTACAATAACAGGACTTCCGGACGAGAACGAGTCCATTCATCCATTCTTCTCGAAGATTTATTAGCAATGTATTTGCACGAAGGAAGAACAACGCTTAACAGAGACATCTGTTGGGCTACTGCTAAACTACTAGACTGCTGCATAGGATGCTTCTGGAGGCCGGTTGAGGAGTCTTGTTCTCCACCGTCTTTGATGCTACAAGAAGAGAATTAACCGAGCACAACCAGAACCACCATCTTCGTCGAATTCACTTCTTGACAGTTTGCAAGGCTGTAGGAATTCGACAAATACAAGCACAAAACTAGATATTAATACAGAGGAGTCGTCACACGTATTTGAGTTAAGAATCAAATTAAACAGTTAACATCTAGGCTTATCCTTCTACATCACTCAAACTTATGACACGTGTATTGCTCTTAATTTTGCACTCGTTTTTAATTAACCCTTGAGGATAGGCAAGATTTATCACACAACCAGTTTGCGTTACTTTTGTTAATGAAGCATGTATCAAGCAGGTGTCCTCACGTGATATCTGATACCAGAAACCGTAGCCAATCACGCGCGACTGAGGGAATTCTGGGTACCCATAATTCCTTCGGCAGCGTCAGTTTGTGCTGTGATGCCGTACAGGTTGGACGCGTGTTCCTAAAGTCCGATGTTAAGACTCCCCGAACGCTTAACTCTGTAGTTGTGCATTTAGCATTGCTTCAAGCGTTTTCAACCTTCGACAATTACGACTTTGCTCCTTTGCCCTCGTGTCTTCTCCAAATCGTTTCCGGTTCAACCACTCAAAGAGAAACACAAGAACTGACACTACCTCACCAGCCATCAGCAGTAAGAATGCACCAGCAACGTGCAAGAGCTTTATCGGCCGTGGCTTTCCCGTGTCTTGATCTCTGAATGTGAAGGGAAGGAAGAGTTTTCTGTCCATGAACTCACGAAACGTCTCCTTGTCCCATTGAACAACAACACCGGAATCACGGAGCCACATAATAACGCCGTTGAACTTTTCAGCAACAGGAGAAGCTCTTTCGTACATGACACTCACATGGAAGTTCATGATGTCATCTTTCATGAGGTACAGTTCGCTGAGAATGCTCTCGGGAAGGTCTATGGTGCAGATGTGCTTATAGTAGTACCTTTCCACCAACATAGCCATCTTGTGGTCTCTCACAAGGCGCAGAACCTCGTCTAAATCCGTCATTTCGAAATATCTGTCCTCAATTTTCTTAATATGTTCGTCATTGGTGCCGTAGAAGAAGGCAACCCAGGACAAGTCCCGAATCCCGTATCTCAGTCCTGAGTCTGCAAAGTCCTCCAAGGTGTCTATTGCTTTCTCGAAGAGAGGAAAGGTCAAGAACGATATGAGGTTGCAATTGTAAGCAGTGATCAACAACATAGATGCAATGGACAGCCAAATAATCATCATTCTCACTGAAGACAGAGTTGGCTCTGCAACACTCAGACCCACGAGAATACTGACAGAATTCATCAGCTGATAAATGTAGCTAGAATCCTCGGCTCTCTCCTGAACAGAAAGGAGCTTCAATATAATCCAGTGTAAAACGTAAAGAACGACGGACATGGCAAGACAGTAAAAGAAAATGGCGATCCACATTGACGTCGTAAACGGATTCAAGACGGACGATAGGTTTTCTCTGAGTCTTGGCTTCGGGGTGAGAAACGTTATGCCTGATTGTGCATAGTCTACAGACAGATCCATGATGACATTATGAAATTCTGTGATGTAGGCGCAAGGTATCCCAGCATGCACTTCTCCCTTGAAGACAGACCCAACCACACCAACCGATGAACCGTTTTCTAACACTGCACCGAAACCATAATTGTCAATTTTGACATTCCAGGTGAAGTTGTGTTTAATTGCAACTTCGCGAGCTACCCTGAAATCCCTTCCTTCAATTAGATCTCCTTGCACTATGGTCACGTGACTGTGATCCACGAATCCCAAGCCCATGGACAACCCACCCAGGTTATCCAGTTTGTCTTCGACCTCAAAACGATCCGACAGCTTCTCCTTCCAAGTTGCCACAGTCAGCAACTTTCCTGGATATAAATTATTGGCCACCTCAAATGTGTATAGTTTGTATGTGAATACTTCACGCATCTCATCAATTTGCTCTCTTGTTAAGATGAACGTATAAGGAGAGAATTTCAAAAAGTCTCTGTCGATTCCATGAACTAGATGTTCGTGACCTTCTGCCAAAACAATCAGATATTTCCTGATTTCCCTTTGAAATGCACGCCGAATCGCACTGTAGAGGTTTTTAGTGATTGTACCAATTTCTAGAGTTGCTATTACAAAATGTCTACAACCCAAATCCATATTCCTAATGAACAAATTGTCCTCGACATTGATTTCGAGTACACGAGAGGCTTGAATCCATGCCACGGACCCGTTTTGAAATGTGTAGCCACTTCCATTTTGCAAAGGGGAGTCGGCATCTTCAATCACAACTACGCAATAGTCGCTCCAGAAGTATTCTCTGATTACGGCTTCAATGTTTTTTTCAAAATTCCGATCTGCTTTTGTAGTAATAGACGAGATGTAGTTAAGTACTGCTCCTCCATGTTGGACCATAGAGATGAGGAAAAGAAGTTGCAGTCTCATTCCCACAACTAGAAAAGTCAATAAACTATATGTAAGAATGTTACAGATATGTTCAATAATAATAATTTATTAATTATTATTTATTAATTATAATTTATAAATAATAATAATTATTATTATTCAATGGTAATTATTATATTACTGCAGTTAGCAGCGACAACACCACTTCCGATTATTAGTTTTTAGGCTATGGTTACCAATTAAACTACAACTTTTATGTCTCTACTATTCTAGGGTTTCCAGATATTTCATGAAAAAGGACGGGGCACTTATTTTTCAAGGCTACGATGCACAATACGTATTTCTTCTAACGGAACGTGTTATACCTCGTATTGAAGCTTGACTACTGCTTATATCTTCTATGAGAAAATTAGGGTAAGGAAACTTGTATTTAAGGTGCTTTTCATACTAAATGACGTTAATTTTTATTAGGGATGTGCCGAAACCGTTTACAGATGTATAAAAATCGGCAGAAATTGACATATCGGCATCGGCAAAAATCCTATATTTAAACCGGTACAGATTATACTAGAGTAATAAGTTTTATATTCTAGTTTTGTAAGATTTATTGAAAATTTGGTTATGATTCGTCACTATTGTAGAGTTTTTTTAATAAAATTATCGCAAACTCTCATTCAGAGGATCAACCTAACTATACATATAACCGGTACATTGCTGAACCAGGATATGCTGTTGTATTGGAAATTCAAAAATGAATATTCAAACCTGAAGCAAGTGAAAAGAAAATACTTGGGCATACCTGCTGCATCAGTATTCAGTGATTGAGTGTTCAGTGTTGGTGAACAGATTTGCGATAAGAGATGAAGTAGGTTACTTCGTGAAGTGCTTCCAAATCTCGTGTTTCGGAAGTTCTGGCAGAACAGGAATTCATTTTGCATTTCAAAGAACTGCTTGTGTACTAATGTTAAATCTCTTGAGAATCCATGTTCTTCTTATAGGTTCACATAACATTTTGTAGATGCAAATGTACATTCGCATCTCTTGAGAATATATATGTATATACACATGATATGCAATAGAAATGTACATAGCAAATATACTTTTGTCATGCTGAAAATAACATCCCATTTCTGTTTAATAATCTTATGTATCGGTATCGGTTAAATATCGGCATCGGTATCGGTTCCAAAAATTATCGGTGAGTACATCGGCATCGGTAAATTTTCAGCTTCGTCACATCCCTAATTTCTATAATGCAATTTTCTAGTATTATCACTCATTGTGACATCTAATTGCCTGAAGAGTTTCGTTGTGTGCGCAGAACACCAAGTCAGCGGAGTTTAGTCGCCCTCATAATTAGATTCTCTGCAATGCATCTAAGAGTTTCTTGTTATGGAATATGTACACAGTGGGTTAAACTTCTCCAATACGAGTGAAAACAGAAAATAGTTAGGCAAGGTTGACTCAACGGTTCATATCGTTGAAATAAGGAACAAAAGGCTGTCCCGAAGACTTTTGTCGGGACAACGGGGCGCTTTAACGAAAAACGGGACGTTCCCGTATTTTACGGGATGTCTGGCTGATTCCAAAGAAATAACATAAGGTGGAATTAGCTAAAAGTTTGCTCCAACCAGGAATTAAATACTACAGAAATTATTTTTTGTAGGAATGTCCCCCAATGTTAGGACAACTCAAATCCAAAATGCCAAAGAATGGAAGCTTGGGGAAAACATTCTACATACGAGGATCGGTCGATAATTATCTGCACTTTTGCTTTTTCCTTGGGTTGGCCCCACTTGTTTCTGCCCGGGCATGTTAATGGAGTGTACATTGGTAATTTATTTAATTAATTTAGTGACCAAGGAAATAGAGAAGAAAGGTGAAGAAGACACAATGAACTGGAATGGGGGACTGAAGATAAGCAAAGAATGGAAGAAGGTGTTAGAAAGAGTGGAAAGGACAAGAGAGAAAGAGGAGAGAAGAAGGAAAAAGAGCGTGAGATAAAGAGTTCAACTACATTCTAGATGGAAGAAAATATGTTTAGCCTTTTAGGTGTAAGTACAGTTGACAAGGGAAAGCCACCTGCTAGAATGTTCCAGAACAACTTGCTAATAGTCTGGAGGGGAGTAATGTTTGTGTATATATATCTTCCTGTTTTTGTACCTTGTTACATTTGTACTTGGTGCAGATTCTGAAGAAGACCTTGCTAGAAGGATGAAACGTTACGTTTAGTTTATGTTTTATAATAAAATAAATTACTGCCTTGGTCAGCATATTGAGTTTTTCATATCATGGAAGCAAGGCTTAATGGAGTTACTACTAATAATGCTCTGCTTGCCTGTAAAATGTTGATTGGACAAAGGCTACTACTTGTTTCAAAACTCATTGTACGCCATTCTTCCCTGCTGTTACAACAAGCTAGATATATTATTATGAATGCTTACTTACTGAATTCGTATTAAGGAACCAAACCTTGTGAATCTGACTTGTGTAAACACAGTTTTCTTGTTTGTGTGTACGACAAATACCAGTTTCGGGACTTCCAGAAATAGTGACATATCACACCAAACAATTATAAACTACTTAATTTCATCAGAGTTAAAATTGAACGTAGATAAACAAGATTATAGACATTTTACACCTTTGTGTAAACAGCAACACACAAAATAATACGTGTATTTCGTATTCAAGGTTAGATCATCGGGCTAGATAACCCTTATATCCTGGAAAAAGAACCAAGGTCAACAATACTTATCTGCAATTATACTCGGAATTAAATATCACGTTTCGTTTGAGTTACAAAACATGTGGGTGTCAACTCAAACAATGCACGATATATTATTTCACGCAACTGAATAACAAATATTGTTGTTACGAAAACAAATTGATCAATAAGAATCTTTCCAGAGAAACAAGAAATTAAAGTATCCTAGTAATTTTACACGAAATATTTTTCATATAGGCCTAATGTTAATTTCATTGATCCTCATTTATGTTTTTATACGAGGATTGTTTCAGAAGTATTCTGAAACAAAGCATTAGATCAGAAGCTTGTTTAAAATCCTTTTCTATTCTCTGATACTAGATCTACAATTTCAAAAATATTTCGATCACAATTCCATTTTCGAATTGAACCTAGGATTCTTGGATATCGTTAACTACATCAACATGTTGTTGATTTTCTGTGATTTTCCAGAGTACAGTAAAACCTCGTTAATCCGGACTAATGGGAGGATAAGTTGACCGGTTTAACGAAAGTCCGGATTAACTGAAATAACATAAAAGAACATTAGAAAGTGCATTAAAACTCCGTTTATAGAAACAAAACACGTTTAATATGGTGTATTTAAAGGGCATAGGCCTAAATATACTATGCAGTACAGTCATGGGCGTATTTAAAGGGAGGGTTCAACGGGTCCAAACTCCTTCCCCTTATGTTCAGTAAAATTACCAAATTACCCGTTCTATCCGCTATGTGCAGAGACATGTTCGTAAAAATTTCTTCAGGCTTAGTTTGTTCTCATAAATTACAAGCATATAGAACGGTAAAGGGATGGGAAAAAAATTAATTTCACACACCAGATGGGACTGCAAAGCAAATGTCTGAAATTTCCTGGAAGTTTCGGAATTTCTCTGAAAAATACTCAGAAAGCTCCTGACATTTCACAAATTCTGAAATGCCACATGTAATTTCTGCCCAAAGCAGCTGCTTGTGAAACTTTAGCACGAACATTATAATTACATTAGAAGTTCCCGATATGGTTTGTTAGCAATCAAGATTTAAGTATTCCTCAGGTTCTAATTTTTTGATAATTTCAAATTTCCCAAATTTGATAATCCAGAAAGTCGATAAACCATTTTCCAAACTCTAGATCGGAATTGGAAACTTGTCCCTATTGGAGATTGCAACTGCATCTGGGTTAGCATCAGCTATTAGTGCTTCTGCTCTCTCTGGGTTGAGTGGGTGTGGATTTAGAAAGAAAAATAGTTGGTGAAGAATTTGATGGTGCTGATGTAATGGGTGGTAGAATTATGGTGGTGAGATTGATAGATAATTTCAGAGAAGTGTCCAAAAGCAATTTTTGTACATTGTTCAGCACATATTTTAACTCTGACTATTGCCAATTTCTGTGGATTTTCTGCGATATTGAGACTGTCAAATCAGTTATAATTTTTTCCCCTCGAGTCTTCTTAAAGGAGCAGCCTCCCGTTGTTAGCACATAGTGGGTCCCGGACTGGGCATGAGCGTTTGTGGGTGTCCGTCCATTCATCAATTTTATCATGTCACCACTCATCCCGATCTTCTGAAATTAGCCAAAAGTGGCACAAAAGGCGAAGTAAAATAATGCATTAAATCAATCAATCTTCTCAAAGTAATTTGGTTGTAAAAAATGCAGTGCAAGATAGCTAGGGAAGTACTGTAACGTTCTCAGGTTGTTCGACAGAAGATGGACAGAAAAGTATCAAATATTCAGTAGGGTGGGTGACTTGTGAAATCGTATACACTAATAGTAGAAACTTTACTGTTGTCCATTTTGGGACCATTTTGTAAAAAATGGTAAAAAAATTGAAAAATTACAACAACTTATTCCAATATGAAATACCTATTCCTCATTCATTGGAACAGTGTGTCAAAATGTTGGATGACCTGGTTGATATTTTTTACATTTTCAAATCTGAATGAAAAATGTGGCAAACGGTAATTGAAAAGACATGTCCAGGGTCTGCATTGTAGGCAGTAGAAAATTGTGACAAGCTGTTGTACTTAAATATGCACAAATTATTGATGATCTTGGCTACACTGCCAGTTTCATCTTCAACACCCGAGAGGACGTGTTTAACATTAAGGAGGTTGAAATAATGTCCTCGCAATTCAACGGGAGATCCTCGACTAATGGACCCTACACTGTTAAGTGTGCATACATACGAATCTTAAAATAACACCGATGTTGTTATTTTCAATTTTGTAGCAAGAAGGGAAAGACTAATTGTAATTGTTTTTTAAAGAGAAGCTGGGATTAGCTTTCCAAAGCATTTTCTGCTCATTTTATGTAGAAAAGTTAGAAGTTCGTAGACAGACTTAATTTAATAAATGTGTGACCTCTCATGTGGTGGCAGAGTGGATTTTGATAGCCAGATCATGCCTAGGGACGCTTTACGTCCCGGATTTTCAGGGACAGTCCCGGAATGGTATCATTTGTTCCGGTGTTCCGAATAGTTTCTTCGGGATGCACAAATGTCCTGGAATCGGGTGGGAAAGAAGAAATGATTAAGACTATACTTTCCTGAACTTTATTTATATTTTGAAATTTTATTTAAAATTGGACGTAATTTTAAAATGCTCATTTTACAAAACAATCTAACTCTACATTGAACCATTTCCTCTCCATAATACAAGAGTTAAAGAGATACAGACTGTACTGCAAACATCTTTGACTTCACGATGGCGCCGCCGTCTGCTAGCAGCGCTGAATTTCAGTTACGATTCTCTTCTCTTCCTGCTTACTATAAAGATTTGATTGATTTGGTGATTTAAGTTCACAGTAAGGCTAATCGGAACAAGACCTACAGATTAAAGTGGGAACCGAACTACTATGTGCCTCCACCGGGTATCGAACCCGGGGCTTACTATAAAGAGTCAGTGCTTGGGTGCCTATCTGTTCAGTCCGCAGTTTTCAAATAAAGTTCCCACACAATGTGGATGTAAATGACAATCATGTTGTACATACATACAACTTTATCGGGTCCACCCCACCCCCGCTCCCTAACAAACTACCGGTCAGTAATGTCCCGGATTTTCACTTATGAAATAAATATAGGAGCCCTAATTGAACAAAAAGTTGAAACACCCCCCTTCCTTTACGTGAGCTATATATACGCTCATGACTACAGTACAAAGTCTGCGGGAAACAGAATTTCATCAGTGGGAAGATCTCTTGTTGACTTCTAGCCACATTTAAAAAAATTGCATTCTGCTTTTTTTTTTTTGCCTTCTGCCTGTCCGGATTAAGCGAAGTTCGGATTATCGTGGTCCGGATTAACGAAGTTTTACTGTACATAGATTTATTTGTAATCATATTTTGAAACATAGAATTAAGAAAGGAAAACAAATTATGGTTTAAGCTATTAATTTATGAATAGAGGTCTGCGCAGTATGCCATGTAAGCCTTTTGTAGATAACTTCTGAATCGTTTACAATACTAAACGACCAATAATTTTAAATGTTAAATCAATAACAATACAAGTAAAAGTTAACAAACAAGTCAACATTATTTTGAAGCAAACTTAACTGTTATTTGAGGTGTTTTCTTTGCCAATATAAAAGAACAAAAATAAATTAAGGACCTTTCTGTTAACGTTTTGAAATGTTTCATTCTGCTCTATGTAAACACGTCTGTATTGACAAACCTCTTCATATCCGAAGAAGCAAAATAACTAACTAACTAACTCTCTAGCCTTCTTAAACCGGAAGGTTCATGTTTGTAGCAACACAGGACTTCCATCTGTCCCTATACTGAGAAAGATCTATATACTCTTTTCCATCCCTACCGATTTCCTTTAGGTCCATCTCAACGTTATCCCTCCATCTTTATCTTGGCCTTCCTACAGGTCTCTTGCCATCAGGTTTCCCAACAAGCTATAACTAGAAGCAAACCAGTTTGAACATTCACATAACAACCTTTGCTTTGAATCTAGCGCACTTGATTTGGCTTATCTTATTTCGCCTTTCTTCCACTTTCACTAATCGTGAAGATGAGGATGAAAGGTGATACATAAAATTGATGAAAGGACATTCACAAGCACATATGATAGGCAGTCACACAAGCAAGTCCCATAAAGGATTATTCTGGCTGTGGATCCAATCGCTAGACACTCGTTAATTTGAAAGAATGCAGTAAGATGCTGATTTAATAACAGAGATATGAGCAGTTTTGTGATCGAATGGCCGCCATCTTGATGACGTCATAGCTGGAAAATGTACCAGGTGGCGGATGTCCATCCAAGTCAAAATTACTTCCTAAGACACCTACTAAGCATTGGCAAAAAAAATATCTGTACTCAAACTTTCCTGCAGAATCTTAGCCAGATCCTGGACCACTACATCTACGGACATGCTTATGTCAGAATTTACTAATACGAGAGAATGTGTTACCCGCGTGACAATCATACGCTCTGTCGGCAATAACTTACTTAAATAATTATTTAAATATGGATTTCCTATCTTTTAAGTTTTAAATCACACGGACAAAATAAACCTGACAAGCCAAATAGATATATTTAATAATCTGGCACATTTTAGAAGACTAGAAGTATGCGAGTCTCTTAAACAAATGTATATAAGTTTAGTTCGTGTTATTATTTTTCTTACTTTATACTATTATTTTTGTTGTTATTTTCTGTTGTTAGTACGTTTCAATCTAAAATGGCTAACGCTGTATTTGGAATCTTCTATTAAATAAATAAATAAATATTGAGTGCAGTGCTCGTGCCTTGACCGGGACAGTAACAGCGGGGGGGTGTTCCGGATACAAGCGGGAAGCATCTTTGACGAAGGCCACGACTGGTACATCCCATTCTAATCTGCTCTTCACGTCGCGGCTAACCTAATGATACAATTAAGCGGCGTGGATTCAATCAACAAATCAAACAACAAACCTTTATCTTGAACACGGATGAGGAATCCAAATTTCTTCCAGTCTGTTGAGACCTTCTAGGAATTAAGTATACTGGAGAGCGTGTAGACATTACTAACAGCAACACGCTCAATCTCTATTGAGAGGCCATACATAATTTACAACGAATGAAATAGTCGATCTATGCTACTAACTTATTCATTGTGTCTCCGGAACAAGGTAGTAGTCTATTCCCATATAGGGAAATCGATCTTCTGTCCACATATGAACATATGATATGAAACTGGAAGAGGACAATCAATTCGATATTATGCATATGACATCAAACCGGATAAAGGACAATCAATTCTGTTATGTAAGACCTCCATAACATCTAGGAGTTGCGATTTGTCAGGGATAAAAGATCATTTTATATTTTTAGTTATTTTGCGACGCTTTTGTACATCTACAGGTTAATCACTACGATATATCCACCAAATAAAAGTAACGGGAAAGTAACTGCATATTCTTATTTCTGAGAAATGCACATCTTAAATGATTATAACACCATTAAGCCTTGTTTCCATGATATGAAAAACTCAATATGCTGACCAAGGCAGAAATTTATTTTATTATAAAACATAAATTAAACGTAACGTTTCAACTTTCTAGCAAGGTCTTTTTCAGACTCTGCACCAAGTACAAATGTAACAAGGTACAAAACAGGACGATATATATACACAAACATTACTCCCCTCCAGACTATTAGAAAGTTGCTCTGGAACATTCTAGCAGGTGGATTTTCCTTGTGCAACCACATTCTAGATGTAAGAAAATATGTTTAGCCTTTTAAGTACAGTTGACAAGGGAAAGCCACCTGCAAAAATGTTTCAGAACAACTTTCTAATAGTCTGGAGAGGAGTAATGTTTGTGTCCTGTTTTGTACCTTGTTACATTTGTACTTGGTGCAGAGTCTGAAGAAGACCTTGCTAGAAGATTGAAACGTTACGTTTAGTTTATGTATTATAATAAAATAATTTTCTGCCTTGGTCAGCATATTGAGTTTTTCATCTTAAATGATGTGCCACATGACCCCCCTTCCTATTTGAAAATCTGGAGGTAATTCCAATATGGCGGCTTTCAAGAAGGCCACGATGATGCATACTAGCCCCATCTGGTGTGTCCCCATCCCCAATACCCATATCCGAAGTTTCATCGTCCTCCGTCAAGCCGTTTTCAACAATAAGGATGGTGCTGGACTTTCGCCTCACCTTGTAGATTTTAATAGCAATTTTTTCAATGGCAACTTCTACCACCGTCATAGACGTAGCCAACATACACAATGCTTTGCAGGGAAGTGAGTATTTCAGGATCTAGATTCCTCATTTTTATTGCCTGTCACTGTACAAACGATTCATATTTTTTTTCCTTATGAATTGAAGCTGAAATATGAGAAAAATTAGTGAACTAAATTAAGCCATGTTTACTGTTAATTGCAAGTTACTTAAAAAAATGCCTGTGTTCTAGTTGGCAATCTTAATGGAAATTAACTGTGTAAAGTTGTTATCACTGAAAAAAAATTTTGATGATAAGCCGGTCCATATACAGAGTGAGAGAGGGAGATTCCTCAAACAAGATCTGTGTGTGTACTTTAATTTTAGTTTTGGCGCAGAACTGTACAGTAAAACCTCGTTAATCCGGACTAATGGGGGGATAAGTTGACCGGTTTAATGAAAGTTCGGATTAACTGAAATAGCCTAAAAGAACAGTAGAAAGTGCATTAAAACTCCGTTTTTAGCAACAAAACACGTTTATTATGGTGTATTTAAAGGGCATAGGCCTAACTACACTATACAGTACAGTACAAAGTCTGCGGGAAATAGAATTTCATGAGTGGTTGACTGGCTTTTCTTTGGGAAGTTCTCTTGTTGACTTCTAGCCACATTTAAAACCTTGCATTTGGCTTATTTTGGGGGGAGGCCTTTGCCTGTCCGGATTAACCCAAGTCCGGCTTATCGAGGATTTACTGTACAGGGAATTACTGTATCATTAGATGACGTCAGAACTCTCCTACGGCGCTTGAAAATTTTCACCAGGTGGCTGAACTTTGAAATTCAGTTTATATACCGGGTGATCCAAAAGTCCCGGAACGGTCACATAATTGTGAGAAATACACATAGAATCGGAAAACGAAAAAATACGTGTTTAATAAGTGAAACAAAGCTAATCAATGATATCACACTTGATTACTTACACCCATCCCCTGGGGGCAAGGCGGGGGGAAACTGGGAAAATTTAAATGGAAACCCCCATTTTGTATTGTAGAATCGGGTAGACCCCCCTTCCATATACTCTATTGAAAGGTCTTGACGTGCAGATTCCGAATTTGCAATCGCTTTTACTCTAGCTGAATTAGGGGCAGAGCTTCCCTTTGAATTTTTGGGGGGTTTATGGTTAAAATTTAAAATTTCCATATCTCCGTTCTTAATTGAGCTAGGAGGATGGTTGATAGCTCGTTGGACTCGGGATGAGGTCCCCTTTCCGATTCTACAATACAAAATGGGGGTTTCCTTTTAAATGTTCACAGTTGGTCCTTCCCACCCCCAGGGGGCGGAGTGGGGAATCAAAGTGTGATATCATTGAATAGCTTTCTTTCACTTATTAAACCCATATTTTTTCTTTTTTCAATTCGATGTGTATTTCTCACGATACGTGACCGTTCCGGGACTTTTGGACCACCCGGTATAACAGTTTATATATATATATTAATATTTTCAGTTCGTTCATGGAAATTTCCATTACCTTTTTTTTAAAAAAAGTTTTGTTTTATAATGTTTGTGTGTGTTTTGAAACTTGGTCCCTTACATTAAAACAGGAACATACATTCAGAGTATTTGAAAATAAAATCCTTGGAAAAAATATTTGGACCTAAAAGGGATGAGGAGAGAGGTTAGTGGAGAAGGTTACATAATTTAGAACTACATAATTTGTATTCATCTCCAGATATTATTAAATTAATTAAATGAAGAAGACTTAGGTGGGCAGGCCACGTGGCACGAATGGGAGAGGAAAGAAGAGTTTACTGGATTCTTGTTTGGTGTTGGTAGGATACCTGTAGGAAGGCCAAGACGAAGATGGAGGGATAACGTTGAGATGAACCTAAAGGAAATCGATAAGGATGGGAAAGATTGGATTGATCTTGCACAGGAGATAGGGACAGATGGAAGGTTTGTGTTGCTGTAGCCATAAATCTTCGGGTTTAAGAAGGCTATAGAGTTAGTTAGTTAGTATTTTCTGTATCACATGCATCATTAAAGCAAAATAATAAACATTCCATTATAATTTTTACGCCTGTTGCTAGCCGAATTTTGAAATCTGCTGAGATATGGTAATGCTAGAGACGGAAATGAGGAACATATTACAGGCAGCACAAAAAAGGCAATGCGTCTCTTGGATTTACTGTATCCTTTCACTGCAATTAGTGACATCTCAGCCTTCACTTTATACTTCAAATCATTCATTTCCCCAATAATAGAATACTGCTCTCCCGTCTGGTTCATGACTTGCCCCACTCAGCTCTATAGAATCGATTCAGTCTTTCACTTCTTGCTGGCTATAGTTCGTTACAGTGTTCCCTCTTTACGCAATTTTTCATCTCCGCATCTCTTCTCTTTTCTAAACTTACAGACTGCATATCAACGCCGTTTGCAGAATGATTTCAGTTATTTATACAAAATTGTCAATGGCAAAATTCGCTGCAACACACTCCTTGAGGAATTCCGCTTTCGTGTACCCATGCGCACAACACGCAACACAAGCTTATTTCACACAAAAAAAACAGACTACAAATTAAAGAACGATCTCTCTTTTACAGACTTGCCACACAATTCAGTGATCTCTTCTTAAGTATGGATATATTTTCCCCCGAGCTTGCCTTTTGGTCTTCCATTAGAAGAAACGTTTGTAAATAATATCTTTTACTTATTTTTTGTTAATTTGTTATTAATTTTTGTGTTATTTTGTTACTTTTAATTATTATTATTTTGCTTTTTCATTGTTGACAATTTCAGTGTAAAATGTCCTCCTGTGCTGTACCTGGAATTTTCTCAATAAATAAATAAATAAAATGTATTCAGTATTAGAATGTATTGCATAGTCATTCATGCTGTTACCAGTTGAGCTTTCTTTAGGAAGGCTACTCTGGGGCAAAAATTAATTACTTTTAATCTAATTAATCTTGGATTAATTAGTAAATTAAATGTTATATTTAAAATCACATTTCAAAATGTGTAGATTTATCTTAGTTGCATTCGTGGTTTTCTTAGCTCGTATATTTTTGAAAATAAACTTGCTAGTGAGAAGGTTGGGAAGGGTCATAGACCCAACAAACAATAAGACTTAAATAATAAATGGACTTATCTGCTTCTATAAAGAGCCTCTATAATTAATAACTATTGAGGAAATGTATATAACCAAACCCTATAAAAATTAAGGATATTCAAACAAATAGTATTGTTATAATAATATTAGAACTATTTAAATTAATAATACTTCAGTCAATAAAAATTGTAATAAAGGAACAGCTCGAAGCTGAAATAAATAGATCTGAAAATGGCTTTAAATTATGTCATCTAAATATTCAAGGTTTACTCAACTCCATAGATGAATTTAAAGAAATGATATCGAACTTAAACTTTGACCTGATAGCCATTACAGAAAGCTGGTTAAAACCGAATATTAGTAATAATATAGTAGACATCGAAAATTACACATTAGTTCGACAAGATAGATTAAACAAATCTAGAGGTGGTGTGTGCTTATACATTTCTAAATCGCTTAAATGGAAACTTTTAGACGGGTTCGTTAATAATGATATCGGCGTAGAGTACCTTGTAATCGAATTAACTATCGATAGGAAAAAAATTGGACTTATGGTAGCATATAAACCCCCAAATGTCAGCTATACTCACATCAGTCACGTAGCAGATATCCTCCAACACCTATACTTAAATTACGATTACTTCATTGCGTTAGGCGACTGGAATATCAACATGTTAAGAAGAAACGAAAGCAGTACTAGACTCCTTCAGAGTATAATCAAGGAAGTTCACGGGAAACAATTAATTACCAAGCCAAGCAGAGTGACAGCGACGTCAAAGTCATTAATTGATTTAATCGTTTGTTCACAAGATTTAATTGTAAAGCAAATTGGGCAGAGCGAGTTACCTGGAATCACAGATCACCATATAACATACTCCATATTTGACCTGTACGCACCAAAGCAACCTAAAAAAATTATCAAGATTAGAAATTTCAAAACCATGGACTTGGACAAGTTTCGTAAAGACGCGGAAAATGTGGAATGGTGCAAAATCGAAAGAAACGAGGACGTAGATGCAGCGGTGGAGGCCTTGAATGATAACATTATCAGATTAATAGATAAGCACGCCCCCCAGCGAAAAATTCGTGTAACCAAACCTCCCGCCCCCTGGATTTCAAATCAAGTAAGGGAATTCTGGAAGTTGCGCGACTTCTTTCATCTGAGATATGTAAATACAGGAGACCCAGACGCTCTCCTATCGTACAAATACTTCAGAAACAGAGCCAAAAAAGCAGTCAGAAACGCAAAATTTAACCACTATAACGAAACGGTAAATATGAATGTAAAAAATGCTAAAAATTTATGGTCTAACCTCAGAAGCCAGGGACTTTTACCAAATAAAAAGAGTAATGCGCTCTCCTCAGACACATTTCGGCCGAATGCGGTAAACGAGTTCTTTGTTAAGCCGAGTGCACCCTCAGATAACAATGCAGCGGTGATTGATGAAACCAACACGTATCTTGAGCAACCCAACAATGACACGTTCTTTTTTACCCCAGTAAGTAGCGAACAAGTACGTAAAATTTTTAACAAAATGAAATCAAAAGCGTGCGGTTATGATGGCATAAACCTAACTGTTTTACAGTATTGCATCCCCTTTTGCTTAAAAGCTCTTACGCACATTATTAATCTTTCCCTTTCCAAAGGTTGGTTCCCTCAAGAGTGGAAAAAATGCGAAGTAACACCTATACCTAAAAAATCCAACCCCACAGAAATAAAAGATCTACGACCTATTAGCATTCTATCCACAATGTCCAAAATACTTGAAAAAGTAATTTATGAACAAATACTTTCACATATTCAAGGTTTCCTACCACACTTTCAATCTGGTTTCAGAAAAATGCATAGTACTTGCACTGCGCTGGTAGATATCGTAGACAATGTAAGTAAAGGAATAGATGAAAATGAAGTTACACTTTTAGTCTTGTTGGATTATTCAAGAGCGTTCGACTCGATCAATCATGAATTGCTATTGGCCAAACTGTATCACTATGGCGTTACCGGAAACGCGTTAAATTGGTTTCGATCATATCTCGGCAACAGGAAACAACGTGTGAAATATCGGGAACCGGAAGTCACATACTCTAAATGGTTAGTTGTTCAACAAGGCGTCCCTCAAGGAAGTATATTGGGTCCACTACTATACATGATTTACGTAGCTGATTTCGACCGCGCTGTCCAATATTGCCACTACCATCAGTATGCTGACGATTCGCAAATCTATATTCAGTGTAATACAGAAAACTACGATAATGCGATGACCAAACTTCAATTCGACCTTGATGCTATAACAAATTGGTCACGGAGGAACTCCCTTCAATTAAATCCAACAAAATCTTGCTTCATGACCATAGGAACTCATGGTACCCTTAAGAAACTTCACAAAAACGCACCTTCTCCTCCAACTCTTGGCAGTATACCGCTAAGCGAAGTGGATACAAGCAAAAACTTGCGGATTGTGTTCGATAGACACTTAAATTGGGAGCCACAAGTCGAATTTATTGTGAAAAACTGTATGGGGAAACTTAAATCTCTGTATCATTTAAAACATGCTCTGGACGCTAATGTTAAAGATCGTCTTACAATCACTCGTCCTATCCACATTAGACTATTGCGCTCCAGTGTACAGTAATATATCCCAGGGCTTAAACTATAAACTTCAAAAAATTCAGAATTGTTGTATACGTTTCATATTTAACCTAAACAGAAAGGAACATGTATCCCCCTATTTAAAGAAACTTTCTTGGCTAAACATTAACAATAGAAAAAAATACTTAACACTCACCTTGATGCACAAAATACTTAAGAGTGGCTCCCCAAAATACTTATCCGATAAGATCTGTTCTCGTAGAACATCAGCCGAACATAATATCCGCAACAAGCACAATCTAAAAATCCCCAAACATAAAACCGCCACATATAACAAGTCATTCATTGTTACAGGGATCAGGGAATGGAACAAACTGCCTGCACCATTGACTAACATTATTTGCCATCAAAGTTTTAAGAAAAATCTGAAGAACTTACTATTGTCCCAACAACTTAATTAACCTTCATATGTTAACAATTGCACCTGCACTTATATATCATATAATGCATACCTAACCTACCCCCCCCCCCCGCATACACATTGAACTACCGAAGACTTATTACTTATCTTTACTCAACAGTATATATACTAATCTATTCAATGTATTATTTTATCATTGTATAATCTTTATATTATCTTTATTGTATTATCATGATCATTATGTGTTTTTTTTTCTTTCTTTTTGTTTTTATTCATTTATTGTATCTTTGACAAGGGTTGGTTGTAAGAACGGCCCATGAGGCCGAAACACGCCTGCTTAAATAAAGACCATTCTATTCTATTCTATTCTATTCTATATTTAATTTAAAATATTAGTCCTAACAATAATAGGATTAATCTACTAATTAATAAAATAATTGAACTTATAATTGTAATAGAAAAACTCATAACCATTGATTTAAGAACTTCATAATTACCCCTAAGCCCACAACTTAATATTCTACTTAAACTACTTAACTAACATATAAATAAGATGCCTGAAAAAGGATTACCATGATAGGGTAAAATATACATGAAACCTAAACATGTTCTTACTATCCTATATGTCTTATAACTGAAAGAATTAAACTTTCACTGACGATATCAAACCCCATAGTGCGTCATGCACCAAAATACAGGGTGTCCACTAAGTCCTGCTACCATTACAATGAAACATACTGTAGCTCCTAAACTATATGAGATAAAGACATGCGGTTTTTTGCAACGTGTTCTACAGCTCTCAAAGTTTTAATAAGTAGTGGCATTTTTTTGTTATTATTATTATTACTTTTTTTTTTTATTTTGCAGATTATGTTGTGAGGGACCTTTTGGATAGACATTTCCTGGCAACCGCGCTCCCCTGATATCACCCCCTTGGATTTTTTTCCTTTGGGGGTATGTCAAGGATCGTGTCTACGAAACCCCTGTTCCAGATATTGTCACACTTCGTACACGGATTGCAGAAGTTCTCGAACAGGTTGATGCTGCTATGCTGCAGCATGTATGGATGGAGATCGAATACCGTCTCGACGTCCTGAGGGCAACTAACGGGGCGCAGGTGGAAGTGTTGTAATTGTAAATAAAACTTTGAGAGCTGTAGAACACGTTGCAAAAAACTACATGTATTTATCTCATATAGTTTAGGAGTTAAGTTTCATCGTAACGGTAGCAGGACTTTGTGGACAACCCCTAAAAAAAAAAATATTCCTATTGACCCTCACAATAGGAACTCTCCTTTCCATTTCTTCCACCTCATGATATGGAGCCTGAATAGGCTTAGAAATTAATCTAATATCCTTTATTCCATTAATTTCTACACCAAATAATCAACGAAATACAGAAGCGTCCCTTAGGTACTTCTTAATTCAAGCGCTAGCATCATCAATAATTCTAACAGCAGCATTAATTATAATTTCAATAGATTTTATTTTGAGTTTTTTTTAACCCCTGGCCCAGTCGAAATCAGCCTATTGGAGCACAGATTGGACTCAAATCGAATCTGTCATAGGTCTTACATTTGTAACCCCTCGGCACACCAGGAAAATTCTGTAACTGACGCCTTAGTATCTGCAAAGACAAGTTTCCACATTTTCCCAACAGATGGCACTACAAGCACACAGTTATGAATGCCCTCTGGTGGCGGAACGAAGGAAATTCATGCGCCGCGTAGTAGAGTGATAACGTGCAAGAAATGGAGACAATTTTTCAATAATATGTTTAGTCCATGGGCACCGGGAGTTAGGCAACAGACATAGCACATTACAGTGAAGCGAGTACTTCAGAATGTAGCTTTTCTTTTTCATTGAAGGTGACTGTAGATATCTGTTCTTTCGAGCCCAGAGACGCAACCACGAATTTTTGACTGGGCGAGGGGGGGGGGGGCAATTACCAGGATAAACGTACCAACCACAACAACAACAATAATGGCATTATTATTATTATTATTATTACTATTATTATTGTTACTATTATTATTATTAGTGGTAGTAGTAGTAGTATAAAAAACGTTATTATCCTCAAAAATTACGCAAAAAGGGGGTAGAAGTCTGTACTAAAGCATTTGCTTGGAACAAACTATTTGAAATATTTTTTCAACACCTTCAATTTCACATTAGCTAATAATGGAAAACAAGGACAAAAACTGTATTTTTGAATGGCAGAAAATGAATGATAGCCTAAATGCATTCCGAAGATAATTCTTTTCGTACGTATAACATGTATAACTTTCATTCACAACATATGTTTTACACATATGCAACATGGAGCGACATAAAATAAGAAAATACATAGTGAACATGCTAACACTAAACTGTCCACGTATTCAAAGTTTATTAAATACATATTATTTATTACACATATTATTTAAATACATTACTGCATTACAGGAAACAACTATATTGCGAACGAAGCGAGCAAGAAAATGTTTAGATCAAATTTTTGCAATTGAAAACAATATTGATTTAATAGGGCACAAATAATTTCACTGGACGCCATGACATTCTCTCTTTTACAACTTTTTTTTTTTTTAATTTAGATCGCTCGGCATTCACGGCCGACTCCCGCTAGCTACGGCTCTGAATCTGATGATACCGAGATAAGCTGGGATTGCGAGCGAAGTGAGCTAGGAAATTTTGCGAAATTTACTTTCATTTGCATAAAATTGGAAATCCAAGGGGGCAATTGCTCCTTTGTGTACTCCCTGCAGGTGCGCACACTTTTCCGGTTTTATCAGTGGTATCTCATAAGCCGTTGACAAGCTGTCACGTGCTCTTGCTGGAAGGGTAGCATTAGATAGGCATAGAGGATGAACCTGATTGGTGGACTAGAATGTAATGGTCGGTGTATCTCCGTATTTATACCGAAAGTCACGATCTTCGATTGACAGAAGTGTTTGTTGTGCTGTCATTACCCTAACCTAACCTAACTTTTGAGTTTGAGTAAAGTGGTATGAAAATTGTATCTTGACTTGTTACATTTACTGGTCAAATTATATTTTTTATTTAATCCTTAAGAGATTTACTATTTTATTTCTAATTTCTCTCTCTCTCTCTACTTGTCTAAAGAAAAAAAACAGTTTTGCGCACAGACTTTAAAGCTATCAAAGTGGCAACGTTAGATCAGAACGTGTGCGCAAAACAGGTCAGTGAGATGTGTGCGCAATCCTGGATCTAAAGTGTGCGCAATTCGGTTGCGGCGCTCTAGAGATGTGCCTGGGAAACAGTGGCGTTCCCAGGATTTTGGAAAGGGGGGTAGACTTTTTTCATTATTAGTCAGCCCTTATTTTGCCATCTTTTTGCCTTTGACGTTCTTTTTTAAAAAAAAAAAAAAACACTAAGGCAACCAACCCCCTCTTTAGGCACGCCACTGCTGGGAAATGCATCTGGTTCTTTTGGAGTGATGATAGTTCTAATCCCACAAAGAGCTCTTCAAAGGATTCGCTAAACATGGAAGCTAAAAGTGCTAAATGCGCACATCTAATTGTCTAATTATATTGCTCTTTAAGGAACCGATTAAACGCTCCTTTCATGAATCTTGGATGCGCTTTAGCCAGTTAGAAGTGGTTAGCGACTGCCTTGTGTACTGGGCAAGTCTTGAATCAGAACGTGAACGCCGTGGCATGAGCAGACAATTAGCGATTCCTTTAAGGACATCCGTGTGGAGGAAGTGAATAGTACGAGTGGAGTACGAAGCGAGCGATGGGATGGTATCGATGATTGATTTGGTTTATTTTACTTAACTTTTCTGCCATTTTTAGTTAATCGCGAAGATCGCTAACTAACTGAACTTTACTTCTGTTATCAATAGTAGAAAAATAGAAGTGGCAGAATAGCGAAGTACAGAGTGGTTCAAATGTCTTGTCACCCCCTTAAGTTTCAGTGAATTTATTTATTTACACACAGAAAACTAAATGCATCATATCGATTGATGCACTAAAGTGTGTTTCATGGCTTCTTCAAAGAATCAGATTCACATTTTACGCATTTGGGTGCATTTTTGTATGTCGTGAAAGAAACGCCAAAGTTCATCATTTGATTCAAGTGAGGATTTATTTCAGTCGAGATCTACTTCAATGCATCAGTTGATGTTCCTTGATGCACGTACCTGCATCTTTTTAGATGATGCACTTAAACGTTTGATCTGAGCTACAGAGTTTATGTAGCTCAAACGAAACTTTAAGTGCATCATCGAAAAAGATGTTCTGGTGTATCAGAACGCATCAACTGATGCATTGAAGTGCATCTCGACTGTAATAAGTCCTCACTTGAATCAAATAATGCACTTTGGTGCTTCTTTCACGAAATACAAAAATGCACCCAAATGCATCAAATGTGAATCTGATTCTTTGAAGAAGCCATAAAACACACTTTATTGCATCAATCGATGCATTCTGGTTCATCAATCGATATGATGCATTTAGTTCTCTGAGTGTACATTTCACCCTCAATTACACGAAAATGATTGGTGCTTATACTGACATTGTGGATGCGTGACAGTCAATCCATCAAATGTGTCTGTTTATTAGAATATCTTATGCTGCATTGAATTATTGTGTTATTACATAGTTATGTAGGGGTGACAAGACATTTGGACCACCCTGTACAATAAACGACATCAAAATAACATGTTTTGTAGTTTTATTTGAAACGAAATATGCCAATTTCCAAGAAGGAGGGATCGACGGAGATGTTCAACTCCTCCCCCGTCAGGACGTCCATGCACAAGATTAAAATTTAAAAAAAATTGAAATAGCGATGAAAAATTCGCCTCTATTCTCGTCGCCGCTGGCTGTATCAGAACAGGAGCCAAATCAAAAACTCGGGAAAAAAGCGAAAATATAATCGCGAAAATGATCAAGCTGAAGAAATATATATTCCAGTACAGAATATAAAAGCGAAGGAAGTATCGCTGAAGAAATAAACGCAAGAGAAAGGCGATGAGGCATCAACAACCACAGCTGATCTGCGAAAAATTGAGAAGTTTTTCGAAGCCTGAGTTTTTTTTATAGATCATGTCCGACTCTCTCGCATGCAGATAATGACTGTGGAAAGACCAACACGCGAGGTAGGGAGTAAATTGAAAGCACCCCTGAGTCGGTTACACCCCTCCGAGGGTGTGGTCCCTTGGCAACTTCCTGCCATCCAGCGCGATCAATGAGTACCAGGGCTGGAAATTATCCTCTTTTTTCTCTCAATTCCCTTTCCTTCCGGCATGCCTTCATAATTCTCAGTGTTTCATCCACCCTTGTGTCAGTTTCGTGTCCCATATTTATAGCCCAGGTGGTATAAATACCAGGAGACCGGAGGTGGTTTACATTATGGTAACTAGGGTTCACTTCCGCTAAATAATTACCCTATTCCAGTGCCTTATACAGGCTTTTGTAGGAGAGATACGGTTTCTATATTTTGAGCTTGACAGTGCTTGCAGTATTATCATCTTTTCGGTGTTGTTTTTAGGTTATCCCAACATGGGCGTGGTCAGGATTCTTTTAAAAAAATTTATTGCAATAGATTCAATGATATGTTGCAGTAATGTTTTTTCTTTCTAAGCTTGTACGTGCAGAAACTCATTGCAAAAATATCAGTGGTGTTATTTACACTTGCAATCGTGTTGAAAGATTTGCACGCTCTCCACACCGTAGAGGTTGGAATAAATCATGTTTTGCTCTCTGGCAACGAAAGATTTTGTGTTTTTTTAAAAACCCCGAATATTAACTGTTACGCCTGTACAAATGTTGGAATTGTTTATTATAGCGTTCATTATTTTATAGAGAAAGAGCAAGTCACTTGTGGTCGGAGTGCTTGCTAGCTTGCTAGTTCTCTGAGGTTGTTCTCTGAAAGTAGATATTATAAGGTTTTAAGGGGAATATAAGAACAATGAGAGACAGAAAAAATAAAAATATAGAGAGAAGAGGAAGAGAAAAGAAATGAAAGAATAAAAGTGAGGAAAAGGAGAAGACCGAGAGATAAAAAAAGGAATAAGGAGAGACAGGGAAGGAAAGAAGGAGCTAGAAATACGAGAATGACAAAAGGAAAGAGAAAGATGAAAAATAGAAAGAGAAGAGTGAGAGAGAAGAAATGAAAGCGGAATATAAGAACAAAGAGAATAAAAATATGGGAAAAGAGAAGTGTGAGAAATAAGAAAAGGTTGAGTTGAGTTGGTGTTTTAAGTCCACTTTATGCACGGTAAGGCTAATCGGGACTGGACCTACAGTTTAAAGTGGGATTCGAACCACTTGTGCCTCCACCGGGTATCGAACCCGGGACCCCTTCATTACAAGGCGGCGACGCTACCACTGCACCATCGGGGAAGCAAATAAGAAAAGGGAATAGACTAATAAAGAGAGGGAGGGGGAAGAAAGAAGAAACTAGAAATAGGAGAATGACAAAAGGAACGAAGATGAATATAAGGACAAAGAGAGAGAGAGAGTTGGTTAGGAGAAAGGGAGGGAGCAGGAAAGGGGCCAGAAGAGAGAAAGACAGAGTAACATATAAAGAAAGAAAGAAGTGACAGAAGATGAAGGAAGGAAGCAAAATAAAGAAAAATAGAGATATACAAGAGAGCAAGAGAAAGTGAACGATAGAGAGAGAGAATCCTACATAAACGCCACCTGATTAACTTCATTTGACCACACCCGAACAAAATTATCTGTTGGCGCCGCTACTTGATTCCAGGATATTTTCCACAGGCTTCGAATTTAATGATGTTTAGTAATTATATAGGAAGCTAAAAACAATTGATTGTTTTTGTTCATTTTACTTCGCTTTTCTGGCACTTTTGGCTAAGCGCGGAGATGACGATGAGTGATGATATGAAATGGATGAAGGGACACCCACAAAGAACACTTGTGCCGAGGCCGGGATTCGAACTAGGGTTGACTCGATACCACATTGAACCCATACCCATAAATACCTACAGTATACATGTTATGTATTTTGTTATCTGATTAGGATGTAAGAAATGTCTCGTGAAAAAATAAAGTTACTCTAGCGTCCGATAACCCATTTCGTGCGTCTTAGGTCACTCGACTAATATATAAAAGTCCCCTCAAAAAATACTACTGCGCTTTGGCTGTCATTTTTGGAAAATAGCAGTCCAAAAACCGTCCGTTTATATTATCTCAGAAATTATGAAAATTATTTCAAATGAAAATATTCCTCATAAGCCATAGAAGATGCAGTGTTCGATATATCACGGCGGTAAATTTTTATACGGGAAACTACTCAGCTCCATCTGTTCGTACGTACACTCAGCAACGCTTTGACGCAACCACTGCCCTGTTTAACAAAGGTAAGCTAAAGAAAGACATTGAAGCAACAAATAAACAAGTGGTCCCGGATTGGATTCCCGGTGAAGGCACATAGTGGTTCGGATCCCACCGTAGGTCCAGTCCCAAATAGCCTTACTGTGCACAAAGTGGACTTTAAAACACTAACTGCATCAACTAAAAGAACTAGAACAAAATTTTTACCTGAGCGATACTGATTTTTGATCCTGTGCAGGTAAGAGCAACAGAAGAGAATGAAAAAATGAATAGAAGAGGAAAGAGAGACAATATATGAATAAGGAGAGAGAGAGAGATAAGGAAAGAAAGGTGGAATAGAGAATAAAGAGAGAGAGAGAGAAAGGGGAAACTATAGAAAGGACAATGAGGAACAAAGAGTAAGTGAAAGAAGAAAATAGAGGAGCGAGAAAACAGAAAAGAAGAAGAAAAGAGGGAAAAACACAGAAGAAAGAAAAGAAAGAAAGAAGAGAAGAGAAAAGAAAGGGGAAAACAAGAACGAACAAGGTCGACCCTTACAGCTCCTGGAAAATAAATGTTACAGTAAAATTATGTATTACACACAAGAAGGAGATAGAGAGAGAAAGAGTTAGTGTGAAGAAAGGGAAGGATAAGAAGAGGAATAGAAAGAGACAGAAAAGAAAAAATGGAAAACCACAGAGTAACATATAAAGGAAGGAAGTAGTGACAGAAGGAGGAAGGAAGGAAGGAAGCCAAAAAATACAAGAAAGCTAGAAGAGAGTGAAAGATAGAGAGAATCCTACACAAAGTCAAATTGACCCCACCTGACCACGTCCTAACCCTTAAAAATTAATGTTAGGCATGAAATTATGTATCACATACATACAGTTTCATTTCAGTCACAGTCATGTATGTTAATTATTGCGAGGTCGTTGCAGGAACATGATAACTTCAAACTTAAGGAGTGTTTTTTGATTGGGAAACAATATTATTGGGGAAAATATGCTACATTTGCCCCCTCCCCGGAAAAAAAAAATACCTTATTTGCCCTTCCCTGGAAAAGGGACTGTACCTTCCCTTAAAGTCCTACGGACGTCCATGGCAACGACTACCAAAAATTGTCAATCGTACCCTCCCTCGTATGAAACCCTTAGGAAATTCTTGGATACGCCACTGGCTCCAAGTGAACATTTTTCTTTCCGGGGAGGGGGATGCCGGATGACCCCCTTTGACCTATCTGAAAGTCACTCTGTCAAGAATCTTTGAACTAATTAAGCTGCAGTTGCAGCGTGGCATGCAGTATCTTCCGCATATTCAAACTCCCAAAGTACAACTAAAGTTCACTTCCTTTTGTTGCAACGAAATCCTTACGCAAATATCCCAAATGTAAATGAACGTGCGTTGCAGGAAGTGACAGTTCCCGAACAATGCGACGCCATCACTCATCGCAACTGCCAGTGTTGCCGTATGCAAGGATTAGAAAAGAGCTAAACACCTGAAAGAAGTAACTAGATTTACGAACGTGCCAAGAACTGAAGACTGTAAAGTCCTGTTAATCCAAGGGTTCCTGGTTGAAACACCATTTAAATATGCATGTATACGGAATAAGCAGAAAGGGAAAATCGTTCCGACACCATTTTGAAACTTGTCTGTTTCTCTGAGGCTATTATAGCGATAAATTGATGGAAGTTAGAATTATATGGCCTCTCCGATTGCGTAGTAGTAACGCTCTTGTTTTATAATCAAGGGGTTCCGAGTTTGTTCCCTGGTGGAGGTATACACTGGCTCAGAACATGCTTTAAGCTGCAGGCTAAGTCAGTATACTAACTGTGTTAAATGTTCAAAAATAATTAAAAAAAACAGCTGTGTTGGATTTTCACACATCTGTTGCATCGAGAAGAAAAGTCTCCCCAAAGATATAATAATAATCCTTTGCGCAACAGCCCATGAAGGGCCTAGGCATACCAACCGACTGCCGGTCTCCCTCCCACGCTTTCCTTCGTCACCTCTAAGCGTGGAGATCTTCAACCAGTATTGGAATAGTCGGGGGGTCAGCCCGACGTATCCCCAGCCGTTATAGTAGGTCTCCGTGACCGGATTACGCTCACTCACTCGGAGCTCCCCAATTTCCTCACGATGGTGGGTTGCCACCGGCCCTATACGTAGGCCGTATAAATTCCGACCAGAGGCGGATTCGAACCTACGCCGTCCCGCAGCGAACGATCTCAAGACGAGTGAGGCCTCCCCGATGGCGCAGTGGTAGCGTCGTCGTCTTGTAATCAAGGGGTCCCGGGTTCGATTCCCGGTGGAGGCACATAGTGGTTCGGATCCCACTTTAAACTGTAGGTCCAGTCCCGATTAGCCTTACTGTGCGTAAAGTGGACTTAAAACACCAAATCAATCCAATCCAAAAATCAAGACGAGTGAACGCCTTAACCCGCTCGACTACGGAGGAGGACTCCCAAAGATATACTACTACTAGTGATGGGTCGTTCGTGAACGAGTCGTTCCATTTGAACGACTCCCTCTTGGGAACTGTGAACTGCTCGCTCCTTCGGAGTGAACGAGCAGTTCCTCTGTGGTCGTTCCTCGGAGTCGTGAGCTTTGAGTGTACGTTGTCAACCGCTCCTGCAGTTCCAGCTCCGTCGATGACTCATGACTGCGAGAGAGAGCGACGGTGTTTTGTTTTGTTTCTGCTGTGTACGTGCTCTGGTTTTCTTGTGGTAGGTGGAGTAGTAGGCGGAGTTCCCTCTCTCCTAATTCTTTTCATTCAAGCTAACTCCAGCAAGTCCTCCCCCCCCCCCTCACTTCAGCTGCACGAAACCAACATCGAGAGAAGTTGATCGTTCCTTTGAACGGCTGCTTGAGTGAGCGAGCTCCGGTGAACTGCCTCCCGAAAAGGAACTGCATGACAAGTGGTAGTTGCTCAGGAGTCGCGAGCTTTGCTTGTATGCTGCCAACGCTCCCAGTCGATGACTCACTCCTACGAACCTGCGCGAGAGAGGGAGAGGGGGAGAGAAAGAGAGAGGGCGAGAGGGAGCGGTTGTTGCTGGTTGTTGATAGTGGCGGTTTTCCGCTTAGTTATGCGTGCAACTCTGTTTACAACAGCAATGCTGCAGTAGCTTTCAATGAGGGAGGGATGATGATTTAAGAGGTTCTTCAGTTACCAAATTTGGTTTTCCTGATTTTTTTAAAAAATACTTTTAGTTGAAACTTTTGAATTTCTCAAAATTTCGGGAGCGAACTGCAGCCCCATGAGTCCCCCTCGACCCAATCACCCATTCAATATTACATAAATTCTGAATTCAACCTAAATTTCAGGATCTTACTAAACATTCTGTAGATACTCTTGTGAGGATATCAGTAAAACACATAATGTTCGTTCACTTCCAATCAATATATAATTCACTATTTGATATCGCTGTGTAGACAACAATGAAATTAATATAAACTATAAAGGATGGATAATATTGAGTAATCGGAACTCGACGTAGCTCATCGTCCCCCCCTCCCCTCGAGAGAATCCACTCCCAAAAAAGCCAAGCACGGCGAAGCCGGTTGCCTAGGGGTAGCAAGCGAAAGCGTGGGTCTCCGCCTCCCTGCCTCTGCCTGAAATGCGAGCGAGCGACGGGTGCATGTTGACAGGAAAAGATGTCCTGTACGACTGGACAAAAAAAAAATCAGACTCTCAGACGTTTGGCAACACCGCTTTCGCCCCCCCCCCCTTTTTACACTAGAACAAGTGGAGACGAAAAGTCTGGGATTCCTCAAGTCCAAACTCTAGCCGGAGTGACTTTAGTAGCTAGTAGAGGTAGTGGACCGGTTGACAAACCTCAATTGAGGCTCGGTGAGGCTCGCCTTAATGGATTTTTCTCGTAAGGCATGAGCCTCATTTGATGGCAGTGTTGCCAGCTGCTTACTCGAAAAAATCACCAAGGTTTTTTTTTGGGTCTAACCTAGCCTAAAGCAAGGAGCTGGCAATCTTGCTTGAGGCTTGCCTTAATGGTTTGTTTTTGTAAGGCATAAACTCTATTTTCTTGCAGTGTTGCTAATATTTTACTCGAAAAAATCACCAAGGTTTTTTTTTTGGGTCTAACCTAGCCTAAAGCAAGGAGCTGGCAATTTTGCTTGAGGCTTGGTTTACAGTGCATAAAGCACCTAACCTAACCTAACCCAACCTAACCTAACCTAACCCAACCCAACCCAACCCAACCCAACCCAACCCAACCCAACCCAACCCAACCTAACCTAACCTAACCTAACCTAACCTAGCCTAAAGCAAGGAGCTGGCAATCTTGCTTGAGGCTTGCCTTACAGTGCATAAAGCAAGAAGCTGGTAACCTTGCTTGAGGCTTGTCTTACAGTGCATAAAGCAAAGTTGCCAACCTACTGGTATTTTTGCCATAGTTTTTTTTTAAAAAAAAAGAGAGGAGAGAGAGAGAAAAGAGTTAAACAACCGACGGCCCACCTACAGCTTTTTTTTTTGTCTAACCTAACCTAAAGCAAGAAGCTGGCAACCTTACTTAAGACTCGCCTTACAGTGCATAAAGCAAGGTTGCCAACCTACTGGTATTTTTGCCATAATTTTTTACAAAAAAAAAGAGAGAAGAGAGAGAGGGAAGAGTTAAACAACCGACAGCTGCCTACACTCACCTACAGCTTTTTTTTTGGTCTAACCTAGCCTAAAGCAAGGAGCTGGCAATTTTGCTCGAGGCTTGTCTTACAGTGCATAAAGCAATTTTTGCCAACCTACACACACTAAACAAGAAGATAGGTTAGGTTAGGTTAGGTTAGGTTAGGTTAGGTTAGGTTAGGTTAGGCAACAAACACGCACTGCCGTAAAAGAGAGAGAGATGGGCGGATGGTAATATAGTATGTGTGTGCGTGTGTGCGTATAATATGTAGCATTATTAACTAGAGTGTGTTGGCAATTTACTTACAACTAAAAAAAATAGAGATGCCAATGTTGCTGTAAGATGATGAGAGAGAGAGATTTATGGCTGGCAACAGTGGTGAGCGATGTCCTCTTATTGTAAATTTTTTCCAAGTCCCCAAAAAAAAAAAAGAGGCCAATATTTATATATCGTGATTTTTGTAAACCTCTCTCGGGGGAACGATGTGCCACACACGCGCGCGCGCGTATGTATTGTGACGCAAACAAACAAACAAAATAATAATTGTTGTTTTTTAGGATACCTGGCCCCTATAACCTCGCCAGGGTGCGTGGTGCCCAGCCAAAAAAGTAAAGGTTTTCTAATGGCTGCGGTTATCTACAACCGCACCTCTGTAGAGTTTCACGTGTTTTTTTTTTCTCAAACTTCCATGAAACTCTACAGAGGACCTCCGTAATGCATGCAACGTGTACTAACGACTCTAGTGTTATTTGATGTTGTGATATTTTTGGATATAGAGTTTTATTGTGAGATATAGATAAAAATAATTATGTTTATTATAATATTTTCCTGATGAAGATGGAGAATATGTGTGTGTTACAAATAAAGTTGCATGCTTTTTTTTTCTAGTGTGTGTGTATGTGTTTTTGATGTTTCGACAGCATCTGAAACGATAAAAAAAAGAAATTTTATTGTTAATTTTCACGTGTAAAAACAACAACAAATTTTTTTTGTGCAAATTTTCTGATTGTCTCGTGCTATAGTGAAAAAAAGATATTGTAACTGATAACTAATGAAATTGACATTGTAACTGATCTGAACTAGTGAAATTCGTATTGTGCTATTGTAACTGATTGTGCTAGTACAAAAAATTTCTTATTTGTGCAAGAAAAGATGTTAAAAACTTGTTAAAACTGCTCTGTGACCCTCTCGTTCTTCACGTCGTAGGCGAAGGACTTCTCTGCAATCAGGATGACACTGCATAGGGTATCCTCGGGCAAGGCATCGTGGAACTCGCAGACGACCTTGATGTTGGTTCGATCGTTGACCACAACCTTCTTTCTCTTAGATGTGTTGATGACGGTCATGGGTCTCCGTGCTTTGAACTCGCTGGGCGTGTAGTACATGTCCACGCTTCCCTCGGTCACGCGTTTGTAAGCCGAGAACGCTTCGTAAAGTTTGAGGTAATCGTTTTTTGTCACGTCGAGGTTGTAATTCTCGCGCGGGAACACTTCGTTGCGTCCATTCTTGAGATAAACGTTCTTGATTTTGCAGTCGTCGAATTTGCTGGAATCTTTCTCCTGGTTGTTATCGCGCCCGGTCTGAAAAAGCACTACGACGAAATCTGGCATGTCGAACTGTATGTTGTTGAACTGCGTCGTCACGTCGAATTCCATGTGACTTCCCGACGCCATTTTCTGCACGCACTGGTAACCGTGAAAGTGAATCGGCACCTGCGGACTTTTCAAGATCTCCGCTTTGTACTTGAGGGCGTAGTTCGTTTCGTATTCCACCACCGGCATTCTCAATTCCATGCTCCGGATGACGCACTTGGCCGCTTCGGGTAAAGTGTTGGCTATCGGCGTGGTGCCGTCCGGACCCAAAGTAGCGTATCGCATCAGTGCGTCGTTGTCGTTGGCCGCTCTTCGAAACGTGATCCTCAGTCCTCCCTTCCACATGATCTCCTTGTAGTCTGAGAAGAAACCAGGCAGCAGACGCATGGGAAAAAGCACCGTGTGACTTCTCGTCGATATTTTGGTCCCGGCTTCGAATCCCCCGGCCTGGTAGTACGCTGCGTCCGTTTTGGATAATTTCAACGTTCCCACCGCCGTCGACGTGATGCCTGGATAATCTATTCTGTCGATGACGGTGTTGTGTTTCCTCACCTCCACCTGCGAGAACAGGTGAGGCACGAAGTTGTCCACGAGTATCAAGTTTGCTGCTGCGGGAAACGCGTCTCCGCTTTCTTTCTTCACCACGTCGAATTGAAGGTAGAGGTCCGCTCTGTGAGGATGAACGAACCCATCGCCTACGTCCACGTCGTATTCGATCTCTCTGTTCGCCTCGTTGAGATTGGCGAACGTGCGACGGTTGGGAGGGAAAGATTGCAATTCGTAACTTTCGATTTGCTCCATTTTACATGTATGGTTATTTATTATATGTTGATCTCCACGATGGCCGTCGTAGTGGCACCTGCGAAATCCACCACGTCTCCTTTCTCGTTCGTCACCACCAACTCTATGTCGTCTATGCGGTTGCGACATACTGGAAAATAGATCGGCGAAGAGGGCGTGTAGATGATCGGTTCCATGAACTCGGAACTTGGTTTGAAAGTGGCTATGATTCCCGTCTGCTTGTGACTTCCTAACAATCCGTCCGAAGATTTCGTGATCATACCTTCGGCTACGTTACAGTGTACGTTCAGAGTCTCTATGGCCAAGAATTTAGGAATGTTGGTTGCTACGTGCTTGATGCCAGCTTCGAGTTTGGTGTCGTTCTCGAAACCTAAAAGTTCTCCCATGGTGCCCAGGTCCACGGTCTCCGTCGCGGATAGGATTTCCACTCTGTGCGTGACCGAATTTTGAGAAAGGTATGTGCCTTTGGGTAATTGAGCTTGCAAAGTGGAAAGATTGTATTGTCCTGGCGTGACGACGATGTGTTCGCTTCCGACGCTAATTTTGTTGTTGTGCTGCGTGACGTTAGGTATGAGGTACATGCTGTAGAATGCACGCAGAGCCACGGATTTAGGATAGACGATGTCGTCGTGTAGCGTGAGTTTCAAGATTGAAGATTCGCTCGTGAGATGGAACACGCCCATCCTAGTGATGCTGTTTGAGGTTCCACAGTGCTTTCTGGAAATCCTCGATCGTAGGGTTATTTATTTTAGAGAGAAACGCGAGCACGGAGAGGCAGAGATGACCGCAGTTCACGTCTCCGAAATTTTGAATGCGTTCGTCGTTGTAGTATATAGAGGTTTTGTTCGTGTTCAGATAATGAATTAAATTTGTAGGTGGAACACCTCCGAAAGAATCGAAAACGAATGCTTTATCATCATTTTTGTGGTAACATATCCAATGCGTGCCTGGATTTTCTTGACCGTCCAAGTTGACTACTCCGCATTCTCTTCTTTTCACGCTTGAAGGTAACGAGTCGGACATGAAAACTCCTCTGAAGTGTTTGATTTGTAACGGTCCGATCAGAGATTCAATGTCTCGGTTGGTGAGTGCCGTTGTTTCTTTTTTTTAAACTTCTTCATCACGCCTTTTCCTCCTTTCTTCTCCATGGCCAGGTTGTGACGTTTCTGTTCTTCCAATTCCGCTTTGTTCTTCTTCGAGTCGATGACGGTTTTCGCGATGGCGGCACTTCCGCCGGCCAAACTTCCCACGGCCCCCAATGCTGCCAGGATGGCCGGGATGCTGAATATGAAACCTCCGTTCTTTTGCTGTTTCCGCGAACGCTGCAATCTTTTCAATTGAGGTGTGCTGAGCAGCAATTTCATTCCGTGTCCTTTGCTCAAGCAAGAACGTTTCTTCTCACGTTGTTTCTTGGTGAGTAACCCATCGAGGGCACCTAGATTTTTTAGATTCGAATATGGTATCTGGTACACGACACCCTTGGGCTTCATGTTGATGCTCTATGTGTTATTTTCGCGGTATGTTATTTATATATATATTCTGAGATTTTTTCTTGTGTAGTTTTTTACGGTATGTTATTTATATACCCCACCCCAATTTTTGTTTCGTGTTCATGGCGATGGTGGTACCCAGTGCGGCGACCCGTTCACCCAGCGATGCGTCTCTGCTCACAAACCTTTCGAAAGCTGCATGCTCCAATTTTCTGTCTGCTTCGTGACGTGCGTCCAGATCCGTCTGCGTGGTGTTGTAGGCGATGTCGTGATCTTTGCATGCGGCGTCCAACGGATTCACACCTTTGTCTCCTCTCTCCAATCTTTTCTCGAGTTTGGTACCCGGTCCGCAGTACTGGTAGCCAGGTAGATGCATCTCGAAAGGTAACTTGTTGATGATGTCGTTCACGAGCCCCTTTCCTTCGGCTACGTTCCAAAATTTCGGAGGCAGCGTGTTGATGATTTTGATCAGGTAACCTATGCCCTTGTCGTCGTTCACGATGAAGTTGGAAAGTTTCGTGCTGATCATGTCCACGATGCCAACCTTCTCGTTGTAGAAATTACGGTTGCCTGCATTCTCTTCGCCGGCTATCACCAACAATCGGTCCACGAGCTTCCTAACGTCGTCCACCCAAACGAATTCTTTGGGTAGCGTGTTGTAGCGTTTGACGCCGCTGCCTGTTTTCACCTGGTTCCAAATCGGTTTGATGAGATTCCTGTACTTCTCGCCGCTGCTCGATTTCACCCTATTCTGCGAGGCGTCGTTGTTCTGGTACAAGGCATCCGTCATGATCAGAATTTCCTTGTAACTCTGGTAATCTTCGTCGGTGTAATCTTTCGGCTGCTTTTTGGCGACGAGTTCCCACAGTCCCACCGTACCCGGATACCTGTTCCAACTATCCTTGTCGCCTAAATTGACTTTAATGTCGTTGCCTTCGAAGGTCACCTTCGATTTCCCAATCTTCCACACCACACCGCCGCCTTCGCTGGTTTCCATGCTGGGATACAATCCGAACACTTCATCCTTGTCGAATTTCCCCGTGCTCAGGTAGTCTCGTGCCAAAGGTCCCAACTCGATTTTATCCGAAGACGTGCTACCAATAGCTCGACGTCGTGCCGGTGCATCCTTCAGTTCGAACGGTGTCGAAGGAATGCTCGAAATGGGCGTGGGTACGGCGTAACTTTTAGCTGCGAGCGGCACGAGTTCGTTGATCAAATTTTTATTTTGTTCCTTGACACTTTTAATTTCTTTACCTAGACCGCTGATGGCATCGATCACAGGTTGATCCTGACGTTTCTTCTCTTCGTAGAATCCGCGATTCTCGGATTTCCAACCTTTGAAGCGTTTCGCGAGGTAATCGCGAAGCTTGAGATTTTCGTCTTCGATTTTTCGTTTCGTCATGACGTTATTTATACACGTCGTTTCTCACAACGTTGCAACGTTTAGAAAGTCGTTGATTTTGTTTCTGTATTTTCCGTCGTTGGGTTTCCTCGTCATGTCGATCGTCGCGAATCCGAAATCGTCACCGTTCCAGCAAGTAGAACAGCAGCCTTCCGAAAATTGATTGTAGTTCATGTCTCCGCCTACGTAGTCATCGTACGCGTGCTTGAGGTTGGTGTGATCTTGACGAAACAAACATATGAAATTAGCGTTGTCGCGTACTAACTGTTTTGGAATTTTGGAAAACGTTTGAGCTAGGTAAAAACAATCCATTCCTTTGTGACGACCTTGCGTGAAAAAATTGCGAATTTCATTTTGATTTTCCAGGATGGCGTCGTCGAACACAACAACTGAATTTTCACGACAATCGTCGAGTGGTTTTATTTCCGAGGCGAACGTTGCAATGTCCAGACCATCGTACACTTTCATCAGTTGCTGGTATTTGGTTTGCTCCAAACTTTTCGAGAACACGTACAGGTGTCTGTTCTTCCAATCTAACCAATTCGGTGCGAGGAAAAAATTGTCCACGAGCAGTGTCGTTTTCCCACACCCCGAAGGACCTACGATCAGACAGCGGATGCTGTCGGGAAGCAACTCACCGTTCTTTTTCTTCGTTTGACTTTCCGGATCCGGTAGACGCTTCACCACGTTCCACGTACTCACAAGATCACTTCGTTCGCGTCGATCCAACTTTTTTCCGGAAGTCCCAGCCATTTGACAAACAGTTTGTCACCTTTCCTACGCAATACTTTCTCGATGAGGTACGTGTCGGGGTGTTTCGTTTTAGAGAGTTCCTCTTCGTAAAATCTTCCTTTCAAAATCTCGCCGCTACTATCTTTTATTATATACGTGTGTCGGTTTCCGGGTAGAACTCGAACCACCGTAAAGAGTTCCGTGCTCCAATTTTTTGTGAACCCCTTCTCGAAGGTGCGTTTGAATTTGCTGATCCTCACCTGGTCTCCAATTTTATATTTAGCTTTTTTTGTCGTGGGTGTGTACTTTGGACAGTAAACTGTAGAAATTAAACGCTGCTCGTCGGACTTGGTAACGTCGGCTGGCTTCATGCCTATCGTTCTGTGCACCGTATTATTATAGGTGTCGACGAGTTCCGGCAGGATGTCGACCCATTTGTAATTTCCCCGAAGCGTGAATCGTTTCCACATGTGTGTTTTCAAGGTTCGATTGAATCTTTCCACGATGCTGGCTTTGATGTGACTGAAGGTCGAATAATGTCGAATGCCATGTTTTTGAATAAACTTTTGGAATACGGCGTTGTAAAATTCCTTCCCCTTGTCTGTTTGCAGAAACCGTGGTCGTCTGCCGCTTTCGCGAAAAATTAATTTGAATGCTTCCGTGACACACGATCCTGTTTTCGCCTTCAAAGGTAGAGCCCATGCGAATTTCGAAAACGTGTCTATGACGGTGAGAAGGTACTTGTTGCCCTTGTTCAATTTATGTACGTTTTTCAAATTGCCGCTACTCATCTCCACGAGGTCGCTTTGCCAGAGGTCGTCGATGCCCTTGGTTACCACAGCCAAACGTTCGTAGTTACGGCGTGCAGGTTTATGCAATTCTTCGACGATGGCTTGCCTAGACATTTTTTTGTTTAGAGATTACGTTTCAAGAGAAGCACAAGCGTGATGGGATTCAAAGAGGGTGGCACTTCGCTCGTGTTTTGAATGATCAGCTTATCGCCTGCACTCACGTCGAAAACGGTAAGATCTTCGTCTTCGTGTATTTCATATATGTTGCGCGTTTCGTTCCAACGTGCCAGAGGAATGTTTCCTGCTTTCTGGACACCACGATTCGATATCAAAGTCATGGTGGGAACGCTAGCTTTTCTACCGTGAGACCAGTACGAAAATTCGTTTATCTGAATCGTGCCATCGAGGAGAAACTTGTAGTACGGATGATAAGGATGCAACATGTACAGTTTGTTACCTTCGACGAACGTGAGATTCCTTGTTGATTGGGAACGCTGTTGATTTCGATGGCTTGCAGAGAATGCAGTTTAGCGAATTTAGTGTCGACGCCGAGCAGATTACTGTGAACTTGTCCGAGTTTATTTTCGATGGGCAGCAAATGCTCGATTATGGTATCTGTTACGGCAGAAAACGACGGTTTGATTTTCACTTCCACGTTCAACTGCTTGTAGTTTTCGTTGAGTTCTTGCAACTTGGCACCGAAAGAGGCCAGCGTCGATTCCTGCGTGGATTCCAGCACTCCAACTTGATCTCTGACGTTGACGACAATGTTCTGAAGGTTCTCGACTTGATTCAATTTCGAGCTCTTCTCGGTAAGATCGTTCACGATGCTTCGCATCTCTGTAAACTGCGTGTGAAGGTCGGCGACGCTCTGCGAAGTGGGCAGCGTCGACACCAGCGAACTAATTTCGTCTCGAATCTGTTCCACGTTCGCCGTTTCCGTTTCTAGTCGTTTCAGCATTCGAGATATGTTTCTTTTCAAAGCGTGCAATTCTTTGGAGGTGGGGAGATTGGCCACCCTACTCTCGAGATCGCTCAATGAACTTTTGATGTCGCTCGAATCGGATAGTGCCGTCACCGCCGTTTTCAATTTTTCCAAATCTTCGCTCGAAGGCACGCTCGTCCGTAACGATTCCAAGTCACCCTGTATGTTGTCGAGTACGTGATGAAAATGAGCGAGATTCGTTTCGACGTTCAAATTTTCTAAATATTCGATCTTCTGCTGAACCGTGCTTAACGTGTCTTGAATGCTCGTCAACGCTCTTGCTTCAGCGTGAATATTTTTAATTTCTTCGTTGATCAATTCCAAGGACGCCTGAAGCGTAGCGATGGTGGTTTGAATGTGTTCGAAATCTCGATACGCCTCCAATTGAATTTTTATGTTCGCGACGTTTTTACCGATGACCTGCAGTTCGTCCGACGATGGTAGGTTCGTCATTGTATCTTCCAAAGTCTGCAACTTGGATTTAATTTCTTCCAACGTGCCGGTGAATTCTTCTTGTAATTTGGAAACGACGACATGTAAGCGTTCTGCGTCTATATCGTTCACGGCGGTTTGAAGTTCGGAGAAATTCTTTTCTATTGCGGAAGTTCGTTCTTCGATTTCGAGTTTCAATTTTTCCAAATCTTCATTTTTCGATTGAAATTGCTGTAATTTGGCCAAATCATTTTGAAGCGAATCCACGCTCAACTGTATATTTTGAACGCTGTCGTAAGAAGGTACGTCGACATAAATTTTTATGAGCGTTTTTAGTTCGGAATCGATTTTCAGAATGGGGTCGAGACATTGCGTTTGGAGCGTGGCGATTTCCGACTCTAAACTTTTGTTTAAGGTTTCCTGCAAAGCGATCAAATCGGTCCTCAACTTCTTAACTCGAATGTCCAACATGAGAATCTCTTCTGCGTGGTCTACACGCTTGGTGTTGCCGAAAATGTCGTTAGGCATTTTTGGTTAACGGTTATTTATAATAGGATAGACGATTCGTAATTCTACGAAGAGAGGAATAAGTTTGTCGTAATCTCCGAGGAGTTCCATGTAAAGATAATCTCCTGCAGACACATCGTACGTAATATTAGAAAGCATCTTGTCGTGCTTGATTCGAAAAATGTTCTTGCCGGTAGAAATTTTGATTTCGCCTGCGTTTTCCGGATTCACGGTGATTTGAAGTTTCCCGTCGATCGGAATTTCGTAGAAATGTAAATTGTTATTAAAAACATAAAACATCTTGCCCACATCGTCATTCAGTTTCGTCCAAATGCTGTTGAGGTGAATGATCAACAGACCGTTGAGTTTAGGTAACACGGAAGGTAAGACTTCATGATCTGGTATGGTTTCCATAATGATCTGTTTTTTGAAACCGAACAAATTCATAGGCATGCTGGTTATTTAAGAATACGGTCAAAGTTTTTTGTAATGACAGTCAAAATGTTTTTTTTTGTTTTGTTTTGTTTTTATGAATTTTCTGTTGAAGATGGACATATGTTGCAGGTTTTGCTTTTTGCTAAGCGATAGTGCCACCACGACAATGTGTGAATACCACACTCGAGGACGCGCCTCTTATTGTCATTAGGATCCAGCGCAATTTTTCTAACTTTATTTGTGGTCAACACATGGTCGACGCTCTGGATGCGCTGTTCTGCTCTTAGAACCGACGACCTGGTCTTGAGGCAATCGACGAAGTCCTCGAATGTGAGATGCTTCCGAACCACCTGTCTGCCGACACCCTTAGCCTTTTTCGTGATGGATCCTTCTGCCCGAATAGCATAGGTTTTGGAGCGAAGACCGGCATCCTCGAGAGCCACATCACCTTTCTTCTCGTCTTTGAGTTTGCCGGGCACCTTCTTGTTGCGAGCCAGGATGCCGTATCGGTTCGGCTGGGGATAGTTTGAGGTGTCGAAAAGGTTAACCAAAGATGGAACCGTGGCCATGTCCTTGTACGCGTCGGCTGTGTGAACCTGATATATTAAACTGTCCGTGTCTATGTAGAGAAGCGAGATGTTGGGGCCGTAGTGTGCACGTAATATGTCGTAGTACGTCTCGAACATGTGTAGCTTGCTCAGATCCAGAACCGTGACTCCAACGTAGATTGGTTTGTTGAGCCTCACCTCACCTCGATTCATGTGAATCAGAGCCAGCTGCTCATTGTAAATGGTCCCTGATTTGAATAACGGGTTTGCTACGAGCCTGCAACATTGTGCTTTGTTTGATATTAGCCTCACATCTACACGATTCCGTACATTCTCCATGGTTTTCCCGAACACCGCATTGTTCATAAGCTTGAAGAAATCCTTATCAAGCTCGGACGTGGCTGCGGTGCGGTGTTTGGTGTTGACTTCAATATATGGACGCAACCACGGAGAATGCTCGAACTTGAGGATGCGGTGAACTGCGTGGACCGCGACCCCTTGCTGCATCAACCACCGGAGATTCTGGTAGTGTAGGACGTAATTCTTCTTGGGCTCGAAATCCATGATGAGCTTCTTCTGGTTGGAATCGGGTGGACACTTGAACTCGGGTGCAGGGGGAGATCGCTGAACAAATCCTGCAGCTTCTCGGAGAATTGCAGATCAACCTCGGCGAAGAACCCATGTTCTGAATCGTCGAAGCTTTCAATGTCGAAGTTGGAGGGGTCGGCCCACTCGAACCCTCTAAAAGGGAGTGGCTGCATCATGGAGTGTCCGTACAAGTTATTCACGTCCGTGTGCATGATGTAGCTGGACGGTTGTGAGGGGTCGTAGCCAGTAGCCATGTGATGGTTGTTGGCGCGCGCGTACCGTTGCGACACCTGGACCATGCCACCCCGGATGCCGCGTTCCACAAACAGCACCATGTCATAATCGGAAAGAAGCTCCAGCTCGATCTTCGTCACCAGAAACATGGCTGACCACGCCAGTCCGGGGAGACTATAGAAGTAGGCGGGGTCCAGCTGGTAGATCTTCATTGCGGTCGCACGGAACGTCTGGAACACGTCGGCGAGGAGCGTCACATCAAGTCTGAGGTAGGCGTCGTGGTAGTCCCCGAGAGTTCGACAGCCCAGCTCGCGCCACATGGACTGGGCATGGTGATATTCTTCGTCGGTGATGTTCGAGCCTCGTAGCTGACTGTAGAACTTCGCCTGGGGAGGTAGCGACGTCTCCGTGAACTTGGAAGGGTCTGTGATGTATTCGTAGGGATAGACCCCCTTACGCTTGAAGAGGCCGGCGTCCAAGTTCGGAAAGTTTGCAGAAGTGATGAGCATTTGCTCGTCGCTAAGCTTCTCTGCGAGAGCATCGAGGCTTGCCGGGAGGAACCTGAGGGAGTCGAGGAAGCGAAGCTCGACGGTAGAGCGTGATCCCGGGATCGACACTCGTTTGCTCACACTGATGTAACGCTCCTCGTTCTGGGCGAGAACGTTGATTCCCTTGTTGTATCCAAGATGCTTGATCAGGTGGTGGAAGTCGTATCCCGAGCCATTGTGGAAGAAGATCGGAATAAATCGAGGGTCCCGGGCTATGAGGTTGCAATCGTTGCACCAAGGACCAACGTACCTACCGTTAAAGTGATCGTGGTGTTGGACTTTACGGTTGTTGGCGGTGTACTCCTTGACGCAGACAGGGCAAGCGATGGCCTCGTCGCGTCTACGTTGATCGTCGGGGAGCAGTGGGAGCATAGACTTGGGGGCCAACAGTACCTTCCCTATCTCGATGGCCTCGACAACCATCCTCTCGAGGAAGTGTTTGGCTGCGTCGGGGCCACGGTACACGTAGGGCTCGGGGGCGATGTGCTGGTCACGTCGCACCACAACGTATGCGAAACTGGATGCCTCGTGGAGTTGGTAAGGGGTGGTAGAGGAAACTTCGGGATCGGGATCGCAAGTGGACAGGGGTTTGAGGAAGGCCTCGAAATCCGCGATGATGATAGCGGGATGCTCCACCATGGCACCGTGCATGCGGAAACGCTCCACGGTGCCAGGTTTGGGCAAGACTGCCACCCCAGGCTCGTTGGCATCGCAATAAAATTTGTGGCGAGCGAGCTTCTCTGCAGCGATGTTGGGACCTCTGATGCGCTGGTAATCTTGCTGTTCTCGATTATCAAAAGTTGACATGCACCTGCGACACACCTCGACGTGGTGACTCTCACTGCTCCGTTGACTCGAAACAAGTCTAGAGAGGGAGCGAATGAGGGTGTAGTGGTGATGAGTTTCATCCTTGATTAGCAGAAGGTGAATTTCCCGCACACCATCGTCGTCTACGTCGCTCACCCGGATAGGGTACACCACATTTTTGTCAGTGAGGCCGTAAACGTTGATGGCCAACCGAGGGTGTAGTGGTGATGAGTTGTGTGTACGGGCCTCGAACTTGCGAATGTCCCGGACCTCCACCGGGTAGTCGATCCCAACCATAGCAACTTCCAGCTCTGACTCGTAGGGTAGGTAGTGGTTAACTCGGCGTGGTTGGTTTTTCCAGTGGACAGGGTGCAACGCTGCCAGAACACACCATACGAAGCACTTGGCGTCACTGTTTTGAATGTTCAGGACGGCCTTTTTTGCCGCGATGGAAGGTGGTAAGGGGACGTAGCTGGAGGCGGAGAGAGGCGTAAACTTGCAAAGTTTGACGCACAGTTCGTGAGGCCCGCCACACAGCGAACCCCCCGAGCCCTCAGCTTCATGTTCTTCTTGTTTTGCCACCAGCTCCTCGGCAAACTGGTTGTAGATGACCTCGAGGTTGTCGACATCCGCCAGATGCAGCGTCTTCGCCTTGGTGTTGTGGCAGAAGCTGTAAATTTCATCGGACGGCTTCTTGTACTGGCAACGTAGCGATGCGTAGAATTTGGTGGAGTGCGTTGCAAGCGCATCACCGAGGATGGAAATTATCTCTGCTCGCTTCTCCTCCAAAAAGCTACGCACGTCGCATGAGCCCTCCGAAGTGATGACAAAATCCTCTAACAAACGCTCGAAAGCAGTCCGGTTCGCTTTCGCCACAGGCTTGACACGTTTGGCGGATGGTGCATTGATGGAGGCTGCTTCTGCCTTCCTCTTGGTGGAGCTGGTCGACGGTTGTGGAACAGGTGTTCCGACGACAATTTTGCATGATGTTATATGCCTTTTTAAATTATTAATGGTAATATGTATACCGCACCTGGGACATGGTTCGGTGGCAGCCAAATGCTTGCCTGGCACGCAGGTACGACAATGTCTTGCAAAATTTCTGCTTGATATGCTTATTTTGCACACAGGGCAACTTTTCATGGAGCGCATTTTTTTGGGGGGTATGTTTATTTATATGTGATCTGTTGGTGGTAGAGTGTTTACAAAAAATGCCTTACGAGAAAAATTTTGTTTTCCTCAAATATGTGCTTTAATAAACCCTGTAAAAAAATTTAAAAAAATATATAAGAAAAATATGATTGTAGATAGAAAAAAAAGCACAATAAATATTGTATGCATGTGTAATTCTATTTAGTTTATTTTTTGCTAGACACGAATCTTCTTCAGATTTTATTGCCCATTAGTATATTTTTCTACCAATCTAGTAGAGGTATGAAACTATGAAAATGTACTTGTTTATATATATTCTATTGTTTCGGCTGATATAATAGCAAATATATATATATATAGCTATTTTGAAATTCTAAAATTTTCAGGTATACTTATTTTTACATGCAAACATACATCATAAAAAATTACACAATCGTATTTTTTTTCCATACACACATTTTTTATTTTCAGAAAACAAAGTTATTTTCGATTTTTTTAAATCAAACAATAAACATTATTTGTGTTTATAGTATTTGTCGGGCAATAGCAGATAAAACAAGAATGGGTTTTCTACGACCCATAGTTTACGAGTTACAAAACAACTTAGAAATTACATCTTGAAATTTAAATTTAAAATAACTTGGAAACAGTAAGTACTAATCATTATGTTTCCAATAGGTTGTAGAGTATATTCAATTTTTTATCAAATATCATTAAAATTTTCAAATTAGAGTAAAAACTAAGCCGGCAAATCAAGTTTCTCAAAAAATAAAAAAAATTGTCTGTATTTCCAAAACTTGAGGGGGTGGAATCGATTTTATTTGCTAGTCGAATAGTTTTCGTCGAATCCTATCCAACAAACCTAAAATCATCATCCTAGGTCAATTAGGAACCAAGAAAATTAATGTCTTGGAAAACATCTTAAGATATTTGTCTTAAGAAAATTTTCTTGACAGACCGGAAGTAACATCTTGACAGACCGGAAGTCGACTTTCTTAAAGATTAAGACAAATATCTTAAGATGTTTTTCCAAGATATTGATTTTGTTGGTTCCTATGGGGCCTAGAACCACGCAACTTTGGATTATGTATATACTGTTGTTTTTTCCTACATATTCACTAGGGCTCGAAAGTGCGGTGCTTGTGTTGTCTTGTAATCAAGAGGTCCTAGGTTCGAACCCGATAAAAATACATAGTGGTTCGGATCCTATTTTAAAAAACTGTAGGCCTAGTCCCCGATTAGCCTTACTGTGCATATGTGAATATAGGAAAATACAATGCAAAGTCAGCAATGTGTGATGTGGTCAGCACCAAATATTTTAATTTTATATGTATATTTAAGTTTCATGTATAAACATGGCAGTCTTCCTATATGCTTTTATGGTATGGTGCTATGCACAAAAAAGCACTTTATTTAAGCATATTTAACTTCTCTTTCCATCTCTCAATCTATTCATATTTGACACGGTCATTGTAAGTCGGCCATTTTGTTTACGTAGCAATTAGGCTTAAAAAAACTTTGACACACTCATTGCAAGTCGGCCATTTTGTTTACGTAGCAATTACGTTAAAAAACTTTAAACCACATTATTGTTATTTTTTTGTGAATGCTTGTTGTGATAAAAAAAACATAATTAGATATATTTTATTTAATTTTATGTTTAATATCTTTTCTGTGTATAAAACTAAATAATAATAAAATTCGAAACACTATGTACCTCCACTAAATATCAAAGGCACAAAAAAAAACAGGCTAACACACGCAAAATTATACTGGTCTGCCAGACGCCAGAGCCTCGTTACTCTACAGTCCAGGGTGTACTACGTGGAAGTGAGGTTAACTGTTGGACGTCTTACCAGAAAATCGTCCTCTTACACCCCTGCATATTGCTATTTTGCATATGCTTGGTGTATATAGTAATATGTAATAAATATATATATAAAAAAAACAAAAAAAAAGAGATACATGCAACACACTTAAAACTTGTATACTTTCTCTCTCTTCTTTTTGCGTGCTTTGCGAGTATATATTCCTTCCACAATATGCTTAAGAATTGTTTGGTTTTTGTAGAGAGTTTTACCTTTTATCTACAATTCCTTTACATTTGTTTGGTTATTACAGAATCAAATCACAGAAGCAACACTACCTATTTATATAACACAAAGCCAACTCATGCAAGCTAACAAACAAATTTACTCACGTTAGTTAATTTCAATCACAATCACAATGTTCTTCTTGCAGCTCACAATAAAAATAAGACCTAATGCCCCTCGAGCTTCTAGTTTTATTAGTCGAGGAGTAATATGTAGGTTAACAACGTGGACTAGTAGAAATCCAGAAATCCGAGACAATCTTCTCTAGAACATTCTTCCCCTACATTTCAGCCACATCATTTTACGAGTTCGAAAATTCACAAGTTAATGCATCGCATCGCATCGCATCACTGCTACCAATGCTGTTAACTGACGTCACTATTTCTCAACAGTTGCCAGACCTGATGTTAACAGCTGTTGTAACCTAAGCATCATGTGTATGCTCTAGAAAATAGTTCTATACTTCAATTTTTAGCACTGTCATTTTTCCTACTTTCGTAAATTCATCACGTCACCCCCACCAATGCTGTTACCTGACGTCATTATTTCTCAACAGTTGGCTGAGCTGATGTGAAAATTACATAGCATTATCTGTGCTGAACACGAATTTTTGAACGAAATAAATGCGTCAGCATGAAATTCCATTATTATTGTTAGCTTTTGAAAAAACAGGAAGTACATCCGCCACTGTGAATAGCCAGAAATGCTGCCCCCCCTCCCAGTCACCCATCTCTCTCTTACAACAGCGTGTGTGTGCTGGCAACTCTCTCTAGTTGCAGGTTTTTTAGTTAACTCGTAATCCTCGTCAAAAACTACAGTAACATCATAATATCATATTGCACAGAAGAGAGAGGACATCGCTCACCACTGTTGCCAGCCATAAATCTCTCTCTCTCATCATCTTACAGCAACATTGGCATCTCTATTTTTTTTAGTTGTAAGTAAATTGCCAACACACTCTAGTTAATAATGCTACATATTATACGCACACACGCACACACATACTATATTACCATCCGCCCATCTCTCTCTCTTTTACGGCAGTGCGTGTTTGTTGCCTAACCTAACCTAACCTAACCTAACCTAACCTAACCTAACCTATCTTCTTGTTTAGTGTGTGTAGGTTGGCAAAAATTGCTTTATGCACTGTAAGACAAGCCTCGAGCAAAATTGCCAGCTCCTTGCTTTAGGCTAGGTTAGACCAAAAAAAAAGCTGTAGGTGAGTGTTGGCAGCTGTCGGTTGTTTAACTCTTCCCTCTCTCTCTTCTCTCTTTTTTTTTGTAAAAAATTATGGCAAAAATACCAGTAGGTTGGCAACCTTGCTTTATGCACTGTAAGGCGAGTCTTAAGTAAGGTTGCCAGCTTCTTGCTTTAGGTTAGGTTAGACAAAAAAAAAAGCTGTAGGTGGGCCGTCGGTTGTTTAACTCTTTTCTCTCTCTCTCCTCTCTTTTTTTTTAAAAAAAAACTATGGCAAAAATACCAGTAGGTTGGCAACTTTGCTTTATGCACTGTAAGACAAGCCTCAAGCAAGGTTACCAGCTTCTTGCTTTATGCACTGTAAGGCAAGCCTCAAGCAAGATTGCCAGCTCCTTGCTTTAGGCTAGGTTAGGTTAGGTTAGGTTAGGTTGGGTTGGGTTGGGTTGGGTTGGGTTGGGTTGGGTTGGGTTAGGTTAGGTTAGGTTAGGTTGGGTTGGGTTGGGTTGGGTTGGGTTGGGTTAGGTTAGGTTAGGTTAGGTTAGGTTAGGTGCTTTATGCACTGTAAACCAAGCCTCAAGCAAAATTGCCAGCTCCTTGCTTTAGGCTAGGTTAGACCCAAAAAAAACCTTGGTGATTTTTTCGAGTAAAATATTAGCAACACTGCAAGAAAATAGAGTTTATGCCTTACAAAAACAAACCATTAAGGCAAGCCTCAAGCAAGATTGCCAGCTCCTTGCTTTAGGCTAGGTTAGACCCAAAAAAAAACCTTGGTGATTTTTTCGAGTAAGCAGCTGGCAACACTGCCATCAAATGAGGCTCATACCTTACGAGAAAAATCCATTAAGGCGAGCCTCACCGAGCCTCAATTGAGGTTTGTCAACCGGTCCACTACCTCTACTGTAGCTGTTTATGTTTTCTTCCATTCTTGCGCGAAGGCGGATTCCTCCCCTCTAATTCTTTCCATCCCCTCCCCCGCCCAACGAAACCAACTTGGAGCTGTGTTGGTATGGTAGCTCCTGTGAACGACTCTTTCAACGAGCAAGCTCCAATGAACTGCCTTTCTAAAAGTAACTGCCTCGTCCGAGAGCATGCTCCGTGGCCTCGTCGTTCCTTTGAACGACTCCTGGTGAACGACTCCTTTCGGTGAGCGAGCTCCGGTGAACTGCCTCCCGAAAAGGAACTGCCATGACCCATCACTAACTACTACTAATAATAATACAGTAAAACTTGTCGTAACGGACACCTCTAAATTACGGACATTTTTAAATTCCCCGGCAGAAATACATGGGGTTTAATGGCAATATTACTTCTCAATAACGGACATTCTTAATAACGGACGCGGACACTGAAAACTACCTCCCCAACGCAAATGAAACTTCTTAATAAAGGACAGGCTGAAAGAAAACGGTCGCGATTCCTGGAATTCGACACAACAATGGCCAGTATTTCGAACCACCACGCATTGTTTCATGTTACACCGAACGTACTTCTTTTTAAAAGCGCAGACAGTAGACAGTATTCCTTGTGGTTATCTTGAGAAGTGTGTGTCATTTCTGATACGATGTCGCAGAAACGTAAACGACTGACTTTAAAGGAAAAAAGTTGAAGTCATCGACGTCTACGAAAAGACAATTGTAAAGAACTTTAAGATTCAGAAAAATATAGATGATTATTTTGGGCAATCTGGGTCTGGCCAGAAATAGTTAGAGCCTATTGAAAATGAAAGAGCATTTTGAATGCAGTAATTTAAGAAAGGATTACACTACGTGTACTGTATTTTCTTTTTTGAAATTTGTAATGTATGTAGGAATGATTTAATAAATATAAATTCAGCGTATGTAGTACACAGGGGCGGCGCCAGGGGGTCGCGAGGGGGTGCTTGCACCCCTTAATTTTCTTCCGCACCACCTACGTTCAACTGAAAACACTAACCCTTAGAGTGTCATATTATGTCATGTCGACATATTGAGCGTCGAATGTTAGATACTGAAGCAAGGCCGTTATTATTGTATGCATCAGGCAAGCACTGAAATTGATGCCGATATACATACAGTACATTCTTGTACTGGCGGCAGCCTCTATAAAGATCAGCGACCATTTTTATCTTTCGTGAGCATTGTTGTTATGAATTTTTTCTTCATTTGTTTCTTCAATTGGTCTGTTTGTGGTTTTCGATAATTCCTACAGATTAATGTGAGTTATGATTTTCTTTCTTTGGTTTTTGCATTGTTGATAAACGGTTTATTTTCCGCCTATTTGTTCTTCCTCACACTCTGGAGCAAAACTTTCAGCTGCTTTCAAGGTATCACCAAATCACTGACCAAGTCGTGCTCGGGAATTATTTAACGCGACGCAAGTTGTAACATGAAGGGTAGTTTTCTTGTTAATACGTTCTGTGTAATTGTACAGTGGGATCCATGAGTATTACCGTGCAAATTGTCCATCAGCATGTTCGTGCACTTTATTTGGCCCAATAACAGCTTCAAGAATTAAAAGAAAACTCAAAACAATCTGTTGACAACTTCTGCACCAGCATACATAAAAATCCATCGCTTGAAAACACATAGGATGTAAGAGGAAAATTATTGAAAATAGTCATGGACAATTTGCACGTTAATACTCATGGATCCCACTGTACCAGGTAACATGTCTAGTAAACATACCATTTCAAGCTTTTCCAAAACCAGTTAGAAAGAGGCCCAATGTTGACGAAGAAATTTTACAGTTCGTTATTAGGGATAGTACAGCAGAAGGGATTTTAACGAAGACGAAGTTGCCGTGCACTTCGCGTCTTGTCTTGAAATGGCAGACGTAATGTACAATGTACTATGTATTTGGTACCTCCGTTGGTTACATTGAAAAGGTTCAAAAATTATGTTTTAAAGGCAAGGATAATTTCATTTTTTTTTATTTCACTACATAGTTCAATAAGACTGCAACGTGTATCTGAATGTTTTTACACTGTACGACCACTTTCTTGGAGTATAAGACTTAATACATATCATCATGTAAGTCCAGGGGGAAGGGAAGGGGGCACAACCTGCCTGGAAAATGAATGTCAATCTAGTGTTATTATATTTCACACATACAATTTCATTTCAATCAGTAATTAATGTTAATCAGTGTCGCCGATTAGGGGTGTTGTTGCCTCCGCTTTTTGCTATTTTTGCCCCCGCACTATACTAAACCTTACCTACTAAGGGAAAGTAAACTGTCCTTGCCACCCCTCCCCCTCCTGTTTTGACACCTTGCTCACCAGTTTTGAAAGGTTGCATGCGTGTTTCATAGTTTTCCTTATTTTCAGCATCGCACCCCCTAATTTTCTTTCCGCACCCCTTCAGCACCCCTTGCTGATTAATCCTGGCGCCGCCACTGGTAGTACAGTATTTTGTTCCTTCAATGTAGGGAAAGAAAACATTATGTTCGTAAACTACGTACTGTAATATGCTTATCCTATTGTGTAACATCCTACACTTCTTTCTGAATAGCGGACACTTATTTTTCCCCCAGGCTTGTCCGTTATTGAAAAGTTTTACTGTAATAAATTTGTGATAACATTGATTTACTTATTTACTTTAAATAGTTTATAATAGTTATTATAGTTATTGTTTTACTTTTCTAGTATTCAATTGGTTATCACAGCACGCATAACGCCATGGGTACCGGCCTAGGCATGGATGCTTTCTGTGTCTCTTCATCAATTTCAACATATCACCAATTATACTCATCGTCACGATTAGCTAAAAGAGGCAGAAAAGCGTATGTAAATAACAAAAACCAAATCGAATCTACTATTCAAGTTTCATTAACGACTTCACCAAAATTTTCTGGCAACCACATGTTTTACAGAGCTAATAACAAAATTAATAACAATCAACTGATTGCAAATCAATACGCAGAGACAAAATGATTGTTTTCTTGATGAAGCACACATCACACCTCATGCACGCCCTTAGTGTTCAGATCTGGCTCTAAAATATCTAAGTTGGCAACACTATCACTGCCTGTCGCGTAGTGGCGCTGGTGTAGCCCGTCATGTGACATGCCTAGCTCACAAGACTTCGGCAAGGAAAGGCAATTGGGCGAGAAGTGACTAGCATTTTCAACAATGGAGTGTCGGTGGGAACTGGGGCTTGGGAACCTCGATTCGGAATGATTCGGTGAAGAAAGAATTAAAAAGAAAAAAAAAAGGTCTGTTCTAATTCGTCCCACATTGACTGGTGAAACCTTTTAATGCGAGATAAAAGGAACTAAAGTAGGCAACAGTGGCTGGGAAACGACGCTTTGGTTTGTCTCAGCAGTCAGCACTGTTACAGTGCTATAAATTCGCTCTCGTGCCTTTTCCTTTAAAGTTTAATGATGTTTGAACGTGATTTTCTTCTGAAGTAAATTAGCAGTGTTGCTTTGCTTGCGAAAAAGCTGGCTTGAAGCAATTGCTCCTGGTGTTATTTGCACACGTGAAAGTCAAATGTGAAACTAAGTTAACACTCTCGCATGATCAAATGCGAATGTTTGTTTTAACAATGCAAGACATTCATTTGTTTCAGTCTCATTAAAGGGAAGTTTCAGACCAAAGCGACAAGTGACCCGCGACTACCAGTCCGAACGGCTACAGCCGAATTGCTCACACTTTTCCGGTTTTATCAGTGGTATCTGATAAGCTGTTGGCAAGTTGTCACAACGTACAGGATTGCGCACAAGAAAATGAGGCGATGTTGTCAGATGTAAAATGTTCTCAGGCCGTTCTCACTTCTGTTGTGTTTGTTTGTGTGTGTGGACTTACACGTGTTCTTGCTGGAAGGGTAGCATTAGATAGGCATAGAGGATGAACCTGATTGGTGGACTAGAATGTAATGGTCGGTGTATCTCCGTATTTATACCGAAAGTCACGAGCTTCGATTGACAGAAGTGTTTGTTCTGCAGTCATTAACCTAACCTAACCTAACTTTTGAGTTTGAGTAAATTGGTATGAAAATTGTATCTTGACTTGCTACATTTACTGGTCAAATTATATTTTTATTTAATCCTTAAGAGACTTACTATTTTATTTCTAATTCCTCTCTCTCTTCTTGTCTAAAGAAAAAACATTGCGCACAGATTTTAAAGCTATCAAAGTGGCAACGTTAGATCAAAATATGTGCGCAAAACAGGTCAGTGAGACTTGTGCGCAATCCTGGATCTAAAGTGTGCGCAATTCGGTTGCGGCGGTGCGAACGAGCCAAGCAGCTTGTCGTAGTATTTCGGTAGAGAAGGTTCCATTTACTTCTGAAGGTTTTGTTTCCAAGTAGCCGAGCTCCGTTGCGGAGTGTTTAGCGCACCGCCCTACGAAGCCAGGGGTCTCGGATTGAAAACCCGATCTAGGCATGGTGGTGGGTGTTCTTCGTGAATGTCCCTTGATCAATTTCATCGTATCATCACGCATCCTCATCCTCGCGACTTGCCAAAAGTGGCAGAAAAGCGAAGTAAAATAAACGAAATCAATAAATCGTTTCCAACTGAGACGTGTCGTTTGTCGCGTGTCGCTTCGGTCTGAAAGCTCTGTAGAGGGCACACACTGTCTCTCTATATGCATGATGCGATATTTAAATTTAAATTAGAATACCGTGAGTTCCGTCTTTCTAAATTAACAATCGACTTTTAAATTTTAACGGTAGAAAATTGTAAATTTTACGGGAACTTGTAACAGTTTACTCGTATATAGCTAAGGGTTTTTTGTGGTGTGAACTGGTGATGATTTTTTCAATCTCTTACGTACTCTGAGTTAGTTCTTTGGTGGCCATGGCTCAATAATCTATCTTACTCTCTCTTCTTTCTTTCTTTCTTTCTCTGTTTCTGTCTTCTTTCATTTCTCTCTTTCTCTCTCCACCTTTTATTCTTCCTGTTTCATTATGTGCTTCTTTATTTCAATGTTGCTCTATTTCTTTCTCTCCTTTCTTCTCTATGCCGTCCCTCTCTCTTTTTCTCTCTGCCTTCCCCCTCTCCCTTTTTCACTCTGCCTTCGACCTCTCCGTTTCGTTCTGCCTTCCCCTTCTCCATTTTTCTTTCTGCCTTCCCCTCTCCCTTTTTCTCTATGCCTTCCCCCTCTCCCTTTTTGTCTCTGCCTTCCCCCTCTCCGTTTCTTTCTTCCTTCCCCCTCTCCTTTTTCTTTCTGCCTTCCCTCTTTCCCTTTTCTCTCTGCCTTCCCTATCTCCCTTTTTCTTTCTGCCTTCCCTCTTTCCCTTTTCTCTCTGCCTTCCCTATCTCCCTTTTTCTCTCTGCCTTCCCTCTCTCACTTTTTCTCTCTGCCTTCCCTCTTTCCCCTTTTCTCTATGCCCTCCCTCTCTCCCTTTTTCTCTCTGCCTTTCCCCTCTCCCTTTTTCTTTCTGCCTTCCCCCTCCCTTTTTCTCTCTGCCTTCCCCCTCTCCGTTTCTTTCTTCCTTCCCCCTCTCCATTTTTCTCTCTGCCTTCCCCTCTCCCTTTTTCTTTCTGCCTTCCTTCTCTCTCCTTTTCTCTATGCCCTCCCTCTCTCCCTTTTTCTCTCTCTGCATTCCCCCTCTCTCTCTCTCTCTCTCTCTTTCCTCTGTTCCTGTATCTTTCACTTTGTCTGTTCCTCTTCCTATGGTCCCTTAACTTTCTATCACTATGTTTCTCTCTGCCTCCTGTTCCTTTTGCTTTCTCTCTCTCTCTCTACTTTTTTCTTTCGTTTTCTCTCTTTATCACCCTCTATATATCTCTCCCTACCGCTACCTAGTTCTGCTATCCCCAGCAAACAATGGCGCCCGTAAGATTTTTTCTCAGAGGTGGTAGAGCAAGATTTCATATCTTGCCCTTCAGTCATAGAAACATTATTATTATTATTCATATTAGTATTAGTATTATCATTATTATTACTTTACAAATCAAATAATTCTAATTGAATTGACAATACTTTGCACTGTATACAATTTCAGACTAGAGGCTACTATTTATATAGAAAGTGAATTCGCATTTTCACAATGCATACATATCAGAGACCACTTAATCTTCTGTCCTTCAGGGTATCTCTGATTTATGTTTCTATGTGCCAAAGCATACTGTAAAAACAAGTAATAATTCAAAATGACGGGGTGTGAATTATCAAGGTCAGATCCCGACTTCGGGAAATGATTTACCGACCTTTCGTAATCCCGAGGAGTCGAGAAATTCAAAAGTGTCTGGACTTTCTTGCAATGAACAGTCTTTATTCCAGAAGTGCAAAGACAATCACTTGAAGGGGAAATATTGTGTATAATTCCAGATTTTTACTGCATCGAGAAATTTCGCAAATATCCTGACGTTGGAGATGGAGAATTTTTTCAGTCCCGAAAGTGAGGATTATTATTTCCTTCCCAATCCTCTCCCGACTAAAACTTTTCCGTCCCGCACTTTTCCGTTTTCTCTTGTGAAAACGTTCTCTCGTTATTTTGGTGGATATGGCAGTTAATCCCTGCAACTGACAGCCTGTTTCGCAGGAAACAATATTATATCCCTAGAATTTCACTATATGAATTACATGAACCATTTCCAGATGTCTCAGGGAGCCAAGTGAGCCCTTTGGCGGGTGTCCTTGCCAGAAGACATGAAAACCCGTATGGGTAAATTCTACAGAAACAAATATACATTTCTATGTTGTATTTCTTCCTCTTTCCATTTCCTATCTCCCAGGCACGTAGGCAGGGGGAGGGCTAAGAGGGCTGAAGCCTCCCAGAAATCCTGGAAATATCTACTATATATACTGCTTTTCCGGATTCTCTGGAGTAGCGACGCGCAGAGGGGAAAGCTTGTGGGCGGGGCCAGACTAGGTGGGGAAGGGTGCGGGATGAAAGCAACGAAGTGCTGCACGGTGTAACGGCCGTAAAGCAAAACGCTTTCTGCTGCCAATTTCTTCTTTTATTCTTAACAATGGCCAGTGTATTGTTTTACACAAATAACAAATAATATTGCACGTTTATTTGTCTTTTGATGCTACGAAGAACAGAAAAAAAAATAAAAAAAATTTAAACATACATTTTCCAAAAACATGCAAATAACCACAAACTATGAAACATCATGTATCAAAATGTGTTTTAAACAAGTCTGAAAAACATGTTTCAAACACTTTGTTTTGAACATTTGTAAAAAAACAAAGCCATGTGTTTTAAACTTTTCAAACAAGTTGTTCTCGAACACATTCAACACTATGAGGCGCTCTCCTGAATGCAGAGTCCCCCTAGACTTGCGAGCTGACATGTTTACTACGGAACTACTGGACCGCGAATGAGCAGTCGAGTCGCCCCCTCCCGTGGATGCCCCTCCCCTCCGCGTGTTCATTGGACGAGGCGCGCACCCTTCAACATGCGCACAGAACACGTTCGCGTTCTCTTACTCCAGAGAATCCGGGAAAGGAATATAGCTAAATAATGTATAGAGATAGTTAATTTTACTTCCTTAGCAGGATTAAACATTAGATCAAAGAAAGTTTAGTGTATAATAGAGGAGCCATGTTATGTTTATATATTATACCGTTTAATCCAAACCATAAATAGATCCACAGCTCTTAAAATGTATAATTTTGTTTGTTAGAGGTCACACAATATAAACTTCATGAGTAAAATTTGACCCTAACTTCTAAAGCCTTTTTCTTTACTGATTGTGTAAACAAAATACAATAACTATAAATTTCAGTACACTAACTGTAGGAAATAGAAGAAAAAGGACAACACTTGTGTTGAATATTCACTCATACGGTGCAAGGTCACTCCATTTATATAATAATAACAATAATAACGATAAATTTGGATTAAAATTGCTTTATTTTTAATAACTTATAATACTTATTATTGTAAAATGACATGTATAACCGTGGTAATAATTATTATTATTATTGTTATTATTATTATTTCTACTAATCAAGTTTTATCAGATGCCTGCCCCCCCTACAAATTTTTAAATTTTTCTGCCGACGCTTGCGCTGATAAGAGATGAGCCCCCCCCCCCCGAAATAAAATCCTGGCTACGGGCCTGCTGTCTCCCCTCTCTCCCCGTCTATCTTCTTTTCTCCGCTCTAAATGTCTCTCTCAGTCTTTCCTTCTATCTCTCTTTCTCTCTCTCTCTCTCTCTCTCTCTCTCTGTCTCTCTCTCTGTGTATTTGCTCTTCATTAAATGTAACCACCTGTCTTCCCCACTCAAATCTTTGTGGCGACGTAGCCCCGTGAAGTTGTAACCCGACTTTGCCAATCCCAGAAGATTTTGCACCATTTTGTTTCAGACAAAAAGGGAGGGGGGGTTTGCACCTCTCCCAAATTACGGTAAATCACGATCAGATTCCAGCGTCAATTTGGAACAGGGCTTTTGAATTTGAGAGTTTTCACTTATCCTCGTCATTACAGAAGGTTCAAAACTTTTCTTTGGGAGGAAAACTGGTTGCAAAACAAGTACAAAACAATGGGCTACTGGAAACCCTCAAATTCAGTGTTGCCAACAGCACGAGAGAAAAACGGGCTAAATCGCACCCAAAATGGAGCTAAAATTCACATCCAAGGGGCTAGATTTCCAAATCTTTGGTGTTTTGGTGCAAAATTTCTGAAACTCAAGAACCAAAACTAATCAACTGTCAAGATGAGGGGCATACGCTCAACTAAATTAAATTTTCTTACCTTAAATAATTCATTTCCCCCGTAAATTGTGGTGCAGTAAATTACACAAAAGCATTACACATTTTCGGCATATTCCTCCTTCATGTATATGCCCACGCACACTCCTAACACACACACGGCCGCACACACGAACTAGTCTCTGGTCGAGCCTCACTGTTACGAACGATTAGTCGATTCCACATCGCATTTCTGTGAACTTTCAAGGACCAGATGCAATACAACTGAACAAAGATTCGCATTTTCTGGAATCGACGCTATCCGTAATTCGCCTCGGGCTACACAGCATATCAAAACCAGAAACCAGAGGATAAAGTGACAATGTGCACTTGCTACCTGCTCCCCAAGAGGGGTCGCAGGACGAGCTTGCAGGTGCAGAGGAGGATCAGTTAAGTGAATTCTTCTTTGCAGTTTACATTACTGAAAATACCATAAAACATTTCATTACTGAAAGGGCTAGATTTGTAGCAAGATTTCTCTCTGTAGGGCTAAAAACCCCCTTGGGGCTTTTGGTGAATTTTGGGGCTGAGTACGTACTCAAAAGGGCCAGTTCTGGCCCCAAAAGAGCTAACTTGGCAACACTGCTCAAATTCAGAGGCCGGGTTCCAACGTGAACTTGGAACCCGACTTTTGAATCGTGATTTACCGTAATTTGGGAGGAGCGCAAAACTTTTCTTTGTGAAACAAAACTGAGCAAAACTTCTAGCTATGACACAGTTGCGGGCAGGAGTGGTGATTGGGAGCCAAAACTGAAGGGGGAGGGGCAAGGACAGGTTACATTCTCTTGGTAGACAAGGCTTAGCATTAAGAGTGGCCTGGAGGTTGGCATGAAAAGAGTTTTCCTGCCCTGGCGCGATACAGACACACCTAGCGACATATCAGGGAACTTTAGCAATTCTTCTCGCTTGTGTCCTAAACTAGAGGAAGAGCACAGGCCGGAGGGCAGAGGACCTCCCCCCCATGGTGGAAAGACTTGCCACCAAGTGTCCCCCCTGCCTTCACCACCCCCTCTCCTTCGTGACCGCTGCGAAAGGGCACCACCTGTTTCATTTCATTCTGGTTCCGGCTTGTTTCAAGATTTCTCCACTGGCAAAATATTCACTGCTGGCTGGCCCTTGCTTGGAAAGTCAGGACCTTCACAAATGAGATTTGGATTGAATAAATTTTGTTGATTACAGTGGCTGCTATAATTATGTAGAATTTATCTTTGTGCGGTTGAGATTATAAATTGAGAGTAAAGAAGGAGGTAGAGATTATCAGTTGAAAGTAACGACGAATCAAGTAAGAATAACTAATTGAAAGTACGCTGTGTAAATGTATAGCATACCAGTGACAGTGATAAAAAGGCAGAGGCATACTAGTCGCCATTTTCTTTTTTTTTGTGGGGGGTTTCGTGTTGATACAAAATTTGTATCTAATAGTGATTGATTGATTTAGTTTATTTTACTTCGCGTTTTGTGCCTCTTGGCTAATTTGCAAAGATGGGGATGAGTGATGAAATTATGAAATTGATGAATGGACATTCACAAACAACCAAGCCCGACCGGGATTGTATCTAATAGTAATAAGCACAAAAAATAGTAACAGTTATTATTTTAACTACTACGAACAGTGCTGATAATAATTCGAGATGGACGGGAGCGAGACTATTTCGAATTTAAAGGAAAAAGTCTCGGATATGTGGAATGACCTAGGGATAATCAGAAGAGGCGAAAGACAAACCAATAGAACAAAATGTACAACTACAGTAGAAGCAATGATGTAAGGAAACGAATAGGTAAACATTGAACTTACACTTTATGTATTACCCATCTTAAAAACAGCTCAAACGTATTTGAAACTTTCTACATGTTATCATTTTGTATCATTATGACATGTGCTTCCCCTCGAACTAATATTTATTGTTGTTAATTTCCTTTCTCGTTGCACAAATGTTTATTGCTCTTTCCAATTCTAGAAATATTTTTAATGTTATTCGTAATACCTTTAATTTGCTGTGTGATTTTTGTGTTATTTAATATTAAGACCTATTACTGATGATGTCACAGAATAGTGACTCACCTGTATGTATATATCTTGTAAGACCTGATGCTATGGTAATTATGGACTGTGTTTAGTTTTTAGCTTTGGCTTTCGCACCCCTCAGGATAAGTCACGTATCATATCTGTCCATCTTGCTCCGAAATAACTACAAGTATTACGGTCACAATGGCAGTCTTACGGATGACGTCAAGATGGAATGTTTACTGGAATCCGAACAATTGAAATGTAACACCACCGAGAGTGTAGATACGTTGATTGATTGGTTGATTATTTTTCGTCGCTTTCTGTTACTCGCAAAGAACATCCGTGCCCTGGAAACTTATAATCCCCACCTCCCCATTTCTTTCAATTGATAATACGCACCTCTCCATTACTATTATGAGTGAATATATTTTACAGTATTTTTCAATAGCTGTTAACTCGAGATAAATCTTCGTTACTGATTTGAGTTGATTTTTGTTATTTAGCGTCGCTTTCCCGTAACTTTTGGCTAATCGCGACGAGTTTAAAATCCTTTTTACACCACAGTAAACTATCTTATGAACATGGACGTCCGCAGGATCTTTTCCAGGGCGGGGGGGGGGGGCGAAGAAGGCAGATTTTCCCCATGATAGTGATGCCCGCTCAAAATAACATTATTTCAGTCTGAAATTATCACGCTCCTTAAACACAATTATAATGAGTAACATAAATTACTGTGATGGAAATTAAATTATCTGTGAAAGATATATATAATTATTATGTGGACATTCATTCTCCTGTAGGGGGGACATGGCCCCTCTTGCCCTCCCTTCCGGACTCCCATGCTTATGAAGGTACAGGAACTTTTTTCCTAAAGAGAAAATAAACTGAATAAATAACAAGCAATAGCTCTGTCATTGACAGCTAGCACTAAGTTCCTCTGCTTCAATGAGAAATGGATATTTCTTGCATGCTTTAGTGTATTAAATTTTATATGTATGTAAAACAGAGGAAATATACCATCTTGCGTGAATAATATATTGTTAATTTCATACAGTGTTTATCCTCTGCATATGTTATAACCGATTATTGTTAAGACTTTTCCTCCGCAACGAATGAGGAGAAAGAACACTTCACTCCTCTCTTAAGTAATAGACTGTTCTGAACTTTTGGCGCACAAAGAGGGCAGTCGGCGAAAGAGAGTTACAGCGTCTGGTCTTTGTGGTTGAAGTCCGCGCGTGCGTTGCTGGAAAAACGCGAAAAAAGTTTGCAGTCGTTCGAGCTGTTGACATTTTTTAGTTTTCATCACCGCGAGACCCAAAAGTGCTTAGATAGTTCGAGCCCAAAGGAGAACACGAATGGTGAACTTGTAGTTTGAAAGACGAAAAGACTTGTAGTGTGATGAATCGGCGAGAGGTGACTTCTACCGGACTTTTTAAGGATACAGACAGGAGGAATGAAGTGGAAGTGCTAACCAGAAGTTGAAGAATACTAGTGCTCAGTGATTTGATAGTGAATATTCTTTAAGTGATGAGAGCTCTCAAACATATGGCCTTTTTAGCGTCGATCGTTACAAAGTTAAAAGTACAGCGCTGAACTATACAACCGTGAGTAATAATTTTCAATGTGTTATATTAGCTTCTATCTTGTGTTAGTTTTTAAGTATGGTTACATTTTTGAATCTTCGCCGATACAATCGGGGCATTCTCTGTATATCCCTGTATCTGGATTTTCAGTATAAATCAGGTGAAGGAGACTTACCAAGGACCTCCTCATAATTGTTTAATGTTAATTAGAACTTCAGAAATAAAAGTTTGTAAAAGGTTATTTCCTTTTCTGCTTTATACAGCAAGTCAGGTTTTGTAAAAAACTGAAAACCCTATTTAGCTTGAACGAAAGCAGTAAGCTCATTCTTAAGCTAAATACAACTTTTAATGTTATATGGTGTCCGAAACTCCCGGGAGGTGCCTTAGATTGTCTTGGTGAAAGAAGAAGTATAAGGGGTAACAGGCATTGTGTTGCGTCGTTGTCGGCAATGTTTATGTAAACATTCATCGTTGTGTTGTAACTCTGGTCAGTGTGTGTCGGCAACATGGTTTGCACAAAAGGAAAGACTCCGTCGGAAAAGGACTTTGCACCCGAAGTGGGGTGGGAGGAAATATTGGATTGTTGTGGAAGATTGTTGAAAGTAGATGGAGCCATAGAATGTTTGGGTTGCAAACAATGGCTGCATAAAGACTGTATAGGAATGAGTGAGGAAGAGTATAAAGAACATGAAACTGATATTGATAAAGATTTTTTCTGTGAGCGATGCAAGAATCGAGTTGAGAAAGAACCTGCCGTTGAAGTAAAAATAACGGAAAAAGAACAGGGTGTTTCGAAAGAAAGTGACAAAAATGTATCTCACGTTGACGTTGGTCGGGGAAAGAAAAATGAAATTTTAAGTAAAGTTTTGTCGCTTATGGAACAGAGTAGGCTAGCGCAGGAGAGCTTTTGCCTAAAATTGGAAGAAAATAAGGAACAAGATAAGCTAAAATGGGAGAGATTATACGAACAAATGGAACAAAATAGGTTAGAACGGAGACAGGAAGAGGAAAAAGATAGGCTCCTGCAGGAAGACTTATACAGAAAATTGGAGCAGAAAGAGGAACAGAATAAATTGGAACTCAAGGAAATAATAAATGCTTCCATGCAAAAAATAAATGACAAGATGGAGGAAAAACTAGGCGTTTTGGAGGTGCAAGTCACTAGGATAGAAAAAATGGAGGACGTTATGAAGGAAGATAAAGTATCATGTCAATTTCAGACCGGAATTAATGAAGTAAAATATGATTGTAATAAGGTCCGTGACAACAGTGAGAAGATAGAAGATAGTTCTGATCAATTACTAGTGGCTATAGAAAGTAAACAAAGGGAGACAGATTGGAAAGTGCAGGTTCTAGAGGAACGAGTGTGCGTGTTGGGAATGAAAAATCAACAAGTTGAAGATGAGTCACTCGGAATACAGCAATCTCAGGAAGTGATAAGTAAAGAAGAAAGTTTTCACGAAAAACCTGAGAAAAATGATATGTTTCCTGAACTGAAAGAATGTGTAACTTTAGACGTGACCGTACCGGAAATGACTCTGATCAGTAGAAGGAAGAGAAGTAAAATGAGGCTTAGATATATTTCTGTAAAGAAAAAGAAGAAAACGAAGAGAAAGAAATTGAAATCTGCAAAGAAAGTTGAGAAAGCGTCAATGAAAGTGAAGAAGAAAGTTCGTAAAACATCTAAGAATGTTAGCGCAGAAAGATCAGACACAAGTATGAAAAAGATGAAACAAGAAAAGAGAGCAATGCATTCATCCGATGAGGGTGAAAGAAAGTCCCAAAAGAAACGAGACAGGATAGAATGGAAGAAAGTTAAGAAGAAAGTTGCTAGTGATGATTCTCATAGTGAGGAAAATATACTAATGGACAACAAGAAACGAAAAGAAAAGATTTTAAGAAAAAGAGATAATACAAATAGTTTTGGCAGACTAATAGTTTCTCTACTTCACGAAAGTTGGAAGAAGAAGATGAAAAATGAAAAGCAGAGAGAAGGGAAGAAGAAGAAGAATAGGGAAAAAAGGCATGATAGCTACGACGAACAGGGATCTTTAGAAGTGAAAATAACAACCAAGACGTATAATTCAAGAAGAGATATTTTGAGTAGTCGATTGATAATGATGTTTTCCTAAAGTTGGTACATTTTATGTAAAATATCGAAATTTCCATTTCACTTGTAGAAATGTTGATAATGACTAGTTTATGTAAATTTTGATAAAATGATGGAAATTGTTCAAATGTAAATAAGCTGTCAAAAAAAAATGTTTGTATGTTGTTATGAGCCAAGTATATTGAAAATTGAGAAAATGAAAAGAAAAAGTTATTTAATGTCAGTTGTTTTGTATAAATTATGTGAAAACTAGTTGTGGTTCGATGAAAAAAAAAAAGTATTGATGGTTGGTAAAAGTGCTGGTAAATATTATTATTGTCAATGAGCGGGTAGATATTGTAAAATTGAAAAATAGCTTTGTTAAAATTAAAGTAATAAGATAGAAAAAATGGAAGTAAGCCTCAAAATCGTTAAGAATAATGAAGAACAAATGAGAAAGAAGATGGAACAGTTATGCTCAGAAGAAAGTTATTTGAGGAAATTCTTTGGAAAGCAAGGTTAAATAGCATTAATAGAATGATGAAGTGATGAGAGTTCTTGGACATAGCTATATGAGGTAAAAGTCAGTGTGTATTAAGATATAGTGCGAGAGAGGCACATATATATAAGGTCGAAGGCGGACCGGAAATGTGGAAAAATATATAAGGTCGAAGGCGGACCAGAAATGAAAAATAGTAGGTCGAAGGCGAACCGAAAATTATTGTACTTACGTAATAAAGAACATGCTGATATTTAAGTGAAAGATTATGTCCAGAATTCTGTTGCAAGTTAAGAAATAGTTTGTTAAAAAGATAAGCGACGTATGGTAAGATGTAATTTCCTAAAATTAGTAATTTGAGCATGCTGATACCTTAAAGAAGAAAAGAAAAGAAAGGTAAAGATCATGACAAGAGAAAGGAGGTTTACTGTTTTAATTTAATGAGTATGATGATATTTTGTAAAGATAGAAATCAAAATACTTTTGTAATATTCTTCACTTACCCGCCTGTACCTGCTCTAGTAAATAATTGAATCACAACATGAAGAAAATTTAAAATTATGGAATTGCAGAAACATTAAAAGGAGAATTTATGAAAATAAGTTAAAACAATTAGAAAACTTGCAAAACAATTTGTGATTCATTGAAGTTACTTGTAGTAGATTGATAAATTATGTAGTAATGGTTCAAAGTTGATTTTATGTAATGTATGAAGGTATATATGTAATGAAAAGAAATTGAGTAATATGTTTATTATGCTTCAATGTATACAAATTGTAATTGTGTATACTTTCTTGAGATTATTCTTACTATGTGATTGTAAGAAATGATTGAACAGAATTAATATGTGAAATTGAAGGAAAATCTATATGTGTTTACTATGTTATAAGATATTTTGAAATTGTAACCTGAATTTTTTTTTTTTTTAAAAAAATGTATGTACGAGGGCTGGTCAAATATTTAAGGAGATAAAGATACTTGGAAAGACATTAGCTCTCCTTGATCAGTCCATCTAATGCCTTTTTTGGGGGAAGGGGCATCTATAACCGATTATTGTTAAGACTTTTCCTCCGCAACGAATGAGGAGAAAGAACACTTCACTCCTCTCTTAAGTAATAGACTGTTCTGAACTTTTGGCGCACAAAGAGGGCAGTCGGCGAAAGAGAGTTACAGCGTCTGGTCTTTGTGGTTGAAGTCCGCGCGTGCGTTGCTGGAAAAACGCGAAAAAAGTTTGCAGTCGTTCGAGCTGTTGACATTTTTTAGTTTTCATCACCGCGAGACCCAAAAGTGCTTAGATAGTTCGAGCCCAAAGGAGAACACGAATGGTGAACTTGTAGTTTGAAAGACGAAAAGACTTGTAGTGTGATGAATCGGCGAGAGGTGACTTCTACCGGACTTTTTAAGGATACAGACAGGAGGAATGAAGTGGAAGTGCTAACCAGAAGTTGAAGAATACTAGTGCTCAGTGATTTGATAGTGAATATTCTTTAAGTGATGAGAGCTCTCAAACATATGGCCTTTTTAGCGTCGATCGTTACAAAGTTAAAAGTACAGCGCTGAACTATACAACCGTGAGTAATAATTTTCAATGTGTTATATTAGCTTCTATCTTGTGTTAGTTTTTAAGTATGGTTACATTTTTGAATCTTCGCCGATACAATCGGGGCATTCTCTGTATATCCCTGTATCTGGATTTTCAGTATAAATCAGGTGAAGGAGACTTACCAAGGACCTCCTCATAATTGTTTAATGTTAATTAGAACTTCAGAAATAAAAGTTTGTAAAAGGTTATTTCCTTTTCTGCTTTATACAGCAAGTCAGGTTTTGTAAAAAACTGAAAACCCTATTTAGCTTGAACGAAAGCAGTAAGCTCATTCTTAAGCTAAATACAACTTTTAATGTTATATGGTGTCCGAAACTCCCGGGAGGTGCCTTAGATTGTCTTGGTGAAAGAAGAAGTATAAGGGGTAACAGGCATTGTGTTGCGTCGTTGTCGGCAATGTTTATGTAAACATTCATCGTTGTGTTGTAACTCTGGTCAGTGTGTGTCGGCAACATGGTTTGCACAAAAGGAAAGACTCCGTCGGAAAAGGACTTTGCACCCGAAGTGGGGTGGGAGGAAATATTGGATTGTTGTGGAAGATTGTTGAAAGTAGATGGAGCCATAGAATGTTTGGGTTGCAAACAATGGCTGCATAAAGACTGTATAGGAATGAGTGAGGAAGAGTATAAAGAACATGAAACTGATATTGATAAAGATTTTTTCTGTGAGCGATGCAAGAATCGAGTTGAGAAAGAACCTGCCGTTGAAGTAAAAATAACGGAAAAAGAACAGGGTGTTTCGAAAGAAAGTGACAAAAATGTATCTCACGTTGACGTTGGTCGGGGAAAGAAAAATGAAATTTTAAGTAAAGTTTTGTCGCTTATGGAACAGAGTAGGCTAGCGCAGGAGAGCTTTTGCCTAAAATTGGAAGAAAATAAGGAACAAGATAAGCTAAAATGGGAGAGATTATACGAACAAATGGAACAAAATAGGTTAGAACGGAGACAGGAAGAGGAAAAAGATAGGCTCCTGCAGGAAGACTTATACAGAAAATTGGAGCAGAAAGAGGAACAGAATAAATTGGAACTCAAGGAAATAATAAATGCTTCCATGCAAAAAATAAATGACAAGATGGAGGAAAAACTAGGCGTTTTGGAGGTGCAAGTCACTAGGATAGAAAAAATGGAGGACGTTATGAAGGAAGATAAAGTATCATGTCAATTTCAGACCGGAATTAATGAAGTAAAATATGATTGTAATAAGGTCCGTGACAACAGTGAGAAGATAGAAGATAGTTCTGATCAATTACTAGTGGCTATAGAAAGTAAACAAAGGGAGACAGATTGGAAAGTGCAGGTTCTAGAGGAACGAGTGTGCGTGTTGGGAATGAAAAATCAACAAGTTGAAGATGAGTCACTCGGAATACAGCAATCTCAGGAAGTGATAAGTAAAGAAGAAAGTTTTCACGAAAAACCTGAGAAAAATGATATGTTTCCTGAACTGAAAGAATGTGTAACTTTAGACGTGACCGTACCGGAAATGACTCTGATCAGTAGAAGGAAGAGAAGTAAAATGAGGCTTAGATATATTTCTGTAAAGAAAAAGAAGAAAACGAAGAGAAAGAAATTGAAATCTGCAAAGAAAGTTGAGAAAGCGTCAATGAAAGTGAAGAAGAAAGTTCGTAAAACATCTAAGAATGTTAGCGCAGAAAGATCAGACACAAGTATGAAAAAGATGAAACAAGAAAAGAGAGCAATGCATTCATCCGATGAGGGTGAAAGAAAGTCCCAAAAGAAACGAGACAGGATAGAATGGAAGAAAGTTAAGAAGAAAGTTGCTAGTGATGATTCTCATAGTGAGGAAAATATACTAATGGACAACAAGAAACGAAAAGAAAAGATTTTAAGAAAAAGAGATAATACAAATAGTTTTGGCAGACTAATAGTTTCTCTACTTCACGAAAGTTGGAAGAAGAAGATGAAAAATGAAAAGCAGAGAGAAGGGAAGAAGAAGAAGAATAGGGAAAAAAGGCATGATAGCTACGACGAACAGGGATCTTTAGAAGTGAAAATAACAACCAAGACGTATAATTCAAGAATAGATATTTTGAGTAGTCGATTGATAATGATGTTTTCCTAAAGTTGGTACATTTTATGTAAAATATCGAAATTTCCATTTCACTTGTAGAAATGTTGATAATGACTAGTTTATGTAAATTTTGATAAAATGATGGAAATTGTTCAAATGTAAATAAGCTGTCAAAAAAAAATGTTTGTATGTTGTTATGAGCCAAGTATATTGAAAATTGAGAAAATGAAAAGAAAAAGTTATTTAATGTCAGTTGTTTTGTATAAATTATGTGAAAACTAGTTGTGGTTCGATGAAAAAAAAAAAGTATTGATGGTTGGTAAAAGTGCTGGTAAATATTATTATTGTCAATGAGCGGGTAGATATTGTAAAATTGAAAAATAGCTTTGTTAAAATTAAAGTAATAAGATAGAAAAAATGGAAGTAAGCCTCAAAATCGTTAAGAATAATGAAGAACAAATGAGAAAGAAGATGGAACAGTTATGCTCAGAAGAAAGTTATTTGAGGAAATTCTTTGGAAAGCAAGGTTAAATAGCATTAATAGAATGATGAAGTGATGAGAGTTCTTGGACATAGCTATATGAGGTAAAAGTCAGTGTGTATTAAGATATAGTGCGAGAGAGGCACATATATATAAGGTCGAAGGCGGACCGGAAATGTGGAAAAATATATAAGGTCGAAGGCGGACCAGAAATGAAAAATAGTAGGTCGAAGGCGAACCGAAAATTATTGTACTTACGTAATAAAGAACATGCTGATATTTAAGTGAAAGATTATGTCCAGAATTCTGTTGCAAGTTAAGAAATAGTTTGTTAAAAAGATAAGCGACGTATGGTAAGATGTAATTTCCTAAAATTAGTAATTTGAGCATGCTGATACCTTAAAGAAGAAAAGAAAAGAAAGGTAAAGATCATGACAAGAGAAAGGAGGTTTACTGTTTTAATTTAATGAGTATGATGATATTTTGTAAAGATAGAAATCAAAATACTTTTGTAATATTCTTCACTTACCCGCCTGTACCTGCTCTAGTAAATAATTGAATCACAACATGAAGAAAATTTAAAATTATGGAATTGCAGAAACATTAAAAGGAGAATTTATGAAAATAAGTTAAAACAATTAGAAAACTTGCAAAACAATTTGTGATTCATTGAAGTTACTTGTAGTAGATTGATAAATTATGTAGTAATGGTTCAAAGTTGATTTTATGTAATGTATGAAGGTATATATGTAATGAAAAGAAATTGAGTAATATGTTTATTATGCTTCAATGTATACAAATTGTAATTGTGTATACTTTCTTGAGATTATTCTTACTATGTGATTGTAAGAAATGATTGAACAGAATTAATATGTGAAATTGAAGGAAAATCTATATGTGTTTACTATGTTATAAGATATTTTGAAATTGTAACCTGAATTTTTTTTTTTTTAAAAAAAATGTATGTACGAGGGCTGGTCAAATATTTAAGGAGATAAAGATACTTGGAAAGACATTAGCTCTCCTTGATCAGTCCATCTAATGCCTTTTTTGGGGGAAGGGGCATCTATAACCGATTATTGTTAAGACTTTTCCTCCGCAACGAATGAGGAGAAAGAACACTTCACTCCTCTCTTAAGTAATAGACTGTTCTGAACTTTTGGCGCACAAAGAGGGCAGTCGGCGAAAGAGAGTTACAGCGTCTGGTCTTTGTGGTTGAAGTCCGCGCGTGCGTTGCTGGAAAAACGCGAAAAAAGTTTGCAGTCGTTCGAGCTGTTGACATTTTTTAGTTTTCATCACCGCGAGACCCAAAAGTGCTTAGATAGTTCGAGCCCAAAGGAGAACACGAATGGTGAACTTGTAGTTTGAAAGACGAAAAGACTTGTAGTGTGATGAATCGGCGAGAGGTGACTTCTACCGGACTTTTTAAGGATACAGACAGGAGGAATGAAGTGGAAGTGCTAACCAGAAGTTGAAGAATACTAGTGCTCAGTGATTTGATAGTGAATATTCTTTAAGTGATGAGAGCTCTCAAACATATGGCCTTTTTAGCGTCGATCGTTACAAAGTTAAAAGTACAGCGCTGAACTATACAACCGTGAGTAATAATTTTCAATGTGTTATATTAGCTTCTATCTTGTGTTAGTTTTTAAGTATGGTTACATTTTTGAATCTTCGCCGATACAATCGGGGCATTCTCTGTATATCCCTGTATCTGGATTTTCAGTATAAATCAGGTGAAGGAGACTTACCAAGGACCTCCTCATAATTGTTTAATGTTAATTAGAACTTCAGAAATAAAAGTTTGTAAAAGGTTATTTCCTTTTCTGCTTTATACAGCAAGTCAGGTTTTGTAAAAAACTGAAAACCCTATTTAGCTTGAACGAAAGCAGTAAGCTCATTCTTAAGCTAAATACAACTTTTAATGTTATAATGTTTCTAATTATACATTTTCGTAGTTGAAAATTACACGTTTGACACGTCTGTATTTGTATTTTATTTTCTGCTTCTGCTACATTTGACAATTAGCGACGAGGAGGATGAATGAAGACACGCACGCACGCACTCACTCACTCACTCACTCACTCTCTCTCTCTCTCACTCTCTGTTTTACACTCTAACACTCTATGTCCAGGCTGATGCCACGGCTGGAACGTGACACCTTCCATGGTCAGACCATCGGGCAACTGCTGAGCGCGCCCGGCCACAGTTTCCTTTCTTATAACCTTCAAGTCCCTTTCTGCAGTTCTCATCGTTGAGTTCACAGCAGATATAATGGGCCAAGGTTGATCTGTTTGGTCTATTTTACTTCGCATTTCTGCCACTTCTTACTATTCGCGAAGATGGGAGGGAATGAGTGATGATATGAAATTGATGAAAGAACACCCCCCCCCCATGCCCAGGCCTGGATTCGATTGATTGGTTTCAAACTGAAATTTCAGTCCAAGTAACGATAGTATGATCTTCGAGATGAGCACTATACGTGTTACAAAGTACTCTTAAAAATCCCCAGTGAATTGGTCAAAATAAATTGACAGAATTTCGAGGAGAGGTCGAGCCGCTGTAAGACCACACCTTACGCCAATATACATAAGTAAACCCGTGGCGCAACAGCCCGTGAAGGCAAGGGCCTACTCACTCACTCACAAGGGCCGGCCTCACTCACACACCAATCAGTTACAGGGTGACGTGTGGCCAGCACGACGAACCCCCCAGTCGTTGTTGAAGGTTTCCCCAATCTCCTCAACAGGTCCTAAAGACCAGCCATGTCAAACTCAATTCGTGAGTAGGGCCGCATAACAATAATGTCAAAACTATCCGGGTCACACATCTAGAACCCCCAACACCTTGAAGTCCAGAACTAAGTGGTTCGACCCAACGGTGCCGGGATTCTAGTGATTATTATTGCAGCATCGATATGTAAATTATATATTGACCTCCCCCCATATTTTTTCATGGTTATAGTATTTTACATGTTATTTCGAGTATAAATTGGTTACAATTGTGCAAAACTTTTTTGCAAGAAACTGTGTGCAATTATAGTTTCGTTTCGCACAGATTTGACAGTTTTTTTAACAAGCTTCTCAAAAGTCTGCAATAAGTTTTTTGTGAGCATGAAACTCTTAATGCAGACAACAAATATTTTGTCAGTCATTCTTGATCATTCGGCTCGGCTGTTTCATTAATCTTCATTATGGAAAACAACTTTTCAGCAAGGCAAGTGCAACCAAAATTAATAAAATTTCTACAACAAAATAGCTTATTCGAGGATACTGCTATGGGAGATATGAGAAAAATCAAGGATAACCCACCTCGCGACATTTATTTTTCAATACGAGTTGCACTGCAATTCAATAAGTTCCATTCGAACGCAGGACTTGCACACGCATCATCAAAAGAAAAGGGAGCAGAGCAGAACAAGAATATTGCCCTTCGCACCCTCTGAAGTCTTGAAACCTGTTTCCAAATTCATCACGTAGTATTTTTACTGTGGACAAATATTCCTGCCATTCCTGGTATTCCTGAGAAGTTGAGAAGGACAAATTATAACTTTATTAAAAAAGTTTTAATATAACGGAAGACTGTAACTTTGCAAAATGGCCTCCACTTCCTTCAAAATATCAGCCCTTGTGTCACGGGGAGGAATCATTCAAGTAGTTTTACTGTCATGTCGAGATGAGAATCGCATCCACGAATGAAGGGAGCTAATCGAGCTAGCTAGCCCGCGGGCCGCGAGTTTGACTGGCCGAAATATCAGGAGAAAAGTTGTTACGCTTCTTCCAGGATACTCGAACCTGCGCGCGTCCCGTAGCTGGAGAGCCCAAAGCATAACGCCTTAGACCGGACGGTCACGATGCAGGACAGCAGGCCCGTAGGCAGATTTTTTTTTGGGGGGGGGGATGCTCATCCCTTATCAGCAGCTGCCATCTAAGGGCGAAAAAGTGATGGAACCCCTGAAGATGAGTTCTTGTTTCCTAATTTTGATTTGGCAAAGGTGAGCTCTCTCACTGCACCAAGCGCCGTCAACCCTATGCCGGTCGTTTGAGTTTCTGTAAGTCTTCTTTATGTATAGATAGGCTAATCGGGACTGGACCTACATTTATAGTGGGATTGAACTATTGGGCGTCCACCAGGTACCAAACTCGGGACCTTTTGACATTACGAGGGTCATCATTACCATTACGCTATAGGGGAGGCAAAAATATCTGAAACTAAGAAGACATTTTGAATGGACATGTAGAATGTAGGAGGCAGGGTTCGCGCTGAAAAGAAAGAAGACGGAATTCTCCCTCCCCTCTCCTAACCTGTACATCTCTAATGTAATTCTCAACCAAGCCAAAAGTCTTGTCTAGTGTTGCCGACGAGACGAGACTTTAGCCTGTCTCGTCTCGTGGAAATGCTGTCTCGTCTCAAAAATATTCGTTTGTCTCGGGACACATGATCAATCTCGTCTCGTCTCGAATTTTTAAAAGCCTGTCCCGTCTCGTCCCGTGGGCAACACTAGTCTTGTCCTTCTACATTTTATGTCACTTTTGTTATTGTTATGGAGAATTCAAATTAATCATTTGTCTTTAAATCTCAAGTTAGTAAGTCAGCCAAAATTATGTTTATATACTAAATTTTAGATTAATTGAAGATTTGCAAAGAAACAGTAGACCTTTTCATGATCCTTCCACTCCAAAAACAAATGTTTTGTAAGAGTCACATCAAGTTTATGTTTGGAAATAGTGAAGTTCTAGGAACCATACACACACACACACATAAGTAAGCAACAACGATAGTAGGCTATTGTAATTTGGAGAGGATATGATTTGTGAGCGGAACAAGCATGGGAATTTAACGAAGTTCCTTTGCGAATCATCAATTATGTGTGTGTGTGTGTGTGTGTGTGTACATGTATTTCCTATCTGCACCGTTGACTCACAAAGTACTACATGTGAGGTAAAACTATCGAAATGTAAAAAGAGGAAGCGCTACCACCCTCCCCGCCTTTTCTACATTTTATTCAAATCGAACACCAGGCACGTATCGAAATATATATTTCGGAGGGCCGTCCTAACGTAATGTCTCAAAATAATAATATTAATAATGTTAAATTAAAATAAGTATAATTATATTAAATTAATTAATATATTTTTATTACATTAATAGATAAGAAGGCGATATAACAACAGTGATACAGTATAACATCACGTATTCATTATCTAGCTTACGTGTAGTTAAGGTCGGCAAAATTTGTAAATAAATAGAAACTGCCCTGGCAAGGAAATTAATGCCAAATAGATAAAGAATATAATATTTATTGAGTATGAAAAAATGATGTTAGATCCAGTTGACGAAAGTAAAATTCCTGGTAATATTTTGCATGTTATTATAAGTAGTAATAATTCTTGCATAAATCTTCTTTGGTACTGTCATTCAAAGTCGTATTGCTTCCAATATTTTTGCGGAAATAAACAAATTGCGATTAGACAACAACCTTATTTTCATTACTTAATTGAAGTTATTTTATGCTCTCATTATTTAATTTTTGTACTTGGTAAGTCTTTCGGGGGGAGGTTGGGACTCCTGGACCCCCCTGAATACGTCCTTCGCGGTAGGGATCGAGATAAAGTTACTTGTCACTGGTTCCAATTCACGGTAAATATGCTCTGCTTCTCTACACTCAAACATACACAAACTCATGGCCTATCCTGCTTTCTTGGTTTCTTGCCTGGGAAAGAGGCAATAAATCAAGCTGTGACAAGCTACGGGACCTTCTGACGAGGGGACGGAACCCAGCTGTGTAGAGGATTCAAACACCCGCGCGAACTAGCCCTCCCCGTCCCCTGGGGCAATTTTCGAAGAGAGACATCTAGTGGCCAAGTGGCGAACTATGATGAATGAAATTCGGCTGAAGCGGCCGTATCTTTCGCCGTCGATAATACATGACATTTTTAAACAATCATTTTGGGCTGTGCAAGTGACTTTTGAAAGAAAAGCCCTCCCTAGCTTAGTCATAAAAGGATTGAGCATTACGTTAGTATGCATCATAATGGCCATTTTCGTTGGTGCTACCCACAAATCCTAAAACCATTCTGTGCTTATTTACGTATTTCCTTATGGGAAATTGAAAAAAAATAATGGAATTTGTGCACATTTAACGAACTGAAATTGCATAAATGTGTCATGTACTCAAAGTTTCATAAACTAAGTTCACATCCACTGCGTATTTTCCGGCAAATTTTTGTCCTAAAACGTTATATTCAACAAAATGCAAAAAAGCCCATGTTAAATTGAAGCGCTTTCCACGGCGCCCTTCGCCAAACTCCACCTCCCTCTTAAGAGGCTCTTAAGCTCTCGCTACGAAAACAGTCCAGTCAAGGTCACGCCACCCACCTACAGTGTTGCCAATGAGCAACAATTTGAACCGCATACGTACAACGCGCGAAGTGTCGACCGAGCAGCTTAGAAGAAGTGTGGCAATCCTGGAAGGCCAGGGGTGTGGAGGAGGCAAGGAGAAGCACCGTGGGCAAAGAGTGGCAAAAAATGGGAGGGGGAGCGGGCGGTGTCCCCACGCAACCTTTACTCGCCGCCACTGTATGGGGGTCACGAAGTCGGGTTCCAACTTGGTTTCTTCCCTTTGGAAAACCGAAAGACAGACGTGTCAATTTCAGTGCCACTACTTCTAAATTTTTCGGTCACCGATTACCACACCCACCACTTCCGTGGAGCGTTTTCGGCGAGTATGTCTTACATCACCATGCACTAAACTCTTCAATGGCGCTTTGTGACTCGGAAGTTGCATGTACGTCACGTGACTCTTCCTCACTCCAGTTTCTTTGCGGCTGGGACAGACGCCGTGACCTCGTGACACCAGCCGGGAAGCCAAATCATTCGAGCAAAATCACGTTCCCAAACTCATAACAGGAAAAGGGGGGTGGCGGGGACGTTTGCCCTGTGTGCTCACAGATATGTCCTTGTTCACGACCAATTATGAAAGACGCTTTTATTTCTCGCTTCCAAACTTTTCACAGCGATAACGGGGCCTGTAATTTGATATTTGAATAGAAACAGGCTACGACGGGTTCTCACTGCAATGCGCAAGACTTTTAACTGCGAGAAAAATTTGCAAAGCAGAGTGAGCCGACAATGTGAATGGTTTCCGATTAGCTTGTTATGTCTTCCTGTTTGTTTGTCGAGGTGCCTGGTGAGATGGGACGAGGAGAGAACAAACAAGACGAGGTGTCAGGTCAACGTTATGATGACATCTGCTTCTTTTGCTCTTCAGGGTTAGGACATGCTTGGAGGACTGTAGAGGGAGATTATTTCCATAACATCTTTGGCTGTTATGCATTTGAAGCTCCGAAACGAGTCACAACTCTCGTAGCAGCCAATCAACGAAGCGAGCCACTGACGTCATCTCAACCCAGAACCTATCGCTAAGGCACCTGCTCAGGCTCTACACGCCCAATTGGCTCGGTAGACAGACTTGCGTAGTCCGCTGGAGATGTTCCGAAAGTAATTCGACTCTAACAGGGTAAAAAAAATGGGAGAATGGAGAGTAGGGGACAGTGGTGCCGAAAGAGAATTTTGTTCATGTGGGCACAAAGGATGGACGAAACATTTGTACATAGGCTCTGCTGTGCTGATCATGGAAGATACTTTCTTCTTCTCTTCCTGTCCCTTATTTTGCTTTCCTTTTTCTCTCTCTCCATCTTTTCTTTCATTATCCCTTTCCTTTATTTCAATGTTACTCTTTCTTTCTCTCTCTTTCGTTTTCTTTCTCGTCCTCTGTTCCTTCTTTATTTCTCTTCCTCTCTTTCTTTAACTTTCTCCCTTCCAGTGATGCAACGACAGGGGGCCGGGGGGCATTGCCCTCCCCCCCCCAACCTTGGAAAGAAATCAATTCTAGGGGGGCAAACATTGACGACCAAAGGCACCTTCAGAGGGACACAGAGAGGATATTGCCCCTCGATTTGAAATTTTATGGGAAAAAAAATACATTTTGTAAAATTTTCTTGCTCGCTTCGCTCGCAATTCCTCCTTTTCTTACTCTTATCCGAGCCGTTGCTAGGGGGCGCCGAATCAAAAGAGTTGTAAAATAGAGAGGGAATGCCATGGCGCCCCGTGAAATTATTTGCGGCCAGTGGCGCAACATTGTCTCCCTCCTACCTTAGATTGAAGCCAATTCTAGGGGAGGGGGGCAAACCTTGAAATGAAGAAAAACAAAGCTAGCAGAATCTAAGAGTAGCAGGACAAAAAGATACTCAAGATGGAATTAGTTTTTCCAGACGGCCAAGAACACCTGTAAGGGGCGGCGGCACAGAGGGGAAATAGCCCCCATTGAATTCATATTTTATGCAAATAAAAATACATTTCGTAAAATTTTCTTGCTCCCTTCGCACGCATTATCTGCTCATCTTAGTCTCATTTAGTTCAGAGCCGTAGTAGCTATTAAGGGGGAGGCAAGAGTCGGACCTGGGCACCGAACGGTCCAAATAAAAAAGGTTGTAAAAGAGAGAATGTCATGGCGCCCCGTGAAATTATTTGCGCCCTATTAAATTAATATTGTTTGGATCTAAAAAAATTCTTGCTCGGTTCTCTCGCAATTTAGTTATTTTCTGTAGAGTACAACACACATAAATTTGCCGTTGCGTAGATACCGATTTTCGTTTCGTCTCCCTCTCTCTTAGTATCACGTGTTCTACCCTGCTCGAAAACCTTCGCTATTGTTGCCATACTGTCATTCCATTCCTGGACACACTCGCGCAAACATCATTGAAAACAATTGAATAGCGCTCCAGCTCGCGGTTCACACCGTTCGGCAGTGCATGTTCATTGGCTAGCTAGTAACTAGTGTTGCCAACTGTAATAATGAAGCACTATTTCTGTCACGGAAGGGGAAAGGCAGGTAAAATGACGGTGAGTTTTGTTGGATTGGAAGCACCATATTTTTATTTTATACTAAGTATTTTACCGGTTTGACGTTGTGTGCGTGTATTGCGTGTGTGTATGTGAAAGTGTGTGTTTGTTAATGAACGTTAAATTCCATAATGCCTCTAGTTCTGTCAAAGTTGAAATCAAAAACCTTGCATAGCCAAGTTCGGGAAATTCTAAGCAACGTGCACGAGTTCATGAAGGAGGAAGCCAGCCAAGGTGTTAGCATCCCAATACAGCATTTTGGCAAGAGAGCAGCGGCTGCGACTGGAGTTCCTGAACGAACAATCAGGGCTATCATGAACGAAAGACAATCTCTTGAGATGTCAGAAGGCCCCTCCACATCATTCCACACTCCCGGGAAAGAACGACAAAGACCAGCGACCAAATCGTCAGTGGACGCTTTCGATGAAAACGTTATCCGCATATACGACTACGCTCTACGTGAAAATGAAGTGCCGACATTGAAAAAATTGCATGTCAAATTACAGGCGGACATAAATTTTACGGGAAGTCAAGAGAGTTTGCGACGTTTGCTGCGAAAGATGGGATTTAGGTGGAGGAAGAGGAGGCTGTCATTTTTGCTGCTTAATGCGATGCATATTGATTTCTGTGTTAAAATTGCCATGCTTTGATGGGTGACCAAGTTCATAGCAGGGCCGGCGGAAGGGGAGGGCGAACCATGCCACCGGTCAGGGCGGCAAAATTTGAAGAGAAGAAAGAAATAAGCCTATTGAAAACTGTGGTCGAGCGAGATATTCTTTTGCGCTGAATAGTATTGAAATAGTATAAGAAGTCTCATTATTTATTTTATATTTTGATGTTTTACTTAGGAATATATTGATTTTCAATTTCCCGTTGCTGCGTAATGACGGGGGGGGGGGGGGGGTTCGAAATGGAGAGGCATCTACCGCCACCGCCCATTGAGGCAAAATGACTAGCGCCAGCCCTGGTTCATAGCAAGAGAAAAAGCCGCGCAGCTTATCGTCTAGTGGCAGTATATGTACTTATTATTGTTGTGGAAGCCGGCATCCTTTGTAAATGTACAACAAAGGCAACCGAATGTCGCCGATCACAGTGAGGAAATAATAATACTGCTTGAGGAGGAGTGTTGTGGTCCAATTGTCGCGGTTTAACACGTTGGCATGTTGTTATCTGCCGTTGCAGTTCCGTACCAGTGTATACGGGTTTTGGGAGTGAAAAGTTAGAACGCCACCAGTGCATTAATGCAATGAAAAATAATATTTTTTTTATTTTGTTTGAAATCTCAAATAAGGAATCGTATGAAGAAGTCTTCTTTGCAGCATTTTTGGTAATTTTATGTATGTGTTAGTTCATATTTTACGAATTTTTAGTCCATATGTATGTAGCTACATACAAAGCCACTTGTTAGTACATATTAATCCTAGTCCTGGTATAATGCATGACGTTTAAAACTCAACGTTAGATAGACCTGAAGTCTCTAGTTTCCTTGTTGTACGTAACAGCTGTGCATCGGCGCACTGCAGCGATTTTTCTATCTGCTCCATTTGCAACACTGCTTCTTTAGTTCTGTCGCGCATCGCACGGCAGAAATATCTGTGTTGGGCTCTAATGCATTGTAAATTACTAGAGGGAGAAGTAAGACCAAATGTGTACTTCAGACTGTTGTTGCTAAACAGTTTTGTTTTAAATGTACGAACAATCGTTCTGAGGAAAAGGAGCACACACATCATGTGAGAGACAATGTATTATATCATTTTTGCTGTTGGCTTGTTTTGAGGTGCATGAATTGCAGTGGCGTCGCGTACGGTTCGCATATGAGTGTTCACAACATAGGCGCCGACTCCATGGGGCTTGGGGGGGCTCGAGCCCCCCCTTCAATGTTAATGATGTGGGGGCAGAGCCCCCCAAATAATTTTGTTTAAGAGGATCTAATATATTATTTTGCTTCTCTTGTAAAGTTTAATCTGAATTGTGCCACATGAACTTAACTTTAAATACACATTTGAAATGTTCTAGACCATCAAATTTGGGGGGCTGAGACCGCTAAACCATCAACTTTGGGGGGGGGGGGCTATGAACGGAGACAGAAAAACACATGACTTATTACTATATACTAAGTATATAATTATGAGTATTGTTAACATTTTTACTAAAAAGAGTTTCAAAATAACGAGGTGATATGACAATTATACCAGTATGTTGTTTAGTGAATTCTGAACAATTTGAGGTCGAAAACACGACTTTCAGGTAATATTGATATGTACGATATTTAGTTATCCTCGAAATCTCTTCCTCTAGTCCAAAGAATAAGGGGAAAATAATTCTAAAGTCTTTGAGTTTATTTAAGACTTTCTTGCAGAAAAGTACGCAAGGAAAGCTTATGAAAAGTCTGTATTGCGAAAGCGGGAACGGCTATGATCGAAGGCATTATTGCTAAAGCACGGCGTGCTATGTGTTTATTTGTTATTGCAAAATTAAATTTAAAAAGTAAAATATTGTAGCAAGAACAAAAAAGTAAAACTATTTGCCTGCGATTTGTGTTAGCATTTATGTAAATAATTAAATAAAACTGTTAAATATTGTAAATATACGCTATTTTTATGTGTACGTCAACACTAAGGTTCTTTGCACCCGTCACATGTCTTTTCTTTACAAGTCTGTTGCGGACATTAAAACACACCCATGCCCTCGCCGGGACTCGAACCCGAGACCTCCGGATCAAAGCGAGTTGAGCCGACCACCCAACACGCTCGGCTACCGAGGCCGACATAAAACTGTTATGTTGGGCTCTTAATGTAAATACGTAGCCTACTTTTAAATAAAAATGTTAATTGTTATCTAAAAAACAAATGAGCAGACACACGTTTTTCATGTTACATTTCATTTGCATGAGGATATAATAGCTGCTTAAGAACTGCTATACGAAGACGTAATTTTTATTTTTAAAAGAGGGAGGGAGTGAGTCGTTCATTCATTTATTTTAGTGATCAGAGCCCCCCCAATAATTTTGACAAGTCGGCGCCCCTGGTTCACAATAATGTTTTTGTACTGAATGCAGATTTACTCCTCTCTCTTGTAACTTCATATTCAATTTAAAAGGTGAGAATAACAGTTCAATTTATTTCCAACAATTTCCCCCCAAAATCACGCTATATTTGAAGCAATGCAAGAAGGACCTAGGGAAATTGTTCCTCTCCCCCTTAAAATCCGCCAGGTTTAGCGAATTGTCGCTAACGTTTGCAACTATGTAGCACAGACGTTTTCGAGTCCCCCTAGACATGCCTTGTATATGCTGCACTCTGGTGTCGAATGTAAGAAGTATTGTCGCTTGCATCAGTGTTCGCACAGCGAAGTGAACATCTTCGGGGTATAGTGGCGAACAGCCCCTTAGCTGGCAGCTCTATGCAATACGCATAGCAATAGTGTTCAACGCCTCCGTGGAACACCGTAGGAGTCAGTGTTACCAACTATCTAAAAAGTTGTCAGACGTGAAATAAGTCGTGTCAGAGTAAATTTTGTGTATATACTCGTACATTAAACATAGTATTTTTTCGAATAAAAATATATGTATGTGTGTGTGCATTTAATATGTGCGTAATTTAAGATACATGAGTGTTCACGTGCTCATGCGAACATTATCAGGCGCCGCTCCTGATGAATTGATTATCTAATGTATATAAAATAGTATAAAGTGACGTAACCACAGGGGGGTAGGGGGCATTGTCCCTTCCCCAACCTTGGACGGAAATTAGTTATAAGGGGGTAAACATTGACAGTCAAGTGTACCTGCAGAGGGAATTACCGCCCACAACTTGAAATTTTATGCAAATAATAACACTTTTCGTAAAATTTTCTTGCTCGCTTCACTCGCAATCCCGGCTTTTCTTAGTCTTATCAATTTCAGGCCCGTAGCTAGGTGGCAGCGGGAGTCGGCTCTGTGCGCCTAACAATCTAAATGAAAATAAGTCGTAAAATTGATTGATTGATTAGTGGTTTTAAGTCCACTTTAGACACAGAAAGGCTAATCGGGACTGGACCTACAGTTTAAAGTGGTATCAGAACTACTGTGCCATGTGTCTCTACCGGGTATCGAAACCCCCTTGATCACAAGGCGACGATGTTACCAGTACACCATCGGGGAGGCACAAATGTTGTAAAGGAGAGAATGCATTGGCGTCCCGTGAAATTATTTGAGGAAAGAGAGCGTGCACATTTGAGACAATTTATGTAATTTCTGCGGTTGGTTTATTGTGAGATAGATGAATTTATTGTGTAATGTATTTAAATAATATATCTTATGTATCAAATAAACTTTGAATACGCACAATATTTAGTGTCCACGTCGATCCATGTTGCATATATGTGAAACATACTGTATATCGTGCATGAAAGTTATACATGTTAATGTGAAGAAAGAATTATATTTGGAATGCATTTATCAAGCATTTTCTGTCTTTCAAAATTAGTTTGTGTGCTTGATTGTCGTTATTAATGTGAAATTGAACGTGTTGAAAAAATAATTCAAATAGTTTCTTCGAACACAAATGTTTTAGCACCAACTTCTACCCCCTTTTTTGCATAATTTACGAGGGTAATAACGTCTTTGATACTCCTCTTCCTACTACTACTACTACTACTACTACTACTAATAATAATAATAATAATAATAATGTTATAATAATAACATTATTCTTATTAGCATTTTTATTATTATAATAATAATTATTATTATTATTATTATTATTATTATTATTATTGGTACGTTTATCCTGTACTTGCCCCCCCCCAAGTCAAAAATTCGTGGTTGCGCCTCTGATAGTAGTATATGTGTATTAAAGAAACATTGAATACGTGCAAAATTTTGTACTAACATGTTGCATATGTATTTTCTTATTTTACGTCACTCCATGTTGCATGTGTGTAAAACATATGTTGTACAAGAAAGTTACACACATGTCATATGTACAAAAAAAAAATATATTTGAAATACCTTGTTCGCATAGAGCAAGATTGGCTCCTCCATGGACTATAGTGATAACGCTATCGCCTTGTAAACAAAGGGGCCGGTATTCGATTACCAGCGGAGGCACAATCCACAGTGGGTTCGGATTCCACCTTAAACTGTATGGCCAATCCCGATTGGCATATCTGAGCATAAATCGTGCCAAACTTTGCTGACAGAACAGGTGTTAAGAGGTATCAGACAATTGTATGATTCCGCAAAAAGGTCAAACGGAAGCTTTCATATCTTCTTACGATTTTATCTCCAGCTAGCCAATGTTGTTTTCCATACAAAGATATTCCGACGTCAAGACTGAGATCAGAAATGCTTTTTTTGTGTGTTGGAGAGAACTTCTGACAGCTCCATTAGAGACTGAAGGAAAACATATGGCATGTGAGATCTGTATCAGAATATCTTGTGCAAGTGCCCCTCCGCTATTTTGAAAATGGAGGGTGTTGTATTTGGCACTCTAAATGCACTTCTAAACTGATCTGTTCATACAAGTACGTATAGTAAGCAGAGGCTGATCCGATGATTGAATTTTAGGGGTGTGAAACCTATGAAGAGGAGCATTTTGCGAAAGAATACTTCAGCGAGAGAATACTTCAGCGAAAGAATACTTCAGCGAGAGAATACTTCAGCGAGAGAATACTTCAGCAAGAGAATACTTCAGCGAGAGAATACTTCAGCGAAAGAATACTTCAGCGAGAGAATACTTCAGCGAAAGAATACTTCAGCGAGAGAATACTTCAGCGAGAGAATACTTCAGCGAGACAATACTTCAGCGAGAGAATACTTCAGCGAGATAATACTTCAGCGAAAGAATACTTCAGCGAGAGAATACTTCAGCGAAAGAATACTTCAGCGAAAGAATACTTCAGCGAGAGAATACTTCAGCGAAAGAATACTTCAGCGAGAGAATACTTCAGCGAGAGAATACTTCAGCGAAATGATACTTCAGCGAAAGAATACTTCAGCGAAAGAATACTTCAGCGAGAGAATACTTCAGCGAAAGAATACTTCAGCGAGAGAATACTTCAGCGAAATAATACTTCAGCGAGAGAATATTTCAGCGAAAGAATACTTCAGCGAGAGAATACTTCAGCGAGATAATACTTCAGCGAGAGAATACTTCAGCGAGATAATACTTCAGCGAGAGAATACTTCAGCGAAAGAATACTTCAGCGAGAGAATACTTCAGCGAGAGAATACTTCAGCGAAATAATACTTCAGCGAGAGAATACTTCAGCGAAAGAATACTTCAGCGAAAGAATACTTCAGCGAAAGAATACTTCAGCGAGAGAATACTTCAGCGAAATAATACTTCAGCGAGAGAATATTTCAGCGAAAGAATACTTCAGCGATAGAATACTTCAGCGAGAGAATACTTCAGCGAGAGAATACTTCAGCGAGAGAATACTTCAGCGAGAGAATATTTCAGCGAAATAATACTTCAGCGAGAGAATACTTCAGCGAGAGAATACTTCAGCGAGAGAATACTTCAGCGAGACAATACTTCAGCGAGAGAATACTTCAGCGAGATAATACTTCAGCGAAAGAATACTTCAGCAAAAGAATACCACAATATGATTTGATTTTATATTTGGTATTTAGCGTGGAGGCACATAGTGGTTCGGATCATACTTTAAACTGTAGGTCCAATCCCAATTAGCCTTACTGTGCAAAAAGTGGACTTAAAACACCAACTCAATCAATATTCTTTGTATTTCTCTAATTTTTTCGTTTTTCTGCAACTTTTGGCTAATCGCGACGATGAGGATGGAGGAATGATATGATGAAATTGAAGAAGACACACTCACAAAGAACACTCATACTCACGCTGGGATTTGACCCAGGGGACTTACTCAGCCTTAAAAATAGTGGCACAGAGTACATTTTTTATCGTGAATTTCTTATTCCTGTCATTAAATTTTGTTCTGGCACTTTTCGCTAATCGCGGAAGATAATTCGATCGGTCAAACTTAGGTTTAAGTTCACTTTGTCGGTGCTGTGGTGGCCTGTCCGAAGGTGCAGTACTAACGTCGTCGCCTCGTAACCAAGGTGTCCTGGTTCGATAACGACACTCGCAAAGAATATACATGCCCTAGCCGGGACTCAACCCGTGAACTAGTTCTTGTGTCGAGAATGTGCCAAATCTCGTCGGTTCCTTCCTGTCCAGTGGCGGCGATTGGGTTTTGAAACTGGGGGTGCTAAGTGCCAAAACTGGGGGGGGGGGGTGACAGTATATTCCCTTTGTAGATAAGGTTTAAGATAGTGCGGGGGCAAAAATGGCGAATAGTGGGGGAGCAACTGCCCCCTAATCACCGCCACTGATCCCGACGAAACTTTGTTCCAGCTTTTCTAAACTAAAAAGAACAACATCATGTACACGAAGAGATCGTAAAGAAAAAAATATATACAGGGTGTCCACAAAGTCCTGCTACCGTTACAATGAAACTTAACTTCTAAACTATATGAGATAAATACATGCAGTTTTTTGCAACGTGTTCTACAGCTCTCAAAGTTTTATTTACAATTACAACACTTCAACCTGTTCGAGAACTTCTGCAATCCGTGTACGAAGTGTGGCAAGATCTGGGACAGGGGTTTCGTAGACATGATCCTTGACGTACCCCCAAAGGAAAAAAACCAAGGGAGTGATATCAGGGGAGCTCAGTGGCCAGGAGATTGGTCCATCGCGGCCAATGCATCTCCCAGGGAAATGTCTATCCAAAAGGTACCTCACATCTAGAGACCAATGAGGAGAAGAAACTCGGATTGCAGAAGTTCTCGAACAGGTTGATGCTACTATGCTACAGCGTGTATGGATGGAGATCGAATATGGTCTCGACATCCTGAAGGCAACTAACGGGGCGCATGTGGAAGTGTTGTAATTGTAAATAAAACTTTGAGAGCTGTAGAACACGTTGCAAAAAACTGCATGTATTTATATCATATAGTTTAGAAGTTAAGTTTCATTGTAATGGTAGCAGGACTTTGTGGACAACCTGTATCTTCTCTTTATGGACACAGAATACAAGTCAACAAATGTATTTAAACCGTACCTAAAAGAACCAAGAACTTTATTTTGCTTGTAAGAAGTAAACGCAATGCTTACTTTCCCTACGGTGCAGCACTATACGAAAATACACAAACTAGAGAAAAATGTGCAAAAAAAGAACTGGTTTGAAATCGAAAATATGCAGCAATTTCTACTTGTCGTCTGGAGCCTGTTATCCAGACAAAGTCGGATGCAAGAAACCGTGATTTTTTTTTTCCACCTGGCAGTTCAAGTGTCATGAGGAGCTGTAACTTCCGTTTCCTGCCGGCAGGGGAACATATGGCGCTGGCTGTCCTTCCTTTAGGGGCAGCTGGGGGCGGAAGAACAAAGGGACCGAACAGGAAGTAAATTTCATCAATGTAGCAGCTGGAAATGTGTTCTTTCTGATGCCTTTTGTTACTCGAACTCTAGAATACAACACCTGTGAGCTTCAAGAAATTTGTTTATACTGGATGTAAATGTGATGTCCAATACTGTCAGTATCATTGCATAATTGCCCATAATATGTACAATGCGGGGGGGGGGGGGCATTCCGAAGACACCCAACCTGTCAACCTCTCTTCCACGGAGTACACCCTGGACTGCATTTTGCCGGCTAGCGATGCCATGGCGTCTGGACTCACAGCCAGTATAATCCTCCGTGGTGCTTGTGTTGTGATTGTTCTTTCACCCATTTTATCTTATCCCCATCTATTCTCATCTTCGCGATTAGTCAAAAGTAACAGAAAAGCGAAGTAAAAAAAAATCAATCAACCAATCAATAGTTAATAATATAAATTTTTGCAGAGAGAGGGGTGTGAGCCCATTGATAAAACTAGAAATAGTAACAGTAAGAAAAAATTATGATCCTCTTTATGATTACTATAATACAATAATAACCATTATACAGAAACTACTCGACGAAATTACAATGTAACAAACACCATTCTTAATGAATGTTTCCCTACTTTCAATTGTACTAAAATTATAGTATGGGGTTTCCATTAAAAATAAACGCAAGTTTGTGTTGAAAATCGTACTTCCTTACGTAGTTCAACTTATTGTATCCACTAATTTCATGAGCCCCTCTCATACCTTTACATCTGCGAAAGCAGTTTTTCAATATTTATTGTTGTTTACGAAATATTTCCGATGATGATTTTAGGTGACTCACCCTGTATAGTAATTGAAATACTAAATTAATTGTACTCGTATTTCAAATTATGGATATTATTATATTCTTGTGAAGATTTGAAACTAAACTGAACACTAAATTACCGAATGTTATTCACCTACACTCAGAGAATTAAATGTATCATATAGATTGATGCACCAGAATGCATCATTTATGATGATGCACTTAAACGTTTCGTATGAGCTACATAAACTCTGTAGCTCAGACCAAACATTTAAGTGCATCATCCAAAAAGATGCAGGAAGGTCCATCAAGGAACATCAACTGATGAATTGAGGTGCATCTCGACTGAAATAAATCCTCACTTGAATCAAATGATGCACTTTGGCGTTTCTTTCACGACATACAAAATTGCACCCAAATGCATCAAATGTGAATCTGATTCTTTGAAGAAGCCATAAAACACACTTTAGTGCATCAATCTATGCATTCTGGTGCATCAATCGATATGATGCATTTAGTTTTCTGTGTGTAACCTTTATTTGTAGAATGGAAGCATTTTTGCCAGAAAATTCCATCATCAATTTTCTATTTTCAAAGATATGAATTGATTTTTTTGTTTTACTTCCGTTTTTTCTGCCGCTTTAGACTAATCGGGAAGTTGAAGATGAATTGTGATAAGATGATACTGGTGATGAGACAGTCACAAACCGCGGAGAAGTTGGGGCAGTGCGCCTAGAAGCCAAGGGTTCAGAGTTCGAATCCCTGCCTAGGCATGGGTGTTCTTTGTGAGCATCCTTTCCTCTAAATTTTATCATATCGTCACTCATCTTTATTAGCCAAAAGTTGCATAAAAGCGGCGATATCAAAACTCAGATCAATTCAAACTATACTCCATAAGGCCTTAGAAAGATCGCTTCGCGGGCTTGCAGCAGACGACAATATAGGGGTGTGTCTGTGAGAACCAATCAGGTCCGCGAATGAGCGAGCCCTGTTGCCACAGCTAGCTCGCTGCACCCTTCTGGAAGGGTGAGTGACCTCTGCCTATTGCTACCTCGACCTGTTTGTTCGGCTGAGGAACAGACGACACGAGAGTATCGGCAATAGTGTGCGAGCGACGTCTGCTGTTAGCCCGCGAAACGCTCTTTCTAAGGCCTCCTGCAGTATAGGGCGTATAACGCGTCACAGAGAATTATACTGGCTGTGGGTCCTGCCACCAGAGCATCGTTAGCCTGCAAAATGCATTCAGAGGGATACTATGTGCACACAGAAACCTAAATGCATCATATCGATTGATGCACCAGAATGCATAGATTGATGCACTAAAGTGTGTTTTATGGCTTCTTCAAAGAATCAGATTCACATTTGATGCATTTGGCTGCATTTTTTAATGTCGTGAAAGAAACACCAAGGTGCATCGTTTGATTCAAGTGAGGATTCATTTCAGTCGAGATGCACTTCAATTAACATGGGTACCTGGGGGAAACCCTGGGGGGTAAAGGCGGTCAGGGGCGTGATGCTGATCACATCACCCCTACTCACGACCGGATCAAGAAAGTGTGGGGCGTTACCTCCACACCCCCTATACGCCTTCATGGCGTGGTGCTATGCACAGGGGAGCACTTTACTTTACTTTACTTTACTCGACTGTAATAAATCCTCACTTCAATCATATGATGCACTTTGGTGTTTCTTTCACGACATACAAAAATGCACCCAAATGCATCAAATGTGAATCTGATTCTTTGAAGAAGCCATAAAACACACTTTAGTGCATCAATCGATGCATTCTGGTGCATCAATCGATATGATGCATTTAGTTTTCAGAGAAAATCACCGCTTACACCCCTAATTTATACATATTGGAAATGAGGGGTAGCCTACAATAATAATATACAACATAGCCGAATGCTAAAATCGTATTGATTTTTATTTTACTTCGCTTTTCTGTCACTTTTGGCTACACGCGACAAATAGGATGAGGAAATATGATGAAATTGAGGAAAGGACATTCAGAAAGAACTACCAGGCCGTGGTTCGAACCCTGGAACTCTGGCGTCGTAGCGTGGTGTGCTAACCACTCCGCTATGGATGTCAGCGGAAAAATAATATTTTGTGTCCCAATAAATCCTTTTAGCACATTTCCTTTCACAATGTTTGAATTTTGGCCAAGTTTTGTTGCATTGTTCCACTGTACCTGCGGACACCTCCATAAATATTGAGTTGAAAATTCTGTAAGGGAGAAGTTATTGTCCGCAGCGACTAGGTTCACTTTCGCTGACAACCGACAGAGTATTTATGAAACAGAGATGTCTGCGTAAGCAGGAACTACGCAGTGCTGCGTACATTAAAAAAGTGTCTAGTTCAGGTATTCCCATCCCCTTACCTTTGTCCCTGAAATTCCTAGAATCATCGTATCATTGTATACTGCAAGCGACGGGTCAGGTACTAGCATAGCAACGTAGCATATCTCGCATTCCATGTGATTTTTTCACCTCGTTGCAGACGTAGACTGATGCAGCACTTGCCATGTATTGTGTTTCGAGTCTGGTCGGTGGATCCTATGTCAATCATCTTGAAAAATGGCTACCGATAAAATCTAATCATAACTCCGTTCCTATTCGTCTGACTTAAAAATGTAAGTAGAGCAAACTTGTAGATCGTAAAATTTGCTATAAGAAAGCCTACTAATATTTTTGCAAATTACAACAATTCTGAAGTTGCTGCACTCTTTTCTGCTTTGCGTAGTGGTAATAAACATCATGAATTAATTTCAACAAGAAGTCTTATGCAAATCGTGGAATTTTAAGCAGCGTCCCGTGATAGTCCGCCTCTAGATCATGGAGGTATGAACCTAACATATAATACATTTTCAATGCAACAATTAAATTTGTATATAATTTTAATACAATATCCAAGCCTTATTGGGTAATAATTTCTTGTTTCAATTACACAATGTAAATATCGAACCGACCCAAACCTTAGAAAGGCATGCAATAACCCGCCCACGTCTTGTGTGAAAGACAGAAATGGGAAATTTCTGGCGCCATCCTCAGTGAAAATGGTGGAAGTATTGCTTCTTGGAAACACTCTCGGATGATTTAGTTGAATTTAATAGCTCATAAATCTTAGAGACATTAACAGCAACTGGAGCCTCTGGATGTTCTAGCGGCGTTTTCGCTTCTCCTAAATAACTTGAAGTATTCTGTTTAAGGAAAAACTGCACACAGTGAGGCACGTTACATGACAGGAATCTGTTGGCATACGGAATTCATCAAATGGATGCCTTTTGGTATTTATTTTTCAAGGCATTAATGCAAACTTGATCCATTGGAGACAGATGAATGGTGAATGAAACAGATACACAATACACATCAGCCAGGTACGTAAATAATAATGTAATAATAATAATAATAATAATAGTATTAACGTTTAAATTATATTAATAATTAATTAATTATATTCAATTAAAATAATATTTATTAATATATATAAATTAATATTTTATTGCTATTATTTACATAAACAGGTAAAATGGCGTATAAGAATAGAAATTTAAAAGCATGTATTCATTATCTAGCGTCCTTGTAGTTAAGATGGCTTATATTTTGCATGAAGGCAACTGTTCTGACAAGCAAATCAGTGCCAGATAGATAAAAAATAATAATATTTATTAAATAACTTAATATCATTAATGTCATTCAATGTTTGGTGGAAATAAATAACATTGATTATACAGCAAATGCTAAACAAGTATTTTTTCATTATTAAATTTTAGTACTTGGTAAGCTTCGGGATTTGGGGGAGGGGGGGCCCTGACCCTTGGGCCTCGCCCTTAAATATATCGTTGCCAGTCCGGTAGAATAGTTTTGTCTCGAGTCTCCCAATGCAATAATTATGCAACAAAGGAGTCATTGTACTACGTTATCTTTTGTTTAGACAGACACACATCAAATTAGTGTTAAATAAATAAACAATTATAGAAACTAAATATTTACTGCCTTCAAATAAGTTCGGTGGAAATAAATATCACTCGATTGTACAAAAAATGTTAAACAACGTATATTTTCAATATTTAATTTTTGTAATTGGTTGGTCTTTCGGGGGGGCCCGGACCCTATGTACTCCCCCCCCTAAATACGTCCTTGACATCAGCCCAATTTGTTGTAATGTATTAAATGTACTCACCAGGACTGGTGTCAAGGCTGGGCCAAAGTGCGTAATCTCCCACCCCAAATAATGCCGGAATTACACGAGGCTAGATCTCCTGCTGGAATTTCCAGTAGTACTTGGATCAGTTGTGTGGTACTTGCACGATAGGGGGGCCTACCCGTTACCGTACTTGTTGCTATACTTTTGTTCCCACAAGGCATTGCGCAGAGCACACAAGCTAAAAAGATGGACGACCGATTCGAAGAACGTTGCAGAAAAGTAGCTACTGCTGTTATTAAAAATTTAGAATTGAATGAAAGGGTCAGGCTATAAACTGGCTGGAGAGAAAATATGGTAATCCAGGTGTACTCAACTAAAGTGTAAATCACCAACCCTGAGACCTACTGTAAACAAACCGTCTCACCGATTCGATGTATCACTCCGCGTCAGCTGATTCAAGACCGCCGAACTACCGCATAGAACTCGCCATGTTGAAAGTGGCACTACTTCCTTGCTGTTCACATGATTATTTTTAGAAAATAACCAATGATATAAAATATCATTATGTACACAAATCTCTAAGCTCATTGAAAGTTACAGTGCATATTCCTACAAAATGTTCACACTTATCTTGCCTTGCCATGTCACCAAGTTATTTTACGAAGTGCACTATATTTGGCGGAACAGAAATCGTTATTACGATGCTTGTCAAAGTTTCCAACCGGAATAAAATATATTCAATTCGCATGCAAGAAAGAAGCCAAATTTATGGGAAATGATTACTGGTGCAAAGAGTTAACCATTAAGGTGAAGCAATAAGTACGAAAGAAAGAGCATTGGGTTTAAAGTGAGACGTCATTTGCGGCAGCGTATCCCATACTACAAATTGGCCGTTGTTTTACCTTACGTAATGAATCCTGTAACAACGCTGGATTTTCGTGTGGATTATTTTATTTCTATGAGTTTGCAAGGCTTTCTGCATGCACGTGGTTTTGTTTACAGAAGGTCTCAGGGTTGGTGATTTGAACTTTAGCTTTTTAGTGAACTTGGGTATTCGTGATTCGCAGGATTCATTCATAAAAAAAATATTTTGTTGAACTAAATATGTTAAACGCTTAATATACTAGTAATAATGGGGATTTTCATTATCTGCTAATCACATCTGTCGTGCACAAATCTGATCGCTTTGGATAAATTCCTAAATATTACTGAACAGATGAACAGAATGCAACTCATCTCTATTACAGTTTCTTTCATCGAGCAGCGAGAAAGAAAAACACTGAAAACACGGACAAGAAAAAAGTATTTTCTTTACCAAACTCACAGATTATCTTCACATGACCGAACTTTCGTTCTGATTGACTGTTACCACAGAATCTAGCAGAGAAGCTAGTTGCAAGTAGAACACGGTATAGAGTCGTCAAAACCAGTCTAGCAGCCGTCATTTCCAGAGAGGTAGCCAGTCCAGTTCCGTGTGATTCGGCCTTTAAGGCTGACCCCACCTTGTCAAAACGTAATAGGCAAATTTCGTGATAAAAAATTAAATGTAAGTACTGGACCCCACAGTCAGTATAATCCTCTGTGGGGATTGAAATTTTTCCTATCTAGGTGTGTGTGTGTCCATCAATTCATCTCGTCACTTTTCATCTCCACCTTCGCGATCAGCCAAAAAAGCGGGAAGAAAGCGAAGTAAAATACAACCAAATCAAAAAAAAAAACAACCTGCGTTTCATTTTCGTAAATTAAGAGCCAGACTGTTGGATTTCAACAGCAGAATATTGTACATTTCACGATGTAGTTATGGCTCTGGTTTAATTCTAAACAATACGCTTATCTTTTATCTGGTTTTCTCCCCCTCTCCCCCCACTAGGGAATTCTGAATGCAACAATGCAAGTCATCTACGAACCACACAAAAGCAGCCAGATAAGGATGCAGCATAGAGCCTTGGGGAACAATAATGGGAGAATTACAATGAGCTCCGCAGCAGATAATATTCAGTCGGGGAAACATGAAAGAGTGACGTAGCTAATAAGAGCAGCTCGCAACTGCTACCGAGCAGAAATCCCTACGCCCACTCATTCCTCTTTTCATATTTTTATTTCTGTTGGGAAATTTTCTGAATTGTTTAATTCCATATCGGCGTTATTGTTGTCGAGACCCAGTTCTCAGGGCTTCATATTGTCTGCACACGCGACCCGCATTCAGCTCGTCACGCTCACCTCGCTGGATGACAATGCAAGGGAAGCGGAGGACCACCCTCCCCTTGGATGGCGATCTGTGCGTTTGATAACGTCGGAGTGTTTTCTCTCTCCACCCCTTATCTCCCTCTGTCGCACTTTTACTGCGTCTTTCTACCTTGTAAACTATTTTTCATCCTCTATACTTTTCATATCATCATCTCTCGTCTCTCTCTCACACAGTCTTTTCCATTGCCACAAGCTTATTTCTTTCTCATTTCGCCTGTCTCCTCTTTCTTACTTGTTCTGTTCCTCCCCTATCTCCATAGGTCTTCCTTCTCCATCATTCCATGTGTTTCCTCTTTCTTTCTTCATTTCTCTCTCCTGCCTCCCTCTCCATCTATATTGTTTTGTTCTATTTACATTAACTTTTCTCTCTTCGGCTCTTTTCTTTCTATGTACACAAGACTTCCTTCTCTCTCATTTTGTCTCTTTCCTGTTTATTTCTTTATCTCTCCTCTCTCTCTCTCTCTCTCGATCTCTCTCTCTCTCTCCACCAATCTGCCTTCTTTTGCCTTCATTACATCTTTGTAGGTCTCTGAACCTGACTTATTTTCCTCTACATCTCTCTTCTTCCTCTGTCATTCTATTGTCTGTTTCTCCTTTCTCTCTATATTTTCACAGGTCTTATTTCCCTCTCATTCCATGTAGTTCCTCTTTCTTTCCTTGTGTCTCCCCCATATATTTCTGTCTCTCTCCTCTTTTCCACTAATATCATTTCTTCCCCTCCCTCTCTCTCTAACTCTGTCCTTTCTCTCTCCACAAGATTTCCATCTCTCTCATTTCGTCTCTTCCTCTCCCTTTCTTTGTCTCTCCACTATATATATATATCTCTACTCATGTGACTGCTATTCCCTTCATCACATTTTATTTTGTCTCTCATCTATCTTCCTTTCCTCTTATTCTTCTGTCTCCTCCTCTCCTCTGTATCACTCTCCCCCTCAATCTTCACAGTCTTTGTTTCTTTCTCTAACTCCATCTCTTTCTTTGCATGTCTGTTCCCTATATCTCTCACACACACTCCTTTTCCTCTTTCTCCACAGGCCTTCTTTCTCATTCATCTCTTTCCTCTTCCATTCTTTGTCTTTTCCTTTTCTCTCTCAATCTTTGTTCATTTCCTCGAATTACATTTCCTTCTCTCTTTCGTCTCTATCTCCACAGGACTTCTTTCTCTCTCAGTACGTCTCTTCCTCTCTTTCTCTCTCTCATTCCAATACATCCCTCCCTCCATCTCTCTCTCGGAGTGCAAGGGGTGACAGAATATATCGGCAAGCTCAAAAATCTATATTTCTCCCATTTTTAGTTAATCAACAAATATTTTCATTTTATTTATTTTTCTTTTTTTGTGTCAGTATTCACATTTTTATATTAATTTTTACTTTTTTATTCTTAAATTTTTCATTTATTTTTTTACATTTTTAAAAAATTTGATTGTAGTAATAAGTCACTATGATAACTAGCACCTGTTTTTTTATGCGTATGCACATTTTCATTGTTATTCCAATATGCAATTCACACTTGGGACAGAATATATACTTCATGACCAACAGTGGAGGAAACGATAAATATAAATGACCCTACCAATGTAGTCAATGGTGCAGAAACGCCACTCCCAATCAGAATTCACTCCAGTTACTTTGATGAGTCGCCCATTAATATCCGCCACAGCAATTACAATATAAAGGAACAGCTCGAAGCTGAAATAAATAGATCTGAAAATGGCTTTAAATTATGTCATCTAAATATTCAAGGTTTACTCAACTCCATAGATGAATTTAAAGAAATGATATCGAACTTAAACTTTGACCTGATAGCCATTACAGAAAGCTGGTTAAAACCGAATATTAGTAATAATATAGTAGACATCGAAAATTACACATTAGTTCGACAAGATAGATTAAACAAATCTAGAGGTGGTGTGTGCTTATACATTTCTAAATCGCTTAAATGGAAACTTTTAGACGGGTTCGTTAATAATGATATCGGCGTAGAGTACCTTGTAATCGAATTAACTATCGATAGGAAAAAAATTGGACTTATGGTAGCATATAAACCCCCAAATGTCAGCTATACTCACATCAGTCACGTAGCAGATATCCTCCAACACCTATACTTAAATTACGATTACTTCATTGCGTTAGGCGACTGGAATATCAACATGTTAAGAAAAAACGAAAGCAGTACTAGACTCCTTCAGAGTATAATCAAGGAAGTTCACGGGAAACAATTAATTACCAAGCCAACCAGAGTGACAGCGACGTCAAAGTCATTAATTGATTTAATCGTTTGTTCACAAGATTTAATTGTAAAGCAAATTGGGCAGAGCGAGTTACCTGGAATCACAGATCACCATATAACATACTCCATATTCGACCTGTACACACCAAAGCAACCTAAAAAAATTATCAAAATTAGAAATTTCAAAACCATGGACTTGGACAAGTTTCGTAAAGACGCGGAAAATGTGGAATGGTGCAAAATCGAAAGAAACGAGGACGTAGATGCAGCGGTGGAGGCCTTGAATGATAACATTATCAGATTAATAGATAAGCACGCCCCCCAGCGAAAAATTCGTGTAACCAAACCTCCCGCCCCCTGGATTTCAAATCAAGTAAGGGAATTCTGGAAGTTGCGCGACTTCTTTCATCTGAGATATGTAAATACAGGAGACCCAGACGCTCTCCTATCGTACAAATACTTCAGAAACAGAGCCAAAAAAGCAGTCAGAAACGCAAAATTTAAGCACTATAACGAAACGGTAAATATGAATGTAAAAAATGCTAAAAATTTATGGTCTAACCATATTTATTTTTACCAAATAAAAAGAGTAATGCGCTCTCCCCAGATACATTTCGGCCGAATGCGGTAAACGAGTTCTTTGTTAAGCCGAGTGCACCCTCAGATAACAATGCAGCGGTGATTGATGAAACCAACACGTATCTTGAGCAACCCAACAATGACACGTTCTTTTTTACCCCAGTAAGTAGCGAACAAGTACGTAAAATTTTTAACAAAATGAAATCGAAAGCGTGCGGTTATGATGGCATAAACCTAACTATTTTACAGTATTGCATCCCCTTTTGTTTAGAAGCTCTTACGCACATTATTAATCTTTCCCTTTCCAAAGGTTGGTTCCCTCAAGAGTGGAAAAAATGCGAAGTAACACCTATACCTAAAAAATCCAACCCCACAGAAATAAAAGATCTACGACCTATTAGCATTCTATCCACAATGTCCAAAATACTTGAAAAAGTAATTTATGAACAAATACTTTCGCATATTCAAGGTTTCCTACCACACTTTCAATCTGGTTTCAGAAAAATGCATAGTACTTGCACTGCGCTGGTAGATATCGTAGACAATGTAAGTAAAGGAATAGATGAAAATGAAGTTACACTTTTAGTCTTGTTGGACTATTCAAGAGCGTTCGACTCGATCAATCATGAATTGTTATTGGCCAAACTGTATCACTATGGCGTTACCGGAAACGCGTTAAATTGGTTTCGATCATATCTCGGCAACAGGAAACAACGTGTGAAATATCGGGAACCGGAAGTCACATACTCTAAATGGTTAGTTGTTCAACAAGGCGTCCCTCAAGGAAGTATATTGGGTCCACTACTATACATGATTTACGTAGCTGATTTTGACCGCGCTGTCCAATATTGCCACTACCATCAGTATGCTGACGATTCGCAAATCTATATTCAGTGTAATACAGAAAACTACGATAATGCGATGACCAAACTTCAATTCGACCTTGATGCTATAACAAATTGGTCACGGAGGAACTCCCTTCAATTAAATCCAACAAAATCTTGCTTCATGACCATAGGAACTCATGGTACTCTTAAGAAACTTCACAAAAACGCACCTTCTCCTCCAACTCTTGGCAGTATACCGCTATGCGAAGTGGATACAAGCAAAAACTTGGGGATTGTGTTCGATAGACACTTAAATTGGGAGCCACAAGTCGAATTTATTGTGAAAAACTGTATGGGGAAACTTAAATCTTTGTATCATTTAAAACATGCTCTGGACGCTAATGTTAAAGATCGTCTTATGCAATCACTTGTCCTATCCACGTTAGACTATTGCGCTCCAGTGTACAGTAATATATCCCAGGGCTTAAACTATAAACTTCAAAAAATTCAGAATTGTTGTATACGTTTCATATTTAACCTAAACAGAAAGGAACATGTATCCCCCTATTTAAAGAAACTTTCTTGGCTAAACATTAGCAATAGAAGAAAATACTTAACACTCACCTTGATGCACAAAATACTTAAGAGTGGCTCCCCAAAATACTTATCCGATAAGATCTGTTCTCATAGAACATCAGCCGAACATAATATCCGCAACAAGCACAATCTAAAAATCCCCAAACATAAAACCGCCACATATAACAAGTCCATCATTGTTACAGGGATCAGGGAATGGAACAAACTGCCTGCACCATTGACTAACATTATTTGCCATCAAAGTTTGAAGAAAAATCTGAAGAACTTACTATTGTCCCAACAACTTAATTAACCTTCATATGTTAACAATTGCACCTGCACTTATACATCATATAATGCATACCTAACCTACCCCCCCCCCCCCCCGGCATACACATTGAACTACCGAAGACTTATTACTTATCTTTACTCAACAGTATATATACTAATCTATTCAATGTATTATTTTATCATTGTATAATCTTTATATTATCTTTATTGTATTATCATGATCATTATGTGTTTTTTTTTCTTTCTTTTTGTTTTTATTCATTTATTGTATCTTTGACAAGGGTTGGTTGTAAGAACGGCCCATGAGGCCGAAACACGCCTGCTTAAATAAAGACCATTCTATTCTATTCTATTCTATTCTGAACACCCCAACGTCAACCTCTCTTCCACATAGTATACAGACGAATGGGGCTCTTATGTCTGAACTCACAGCCAATACATTTTTTTAGGGCTTGTGTGTCTATGTGTTTTTGTGATTGTCGCTTCGTCCATTTTAAATTATCACCATTTATCCTCATGATTAGCCAAAAGCTAAGTAACAAACTAAATCAGTCAATATCTCTCTCTCTCTCTCTCTCTTTCACACACACTATTTTTTCTTCACAGGCTTTCTTTCTCTCTCCTTTCACCACTTCCCTCTTTCACTCTCTCTTTATCATATCTCTATCTCCACCTGTCTTCCTGTATTCTCATTACATTTTTTTGTCTCCCTCTCCCTCTCTCTCTCTCTCTCTCTTTCTCTCTCTCTCTCTCCTTCTCCCTGCCAATAAACGAAAGCCCCCATGAAGAATGAACGAAAGATTTCACCAAAAAAATATCAACATCAGGCAATAGTTATTCAAACCGGCTGTATTTCAGTTTCATTTTCATGCGTCTTGGCGTTCGTACTTTTATTCGATCGCAAATCAAATAGTGCAACATTTGAGTTGGAAAGGAAGTTCACCCAGATACAGTCTCTACCTCTTGACTGCTGTCAATCCCGTCTCAGGTTTCCATAAAATGGCCCTCGTGTTCGCTTCCTCATCCAGTGCGTGCCTACGGAGCATACAGACTGTTACACACTGTCGATAGAGGACGTAACGAATGCATCTATAGAATGACCAGGAAGTGGCCTCAGAAAAAAGGAAAATAATATGCTCATTTTTCATCTTGCGTGTTTGATCCATACTGTATACAGTTACCTAGTTATACTCGGCACGATTATAAAGTTAAGATTACCATATAATGTGTGCTCTGGTTTGCGATCATAACTGTATCGTAATATTTTGGACAATCACGCTTGTGTTCCTAATAACGCTCTGAGTACAGCTTATGACACTACAGTAAAACCTCGTTAATCCGAACTTCGCTTAATCCGGACAGGCAAAAGCCCCCCCCCCCAAAAAAAAAGTAGAATGCAAGGTTTTAAATGTAGCTAGAAGTCAACAAAAAAAACTTCCCAAAGGAAAGGCAGTCAACCACTGATGAAATTCTGTTTCCCGCAGACTTTGTACTGTACTGTATAGTGTATTTAGGCCTATGCTCTTTAAATACACCATAATAAACGTGTTTTGTTGCTATGAACGGAGTTTTAATGCACTTTCTGCTGTTCTTTTAGGTTATTTCAGTTAATCCGGTCAACTTATCCCTCCCATTAGTCCGGATTAACGAGGTTTTACTGTAGTTATTATTTATATACATTAGAACAGTGGCGGCGATTAAGGTGAGCGTGGGGGGGGGGGCAGTTGCTCCCCACTCTTTGCCACTTTTACCCCCACACTATGCCAAACTTTATTTACCAATGGAAAGTAAACTGACCGTGCCCCTCCCCCCCTAGTTTTGGAACCGAATCGCCGCCACTGCATTAGGAACTTCTCAGTTCGCATAGCATTGAAGTCAACGAAGGGAAAAACAGTGGCTTGATATCCTAGCAATGGGCTGATTTTCATTTGTCGAGAATAACAGACATGAAGCTATACAACGTTCACCGAAACTTTCCGGACAACTATATAGTTAGGCTTAATTTCAGTTTTGCTGCGTGCACAATAGATATGTGTGAAATACGCGAAAAAAAAGTATTGATGAATGAAAATTGTTGAAAATGATAGAAAAGAAGATTTAAAAATACGAATAATTCAGTATTATAAAGCAAATGATAAAATACTTTATGAAAGAAATAAACAGTTTCCCTACTTCAAGAAAAGTCTATATCCTAGCTCCTGAAACAAGTATCCATTTTTTTCATATCTCAGTCCGTTGACATGGAGAGACTTAGTTCTGTAATATTTCTTCGTTAATGACATACACATTTCATTTCACACGGCGTGGAGATGAACACAATGGGATATGCCTAAAATTTACAAAAAGCATCTGTCACCGAATGGATTCGAACCTAGGACCATTAGATTAGGAATCCCATACGGTAAACACTACCCCACAGCCTATCGATTGTTTCGCCAATGCTTACAGGGGATAGAAGAAGCTGATCAGTGATCACCTTCTGCATGTACTGCGTAAAGAACACACATATACTTGAATGTAACAAGGGAAAGGAAAATAGTATGTATCGACGTAAACATTTATATTAATAGAAATTTACCCGTGGTGATAACTATTAATTCGATATTTGCGCAGGGAGTAACGCTAACGAAACTTTAATTTCGCCGAGCCAATTATTGCTCAGGTTATGCGATATCCAATCAGTGGTGCCAACTGGGTGTTGATGTTTCTAGAACTGGCCAAACTTCAGGCGAGCTGTGAGTTAATTTTTAACTCAAGACAAGACTAGTGAAAACTGTGTGTGTGTGCGTGTGTGCTTCATTGCAGAACGGAATCAAAATTAATTCCTGTATAAAACTCAAAGCAATGAATTTTTCTTTGTGGCCCCATTTCAGCGTCTCCAGTAAGCAATCGAAACTTAAGAACTCATATTAAGAAGAAACGAGATGAATTGACAGCTTACACGACTATCTCCAGCAAATAGCATAATAATATTTTGTACAGCAAATTGAACTGCATATTTATTTATTTAAGTATTGTATTATACTGCTGAATATCAGTATAGAAGCCTTATAGAGTAAGAAAGAGTATAGTGTTCCCCTGTGCTACAGTGGTTCCGGCGAAAGAACGGACTTGGAAATTCTATTTTTGTCTTTTCTGTCGAAAGCCATGGAGGTCACGTGAACCTTTGAACCAATCGGCTTTGTCCAGTTGCCTTGGTGAAGGGGAATTCTCGTGGTATTCTGCGTTTCCAAATTTTTCGTTTTGGGTCGTTTTCGAAACATGTGGCACCCCCAACATGGTGAAGCACGGCGAAGACTAAGGGTTGCCGCCACGTAGCAAGCGAATGTGTCTCCGATTCCCGGCCTCTCCCTGAAATGCGAGCGAAGGGGGTTTTGTTGACAGGAAGAGGTGTCGTGTACGACTGGACAAAAACCAGGCGTGTATACTAAAGTGCAAGCTATCTTGACAGTGACGTCAGCTGGGACCGCACTACAGGTTGATGCGAAACCATTGTATCACTCCGCGCAAAGCATGAAAGATTCTCTCCGTCACAGTTGTTTCTCAGAGTCCGCAGAGAAAGCACACAGGAGGAAGGGAACGTTTTTGTGTACAGCTGATCGAGGGTTGGGTCGGGTGGGAGGTGGGGGGGGGTAGCAAGGACTGCTCGACTTCTGACACCCTTTCAATGTTGCCAAACTTACATGGACAAAAGGTCAATTGAGTTCGAGTGCGTCTGTTGTGTATGTTGTTTATACCGAAATGAAGGGCAAAACCGTACATAGTGAGAGCCGACAGGTGATTTCGAATGTTCTTAAATTTTTTGACAACGAAGCGAGAGAAGGATGTTACACGTTTCCGGTAAATGAAACTACAAAGCGTGCGGCGGCTGCAGTTCAAATGTCGGACACTTTCATTAAGAAAATTAGAAAGGAAGGAAATTCAGGGGGGAAATTTACGACACCAGGTAAGCACAGGTCTGCCGAAAAGCGTAGAATTGTTGTAGACGACTTTGACAAGTGTTTGATTAGAAGAACTATTGGTAATTTACGGTTGAACATGAAGTGCCAACAGTAAAAAAAAAAAAAAAGTGCTTTCGAAATTAAAGAAAGAAACTAATTTTCGGGGTAGTCGTGAAACTCTTCGCAACATTATTTGTAATGACTTAGGATTATATAGTACTAATACTATATACTAATATATAGTATTATATATTAGTTATATCAGCTAATCAAACCCAACAAAAAGCCCCCGCAATATCGGGTCGACACTCTTGCAGCAGAAAACGGCCACACCGTACTTCGTCTTCCACCTTATCATTGCGATCTAAACCCTATTGAGTATGTTTGGGGTATCATAAAGGGTCGTATTGCATCACAAAATGTGGATCGTAATTTGGGCAGAGTACTGGAAGTTGCAAGAAGAAGAGAAGAATTTCAGAACTTTACCAAAGAAGAATGGATAAAATTCGTTTCTTAGATGGTAATATTTACTATCGCATAGTAAGAATCACAACCATGACAATAGATTTTATTGTCATTAATTATTTAAATCGGGAATCGTCACGAACGTTATCCATTCTTCTTCAACCACTGACCGCGCCACACTGAACGTCGCGTTTTGCGGCAGAACAGCTGTGAGGCATCGTGGCAACAGCGTGCCATTTGAGAGCAGAGGAAGAGAAGGACTTCCCCCCAGATTCTGGCCTGCTGCCGTTTACCGCGACAGAAACAAGTGGGGGTGGATTTTAGTTCGCATATTTTCAGGTTTTTTTTTTCTTCTTTGCTGAGCAGTATATATAATTTTAACTTTGACTTGTAACAAAATAATCGTGCCGAATACTCTACATTTCAACAAGATTTTAAGTATCTAATATTTTTAACACATTTATATGCTCTGTTTACGCTGTAACGTGTTTTCATTAAGGAACTATATTTTTGTGCTCAAGCCTCGCGAACTTTCCGTTCAAAGGCGCGTTGCCATCTCGTATTCTTTATCCGATTCCGTTCATTTTCTTGTATTTATACATCGTGCTCGTTTTAATTGCTCTTTATTTTACATGATTCCATTCTAAAAGAAACCTCGCATTGCGACATGTTGGACTTCCTTCCCTTGCATTTCAAACTATTGAAATTCTTTCCATTGTTTGTCTTTTTTCTTAGTGCAGACAGTGAAAGTATCAACGATGGAAGTTTGCAATGCTGGTACTACGTCACTGTCAAGATAGGTTGCACCAGAGTTTAGCAACCAGTAGCAACACCGCTTCTCCCCCCACCCCTTGAACTGGAGATGTAAAGTCTGGGTTTCCTCAAGTCCATTCTTTGGCCGGGCGGACTTTATGCACCACGCCATGAAGGCGTATAGGGGGGTGTGGGGTTAGGGCCCCACACTTTCTTGACCACGGCCGAAAGTGAGGGTGATGTGATCAGCACCATGCCCTTGGCCGCCTTTACCCCCCCCCCCCCACACACACAGAGTTTCCTGACGCTGGGTGGGCACCGGAGCCGCTTGAACAGGTGGAAAAAAAAATCCCGGTTCTCCCACGCCGAGGATCGAACACGGGTCTCTAGAATGGTGGTCAGACGCCCTAACAACACAACAGTTTATTACAATAGATATACACAATAAAAAATTAAATAAGTATACTTCGTGATAAAATATACTAAGAAGACCAGGAATTTACGTAGAAATAAAAGAATTACAAATTAAAACATTTACAATACAATCACTTATACTAAAATACACGTAAGGAGTACAATTACACATGTTAGTTTAATAATAAAAGATCATTAGCCTCCAAAAGATTATGATCGTATTGTGATATAAGAAAATGAAAATACAGTAAAACCTCGTTAATCCGGATCCCGACAAGCCGGACTTCGCTTAATCCGGACAGGCAAAAGTAAAAAAAATGCTTTCGGAAGAAGCCGCATTGACACAGGAATACCCTCGTACTGCATTGTATGTACAGTATTACTTATATAGTACTTATATAGGCCTATGCACTTTAAATACACCATAATAAACGTGTTTTGTTGCTTTAAACGGAGTTTTATAGCACTTTCTACTGTTCTTTTAGGTTATTTCAGTTAATCCAGACTTTCATTACACCGGTCAACTTATCCCGACATTAGTACGAATTAACGAGGTTTTACTGTACAGTACTTATTTCTAAAATGAGAAATGACAGAAATTGGAGAGCAGTTAGTTATTTCTGAGAGCGTATTGACGAGACCTTAAAGTAATTTTATGTAATAAGTAGGGAATATGAAGTTTTCGAGGATGTTTCTAGAAGTGCTTTACAATTCACACCGTGCTGGTCGAAAGGAATGTTTATAACATGTTCCATTGAATACTGTAAAAGTCATCCACAAAACATGTCTCCAAAACCATCAGGAATTAAAGAATGACGAAGATAATGTGTAGTTACCAGTTACCAGTTACCAGTTACGAGTCTTGGCTTGCTTTGCGCAATATGATGTGGAGTACCAGCGTCTGTGGACACCTTGCCTCCTCTTTGAATTGTTTTTGAAATGGCGTGCGATGTTTTCGGTGTTGAATTCCACTCCTGCAGCTGTCGCTTGGGGTGGGAAAGTGAGGGTGGCAGTGGCGGTTAGGCTGTGGTCACTTTTCACTTGTCGTGGCTGGTCGGCTCAGGGTCTTGGTAGACGATGAGTGTGTCTGTGTGGGTTGGCGGTACCAATGGCTCGTGCCGTTGGATTTGGGTTTTCCTGGAGTTTGGCCCAGAACGTGGCGGTTGTCCGCTGGATCACGTCATCTAAGGGTGGAATGTCGAGGTCTTCGTGGAGTTGGACGTTTGTTGTATACCGTCCGTGTCCGCTGATGATACGTAGGACCCTGTTCTGTATGACTTGGAGTCTGCGGAGGGTCGTCTTGGGTAGGTGTTGCCAGGCAGGGCAGGCGTAGAGCAGAGCTGGTCGGATGATTGCCTTGTACAGTTGAAGTCTGGTTTCCAGCCGCAGTCCTGGCGATCGTAGCATCGGGTAAAGTGCTCCCACGCGTTTGTTTCCTTGGTTGACGATTTTGGCTATGTGGTCTCTGAGATAGAGCCCTCTGTCTAGTAGCATGCCGAGATATGTTGTGGTTTGTTTGTGGGGAACAGGTTGTCCTTGTAGTCTGAGATGGTATTCGCGCGGACGGCGTCTACGAGAGAACACGATGGCGGTGCTCTTGTCGGGATTCACTCGCACTCTCCATTGTTTTGCCCAGTGATCGTATTGTTGCATTTGTTCTTGCATTCTGATGTAGGAAACACGAATATCCTTGGCTGCCGCAAAGTATGCGGTGTCGTCTGCGAAAGTGGCTGGGAGGCAACCAAAGGCTGTTGGTACATCCGCTGTAAACAGGGCGTACAGCAGCGGGGAGAGGGAGGATCCTTGGGGTACTCCAGCCGTGGTTGTTCGAATGGTGGAGATGGCTCCTTGAAACACTGCGAAGAAGGTGCGTTGATGTAGGTAACTGTCCAGCAAGCGTACGTAACAGTCAGGTATTCCAAGTCTGTGTAGCTTGTATATGAGTCCTTCGAGCCAAACCTTGTCGAAGGCCTTCTGTATGTCGAGGAGTATGGCTAGTATGTGGTGTTTCCAGTTGAAGCGTACCGAGAGATGGTCGACCACCCTCACCAGCTGGGTGGTCGTGCTGTGGTGTTGCCTGAAACCAAATTGGTGGTCTGGGAGTAGATCAAAGTGTTGTACGTGGTCTTGTAATCGGTACAGGAGGAGGCGCTCGAAGACCTTGCTGACGTGAGACAGTAAGCTTATTGGCCGATAGTTCTGTGGGTGTAGCGGGCTTTTCCCCTTCTTCAGGATTGAACATACTCTGGCGGTTTTCCAAGCTCTCGGGTAGTAGCCAGTGAGAAGAATGGCGTTATATATTTGGGTTAGGACAATCAGGAGTTTCCTTGGGGCTTGCTTCAAGGCTTCTGTCGGTATTTTGTCCGGGCCTGGCGCTTTATTGTTTGGCAGCCGTCGTATGACTGTGTGAATCGCTCGGGGAGTAATTAGGTGTGGTATGTCTGCATGCGGCTGCTCTCTGAATGTGTCCAGGAAGTTGTCCACCGTTGCTATTTGTTCCTCGTCGCATGGTTCTGTATTGGGAGAAAACTGTTCTTCAAGGTTCTTAGCGATAGCGTCAACTTGTTCTTGTGGTTGAAATAGAAGATTGCCCTGTGGGTCGTGGAGAACTGGCGTCGTTGAGCTGGCGGTGTGTCCGCGGAAATTTCTTGCGAGCTTCCAGAATTCGTTATTTGGCTTGTCCGAGCTCTTCAGTTTTTCGTCCCAAAGGTGTTCCCTTGATCTTTGAAGGTGTCCTCTCACTCGACGTTTCAAGTTCTGGAGGAGCTGCCTGTATTGTGGATGTCGTGTCTGTTGATATTTGCGTCTGATCCATCGCTTTAGGTGCAACAGGATGTGTAGCTTGAGGTCCGTTGTGTTTGGTTGCTCTTGACGGTTTTGTTTGGTGGTACTATTTCGAATTGCTGAAGTGATCTTGGCACCAATTTCCTCAACGGCCGTGTCGATATCTTCCGGGGTTGCAACGTGGAGAGGCAGCTGGATTGCTTCGTGAAGAGTTGTTTTGTACTGCTGCCAATTTGTCAGCGGTCGTGTTGGTGCGGTCGTGAGATGCGTCAGTAGTCTATGGGCGACAACACATATAACCGGCTCATGGTCCGAGTCGAGATCGGCGACGACATACGGCGCTACGGTGAAGTTGATTCCTTTGTGTAGTGTGATGTCTAAGACATCCGGCCTAGCTCCATTTTTGGGGTAGTGTGTCGGATCCTTTGGTGCTGTTACCGCAAGGTTTATAAATGGTATGTGGTTGAACAGCTGTACTCCGTTTCGATTGGTGACCCTAGAATTCCACTCTGGATGTTTGGAGTTCAAATCTCCAGCTATCAGTACTCTGGTGCCTAATGACTGTAGTGTTTGAAGGTCTTGAAGCTCTACCCTCGTTTCCGGTCTCTTGTATGCTGCAACAAGGACCAGCGGTTCAGTTGGTGTGATGATTTTGATGGCCAAGGCTTCAATGGTCTGCAGTTGTGGGATGGTGATTGTCTCTGTGGGAAAATCTTTCTTTATTGCTATCATTAGGCCGCCTTTTGGGGTAGGTCTGTCTTGCCTGTGTATGATGTAGTTTCGTAGGGTGAATCTGTTCTTGGGTTTCAGGTGGGTCTCGTTTATTAGAGCGACGTCTATCTTTTGCTGGTGTAGATAGTGTAATAGTTGCAGTCTTTGGTTGAAAACTCCATCCGCATTCCAGTAGAGGAGAGTCATGTGCCGGTGTACTTGGAGATATTGGCTTACTTTATTTGAATAAGTGTCTAAAATTTATTCCAATGACAGACTAAATTTCATTATATAGCCAAACATGTAAATGGTGTAAAACTTTTATGCATGGACGAAATTTGAGGTAACGTATTATTGTAAAATTAGAATGGTTGAAGTCTTGGAAAACGTATACACAGATTATGAAACATAGGAGTTTTGATAGAGACATTTCTCAGTGCTGCCATCTATTGTGCTCTCTGAAGGCTTGATATTCTCTTGCGCGGGATTGCGGTTGTAGGGAGCTTTCAGACCGCCGCGACAAGACTACTTTGCCTATCGCTTGGACTCGGCCGTTTTCTCAATGCCATGCATCGTCTTGTTTCGGTCTGTTGTTCGCGCGTGCTCGGTGAATGCTTTAGACTTAAGGGGGTCGTGTAGCTTCTCGCCTAGCGCTTCGGTCTGAAAGCTTCCTAATGGAGTTCGATTGATTGGGTTTATTTTGCTTCGCTTTTCTGCCACTTTTAGCTAATCGAGAAGATGAGGATGAGTGATGATATGATGAAGAGACACTCACAAAGAACAACCATGCCCAGGCTGGGTTTGGAACCTAGAAAATATTGTTGGGCGATATATCGTCCAGACCATATAGCGCTATATTGAAAATATATCGTCCAGGCGATATGAACTAGACGATATATCGTCACGATATTTTGGCGATGTATATCGTGTCGGCGATATATCGTCACGATATTTGACTATATATATTGTGTCAGCGATATATCGTTACGATATTTGGCTATATATATCGTGTCAGCGATATATATATATATATCTTGTCAGCGATATATCGTGACGATATTTGGCTATATATATTGTGTCGGTGATATATCGTGACGATACTTGGCGATATACAGTGCGTCCATTTCGATCTTCAGCCGAGAGATCGGGAGGAGCGTGGCGGGCGGCGCTGACGGAGATGCCGACATTTGCGGCCTGTATGCCCGCTTATTTTTATAGACATATGCAGACATTTATATAAATATTGCAAAACGAGCACTAACCTGTGTTATAATTTATCATCTGTAATTCATCCAAGTTCTGTCCTTATATACACAAAAAAATACGCTTTAGAAACGATGTTAAGAGCCACAGATAATAAAACATTTTAATCATAGTTTTGACCAGTAACGTCCTGCTTAAGTTTATATCCTTGAAAGAGTTTTGTGCCGATGGGGATCGTTTGGGGGTTTCGAATGTGCAACACTGTATCAAGATTACGCTGTACACGAAACCGTTAAAAGTCAATGGTGTTCGTGAGCTTCCTTGCAATCCGAAATCTCCGAGCTCGAGTATTTTGTTCCTTCGCGACAGAGCTGTGAATATAGTGGCGAGCAGATGTAAACCAAGAGCGTGTTAATTTCGTACTGTGCGCAAGAGTGTTATTATTGGTTAATTGCCGTTACTTGTTTGTGTTATTGCAGTGTGTATGTGTGTTACGTCAGTGAGAGGATTTGAATGCCAGCAGCAAGGTTCACGTTACGAGGGGGGCTGATAAGTTCTCGGGCCGACCCAGAAGGACTTTTGCTAAAGGCACGAAAGTTTCAGGCTATTCAACGTATTCTCCCCGAAGGTCTACACAATTGGCACTTGGTGGATATCAGTTTGAACAACTCTTATAACACAGGTTAGTGCTCGTTTTGCAATATTTATATAAATGTCTGCATATGTCCATAAAAATAAGCGGACATTACAGGCCGCAAATGTCGGCATCTCCGTCAGCGCCGCCCGCCACGCTCCTCCCGATCTCTCGGCTGAAGATCGAAATGGACGCACGCTATATCGTGTCAGCGATATATCGTCACGATATTTGGCTATATATATATATATATCTTTTCGGTGATATATCGTCACGATATTTGGCGATATATATCGTGTCAGCGATATATCGTTACGATATTTGGCAATGTATTTCGTGTTGGCGATATATCGTCACGATATTTGGCGATATATATCGTGGAGACGATATATTGCCGATATCACGATACGATTAAAAATATCGTATCGTATCCTCTGTGGCGATATTTACTTGACGATATATCGCAATATCAAATTTCCGATATCGTCCATCTTTACTGGGAACCCTGGCTTCGTAGCGCGCTGTGCTAAATGAATAATAAAAAGAAGTAGTATTAATATTAAGAAGTATTGATATTCCGACACATCCATTGAGTGAATTTTTTACCAGATAAGTTTGAACAAAAATTAAAAATTTTCGCCATTACGGGGATGTATTGAAAGATTCGCTGGAATTCACTACCGGAAGATAATGGCCATTTTACAGTTTTATCGCTTTGTTTTTTTTATGATTTGTATTTTTATATAACTCTGAGCAACTCTTTTCCTTGAACATTTGCCAATGTCGGCCGCGGGCGATTCATTTCATTGGCAACCGAAATGAAGGAGCATTTGTTCTTAAGCACCATAAACCACGTTCTGGGAACCTCACTATGGCTCCGCGCCACAACGATGCCTGCTTGAAACATAAAAGCAACAAAGGACAGGGTTCGAAATCCTGGGAGCGACGGGGGGGATTTCCCCCCACCAACAATCTTGGCCTCAAGAATCCCCCTACCAAAAATGTCCGGCGGGGGAGATTTTGTTACAACAAACAAAAGATAAGCAATTACTTTTAACTTCAAATATACTGTACTAAGAATAATATTGAAAACATACACGAATTATGTAGTTGTGAGTATTGAATGCATTCTCTCTCAAGAGATCATTAACAAATCTACATCATTACAAGAATGCAAAACAATAATAACTATGAAATCTAATTGATTTATATTAACATAAAGCAAAAACTTAATAAAAACGTACACGTAATAAAACCACTTCAACTATTATTTCATAATTTATTAACATCTTTAACCAGTTAGTAAACGACGTAGTTTGCTACATTATAATATCCGATATACATGAAAGTAACAATAGGAATTGTAGCTTTCCTGGCGACGTGATTCGAACAGGTGTTCTCGGGTTACCAACCAGGTGATGAGAGCAATGTATGCACTCGAAACTTTGGAAGCTAAATACAATGTATCCTGTTTGGTAGCCCGAGAACACCTGTTCGAATGAAAGTAACACATTTATTTCTTTGTGTGTAATTAATAATAATACTATTTTTAATTACTAAATTTAGTAATTTATTTTTACTTTTAATAACATTATAAATATGTATATCGTATAATTTATATGTATGTTTGTGGGGGATGGGGGTTTGTAGACTAAGATATTTCTCCCCCCCACCAGTTTTAAACGATTTCGCACCCTGACAAAGGAAACACAACTTAGGTCGTGTCCGAATGGTGCAAGACCGTACTTGAAGCGAGCATCCTCCGAGTATGGTCTTTGAGTGCGGTCTTCAAGTCGTGGACTGGAAGTGAAAGTCTTCGAATTGCACTTCGACTGCAGCGCCAAATACAATCAGTAGATAAAACTGAGTACTCGTTGTTTTCCTCGCGCCTTAAACACTTATTTTTCACCATAGAAATCACATAGCATTTTCAAATGCTCGTACACATACATTTCCACACATTAGAAGAACTATAACCCACAACTTGCTGGCCCATAACCTCTGTCGCTGGCTTTCTACCTCCGTGATTTTAAACAAATGAACAACGAGTGCGGAAACCAGTGGCGCAGGAACGGGGGGGTACAGGGGTACATTGTACCCCCGCAAATTTTTGAAGGGGGGTACTGTACCCCCCTAAATCCGTAAATCGAGTTGTACCCCCTGTACCCCCCTTTGGTAATTTGACAGCAGACGGAAGGTGCTACTGTTAAAATTAACTATTATCAATTCGCCAAATAAAAAAATGTATTATTGTTTATAAATTTTAAGCATTATAGTCCTTACCACAGAAATTCAAAACATTTAATTGTAAACTTATTATACTACATTGTGCTTGCTACTAGTTAGTTCATTGACCTAAGTTCTTGGAAACCTCTTTAAGGAGATGAAAATTGTTTAAAATGTGTGTGGAACGATGGAATCAGATTGACTCTCAGACAATTACGCTGCAGACGATTGCTGCTTTGCGTAAAGGGGGGGGGGGGTACACATTTCTAAAGCAGTGGTCGCGTCGATTCGAAGATAAGATACAAATCTTCATCAGAAGCGTATATGACTGACCCCATTTTCTTTTGAATATTTATAATGGAATTTTCCGAAACGGAACACTTACACGAAGCAGACGAGACACGACAGACCAACTTGGGGGGTACAATACACTCCTGTACCTCACCCATATTTTTCATAAATTTGTAAGAGGGTGTTGGGAAAACTATACTTAAACCTATATATTAAGATATATATTTTTTTACATAATAGAGTGCCGATTAGCCTATCTGTGAATGAGGTGAATAACTTCAGAGTGGAAACCGAAAGAAAAATAAGCACAAACAAGAACGAGCAGGACCTCACCACACAGGAGACGAGATGAGGCTGTGACAATTCTCGACTCAGCGCATCGCGATATATGATTCCTAGGTGAAATGAAATCTTTCCTAGACATTTAAACGGTGCAATTTGCGATTTTATCAGAAGGAGGACTATTTTTTACCTATGTATTAGGTATACTTATAGTTGGACATTAATTGCTTCAAATCTAATTGTGATATCGAATGCATTTTAAGTTAAACACTAAAGTCAAACTGTAAGAAAATTTCATTAGTCAGATGAATGCAAGAGATAAATGAGACTCACTGTAGGTTCCATTGGTAGATTTTGGATTGGATTTACAAGGTCTCTGGGAGTAAGATGGGAATATTTGATTGATTGATTTGGTTTATTTTACTTCGCATTTCTGCCACTTTTGGCTAATCGCGAAGATGAGGTTGAGTGATGATGATATGATGAAATTGATGGACACTCAAAAATAACACCCATGGGCAGGCCAGGATTCGAACCTGGGACCTCAGGCGTCATAGCGCGCTATGCTAACCCCTCCGCCACGGAGTCCGGCGAGGTGGGAATGTGTTTTGGATTTTCTTTGTAGATGCGAAAATCTTTAACTGTGACGCGCACATGCTTCTGCTTACTTTAAAGTTTACCTTTTCACATAAACGATAAATTGACATGTCATCCTAAAACACACGGATGTATCTGCATTTAATACCACTACATACGAAAATAAACCTTGGCCGGCTCTTCACATTGTCCACCAAAAATTGAATAGAAAGAATAAACTTTTGAGCGTAGCCTATGTATGGCTTTCCTTGCTACTTCTGAGAGCTGAAGGATTTCGGTTATGTAAATGTACCGAATGATATTACTTTCAGTACTTGAAGAGCGTCATTAGGTACAGCTAATTATATTACAAATAAATGATTTGTCAAATGTTTCACAAATATTTCAAAGTTAGACTTATTACGAATTGATTGGGAACCATCTGAACTCATTTTTTTCTTTTTTAATACAACACCCTATAGATGTCTGAGAAAATACCAAATACATGGCTTCTAAAAGGCATTGGATGTGGTACACATCTGCCATAAATTGTTTAAATATATTTTTATGCGTAGCTATGGGACTTTTAAAATTAGAATGAACGGAACTGAAGTGGAACTCTATATAATGTAGTTTCTATATCCAGTGGGTGGGAGATATTATTGCTGGTTGGGGTGGCTCAAGATCCCCCTCACTCCTGATTTTCCGTTCCGTGAAATCCAAAGAAGCCCAGAATGAGGTCCAGAGCTTAGCCTTATATGATTCAGAATATTCATGTATATTTTGCATTAAATAACAGGACATTCGTGTTGTTCTAAAAGAGAATATTTCTCATGGCTTCACATTATACCTAGGTATCAAGGACGTTTTTGTGGGGGTCCAGGGGGTCCGGACCCTTTCCCCCCGAAAGACTTACCAAGTAGTGAAAGTAATTTATCAAAATATAATTGTTTAGCATTTGTTATACTCAATTTCCATCAATGCCAATACCATGCTTGAACAGCGTAACAATTAAAAGTTAGGGTGCGGCAGAAATATCTCCCGGATTTCATTTGTGAATAACAAAGCAACGATAGATGTTATGCAAAACTTTATTGCACAGTTGGAAAGAACAAGGTTTACCATTTTATTGCACATTTCCAAAGAACAAAATGTTCCAATTATTTTTTATCAAAATTGCCACAAGTCACCATTTTGTGTGACATAGTTGACTTTGTTTTAAAATGATATCGTTCAAATGCCGATCTGCACAGTGTACGCATTTCTGAAGTCTCGCTCTGAAGTTCTGCATTACCCTCCTAGTCATGTCTGGTCGGTATTGCCGCTCTTTCCTGTCTGATACAATCTTTCAGATGTCCTCGGCCTTCCTTGGTAAACTTTAGCCTTCAGGTACTCCCACAGAAAGAAAACGCAGGTTGCGAGCTCGGGGGAACGAGTTGCCCATGGAAGGTGACTTCGAAGTGAGATCAGACGCCCTGGAAACATTTCACGTAGCACGTTCATCGATACGCGTGCTGTGTGTGCTTTGGCACAATCCTGTTGGAACAACACAGCCGATTTGCCACGTTCGTTCGATTGCGGCTGCAGGAAGTTGCGTAACATCCATACCATACATAACGGCCAGACGTTACATTAACTGCGTGCCGTCTTCCTCAAAAAAGTAGGGGCGTTCATGGAGTTGTCTCGGTACATATGGGAAACAAAATGGTAATCCTTGTTCTTTTCAAATGTGAAATAAAATTTTGCATAACATCGATCGTTGCTTTGTTATTCACGAATGAAATCCGAGAGTTATTTCTGCTGCACCCTGTATACTCGATGGTTTTCTCCGCTGAACTTATTGGAAGGCAAGGAATTTGGCTCATACGGCTTTGAAGGATTCCAAAGATTTATGCACACTACTAATGATAATATCCATAAAATATTAATCAGGAACTTTACTTTTCGTTAATTGGATCTAACTCCTTTTTTTGTTATTCAATAAATATTCAATTCTTTTCTATCTGACATTAAATTCCTTGCCAGGGCAGTTGTTTTTGTGCAAATCTTGGCGATCTTAACTACACGTACGCTAGATAATGAATACTTGTTGTTATATTTCTATTCTTTTAGTATCTTTTACCTATTCATGTAATAATAACATAATAACAATACAATATATATTAATTAATGTACATATTTAATTAATTAATATATTAATTTAATTAAATATAATTATCCTAATTATTATTATTGCTACACTTGATTGGACATATATATATATATATATATGGGAGGCTGAATTTTGTACCCCCCCAAATGAAAAACGTTCCTGCGCCACTGGCGGAAACCACGTGACCTAGTCACCAACCATCTGCACTGCTAGCTGTGCACTTGCGTACTTCTGTTCTTGGCGCTTTCGAACTGTACTACGTGACGTCACTTCCGCCAAGACCATACTTCAAGTCTGTACTTTGTACCTTTCGGACAGAGCCTTAGCACTTGAACTTGAAAGATGCACCTGCCCGATGGCGTAGTGTAACGACGTCGCCTTGTAATCAAGGCAACCCGAATTCGGTACCCGGTAAAGGTACACATAGTGGTTCGGACATCATTTAAAATTGTGTGTCCAATCCCGATTAGCCTATCTGTGCATCAAGTGGACCTAAAAACAAACAAAGTCGAAAGTAGCAGCCCTGTGATTGCATTAATGAATATCCAAAGTTGCTTTTTGAAAACTTTCCATGCCAGTGGCGGAGTGGTTAGCAGCAAGGCTCCCTGGTTCGAATTCCGGCCACGGCATCACCTGCTTCAATTCTATTATAATAACAACTCATCCTCATCGTCGCGATTAGATAAAAAGAAGCAGAAACCCGACACTGATAACGAGATCAAACCTTTTTCAAAACTTGGTCGAGGGGGATGTATAATACAATATCTCTGAAGATACAACAGATATCGGAGCAAACTTACATTTACATCCCTAAAACCTATTTTGGTTTGCATACAGGTACTAGGAAATACGACGGTTGGGATGAGGGGTTTGTACCAGGAATGCTTCGGTACAGTGGGATCCATGAGTATTACCGTGCTAATTGTCCATGACTACGTATTTTCATTAATTTTTCTCTTACATCCTACGTGCTTTTAAGCGATGGATTTTTATGTATGCTTGCGCAAAAGTTGTCAACAGCTTGTTTTGATTTTTCTTTTAATTCTTGAAGGTGAACGAAAATGGTGATGGACAATTTGCAGGGTAATACTCATACTGTACAAGGGTTTACTTGGGACTCAGTTTCTATGATACTGTGATTGCGTTAGAAAAGGAGGTAGGAGTATTTTGACGTTCCGGGCAGCGTATTTACAAACCTTACAGTACCGCAGAACCTCCAGCGATATTTGGCTTCTGATTGGCTGCCATTCCGGAAGTTAATGCAGCGTTCCTTCAAGTTAACGCTAGATGGCAGGGTTCAAATTAAAAGTGTAGATTTCAAATATCTATTCCAAGAAGATAAGAAACCCATTTATACTAAGGTTCATTTTTTAGCACAATTATTTAAATCAATGTTTTAGAAGACAGAAATCAGAACTCATCTTGAAGTGAATAATTTTTCTATTTAAAGTCACATCAGAGCAAACATTGTAAGTACCAATGACAATTGAGAAAAATATGTATGTTCAACCTATATCATTTTAAACATTATATTTATTATATAAACGTATATTTCTTAACATAATTTCGACAATCTGATTACAAATTTTATTACTATATAATCACAAGTCTTATTTTTCCATAGGAAGAAACAAGGAACAATGGACACGGAACATAAACACTTCCGGTGCATACAGCCAATAAGAAAGCTTTATATACCTCTGGTTCTGCAGCACCATCGGGTTTGTAAATATGCTTCCTGGCAGTGTCGTTCGATCAGGGTAGGCAGAAGGGGTGGGAATATTATCTGGGAGGTACAGTGACATATAATACATCCCTAAATACAATATAAGAAATCATATTTTGGGGGTAAATCATTAGTTTGCTGGGAAGGGGCGTCCGCCACCCTGGCCCCTCCTTGGCAATGTGTCCGAAGCTAGTTTTTAAACAGGAAATATAAAAGGTAAAACTATCAACTGTTCATGGGGGTGTGGAATAGGTCCCCATCCGTTCTTGGTCCATGTTAGAGGTCACTGGCGTACTCAGAGGTGGTGCCTGATGGGGATCTAGCCCCCTCCGAAATTTTGAGAAAATCAATTTTTCAAACGAAAGCAAAGACTAACACGAAAAAAACAGTGGTGAATGCAACCCCCCCCCCCTGCGTACGCCAGTGCCTACAGGGACGTTTCGGAATCGTTGTTAGGGATGTGCGAGATTGATTTAGAGAGTGCTGTTAGGTGTCGTCTTGAAGTGCCTGTCATAAAATTCAGATATAGAATATTGACATTGTTACGGTATATCCAATAACTCATTAGCCTAATGTAAAACAATCACTTTCTTCGACGCTGCAGAACAAAGTGATTGTTTGTTTTCAATTTCCTCTCAGCTGCAACACAAGTGATGGCAGTTGTCTCACAGGAAGGCGTCTGCTGTTTGACAGGTTATTAAGCAACAGGAAGCATATGGCTTCATCTACGGACAGATACCAAATGATTAGTTGGGCTCTGTTGTGTTAAGATAAATGGCATCCAGTAGGCAGATCGCATCCAGATATTTCCAACAAAAACTGGGCCAACAATGGAGATCGTAAAATTAGTTAGTGTGTGGAGTCAAGCGCCTTTTCCGACAAGCTGTGTTTAGTTGGTGCCAGATTAAAAGAGGGGGGGAGGGTCAGGTTCAGTGGCGGATCCAGAATTTACAGTTGGGAATAGCGAATTTCAATTTGGTGTCTTACCTCACCGAGAATTACAGTTTCACTATTCTACAGCGTGTTTTTAAAGTCTTGCAGGATTCAAATAAAGCTAACTTTCAAGTAATGGGTTTATTACAACGAAATATTGTATTATTTACCAAGAGCAAAATTTAAAATTTTGTTCCGCCCACACTGCTCAATTTGAAATCTCAATATGAATCGATACAAAATCTTCAGAGATACGTCAGTAAATTATCATATTTATATAATAATAATAATAAATTACACCCAAAAAGTGTATTTCTTATTATAATCGGGAGTGCACGGTCAAGAGAAGAAATAAAATACAAGACAAAGAAGGGCATTGTGTTATAGAAAATATTAAATGGGTAAAAGTGTCCAAGCAAGTTATCCTGATTTTTGCGTAAATGTTTCACATGAGTAATACGAAAAAAAACGGTGTTTGAATTATTGTGGCACTTACAGCGTTTACCAATTTTAGTCTTCACGGATTCAAACGAAGATTGCAAGTGTGTTTGGTCGTGTATGGTGCCCAGCTGGAGATCTGGTGATGAACCAAACCACATCAAACATTAATTTTCAAGTTTCCTCTGTGTAACAAACTATATTTCCTTGTAATAAACCTGTTACTTTAAATGTTATTGGAAAATTAACTTTTAAAAATATTCGCGAGCGTTTTAAACTTTGTGATAAAAGGGCAGAAGGTCTGTCTTCAAAATACATGTCAAGCATAATACGAGGCTCATCTAGAAAGAAAGGGAACGTTTTGGTGTAAAGCACAAAGGCAAATGATGTGTGCAAAACATTTATGCTACAGAAACTACATACCGAGTAGGTATCAACAAACTGATATCATGCTATGATAAGTGCTTGAATGGGTTTGGCGAATATATGGATAAGTAGAGTAAGTTATGTATTTTCTGTATCGTAAATGTTTTCCACTTATCATTTGTCGCTTGTGTTTTACACAAAAATGTTTCGTTCTTTTCTGGATGACCCTCGTAATATATCCAAAAACCTTGTCACGTGCCAGTTCAGACGACGCAATGAAAAAAACACAAGGAAGAAATGTTTCCCGAATGCGACGGTAGATGGCAGCGCGTCATATAAAAAAGAGCAGAGCTCATTGTAGAAACTAGGAGTGGAGAAGAGTGATTATATATATTATAGTAAATTCAAAATACATAAAGGAAGAGTATAAAAATTATAGAAGGAGTGAATAAAATGTTGTAAATAGCCAATTAAGATAAATAAGAATATGCTCATATATGAAACAATTAGGAAAGCTAATAAGTGAGCAAATGAATTCAGAAATGTATTCTCTCCTTTTTGATCCTCTGACGAGGAGAACATCGTCAGCTTTTGTATTTGTCCGTCCCTCGGTGGTGCTTCTTATTAGACACACTGGGCCATAGGCAGCGCTTGCTGTTAGCGATCCAGGGCTATTCCCCTTTTGGTCGTTACACAGGAGGTGGCGCTACTGTCAGTTTAGTCGCCCCTAATCTTTCTATAAGTATAGTTTGTGTCGTTTGTATAATGCCAAAGAAGCGGGGGAAAAGACCGCATACATGTAATAAATAAGATTACGCTTTAAAGGCAAGGAAAATAAATTAGAAGAAAGAAAAGAAGAATAAGCCTCTTCCAAAAATAGAAAGAAGAAGAAGCCTTTTCCCTAATCAAAGATAGAAAAGAAGAAGAAGCCTTTTACCAAAATAGAAGGAAGAAAAGAAGAAGCCTTTTCACAAATCAAAGATAGAAAAGAAGAAGATGCCTTTTCCCAAATCAAAGATAGGAAAGAAGAAGAAGCCTTTTACCAAAATAGAAGGAAGAAAAGAAGAAGCAGCCTTTTCACTAATCAACGATAGAAAAGAAAAATCCTTTTCCAAAATCAAAGATAGGAAGGAAGAAGAAGCCTTTTACAAAAAATAGAAGGAAGAAAAGAAGAAGAAGCCTATTCCCCAAAATTGTGAGAAGAAAAGAATAAGATTTCCTTTCAATTATACATATATTTATAGGAAGAATATAACCGATGTAAATTTGGAATCAGCATATATACACATATATATATATATATATATATATATATATATTCAGTGTGTATATATACAAGCTTCGCTATATATATTTTCTCTGTGTTGTGTACAGTTTTGAGTTTTCAGAATATAGATCCGCATTTAACTATATCCTCTTGGCTATAAAACCCTTTCTTATTTGGAATTCTCGAATAAAGAACCTATCCCCTGAGATTGGGAGCACATACGTAATGCAATAGAATCAGCAGCTAAAGAAAGTATAGGATACCATAAACCGAGAAAAAGTAAGCCATGGTTTGATAATGAATGTCATAATCTAATAGAAATAAGAAATCAGGCTAGACTTAGGTGGTTAAATAACTCTGATGATACAAATCTAAACAATTATAATAGAATAAAGCGAGAAGTTAACCGCACGTTTAGAAGTAAAAAAAGAGATTACTTGAAAAGCAAAATTAACGAAATTGAAACAAACAGCAAAAATAAAAATATCAGAGATTTATATAAAGGTGTAAATGAGTTTAGAAAGGAGTGGCAACCTAAAGTAAACTTGATAAAAGATAAAGACGGTGATTTTCTAGCTGACCCAAGTGATATTCTAAATAGATGGAAGAACTACTTTAATGACCTTTTAAATGTCCATGTAGGAGATAAATCAGAAGTGAATGAAGTAAACACAGCAGAACCTTTAGTTTTAGAACCTAACTTGACTGAAGTTAAAGATGCTATTAAAAGGCTAAAGAATAACAAAGCACCTGGCATTGATTTAATACCAGCTGAGTTAATTAAATATGGTGGAAATTCATTAATATGTCAAATTCATAAATTAATTTGTTTAATATGGAAAAAAGAAGAAATCCCTCAACAGTGGAAAGAATCCATAATTGTTCCTGTGTTTAAAAAAGGTGATAAAATGAACTGCAATAATTACCGTGGAATTTCTCTACTCTCAACAACATAGAAAATATTATCTAACATTCTTTTAACAAGACTAACCCCATATGCTAATGAAATTATAGGTGATTATCAATGTGGATTTAAACGTAACAGATCAACTACAGATCAAATTTTTCACATCAGACAGACACTTGAAAAAAAGTGGGAATATAATCAAAATGTCCATCAGCTATTCATTGATTTTAAAAAAGCATATGATTCGGTCAAACGAGATAAACTATATAATATATTAGTAGAGTTTGGAATACCTAAGAAGCTTGTTAGTATGATAAAAATATGCACCAGTGAAACAGAAAGTAAAATTCGTGTGGTATTAATATGTCTGACAAATTTACAATTCATGATGGGTTAAAACAAGGAGATGCATTATCTCCATTGCTCTTTAATTTTGCCTTAGAATATGCTGTTAGGAAAGTAAAAGAAACTAAAGAAGGACTAAAATTAAATGGTGTGACTCAGTTGTTATCATATGCAGATGATGTAGACTTACTGGGGGATGAAGTGAATACAATTAAGAATAATGCTAAAATATTTTTCAAAACTGCTAAAGAGATAGGTTTGGAAGTTAACAAAGAGAAAACTAAATATATGCTTACAGGCCGAAACCAAGTGTTAGGTAATAATCAAAATCTAATTATTGATAACAACTCGTTTGAACCAGTTTCCAAATTCAAATACTTAGGAGTAATATTAACAAATGAAAATTATATTAAAGAGGAAATAAAAAGTAGGCTTAATTCAGGAAATGCATGTTACTTCTCTCTTCATAAACTTTTGTCTTCTCGTTTAATATCTAAGAAACTAAAAGTTAAAATATACAAAACAGTAATTTTGCCTGTAGTATTATATGGATGTGAAACTTGGTCCCTTACATTGAAAGAGGAACATAACTTGAGAGTATTTGAAAATAAGATCCTTAGGAAAATATTTGGACCTAAAAGGGATGAGGAGACAGGTGAGTGGAGAAGGTTACATAATTTAGAACTACATAATTTGTATTCAAGTCCAGATATTATTAGAATGATTAAATCAAGAAGACTTAGGTGGGCAGGCCATGTGGCACGAATGGGAGAGGAAAGAGGAGTTTACAGGATTCTTGTTGGGAAACCTGATGGTAAGAGACCTGTAGGAAGGCCAAGACGAAGATGGAGGGACAACGTTGAGATGGACCTAAGGGAAATCGGTAGGGATGGAAAAGAGTATATAGATCTTGCTCAAGATAGGGAAACATGGAAGGCCTGTGTTGCTGCAGCCATGAACCTTCGGGTTTAAGAAGGCTAGAGAGTTAGTTATCCCCTGAGATTAAGATATTTCTGTAGCCGCGGTAAATAACATTTTTGTACGTACCCCCAGGATCGTAGCATAGTGGCGCCCATAGCGTGGAGCCTTACCTTAACATACACCCAAGGGCGTGACAACCTGCCAGTTTGGAGGGGTGATCGAACCTATCCCTCCTCGTCCCCCGTCTCCCTATGGACCCTTCGCAAGAATTCTGTTGTCGCTCAACTGCAATATTTGCCCCAGTGTTTGGATCGTTCTTCAGGAGCAGCCTTTGCGACTGAATGAGACGAGACAGAGACTGCAAGCAGATGTGCCGTGCATCGTGTTTACGCTATCTTTTTACTCCCCCTTTATTTTTCATTTTTTATCCTCCTGAAGTACTCCGAGACAAAAATGGAAGGGTGACTGTTTGGAAATTCGTCTGTTTTGTGCTGGTCCCGTGTCTCTCGTCCGTAAACACCATGACGCCTTCCGTTTGGAGCAGTTCCCAGAAGTCTCTGCGCGTAGCTGAGGCGTCAACTTTGGGGCGTCATATTGCTATTGCTTGCGTGTTGCATTCGTGGTAACGTTTGGCTGTAATAGTTCGTCAGGAGATTCAAAACCACAAAGGACACCCAACAACATCCCTTTGCCAGATGTTGAGTATTTGGTTCTTTCTTGCTTTCTCCTCTCTCTCTCTCTCTCTCTCTCTCTCTCTCTCTCTCTCTCTCTCTCTCTCTCTCCCCATGGCGCACATCCGTAGCAACGCCAGAAAAAAATTAGAATAGGAGTCCCAAAGAGGGACAGAGTGGCATATGGGAAAAGGGGGGGACACAAAAATTCTCAGAAAGTCGAAAGTTAATGTAGAATATTGTAGGGCTTGGAAGTTGAAGATCTATAAATTGGCAAAAAAAGACTTATGAAAAGACCTAAAAATAACAAAAAAGGAACTAAAAACGGACGTATAAATGTGATCCAAATTAATTAATAACCAGTTTTAATTACATATTTAATGAATAAAAAAATCAAAATTCTGGTGGTATGGAACACACAGTGAGAAAAAACTATATGAATGAAATGCATCTTCTTTCAGCCATTATATGTTTTTAGATTAACAATAACTTGAAAAATCATATTTGGCCTAACCACACTAGGGTTACAGAAGTAGGACTTCGGATCCTATTTCAGTCGTCCAAAAATGTTTTTCTCTCGTTTCAGGAATGGTTCAAATATATTTATTTATTTTCTTTTTTTATTTCCTTACTACAGAAAGGATGTTTAAGAGGTGATGTACTGATGATGATTCGAATTGAGAATGGGCAGTAAAAGCGTAGTCGAAAGAAGGTGAACTTGCAAAAAAAGCCGTTAAGACCTAAAAAAGGTTAAAAACGGACCAATAAGCCAAAAAAAACGCCGAAAAAGACAAAAAGGACACCTTTTTCTGGCCTACAATGTCCCAAAATGAACATATATTATGTTGGGCCTCGTCTTCGCACACTAGGAAAAAGAAGGAATTTTCCTCAGCTTCCGAGCCCTATATATGGTAATTAAAATTCTATTACATATCCCTTCCCGTTTCAATCTTTTTCCTCTTCACACAAATCACGTCTCGTCTTACAACCGTAAAACTTTATAACAGACATATTCTAAGAATAATTCAAGGAGAGAGGAAACTGGCGCCACTGAAGAAATAAAATGAAAATGTGAGGAAAGAGCTGCGTTTAGTGAATCACTCGCCATGAATTTCCTTGCGGAGTCTCCAAAAGATTAATTCAAAATCTAATCTTGCTTACTGTAAAGGAAGTTGAATCATGTTCCTATCAACAGCAAGTAAATATCCCTTGGTTCACATCCGGGCAGTCTGGTTCAAATGTTTACTAATATTTACCAGTTTCGTAAGTATCTTGTAAGACATAACTTTTCTCACAAGGGAGTGTCCCCCTCCGATTTCCCAAAGGAAGAACTCCGTGTTTTTTGTTTCGGCAAAAAAATCTGTTTTAGGGGGCAAAACCCGCCTCAAATGTCAAGATGAGGACAAATTGACGTGAGGATCTGACCCCTGTGCCCCCCCCCCCGATTTCCATGAAACTTGGCAGGTGTATAGAGGGGCCAAAGGAAGAAATCCGCGTTTTTTGTTTCTTTAAAAAAAACTGTTTTAGGGGTCAAAACCCGCCTCAAATGTCAAGATGAGGACAAATTGACGTGAGGATCTGACCCCTGTGTCCCCCCTCCGATTTCTATGAAACTTGGCAGGTGTATAGAGGGGCCCAAAGGAAGAAATCCGCGTTTTTTGTTTCTTTAAAAAAACTGTTTTAGGGGGCAAAACCCGCCTCAAATGTCAAGATGAGGACAAATTGACGTGAGGATCTGACCCCTGTGTCCCCCCGATTTCCATGAAACTTGGCAGGTGTATAGAGGGGCCCAAAGGAAGAAATCCGCGTTTTTTGTTTCGGCAAAAAAAAACTGTTTTAGGGGGCAAAACCCGCCTCAAATGTCAAGATGAGGACAAATTGACGTGAGGATCTGACCCCTGTGTCCCCCAACCCGATTTCCATGAAACTTGGCAGGTGTATAGAGGGGCCCAAAGGAAGAAATCCGCGTTTTTTGTTTCGGCAAAAAAAACTGTTTTAGGGGTCAAAACCCGCCTCAAATGTCAAGATGAGGACAAATTGACGTGAGGATCTGACCCCTGTATCCCCCTCCGATTTCCATGAAATTTGGCAGGTGTAAAGAGGGGGTCTATGTCCCCTGTTTCTTCCTATGCCATATCCCCACTTCAATTTCTTCTCATCTTGACATTTGAGGGGGGGAGGTTGCCCCCTAAAACCGTTTTTTAGCCGAAACTAAAAACACGTATTTCTTCCTTTGGGCCCCTCTATATACCTGCCACGTTTCATGGAAATCGGAGGGGCACTTAGATAACCTCCCTTGTCAGTAAGTCTTTTTTGTTTTCTTTTTTATCCATGAAGCAGAAATAATGGTAATTTTGTTGACGTAAAATGTAAAATAGAGCTATAGCCAACCTTTTATTTTTCTTCAAATTCCTGCCAATGCCGACCCCCCCCCCCTTGGCGGAGTGGTTAGCACATCGCGATACAACGCCAGGGGTCCCGGGTCCGAATCCCGGCCTGGGCATGGATGTTTGTAAGTGTTCATTCATCAATTTCATCACCTTATCACTCATTACTACCTTCGCAAATTAGCCAAAAGTGGCACAAAAGCGAAGTAAAATAAAGTAAATCAATCAATCAAAAATTCTTTGTGAATTTCCCTTGATGAAATCCATCTAATCATCAACTTATCACAACGTGCTAAGACTCTAGAGGTCCTGGGTTCGAAGCCCGACCTGGTTCATGTCTCCCTTCATCAATTTCATCATGTCATCACTCATCCGTGTTGTCCCGATTAGCCAAAAATGAAAAAAATCAACCCTAAATTACGAAAATCAAATAAAATGGAAATAAAATAAATCACTTATCCTTATCGTCGCGATTAGCCAAAGTGGCAGAACAAAGTTAAACGAAAATAGGCTTGTTCGGTATTGTTTTACGTGTTTTTTTGTTTTTTTTTTGCAAAAGACCCTTTTAGATCAAACAAATGCCACTTATAATATTTAAGATTTGAATGTTATTTAAGTTACTTTCGGGTTTCCTATTGGGCCTCAGAGAATGACCTATCAGTCAGTACGTATACCTTTGGCGCTCCTTGAAATCAACCTACTTCAATATGGTCCCTCAAGAGGCACGTCGAGAATGTTGATGAACGTTTGCGGAGGGGAAGGGCTGTTACACAAGAGCCTTTGTATTTCTCAAGACGCATGATTAGACAGCTTAGCGCCATTTGGTGTGCTTGTTGCTGACTACATGAACAGAAAGTTCAAACAAGGCCGTTGTCTTTGTTGTTTACGAACGTCTTCAGATCAAAATAATAACATAACGAAGCGTTCTGTCCACCAAAGCGGCCTACATGTGGGGAACAGACGTACTTACAAACACAGACACAGAGGGAGATGGAGAAATAGAGTAGAAGAGAAATAGAGAATGTGAAAAGGAGAGAGAGAGATAGAGAGATAGAGAACACAGTAGGAGAGATTGATTGATTTGAAGTTTTGAGTCCACTTTATGGACTAATCGGGACTGGAACTATGCTACGCCTTAATCTCAGGGGGATAGGTTCTTTTTTTGAGAATTCCAAATAAGAAAGCGTTTTATAGCCAAGAGGATATAGTTAAATGCGGATCTATATTCTGAGAACTATACAAAATACAGAGAATATATATATATATATATATATATATATATATATATGTATAATCGAAAAGGCTTCTTCTTCTTTTAATATGGAAAAGGCTTCTTCTTCGTTTATTATCAAAAGGCTTCTTCTTCTTTTAATATGGAAAGTCTTCTTCTTCGTTTCTTCTTTTAATTTATTATCTTTCCTTTTTTAAAGCGTAATATTATTTATGCGCTCGCTTTCCCCGCTTCTTTGGCAAACAATACAAGCTATACTTGTAGAAAGGGTAGGGTCGACTAAACTGACAATAGCGCCACCTCCTATTTAAGGACCAAAGGGGAATAACCAGGATCCCTAATAACAAGCGCTGCCAATGACCCAGTGCGACTAATAAAGAGCGCAACCGAAAAGTGCTTCGGGCCGTCTAATTTGACAACAGCGCCACCTGGGACAACAACCGAGAAATCAAGATATATATTTTTCTGAATTTGTTCGCTTACTTAATAACTTTCCTAAACGTTTCATATGCGGCCATATTCTTAATTATTTTAATTTACTATATACAACATACTATTTATTTCTTTTATAGTATTTGAACTCTTCTTTTATATATTTCTCAATTTACTGTAATATATATCATCCCTCTTCTCCGCTCTAAGTTTTTTATAATTTTCTTTTCTCCTCTTTATATAGCGTGCTGCCATCTCTCGTCGATTCCGAGAAACCATTCCTCCTTGCAACTTTCATTGTGTCATCCAAACTGGCACGTGACAACTACAGTTTTAAAGTGGGATCGGAACACTATGTGCCATCGGGTATCGAACCCGGGACCCACCCCTTGATTACAAATCGACGACGCTACGACTAGGGTGACCAAACACATACATTCAAAAAGGAGGACAGAGCATGGCGAAAAAGGAGGACACAGACATAAAAAAGAGGACACTGCAAAAAATTGCAACACATTTGCCATTACCATTAATTTCATAAATATATAAAATGTGCTTCTTCCAACTTATAGATAACAACAATCTATTCCAGCCCTGGATCACTATTTTTGCAAAACAATATTGTTCCTGTTTATAGTAGGCTTCTTCTCCCTTGTTTAGACTAGTGCAACTGTAAGTTGGAATTGATTTTCTGTGGGGTGAGATACCCAACTGAAATTCGCCCCTACCAACTGTAACTTCTGGATCTGCCACTGTTTTTCAGTTCCGGGATAGTGGTTTAGCTCACAGGTGCTCAATGAGCATTGCTACAATACTTATCGGGCCTCAAGTGATATGCTTTATATGTAAAATAACACCTGGTTGATTGTTATGGGTGGAAGCATTTTTCCAAAAAAGGAGGACATTTACCGATTCTTAAAAAATTCGCCCGGACGCCGGACAGACACCTATAAAGGAGGACATGTCCGGATAAAAGAGGACGTCTGGTCACCCTAGCTACGACTGTGCCATCGGGGAGGGCACAGTAGGAGAGAAAAGGATACAGGGGTGACATAGGTAGGGAAACACAATAGGAGAAAACAGAAAGAGGAGGAGAATAGATAAAAGAGAGAAATGAAGATATACAGATGTAAAGTAGAAGATATAAAAGGAGAGAGAGAGAGATAAAAACAAACATTGAAAGAGGAGAGTGAGGGAAATAGAGACACAAAGAAACGGTGGGATAAAATAGAGACAGAGAGGGTGAAAACATTTTAAAGGAAGCAGAGAAAAAGGAAAGAGAAAGTAAAGACAGAGAATAGAGTGATAGACAATCAGAGGAGAATGGAAGAGATAGAGAAATAAAGAAAGACAAGAGGAAAAAGAGATAGATAAAGAAAGGGAGAGATAGGGAAGCAAGATGAAACAGAAATAGAGAAAGGATATAAGAAGAGAGAGAAAGAAAGAGCGTGAGATAAACAAAATTTAAAAAGTATTAAAGAAAGGGGGGTACAGAGAAACAGTAGGATGGAAACAAGAAAGTGAAACGCAGTAGATGAAAAAGAGGAAGAGGAGCTTGATTGAGTTGGTGTTTTAAGTCCACTTTATGCACAGAAAGGCTAATTGGGAGTGGACCTACAGTTTAAAGTGGGATCCGAACCACTATGTGCCTCCACTTTGAGGAAGAGCAGTCACCCTGAATTCTGATAGTCATAAACACGAAGGAAGTTTACTGACAGTTCATAATTAAGATTTTGGAATTAGGAGAGAAAAATGAGAAGAATGAAAGAAAGAAGCGTAGTAAAAGTGAAAAAAACTAGAGAGAGAATAATTATAGAATCCGTCGAAACAGAACTCCACTGAAAATATTGGCTGTTACACTGATAAACTAATTCTGTATTTAGGATGACTTCCACATGCCAGTCGCCCCTGCCTGCAGCAACATTATATGTAGCGGTACCTATCAAGAACCTCATTAAAATATTCCATCCTCTTATCCCCCCTTAACACTTGTATTTTTTTCCTTCTGCATGTTTTGGATTAGGCGTTGCATCCTCTCTCCCACTCCACACACACACATTATTGCGCAATTCAGGTCAAAAAGCACCGACAAAACAGCATCGTCCGTGTAAAAGACTTTGCCCTCCTTGATATCTCTACTCTTAACATGACGGGTCAGCTGCCGATGACACGATATGCAGCAGAATTAGATCCATGTGTGGAGAGTGGCTTTCTCACGACTATCACATGAGTCTCTTCTGCATATCCTGCGCAGTGTTGCCAGAACAAACTCGATTTCACTAATGCGTCACTCGCACAGCATTGGAAATGCAGTACAGAGCGTTAAGATGAAGTTTTCGATAAAATGTACAATTATTAGAATTCTGTCAAATAGAACTTGTAAACGTGTTGGGAAATGCATAATTGCTCAATGCACAAAATCTGTCAATTGCGGCTGGCCAGGGGAAGCTTTTATGTACACTCACACGCAATAGAAATGTGTCATCTAGATAAATATATAATGTTATATATACGGAGCCGCAGTAGTGAAGTCCGTATGGCGTCTGACTGTCATGCGGGAGACCCAGGTTCCATTCCCGGTGTGGGTGATATAAGGTTGGGATTGTCCCCGCACAAAGCGGCTCTGGTGCTCACACAGCCTCACCTAATGGGTGCCTGAGGGCAACCCTGGTAGATAAAGGCGGCCGTAGCATGGTGCTGATCACGTCACCTCCAACATGGCCGAGATCGATAGAATGTGTTGGGCCCTACCCACACATTCCCCTATATAATATGCATCATGGCATGGTGCAAAGTGCACGTGGAACTCTGTCAAATTACTGTAACTCATTAGATTTTGTACAGTCACGGACACTTCTGGGCTGTAGTAATGCGATTGACTTGCAATGGGATTATTGCAAACCCAGAAGTGTTCGTGACTGTACATACGAGGTGTGGCTAGAAAAAAACCGGATTGATGTTGCTGTCGACAAACGGCAAGCGCGTCAAGGTCAAGCGGTGCATGAGTGTATAAGCTGATATCCTGCCTGACTGTGTGATTTCCCAGGGTGCGCGGCGCTCGGTTCCGCTGTAGCTTGTCGACGAAGTGAACCGTACATCTGTGTTCCGTCGGAAAAATGTTAAGTGTGAAAGTGGAACAGCATATCAATGTGAGTTTTTTATGAAACTCAGAAAATCCGCCACAGAAACTTATGGTCTGTTGAAGGAAGTATACGGAGATGAGTGTTTATCACGCACGCAAGTGTTTGAGGGGTTTCAAAGGTTTAAAGAGGAACGAGAAGTGATTGCGGACAACTCGCGTCCTGGACAGCCTTGCACGTCAAAAACGGAATCAAACAATGCAAATGTCGGTGAATTGATTCGAGAGGATCCTCGCTTGAGTATTCGAGTTATTGCAAAACAACCAACATTATTACATTAAGGTGCAGACGACCCTTCGTGAGCGAGTAAGAAGATATCGACATGATTTGTGGAAAAGCAAGTCATGGATTCTTCATCAGGACAATGCTCCTGTCCATACGGTATTGTCAGTGAAGGCTTTTTTTGGCCAAGCATGGGATCCCAGTGTTAGGACATCCACCCTATTTGCCGGATCTCGTTCCGTGCGACCCCAAATGTCAAATCAGCACTGAAAAAAACAGATTTACGACCTTAGAACCTGTGAAAACAAAAGCGACGGAAGTCATGAACATGGTTTCAGAAAATGATTTCCAGCACTGCTTCCAGCAATGGAAGATTCGTATGGAGCGGTGTATCGATAGTTCAGGGGACTACTTTGAAGGGGATAATGTTCGTATTGTACAAAATTACCAATAAAAGATTTTGTAGCAACAGTCCGGTTTTTTTATAGCCACACCTCGTATAACCTACCTATTTAAATACTAAGGGTTTTGGTTTCTTGTCAATTTGAATGAAACAGACAATGTTTAAAGCCTAAGAAGAAGAACAAAATAATGTTTTTATGCATTGAACAAAAAAGTATTATAATTTATCACATATTAAACATTAAACCCGTTGAAATATTAAGGATATTGGTTTCTTGTAAAATTAAATAAAGTAGACAACATTATATTGTGAAGTCGAGAGAAGAGAAAAACTAGGATTTATTATGTATTGAAAATGTAAATAATATTTTGATTCATTGATTGAATGTTGTTGTAAGTTCGGTTTTATGCTCATATAGGCTAATCGGAGCTGGACCTACAGCTAAAGTAGAATCCAAACCACTAGATCAGTGTGCCTCCACCAGGTACGAACTCGGGAAACCTTAATCACGCTACCACAACGCTATCGGGGAGGCCCTATAAATAATATATTATCAGATAGCTATTGAACATAAGCATATCCTATTGTAATATTATTTCATTAAGGGTTTTGGTTGCTTCAAATTTTAACATTACAGATTTTCAACAATATCCACTTTTATGCACAGATAAAATAATTGGAACTTGAGTTTGAGTTTTAAGTCCACTTTTATGCGCAGATAGCCTAATTGGAACTTGAGTTTGAGTTTTAAGTCCACTTTCATGCGCAGATAGCCTAATTGGAACTTGAGTTTGAGTTTTAAGTCCACTTTTATGCACAGATAAAATAATTGGAACTTGAGTTTGAGTTTTAAGTCCACTTTTATGACCAGATAGCCTAATTGGAACTTGAGTTTGAGTTTTAAGTCCACTTTCATGCGCAGATAGCCTAATTGGAACTTGAGTTTGAGTTTTAAGTCCACTTTTATGCGCAGATAGCCTAATTGGAACTTGAGTTTGAGTTTTAAGTCCACTTTTATGCGCAGATAGCCTAATTGGAACTTGAGTTTGAGTTTTAAGTCCACTTTTATGCACAGATAAAATAATTGGAACTTGAGTTTGAGTTTTAAGTCCACTTTTATGCGCAGATAGCCTAATTGGAACTTGAGTTTGAGTTTTAAGTCCACTTTTATGCGCAGATAGCCTAATTGGAACTTGAGTTTGAGTTTTAAGTCCACTTTTATGCGCAGATAGCCTAATTGGAACTTGAGTTTGAGTTTTAAGTCCACTTTTATGCGCAGATAGCCTAATTGGAACTTGAGTTTGAGTTTTAAGTCCACTTTTATGCGCAGATAGCCTAATTGGAACTTGAGTTTGAGTTTTAAGTCCACTTTTATGCGCAGATAGCCTAATTGGAACTTGAGTTTGAGTTTTAAGTCCACTTTTATGCGCAGATAAAATAATTGGAACTTGAGTTTGAGTTTTAAGTCCACTTTTATGCGCAGATAGCCTAATTGGAACTTGAGTTTGAGTTTTAAGTCCACTTTTATGCGCAGATAGCCTAATTGGAACTTGAGTTTGAGTTTTAAGTCCACTTTTATGCACAGATAAAATAATTGTAACTTGAGTTTGAGTTTTAAGTCCACTTTTATGCGCAGATAGCCTAATTGGAACTTGAGTTTGAGTTTTAAGTCCACTATTATGCGCAGATAGCCTAATTGGAACTTGAGTTTGAGTTTTAAGTCCACTATTATGCGCAGATAGCCTAATTGGAACTTGAGTTTGAGTTTTAAGTCCACTTTTATGCGCAGATAGCCTAATTGGAACTTGAGTTTGAGTTTTAAGTCCACTTTTATGCGCAGATAGCCTAATTGGAACTTGAGTTTGAGTTTTAAGTCCACTTTTATGCACAGATAAAATAATTGTAACTTGAGTTTGAGTTTTAAGTCCACTTTTATGCGCAGATAGCCTAATTGGAACTTGAGTTTGAGTTTTAAGTCCACTTTTATGCGCAGATAGCCTAATTGGAACTTGAGTTTGAGTTTTAAGTCCACTTTTATGCGCAGATAGCCTAATTGGAACTTGAGTTTGAGTTTTAAGTCCACTTTTATGCGCAGATAGCCTAATTGGAACTTGAGTTTGAGTTTTAAGTCCACTTTTATGCGCAGATAGCCTAATTGGAACTTGAGTTTGAGTTTTAAGTCCACTTTTATGCACAGATAAAATAATTGTAACTTGAGTTTGAGTTTTAAGTCCACTTTTATGCGCAGATAGCCTAATTGGAACTTGAGTTTGAGTTTTAAGTCCACTATTATGCGCAGATAGCCTAATTGGAACTTGAGTTTGAGTTTTAAGTCCACTATTATGCGCAGATAGCCTAATTGGAACTTGAGTTTGAGTTTTAAGTCCACTTTTATGCGCAGATAGCCTAATTGGAACTTGAGTTTGAGTTTTAAGTCCACTTTTATGCGCAGATAGCCTAATTGGAACTTGAGTTTGAGTTTTAAGTCCACTTTTATGCACAGATAAAATAATTGTAACTTGAGTTTGAGTTTTAAGTCCACTTTTATGCGCAGATAGCCTAATTGGAACTTGAGTTTGAGTTTTAAGTCCACTTTGATGCGCAGATAGCCTAATTGGAACTTGAGTTTGAGTTTTAAGTCCACTTTTATGCGCAGATAGCCTAATTGGAACTTGAGTTTGAGTTTTAAGTCCACTATTATGCGCAGATAGCCTAATTGGAACTTGAGTTTGAGTTTTAAGTCCACTTTTATGCGCAGATAGCCTAATTGGAACTTGAGTTTGAGTTTTAAGTCCACTATTATGCGCAGATAGCCTAATTGGAACTTGAGTTTGAGTTTTAAGTCCTCTATTATGCGCAGATAGCCTAATTGGAACTTGAGTTTGAGTTTTAAGTCCACTTTTATGCGCAGATAGCCTAATTGGAACTTGATTTTGAGTTTTAAGTCCACTTTTATGCGCAGATAGCCTATTTGGAACTTGAGTTTGAGTTTTAAGTCCACTTTTATGCGCAGATAGCCTAATTGGAACTTGAGTTTGAGTTTTAAGTCCACTATTATGCGCAGATAGCCTAATTGGAACTTGAGTTTGAGTTTTAAGTCCACTTTTATGCGCAGATAGCCTAATTGGAACTTGAGTTTGAGTTTTAAGTCCACTTTTATGCGCAGATAGCCTAATTGGAACTTGAGTTTGAGTTTTAAGTCCACTTTTATGCGCAGATAGCCTAATTGGAACTTGAGTTTGAGTTTTAAGTCCACTTTTATGCACAGATAAAATAATTGGAACTTGAGTTTGAGTTTTAAGTCCACTTTTATGCGCAGATAGCCTAATTGGAACTTGAGTTTGAGTTTTAAGTCCACTTTCATGCGCAGATAGCCTAATTGGAACTTGAGTTTGAGTTTTAAGTCCACTTTTATGCGCAGATAGCCTAATTGGAACTTGAGTTTGAGTTTTAAGTCCACTTTTATGCGCAGATAGCCTAATTGGAACTTGAGTTTGAGTTTTAAGTCCACTTTTATGCACAGATAAAATAATTGGAACTTGAGTTTGAGTTTTAAGTCCACTTTTATGCGCAGATAGCCTAATTGGAACTTGAGTTTGAGTTTTAAGTCCACTTTTATGCGCAGATAGCCTAATTGGAACTTGAGTTTGAGTTTTAAGTCCACTTTTATGCGCAGATAGCCTAATTGGAACTTGAGTTTGAGTTTTAAGTCCACTTTTATGCGCAGATAGCCTAATTGGAACTTGAGTTTGAGTTTTAAGTCCACTTTTATGCGCAGATAGCCTAATTGGAACTTGAGTTTGAGTTTTAAGTCCACTTTTATGCGCAGATAGCCTAATTGGAACTTGAGTTTGAGTTTTAAGTCCACTTTTATGCGCAGATAGCCTAATTGGAACTTGAGTTTGAGTTTTAAGTCCACTTTTATGCGCAGATAGCCTAATTGGAACTTGAGTTTGAGTTTTAAGTCCACTTTTATGCGCAGATAGCCTAATTGGAACTTGAGTTTGAGTTTTAAGTCCACTTTTATGCACAGATAAAATAATTGTAACTTGAGTTTGAGTTTTAAGTCCACTTTTATGCGCAGATAGCCTAATTGGAACTTGAGTTTGAGTTTTAAGTCCACTATTATGCGCAGATAGCCTAATTGGAACTTGAGTTTGAGTTTTAAGTCCACTATTATGCGCAGATAGCCTAATTGGAACTTGAGTTTGAGTTTTAAGTCCACTTTTATGCGCAGATAGCCTAATTGGAACTTGAGTTTGAGTTTTAAGTCCACTTTTATGCGCAGATAGCCTAATTGGAACTTGAGTTTGAGTTTTAAGTCCACTTTTATGCACAGATAAAATAATTGTAACTTGAGTTTGAGTTTTAAGTCCACTTTTATGCGCAGATAGCCTAATTGGAAATTGAGTTTGAGTTTTAAGTCCACTTTGATGCGCAGATAGCCTAATTGGAACTTGAGTTTGAGTTTTAAGTCCACTTTTATGCGCAGATAGCCTAATTGGAACTTGAGTTTGAGTTTTAAGTCCACTATTATGCGCAGATAGCCTAATTGGAACTTGAGTTTGAGTTTTAAGTCCACTTTTATGCGCAGATAGCCTAATTGGAACTTGAGTTTGAGTTTTAAGTCCACTATTATGCGCAGATAGCCTAATTGGAACTTGAGTTTGAGTTTTAAGTCCTCTATTATGCGCAGATAGCCTAATTGGAACTTGAGTTTGAGTTTTAAGTCCACTTTTATGCGCAGATAGCCTAATTGGAACTTGAGTTTGAGTTTTAAGTCCACTTTTATGCGCAGATAGCCTATTTGGAACTTGAGTTTGAGTTTTAAGTCCACTTTTATGCGCAGATAGCCTAATTGGAACTTGAGTTTGAGTTTTAAGTCCACTATTATGCGCAGATAGCCTAATTGGAACTTGAGTTTGAGTTTTAAGTCCACTTTTATGCGCAGATAGCCTAATTGGAACTTGAGTTTGAGTTTTAAGTCCACTTTTATGCGCAGATAGCCTAATTGGAACTTGAGTTTGAGTTTTAAGTCCACTTTTATGCGCAGATAGCCTAATTGGAACTTGAGTTTGAGTTTTAAGTCCACTATTATGCGCAGATAGCCTAATTGGAACTTGAGTTTGAGTTTTAAGTCCACTTTTATGCACAGATAGCGTAATTGGAACTGGACCTACATTTAAAGTGGGATCCGAATCACTATGTGCCTCCACCGGGTATAGAACTTTGGATCTCTTGATTACAGGCGGAGAACGTTACCACTTCGTCACAGGGGAGGCAACTGTTTTAATCCGCCACTACCTGGAATCGAACATGGGATCCCTTGATTGCAAAGCGAAGGTGCTACCACTATGACATCGTGGCAGCACTTACCCAGTTTAGTAAAACGACACCAACAATGTAAAATATTTATTAAATTTGGCCGATTTTCTTCCGCTTCTGGCAAATCGCGACGAAGAAGATGGATGATGAAATTGATAAAAAGAGACTTCCCACAGAACTTTCGGTGACGAATTCGTGAGTCGATTATTTTATAAATGAATGCATCCAAAATGCATTAAATATATTGGATGCACTTTAATGCACTTTGATTAGCATTTCATTACTATTGCAGAACGACTTGTCACGTGAGACAAAAGGAATTGATTGTCGAAAGCTCCTTTTCTTTCGTAGGTTTATCCTTTAATAAACCAGAAGGACAATAAAAATGCAGCAGTCAGGTTATGCAAATATTAAGTATTGTAAAAATTATATTTTAAGAAAACGTGGAGTGCACTAAAGTTATAAATTCAGCCTTACATGCGAAAATTCCACGTCACAATCGGTCGTTTCGTAATATCTGAGTGAATGGTCGCTCCTAAGCGTGGGAGGTTGTTAGCTATACATGTCGGCTTTCACAATTTAACAGCCTCCCTTCTTTCTTTCTTTCTTTACAACTCATTGCAGCAATAATAATTTTCATTTCCATGTGAAAAAAACTTAATCTCACAAGCAGTTTTATAGAATTATCTTGCCTGTTTTTTTTTTCACACCTTTATTCAAGGTACTTGAAGGTGTTCTTTGAGAGATTTACCAGGTGGCAATCAGTGAGGTAGACGTGAAATCCCGTTTCGATTAATGGCTTATCAGCACGCTGCAATGTGATTGATGATCGAACCGCCGTTATGGGCGAAATGGGAATTCCTGTTTCGTCTATTTCACATTTCTTCTAATTTAATATTTCAAATTAGCAATATTTTGGGGGAATTTGTATAGTATATAGGGTGTTTCCGTGACGAATCAAAGTTGCAAGGCGGCCCAAGTACCGATATGAGATAAGTTGGGCTAGGAAGTTGATTACTAATCACATTTTTTTATGGGTTTTGAATACAATACTAAACCTGACTGTAGTCTGTTACACTTCAGTTAGAATCAGAAAATATAGTTTTTATTTTGAATTTTCCGGCCTTCTTTTTTTGTTTTTAGTTATTTTTCACTATTTTTGCCGTTTATATTGCATTTTTTATTAGTTTTGAAGTTTTTTTCCTTCTTCCCAGTTGTTTGATGAATTTTAAATGCATTTGCTAGCATGAAATGAAATAAAAATATGAAAAAATGCATTAGCAATTAATTGCCTTTTCCCCTTTGCTTCGATAGTTTAAACCACCAAACAACAGATTTTATCAAATTATTCAAGCAGTCTCTTGTAATTTATGAAAAATCAAGCTTTCATTTTAATTTCGGAAATTATGTTTAGGTCATTTTTTTAAATTCTTATGTCAATTTTTAATAATTGAAGGTCATTTTTTGAGATTTTTTTAGGTCATCAACTTCAGAGCTCTACAGATAAGGAACCCAGGTCTGGAAACGAGTCGCATTTGTTGTTCGTCAGGGTGCAACATGATGGGACCCCAGCTCACTTTGCACATGGTTCTCGTGTCCATCTTAATCAGACTTTCCCCTCGACGATGGATACGACGAGGAGGTCCTGTTCCTTGGCCAGCTCGTTCTCCTGATCTGGCCCCACTCGATTTGTTCTTGTGGGGTCATGCCAAAAGTATTCGCGATTAGAAATATCCAATATGACATCTGGTGGGACTTTCCGGAAGTACTCTAAGTAGGATACTATGTTGTTTTGAGGTCGTTCAAAGCATGGGGAATGTTCGAGAGAGTAACGTCTACTGTTCAGTTTTTGGCTCTAGATCATTTTGTGGGTAATGACAACTGAAAAGTTTACATGTGTTTCCACCCCGTGGAATCAACAAAATGAAATTTGTAAATAAATCAGGGAAAACAGAATTGATTGTCAGAAGATTGGCATGGGTGATCGGGATAGCATTGGAATGCGGCAAGGGAATTATGAAGAATGCACGAGTCCAGTGGCGTGCCTTTACCCAGTATTCCTAAAAATAAGAACGTGAAAGGCGGGAAAATGTGACAAAATAAGGGCTGACTACCAAGATACGTAACCCCTCCCTTTCAAAAATCCTGGGCACACCACTGCACGAGTCTGTTCACTTTTCCCGAAAGATGATTCTATTACTTGAAATTAAAGTTTTAATTTTTTCTATATGAATAAAACACTTCTTTTTCGAAAACAATGTATTATGCATGAAATTTTGGGACAGGTGCAAGTCGATTAAGTGCGAAGATTAAAATAGTTTGAGAATTAATTACTGTCTGTAATCATAAAGGTAACCAGGAAAAGAAAATCGACATGCTAATGTCGCTGTTTCGTGTTAGTTCTTTTTCAGTGAAGATAGTCTCGATGAAATTGTGAATTCTATTATTATTATTATTAAATCAGCTTGCCTCTTTGAGGGAAGAACTGCAACGGTATGCTTACATTTTACTCCTGCCCAAGCTTTGCAAATACAGGTGACTTGCTTTATTTTCAAATTATTTCCGAGAGCCCCAGTTACAACCGAGGTGCAGATAAAACAGCACTGCTTTGAAGAACCGGCGGGTATACATTAGTATCGTCTGCGTTTTCCGTGTTATTTTTGCCTATCATCATTAAATGCTTCGTTCTCAGCACAGCTTCAACTTCGTTATAGTTCCTGGAAAACACATCGCATTCGCAATATTTAAAAATATCGCGTAATTTAAACGTTTCTTCCATACCAGCAATGACAACACGCTGCTATTACGTACTGCTACTGAATGTAAACAAAGATCTATCCTACGTAGAGCGGCCATATTGGAAACGACACTAGAGCTCAGGTGGTAATTTTAATCGCGAATTGTCTACGAGACGGCGCAGAGAGTGAAGAGGACCTGCTGGCAAGAATCCTTGCTGCCTGTGATATCGTCAAAACGACTCCAGCGATGTTAGACCGCATGCGACAGAGCTTCTTGCTGGGGGTCGCTATTTTGAACACCTACTGTAACGTTTTCGTCGTAGAGTACTACGATACACTATAGTAATATCCACATTAAATCTACAAGCCGCATCTGTCAGTTGTCTTATTGCAGGCAGCCCAACTGTTTTTGGCTTATAACTTGTTAATGAAGCGTTTCCGGCCCAAGGTTTCTTATCTCATATTGGTACTTGGGTCTGTCTCCAACCATTATGCAAGTTTGATTCAAGGTCACGGAAACACCCTGTATGGTAGAAGCAACATAATGCGAGCGAGATCCTGCCGAGAAGAAGAATGCGTCGTGCCATGCGCTGTAACATTCAGCGCATGCGACTTAGAGTCGAGTGGGAGGAGTTTAATGTGTGCAACGTCAGACAAACAACTCGCACCGAAGCTGAGCATAAGATATGGCCAGATGTTCCGAAAATAAGCTCTGCACAGCATCAACAACAAACGCGAGTACATTCACCCCGTTTATCCAGAGAAGAACTTGATACGTAGGGAACCAAACAGTAAAATGTCCCCTGCGGAAATGTGACACAAATTTACTTAAAACGGACCGAGCCGATAGTTCTCTTCCCACGTTCATAACTCTCTCTCTGTGTGCATCGTCATCTGCATGATCTATGCCCGTTTCGCCTATTCCTTATCAGCACAGAAAAACTGTTTGATCTACTGTGGTCAATTTAAAGAAGTCCCCTTTCGCCTTAAAACCAGAAAGAGGGAAACCATTCACGAGAGGGATATTCTAGAGATGGCTTTTGCCGCTAAATTAAACACAAAGTAGAATGAAATTAGAAAAATGAAACTTCCATGAAAATGTTGAAAACTAAAAATCAAGATCCGCGTCAAAATTTGAAGTGAAAACATCTGAACGAACTACTCTGAATTGTGAAAGAGACATCTACGAACGGGATGATGCGTTTATTCGATGTAGTGTCCTATTGTCTTAATCTGGGAGATATGTAATTTTTAAAATTAGTTGCATAATTTACGTAGCAGTTGTTTCTTATAGCAAAGACACACGCATGCAAAAATAACGAAATTTGAAGATAACTTCCGCAACAACAACAAAAAAAGGTTGATACAGGGTGCGGTTACCCCTAACGGCCACACACGGCATGCTCTGTACGAAGTGGTTCAAGAGCTCTAAGGACAGTTGGTTCCATTCCTCACGGAGAGCTCTGGAATTGTCTTCGGTGCAGGCTGCAATGCAATGTCTCCCTAATGCACGCATGCTCTATATGGTTCATGTCTGGAGGCCTTGCTGGCCAGTGCATGCTGTGAATTTCTTCACCTTCAAGAAATTCATTCATCAAGTTCTAGTCCATTATCGTCCATAAAGATGAAGTCTGGGCCGACTGCGCCTCAGAAAAGGCGCAAATGTTCTTGGAATACCTCGTTTCTGTACCTCTGGGTAGTAACAGTACTGTACTCTCTTTGTACTGTACTCCTCCAGATGTTCATGGGTCTGCCTCTTCTCCTTGCACCTTGTGGGTTCCAGTCTAATGCCTCTTTTTGCTGCTTTCGTTGTCTTGTCTCAATGTGCGTCCTATCCATTTCCTGTATCTGATTTCTTTCTGCACTTCTCTTTGATTTGTTATTTTCCACAACTCCTCGTGGGTTGTTATCTAATTCCTTGGATAAATCTCAAACATCCATTTATGTATACTTGAAGCTTATTTCTTATACTTTGAGTTTCTTTCCAAGTTTCACATCCCATGGAGTAACACGGATTTTACATTTGTGTAAAATAATCTGATTTTTGTTTTGATTATTTGGTTGGATCTCCACATCGATGAGAGCATTGAGAAAGCTGTTCTTGCTTTCATTATTCTAGCATCCACATCCATCTTCTTCTGATCCACCTGACATGGAAATAATGCTACCTAGATATCCAAGAAGTTAAAAAAGATTGTCTATCATCATCCTCAATTTTCAAATTAGTTTCAACCTTATTGTGGTTCCTAATTTCTTTTGTTTTGTTTATATTTATCTGTAGACCTACATCTCTTGCTGCCTTGTCTAGGTCTTGTAATTTACTCTGAATATCTGTAATCTGTATTTGGCTTACAATACAACTAAACGAAAGTTGTAATGGCTTTATTATGTATAAGTGTATGTTTAGTTCTTGCTTTCTGTTATTGTAAATTAATTACATGCCATACTTTCATCTGTCATTCTAGTTTTATTTTTATCTTAGCGATTAGTCAAAACTGTCAGACAAGCGAAGTAAAATAACTCAAATAAATCAATCGTTGCACTTTTATTGTGCACACATTGTTATAGTTGTAGATTTGTTAACGTACACTTGAAAGAGAGAGAGACAGAAAGCACACAACACTCACTAACACACACAGAGTGAAACTAACATCATTCTTCGTTCCTTGTGCATATTTTCGATCCTTAGTAAAGTTTAACAGTTGGGCTGAAAAGTTCGTAGGCTAACATAGTAAAAAATAGTTTTTTGACAAAATTCGATTTTATTATTCAATATAGTTGCCTTTGAGGGCGATACAACGATTACAGCGGTCATACAATTTTTCGATGCCATTTTTATAGTACGATTTCTCTTTAGCCTCAAAATAGGCCTCAGTTTCGGCGATTACCTCTTCATCAGTGCTAAATTTCTTTCCAGCGAGCATTCTTTTAAGGTCTGCAAACAGGAAAAAGTCACTGGGGGCCAGATCTGGAGAATATGGTGGATGGGGAAGCAATTCGTAGTCTAATTCATATAATTTTGCCATCGTTTTCATTGATTTGTGACACGGTGCATTGTCTTGATGAAACAGCACTTTTTTCTTCTTCAAATGGGGCCGTTTTTTCGTGATTTCATCCTTTAAACGCTCCAACAACGCTATGTAATAATCTCAGCTATCTCGATCAACTTCACTTTACGATCATTTAAAATTATTTTGTGGACTTTTTTTATGTTTTCGTCGGTAACAGCCTCTTTGGGGCGTCCACTGCGTGCATCGTCTTCGATGCTCATTTCGCCTCAGCAAACCACTTCTCAACGGTTGATTTTCCTGGTGCAGAGTCCTAATAATGTTTATCAAGCCAAGCCTTGGCTTCAACAGTATTTTTTTTCGCCAAAAAGCAATGCTTTATTAACACACGAAATTCTTTTTTATCCATTTTTTCACAATAACAAAAGCTGCTTCACTCACAATGCTATATCTCACGAACTAATTATCCGGCAGCTGTGAAATTTATACACGTATCTTTTGAAGGTTAGTACTAAGTAAAAACCACATGGATTTAATTCTAGTAACGCCATCTATGAGTCAGCCTACGAACTTTTCAGCCCAACTGTTATTTGAAGTCAAAACTAATTACTTATCTTTGCTGTTATGACATAAACTCTCCCTCGGACAGTTTTGATGGGGGATTTTTAAGGCATGATAGTTGATGGGGTAATCCCGTTTGCCCTCCCCCACTCCCAGGATTTTGCACCCTGACTGCACATCTGCCAATCGAACAGCCAGTAGGATATATTGATTCCATTCTTAGAGCGAACAGAGAATATACTCCGTCCCGTCTGTCCTTGGAGCAAGACCGCGTATAGCGAGTGGGCAGCGGGAAGCAGTACACGGCTGCTGCGATGGCTGGCAACTGCAGTCGTTTCCCCCTCCACGCAATCCCGTTCCCTCTTGCGTGTCAATTGGTGGAGCCGTCTCGCGTCACTACTTGCCCAGAGACATGTTTTCGTTTGCTTGCTCGAGAGATATCCTGGACAGAGTATAGATGCGTGCGTAAACACATCCGCAATGATTGATAGCATAACGGGGGTCAAGCCTTGAGTGCACAAGGACAAACGAATCATCCCAAATTCCATTAAGGATTGCATGCCGAGAGCTAACATTGCACCCACACTCAATCGCCATTTTCCTATTAAGAAGCACGCACCACCCCTCTACGGACTCACCCTTACAGAAACTGCTGCACATCTTCCCTCATCTTCTCAGTTTCAAGTGGTGACGTCACGCTCGAGAGACAAAAGATCGGCACAATTATCCGTGAGCTTTGATAAGGAAGAGCGCTCGAGGCCCCCTCTGTCCCTAAATGACCCTAATTCCCCGGCAAATTAGACTCTATCCTGGAGAGGGTCTAGAAGCAGCGATGTTCGTTCTTGCTCGAAGGGGCCAAGCGTCAAGATGGCTTCTGCAGAACCTGGAATGGTACAGTCACGGACACTACTGGGTTGTAACCAGTGATGTGCGTCTACGCGTAAACAATATAGTCTACATTCTACATGTAGACTATTTTATACAATTAGATTACGTAATCTATGTAAACAACATGGCAAAAGGTGATAACTTGGAAAAGGGCGCCGTGGAATTAAAAGAAAATTATACTGCGTATCAGTTGCCGATCTGTGAGGAGAATTTTTCATACTCTTTCTTCCAAATTCGAACAATTTCTCACCTAGGAAGAAACCTAATATAGGAAGTATTCTAGTGTTTTATGGGGAAAATACCACTTTTGCCTCACGACTGCCATCTGTTGTTGTTTTTTGCATACTATTTATATTTTTCCATAGTTGATAATAGAAGAGAAGAGAAATTTTGTTGGAAATGGGATTCTTTTCATTTCGTTAGGAACCAATATAGTTGAAAATGTCACTTTCCTTTCATGAAACCCTTGAAAATTAATTTTAATTCACTTTAGATTGTCTACGTAGTCTATGTAAACTACAACCCAATGTAATCTACGAGTAGATTACGTGTAGACAACGCATGCAGACGTAAACTTATAGTCTACGGCACATCACTGGTTGTAACAGCTTCACTGACACCCAAATGTGTCCTTGACTGTATGTATGCACGAGTTTTGCAAGAATATTTCTTCCTGAAGCAGAGTAACAATTCAATTCCTTCTTCATGCTTATGTTATCAGTCATTACTTTTTAAAAGTAACTCAGTTATAGGCATGCGCTCCCATAGGAAGGATCACGGTGGGCTCTTACTTTACCCAGGATCTTTGAAGCACCAAACATAGTGTATTCTGGTAGCGTATTATATTACAGGCCTGTATAACTTATAAAGGGTAGGGGTTTTATTTTGCCCCAGGTTATACCCACCATTGTTTTGTTTCTGCCTATGTTTTTCAATTATTTCAATATTGATATCTACCTCCACGAAAATGTAACGCCCGCGATTGTCCCTCCACGTAAACGTACCCTTAGCAAATGTTCCTCCACGCCAATGTACCCTTCGCAAAGTGTTCCTCCACGCAAATATAGCCCTCGCAAAATGTTCCTCTACGTAAATGTACCCCTCGCAAAATGTTCCTCTACGTAAATGTACCCCTCGCAAATGTTCCTCTACGTAAATGTACCCCTCGCAAAGTGTTCCTCTACGTAAATGTACCCCTCGCAAAGTGTTCCTCTACGTAAATGTACCCCTCGCAAAGTGTTCCTCCACGCAAATGTATCCCTGGCAAAATGTTCCTCTACGTAAATGTAGCCCTCGCAAAATGTTCATCTACGTAAATGTCCTCCTGCAAAAAAAAAACCTTCCACACAAAAGTACCCCTCGAAAAACACGCATCTATACTCCCGCATGTATGGCCTCCCCGCTGGCGCAGTGGTAGCGTCGTCGCCTTGTAATCAAGGGGTCCCGGGTTCGATTCCCGGTGGAGGCACATAGTGGTTCGGATCTCACTTTAAACTGTAGGTCCAGTCCCGATTGGCCTTACTGTGCATAAAGTGGACTTAAAACAACAAATCAATCCAATACTCCCGCATGTGCTCCTCTATGCAAATATACACCTCGAAAGTGGCCCTCCACGTAAATGTCCTCTTGCAAATGCCCTTCCACGTAAACGTACCCCTCGCAAAACATGCAAATGTACACTCGCAAGTGTCCCTCGGTGCTATTGATGCTGCAGCATTAGGCCCATTTCTGAAATGGGCCCAGATGAAAACAGACGAGAATTTTCCGAAAACTGAACAGTTTTCTTTTGCTATATTAGCCTGAAAATAAATCTTAGAATGAAATTTGAAGCCCCAATTTTGGAAGCCTTGACACAGCGTTACTTATTATAGAGTTACGATTATTATTTGCGCTGGGACGTAACTATAACGTCGTTGTGTTTATTGTTCAACCATCAGGCCCAATTTCGTCTTAATCCGGCCCTGTCCACGCAAATGTACACCTCGAAAGTGTTCGTCCACGTAAATGTAGCCTTGCAAACCGTCCCTCCACGCATATGTACACCTCGCAAATACACGTCCATGCAAGCATTCTTCCACATAAAACGAACCTCGGTGCTCTCGTCGGGAAGCCTATCACGTTCGTATTTCGGAGAATGTTCCCTTTACAACATGTTATTAAACCGATTGGCAACATTCCTAGGTGTCAATTCTTTGTCTCACCAAGAGGGCTGTTGACCTAGATCGCAAAGGGAGAAAGAAAATCGATCCGACTCCTCCAGTTAAGCAACTGCGAACCGAGACATTGTTGCTAATGAGATGGACGCATTATCGTGCAGGGAAAACAACGGAAACAAAGACTGAACCGTTTATTGCTCAACAATGTTCCATGGTCGAGAAGAGAGAACGACGCACAGACTTCCGCATGTTGTCATTATTCTGTTCAGCACTTCGCAAGAACATGAGGAAATTGTATCGGAGGCGGTTTTATTCCCTGAATTGCCTACAATATCAGTTCGCTCCTTCTGCCCCATTATAAGCAATGCAGAAGTCACCAGAGCTGAATAAGAAACCATCAAGTCCCGTCCTTATTTTCACAAGATTACTGCAGACAGTTAGGTTGTGTCATTCTCGCTGGGAAATGCAAAAAATCTTAAGTAATTTCGATGCAGAATTTCTAGAAAAAAAATGTCCATAATGGCCGCATCTCGTTTCCCAAATTGCGGAGTAACTGTGTTGAGGTAAACTTTTGATAGGCATTTGTCTTTTTTTTCCAACTCTCAGTGATGTAAACAAAAGATGCGAGCTTTCTCGAGTTGTTGACGCAGCGAAATGCATATTTGTTACCGTAACTAACCCATTACGTCATACCGATGTGTGAATCTGTGCACATGGCGACCTCTGTCCTGGAAAGAGATGGTGGGAGCGTTGTGTCCTGGAGGACTTTACTTCCGGAACAGAAAGATTGTTCTGAGGTACCACTAGGAAAGTACACGAGCATTACACCTGCATGCAATAACATTACGACACACATTTCCTGGTTGGTCTTATGCAAAAATCTTCTTTCTAACACATTCCAAATTGCATCCACAGCAGTGATGTGCGTCTACGCGTAAACAACGATAGTCTACATTCTACACGTAGACTATTTTATACACGTAGATTACGTAATCTATGTAAACAACATGGCGAAAGGTGATAACTTAGCAAAGGGCGCCGTGAAATTAAAACAAAATTATACTGCGTATCAGTTGCTGATGTGTGAGGAGAACTTTTCATACTCTTTCTTCCAAATTCGAACAATTTGTCACGTGGGAAGAAACCTAATATAGGAAATATTCTAGTGTTTTATGGGAAAATGACCACTCTTGCCTCACGACTGCCATCTGTTGTTGTTTTTTGCATACTATTTATCTCCTTCCATAGTTGATAATAGAAGAGTAGATAAATTTTGTTCTAAATAGGATTCTTTTCATTTCGTTAGGAACCAATATAGTTGAAAATGTCACTTTCCTTTCATGAAACCCTTGAAAATTAATTTTAATGCACTTTAGATTGTCTACGTAGTCTATGTAAACTACAACCCAATGTAATCTAGATTACGTGTAGACAACGCATATAGACGTAAACTTATAGTCTACGGCACATCACTGATCCACAGCTAAACCAAAATATTTGAAATGCTCAAGATGTCCTGCATTTGAATGTTCAGTCAAGGACGTATTTAGGGTGGGGGCGGAGGTCCAGGGGGTCCGGACCTATCCCTGAAAGACTTATTAAGTACATAAATTAAGTAATGAAATACTAAAGTAACTAAAATTAAATAAAAAAATATACTTGTTTAATCGAGGGTTATATATTTCCACGGAACTTATTGGAAGCCAAGTATTGTATTGTGATCGTACGACTGAATGGCAGAACCAGAGAAGATGTATGCACGATTTATTATTACTTTTAATAATATGCATAAAATATACCAGGAACTTTACTTTTCGTCAACTGGATCTAACATTTTTTTGTGACATTCAATAAAAATTAAATTACTTGACATCAAATTTCTCGCCACGGCAGTTGTTGTTGATTTTTTTTTTACAAATTTTACCGATCTTAACTATACGTAAGCTAAAAAATGAATTCGTGCTATTATATCAGTATCCTATAACAATAGTAATTAATTTGAATATTTTAATTATAATAGTATTTTAAATATAATTATTTTAATTTTAACTATTATTGTTATTATTATTATTAGACACTTGGTTCTGACCCCCTTCGAAATATATTTCTAGATACATGCCTCCGTTCAATTACAATCGAAGGCATTAACATTGAAAGGTTCTGCTTTTAAATATATAGTTTGTTGAACATTAACAATACAATAGAGGATGAAATCGAAGAACGGATTGCAACAGGCAATCGAGGTTTTATGCGTATAAGAACCTGCTCACCATCAAATTAATAATTAGAACTTACAAGTTAAAACTCTATAATACTGTAATAACACCGTGCGTTGCCAGGCACGTATCTAGAAAAGATTTCGGGGGGGGGTCCGAAACAAGTGTCTCAATAATAATAATAATGTAAAAATTAAAATAATTATATTAAATCAAATTAATACTAATTACAATACATAAATTAATATTGTATTATTATTACACGAATAGGTAAAAAGTCTACAGCGTGTCCCACTTATACGTATAATAAAATAAAAAATCACAACTTTTTTATTTACCAATATTTTTTGTCCAAACTTTGTACAAACATGTAACAACTCAGAATTTTTTTTTACAAATCAAGAAAACTAGCGCACTTCCACATGTGAACCGTTAGTGGCACGGCAAATGTCAAACGGGTTGTCAGCTCCAAGCCGCACTTTTTGAAGCATGTGCGGGGTAATGTTGCTTACTGCAACCACAATTCTTTCACGCAAGTCTTGCAAATCTCTAACCGGTGCACAGTAAACTTTGTCCTTAGCACACCTCCACAACAAAAAATCACACACAGTGAGGTCTGGTGACCGTGGGGGCCATTCAATAAAATTTGAACCTCTTCCTATCCATTTTCCATTGAAATGCTCGTCCAGGAAGTCTCTAACGAGATTTGAGAAATGAACCGGTTTCACGTAACTGTTTTCCCCATTTCATTATTGAAATGTACGATGGGACTACTTCTTTAGCACCCAAACCATAACGTGCACGAAATCATCTCTGCACAAGTGTCACAGACTTCACTTCAGACAACGTTAAAACACAAAACACCTTTTCTTGTGGCGACCACATGACGAATGGTTACTGAGAAAATGATAATATAAGTTTTCAAGACATTCTGGCTACTGCGCATGCGCAACTACCACTGAATGTGTTGCTAAAAAAAATTCTGAGTCATTCTTTAAAATGAAACAACAATCACATCATTCTGACAGTTTGTTTAGAAGTTATGGATTTTTCTTTTATTGTACGTATAAGCGGGACACGCTGTATATAAGAATAGAGATATAACAGAGCATATTCATTACGTAGCTTACCTGTAGTTAAGATCGGAATAATTTACATAAAAACAAGTGCCCTGGCAATGAAGTAATTTTAAATAGATGAATAATTGAATATTTATCGAATAACATAAATGATGTTACATGTAGTTGGAGACAAGTAAGTTTCTGATTAATATTTTATGCATATTGAGTAGTAGTGTACATAAATCTTCTTTGTAATGTCATTCAAAGCCGTATGATCCCAATATAATCCTTGCCTTCCAATAAGTTCAAAGGAAATTAATAACCACCGATTATGCAACAATAGCTAATATTTTCATTACTTAATTTTAGTACTTCTTAAGTCTTTGGGGGGTACGGACTCCCTGGACCCCCCAAAGTACGTCCTTGTGCGTTGTCTATACATGTGAGACCTTGACACTAAAGAAAAATTGGGGAACAGCACTTAATCTTTAAAATAAAAGTTTTGAGAAAAATACTGTTTCATCCATAGTTTGGAGCATATCGCTGATTTAAACCATGCTTTCAGCACATATGTATGATTTACACACTTGTATGAGGAAATGGTGAAATCTAAAGATGCGATCTTTGTGACCTCAGAATGACGCAACAACGCTTGACTTTTTTGTGAGTGTCCCCCACAGTGACATCTGGAGAGGAGCAGCTGCGTCTCAAGGTCTGAGGTCAGCGCGTGAGAAAATCCTCGGGGGGGAAGGGGGGGTGAGGAGGCGGAAGTGTAATCAGGTGCTTTACTCGTTTCGATGGGTCCTTGCCCAATGTCTCAAGGTCCCTCGTTTGATAGCAGGTGGTCAAAGAGAACTTTCGATTGAAGGAAGATTGAATCTCTGTGGCCTAACAGCCCTTTTCAGGACTAACGGCTGCCAAAGGGCTTTGCGTTAGATGACGCGAGGTCAGCGTACCGAGTCCCATCGTCGCTGTTATCAAGTTTTCTAGATCAGTTTTCAGATCTTCATGTGAATTTTGAACCCGTTCAATTTCGACAATGCACAAGTTTCTTTAAAAAATGGTAGATACCGACAAGGACGTATTTAGGCGGGTCCGGGACCCTCCCCCCCGAAAGATTTATCAATTACTAAAATTAAATAATGAAAAATATATTCGTTTAGCCTTTGTTGTATAATTTCTTCTGAACTTATTGGAAGAGAAGGATTATATTGGGATCATACGGCTTTGAAGGACAGGAAGGATGTATTTAGGGGGGTCCAGGGGTGCAGACCTCCCCCCAAAGACTTAAGAAGTCCTAAAATTAAGTAATGAAAATATAATTGTTGCATAATCGATGGTTATTAATTTCCTTTGAACTTTTTAGAAGGCAAGGATTATTTTGGGATCATACGGTTTTGAATGACATTACAAAGAAGATTTATGTACACTACTACTCAATATGCATAAAATATTAATCAGAAACTTACTATTCTCCAACTACATGTAACATCATTTTTGTTATTCGATAAATATTCACTTATTAATCTATTTGACATTAATTTCATTGCCAGGGCACTTGTTTTTACGTAAATTATTCTGATCTTAACTACAGGTAAGCTACGTAATGAATATGCGCTGTTATATCTCCATTCTTATACAGTATTTTTACCTATTCGTGTAATAATAATAATTTATGTATTGTAATAAGTATTAATTTGATTTAATATAATATTATTATTATTCCTGAGACTTTAGGTTCGGAACCCCCCCCTCCCCCCGAAACATATATATATATATAGATACGTGCCTGGATACGGAGCATTCCTTGTTGTCTGGATAAATGCATTCTTTTGCGACGTATTTAACCTATTTTCTCTTAGAATTGATTGCTTGATTTCGTAACTTTACTTCGCTCCTCTGCCACTTTGGGTTAATCGCGAAGATGAGGATGAGCGATGTCATTATGACATTTCAGAAGGGACACTCGCAAAGAATTCTCAGGCTGGGATTCGAACACAGGACCCATGACGTAGTGCGTAGCCCCTGTATATCTTCATAGTATATTTCAATGCGCAGGCGTAGCTTTATCTAGACACACACACACACACAGGTACAGTCACAGGCAATAAAAATGGGACTCTTAGATCCTGAAATACTCGCATCCCCGTTATGCGTGTTGCCTAACTCAACGGCGATAAGTAAATTTTAATAGCACATTTCAATGCCAACTTCTACCACCGACGTGGAGTTATGCAACACACACAACGCCTTGCAGGGAAACGATTTCAGGATCTAAGAGTCCCATTTTTATTGCCGGCTATTGTACAAGTTTTCAGCGCATTAATAAAAATTTAGATCTGAAATATGGCTTTCGAATTTGCATATTAAACCGAAAACAAAATCCTGTGAGAACCTAAGCTTTCTGGAATTCAGGGAAATCCCTTCTCTTTTTCTCCAATTCTTACGATGAAAGAAAGATATAAAACTGTAGGAATACGACCTCTTATTAATCTTATCGTCGCATCGAGCACTTTCTCTCTTTACTTTCACTCTGTCATTGCAATTCGCCATATGCATACACAGTGGGAGACCCCCTCATAGGTGGAAGAAGGAAACATTAATGAACCAGTCACTCTGCGTCATCTAGCAACCTTTGGGTCACTGGGGAAAGGAAGTATCTTCTAAGAGAACCTTAACAATGGCATAAACTTGCAGGAGGATGCGTTTGAAGCATTACAGTTCACGAGTTTATTGACTGCTTTCTTCATTAATGTTCCGGGCGGCCACAATTAAAGTTGCCCTATTCAGAGCCCTCTGGATCCCGGTCGAAGCAACAGGTTGCGGTGAAACTTGGTACAGATGCTATGGAGACCATGGGGAAGCGAATTCTGACGGGAAAAAAGATAGTTCAAATTTTCACCACCAGGTTGAAATGTGGCGCTGATTAGCTCCATGATGATTTATATTAGGAATTACTAATATGGCAGCTCCACCCTCTACTAATTTATTAGGGGAAATTAGTTTATTAAATAGCATTATTGGTTGATCTTATTTTTTAGTTTCATGGGGGTTGCATTCCTTTCTTTTTTAAATGCTGCTTATTTATACATTATATTTATATTCTTATGCTCAACATGGAGTAGGTATATTGTTCTGGTATATTTTCTTGTTGGGCTGGTAATATTCGTCAATATATATTATTATTTTGTCATGTATTTCCATTGAATTTTTTAATTGTTTTTTTGTTTCCCATGGTTTACTGAATTTAAACTATTAAGGGTTAAAAGTTCAATTATTTTGTTGATGAGTAGTTTAATTTTGTTATTATTACGAATAATATTCTTAATTAAGGATATTACAATTCTTATTGAATGAAGTATTATTAATTTGAATAGTTCTAATCCTCAAAATAGGCATTTATAGGCACTATAAAAATGCATTTTTGGACTTGAAACTCCATGAAACGAACTTAAAACATTAAAGCCTATGTTTTACTACAAAGTAATAAAAAAGGCAAATAGGCAAAAACCTTTAATTTTTATAGGGTTAGCTATAAAATACTATAATGTAAACCGGTTTATTATTTTAGTTTTATTATTTGTTGGTTCTATAATGTTTTTAATTATGTCTCCTATTATTATTAGTATAATTTTAGGTTGAGATGGTTTAGGACTGGTTTCAACAACCAGTACACCAGTGTTAAATATGCGCCCTGTCAACGTTGATGACCCTTTGAAGCGTAAGACAGTGTGATCAACGGTCGCACGAAGCGTTTCCCGAGATATTGCTCACTGTGCACCAGATTTCAGCACCACATTTTCACCTGGTGGTGAAAATTTGAACTTTTTTTCGTCAGCATTCACTTCCCCTTGGTTTCCATAGCCTTTTTACAAAGTTTAGGCGCAATATGTTACTTCGAACGGACTCCAGAGGGCGACTTTAATTGTGAACTCTGTTTGACGCAGAGAAGTTTAAAAGTACATGATATACACGAGGGTCTATCAAAAACTAAGGTGGTTCTCATCCGGAATTAGCATACACGTTGGTCGCGCAGTCATGTCCCATGCTTCGAATACCAGTAGCGCACGTGCGGTTCATATTAGTGAGTTCAAAATGAAATTATATTCGTAAATTGAAATGTAACAACTATTTCCTTTCGTGAACAACCTTCAGTTGAATTTTTGTAACCGTTCACCCACTCTTCAAAGTTGAGTGTGGAAGAGGGTGTCGTAAGAAGTGAGCACTTCCTCTCAACCTCTTGCACCACCAACGTGCGTGGATGGTGGAGGAACTCGAATTTGTTTTGACTCACAAAGATTAGAAATGAGTCTACGAAATTAAAGGTTTATCAGCTAAGAACGAAGAGATAATTCCCACTGCATAGAAAATACAGTAATACTTTTCATACGAGATTTCCAGTACATGCAGTATTATACAGAGCATTCCGTAACATTCGCTACGAGACTCGGCGGCAAGCGGCCCGGCGTCAGTGGTTGTGTTTCCCGGTGAACGGGGTCCGCGACAGTCGGCTAGAGTCGGCTATTAAAATTACAGTTTTCATATTGTGTACTAACCTTAACTACAGAAGGTGTTGAAAATGATGTCCCTCTGCTGCAACACATTCCTGGCATCTCCGAAAGAAATTGGCATTTACACGTGCAAGTTCGTCTACTGTAATTCTCCCGATTTCTCGTACAATACTCTCTTCTAACTCACGGATGGTGTGCGGATTGTCTTTGTATACTTTATTTTTTAGATTTCCCCATAAATAAAAATTGCAGGCTGACAAATCGGGCGACCTAGAGGGTTTTTGAAACACCCGTTTCTTGTGAGAGGTGGTAGACAGATTTCCGAGGAGACTGTTCTAACCTTTGTCCTATCTCATCGAGTTTTTCCTCAGTAAGTACACGTGGGTTTTTCTTTCCACTTTTATTCAGAACTGACCCTGTTACTCTAAACTTTTTTACGAGGTTTAATATAGTGGTCCTATGTGGAACGGGAACACCAGGAAATTTCGTTGCAAAACGTCGTCGCACTTCTCCACAATTCCTCTTTCCGAAGTAACAATCGACAAGATAAATCCTTTGTTGTAATGTAAACTTTTGTGGTGCCATATTAAGCCACAATCTTCAACACACGGACACGACACAACACAACTTCCGAGGGAGGATTTTACTGGCGTCAGTCTGCAACGTCAACGTCAACAGAAAGGGAAAGAGAGCGAAGGCAGGGAGAGCGAAAAAAACATACTGTAGCGTGCGACTGTCGCGGACCCCGTTCACCGGGAAAGACAAGCGCTGACGACGGGCCGCATGCCGCCGAGTCTCGTAGCGAATGTCACGGAATGCTCTGTAGAAAGGACTGGTAGTAGAATTGCATTACACTACGTGTACTAAACGTAAGATTGAAGAAGTGCACACTAACCTATTCAAAGAGATTGACCATGAGTCTACAAAAATGTAGGTTTCATCAGCAAAGAAGGAAAATTCCAATTGTACTAAAATTAATACTTTAGAATTCGAGTACATGCAGAACTACGGAGAGCACAGGAAGTACAATTTTACACTATGCGCATTAAATTTAACATCAAAGAAATGTACACTAACGTATACTTAGGTCATTAGTTATGCAACGTGTGAACAGCCATCATACAACTACTAAGGGGAAACGAAATAACAGCTATTTCCGATGTTCGGTGCAAATTCTGGTCGGCCAAGAATTCTCGTTCCAGTTCATCGACATTTCCACTTTCCTCATTTCCTGCCTTTGTCCTTGGGAACGGTCACTTCCTCTCTTATCCCCTCCAACCGCTCCATTAGCCGTTTAACTAAGACAGAAGACATTTCATACGTAATCATTCCTCCAACTACTGGTTGACATAGTACGTACGTATTCGGCAGTCCAGTCTAATAAAAGTATTGGAAATGGTGTGGATACGTTTCGCTCACCTTCGACTTCTGTTCACGGAAGAAATCTAGATATAATTTTTGTCCTTGTTGTTTCCTACAGGGTGACGCAAAAGTCAGGTTACAATGACCACCACGGTCGCCAGACCTAACACTCCGGGATTTTTACTTGTGGGAACACGTAAAGATCTACGCTAAGGAAATTAAGAGCCTGGACCAGCTCAAAAAGAGGATAGTAAGCGCCATCTCCCAAATCACCCCCACAAACAGGAGTCTTGCACAATTGGGAGAGTCGAATTGGGCGCCCACAAGGCCGGGCACTTGCCCCCCTCCCCTGAGATTTCTGGGAAGAGTTAGTGTAATTCGAATGGGGAAATTGTAGAGATATTTTATAACAAAAAGTATTGTTTTCTGTGACCTACAGGCCGTAAGTTGGAGAAACTATTATTATTATTATTATTAGGGTGCGGATTTATAGGCACTAAAAACCTCTCAATTAGCCAGACAAAAAGGCACCAAAATTTTGAAAATAGGCACTTAAAAAGGCACTATAAACATAAGAAAAAACACTAAAATAGGCACTTAAAAGGTATCTCACAATAAAAAAAGATGTTAAAATATGCATTGAATATGAACTTATATCAATTCTTCTTCCAATGCAGTTATGCTCAGGGCGTGTTGAAGAGGGTGGGGGCATAACCCATACCGGTCCCTTTGGCCCAGTATTCCTTAAAAAAATATCAAAGGCAGGAAAATATGGTAAAGTGAGGGGTGACTACTAAAAAAGAATATGCAATCCTTCGAAAATCCTGTGCACGCCACTGGTTACACTGCCCACATTTCAGTCAGTTCACCATCAACAAAGGCTTACCTTCTTCAATGTAGGGAAAGCCAAAGGCGCATAAAGAAAGCTGAATTATGCAAACATTGCAGAATACTCATTTTAGGCACGATTAAGCGAAGTAGGCACTAATCCTCAAAATAGGGATTTATAGGCACTATCAAAATGCATTTTTGGACTTGAAACTCCATGAAACGAACATAAAACCCCTATGTTTTACTACGAAGGAATAAAAAAGGCAAATAGGCAAAAAAATCCGCACCCTAAATACTATTATTACAAATAGCGTTACATTTAAGCTTACAGTCCATTTTACACTGATTATCTAACTATAAAAACAGGTTTCTGTCCTACATGAATTAATGATAATTATACAGTTATGCAAACTGTAGGCTATATAGATATACAGATGGAAATTACAAATGTATGTATTTTTTAAAAAAAACATTAGTAGTATTTAGTAGTAATGTAATAATAATAAAATACCAACAAAAATAAAAACAATAATAGCAGTAATAATATCAATAATATTATTATTAATACTAGTAGTACTAGTAATAATAATAAGTGTCTGTGGCTCTCCCCCCCCTGAGAAAACATTCTGCGGACGCCCTTGAATGTAACCATTACATATCAGCCATTATAGACAAGGGTACAGGTAGCCACGCCAAATAAATTCAAGCAATTTGAATTAATATAATATATTTTCAGGAAACTCAACAGATGGCGAAACTTTCGCTTTGTTTCTGATCTTACGTTTGTAGAGCTTATATCACATGAAAAATTTAACTTCAGGAGATATGGATTTCACACTTTATCTATGTTATTTAAACCAACGTAAAACAGTTACTTGTGTATAAAAAGTACTCCATGCGGATTTTAATAGTCCTAAACAAACAGAGACGTATCGAAGGTTTGTCCTATATAAATTTGGTGTAAATTTATGCGTAATTATATACTTACATGGCCATCCATACCTCTCGTTTTCAAATTCAACACATATTTACTGAAATAAAGGAAAACTGAATCTAAACAATATTCACGGCTGTTCTTAAACTAAAACTTGCGCTAAAGAAGCTTGCGAATTGAATGCACATATAGTATTTACATATACACACATTTTCATACAGCAGATTCAAAACAACTACAAGTAAGTTATTCATTTCTAATGTACGAGCAGTTTATTCTGCAGCCAGGTAGAAGTTACACAACCAATAAAGAAAAATATGTTAGTGTGTTGACTGGAATATGCTATAGAACGAACTGGATTGTTCAAATATATAAGATATAATGCCCATACATTGTTGGAAATATTGTCGGCAGTGGATTTCCCAGGGTTTTCGAAAGGGAGTTAAGTCCTATTTTTAGTAGCCTGCCCCTATTTTGCCATATTTCCCAGCATTTAAAGTTATTTCTTTTAGAGATGATAAGTTCGTGGGGGAGTTGTAACACCCACAACCCCCCTTGGACACGCCACTGATCATCGGCTTGAAAATTCTTAATTTCTTTAAAGAGTATAATATTGTTCAATAACGGCGATTCCTCTTATTAATTAAAATATATGGGGAAACTTCCCCTTGCTCCCACCGCCAGTACGCCTTACTGCTGTTCCTTCCGAAGGAATCGAATAGCGCGTTCGTTTTCAAAGATCCTTGCAAAGCCTGGAAGGGATCGTTGAAGAACGAACTTACCTCAACATATGAAGTTCCTTGTTTCACAATAATATTCATTCATTAATTTTATATTTTCCTGCACAGAGGGTGCGCCAACTAAGAAGGCGTTTAGCATTAAGGTTCTGCCCCAGCGCGCGAAAGTCCAACGAATAGCGGTCGAGCTCTGTTGCCAATTCTTCATCCCAGTTTTAATGTTGAGGATAGAGGAAAGGAGGAAAATATCCCCACAATCTGGGGGTTATTTTGCTGTTTGTACAGTGATACAATGGCTGTGCTTGGCCACAGGTCCGTAGCTAGAATTGATCTCTAGGGGGGGCTCACGGTTTATCAGGGGGGGCTCACGGTTCATCAGGTGACTTTTTAAAAAAAGTTTCACATTAAATAAAGGTAAGCTATTTTGTGTGTGTTAAGGGGGTCATTAAATAATTGAAATATAATACAAGTAATACCCTCTTTTTCAATATCTTCTAAAACACGGTCATCTCTCGAAGTGTTAATTGAATGCTACTGACCTCATTCCTTACTAAACACTTCATACACTTTTGATTACACAAATATTTGTATCCCATATGAAAAATGCATGTTACTTCTCTCTTCATAAACTTTTGTCTTCTCGTTTAATATCTAAGAAACTAAAAGTTAAAATATACAAAACAGTAATTTTGCCTGTAGTATTTATTATATGGATGTGAATCTTGGTCCCTTACATTGAAAGAGGAACATAAATTGAGAGTATTTGAAAATAAGATCCTTAGGAAAATCTTTGGACCTAAAAGGGATGAGAAGACAGGTGAGTGGAGAAGGTTACATAATTTAGAACTACATAATTTGTATTCATGTCCAGATATTATTAGAATAATTAAATCAAGAAGACTTAGGTGGGCAGGCCATGTGGAACGAATGGGAGAGGAAAGAAGAGTTTACAAGATTCTTGTTGGGAAACCTGATGGTAAGAGACCTGTAGGAAGGCCAAGACGAGGATGGAGGGACAACGTTGAGATGGACCTAAGGGAAATCAGTAGGGATGGAAAAGAGTATATAGATGTTGCTCAAGATAGGGAAAGATGGAAGGCCTGTGTTGCTGCAGCCATGAACCTTCGGGTTTAAGAAGGCTAGAGAGTTAATTAGTTAGCATATGAAAAATGCACAATATTCAATAATAGTGACTACAGTACATACCTCTGCCTTAAAAAAGTTGGAGTCGGCGATTCTTCATGTTGTTAAACCTGTGAAGCAGTCTCGACATATCTATGTTCGATGCTAGTTTCTTCTCAAATGCCAGAAAAACAAGATTTGCGAGGCGCTTGCTGCACATTGACAGTCTCTGAGGGCTATTGATGCGGGTTAACACAGAGAAAGTGGATTCACACAACGCTGTACTGCATGCAAAAGTTCTTATGCCAGCAAGTAGAGCATAAGTGTCTTCGTAGGCCATTCTAGTTTTGTATAGTTCTTTAAAAGTATCAGGGGAATCCAGTTTCTTGAGATATGCATTGGCAACAGTTAGTTCCTCTTTTGACGGAATGGTGATTCCAAAGGCTGATAAATATTCAATGTTGCTAAATTGAAGGGACTCAGCCGATGATATAGCCTCCAATAAGTCGTCGTTATTGGTAAAACGTCTATTTATTTCTGTTAGCACAAGATCTAAACATTCGTAGAATATTTGTGTGAGAGATGTGAGATTTTCCTCTCCTAGGACGTCAGTGATAACGAAGTCTTGCAACTGTGTATTTCGTTTTCTCTTTCTTGTGGGGTGCTCAACAATCTCGTCATGAATTCCATCCTCTTCTAGCAGTACATTACTTTCTTGCAGAATGCCTTCGTACACATCTTCCTGACGCATGCTCCTTAATGTTTCTGTGGCAGCTTCAATCATCTTTCTTCCAGCATCCAAATGAACATTACGTGCTTGAAGCATTTTATCAACTGGGCTTAATATTTCAAGGATCTTTTTCAAACCAACACTTGCTGCTACGTCATCCCCGTTAAAATTTCCATTTTTCACCAACTGCAAAACATGAATTATATCTCTGTAGTTTTCAAATATTGTTCTCGTCATTTTTAAATGTCCTGACCAACGTTGTTCTAAAAGTCGCGAAAGACTTCTCCCCTCGTATAAAATGGCAACTTTTCCCTTTTTTAGAAAGTTGTGCAACATGTAACTCTGTTCGAAAAAGTGTTTAATTGGAGAAATTTCATCCACACATTTAACAATTACCAGATGTAACCGATGGTTAAAGCAATGAACGTAAGGAATTAGACGCCCAAGCCGTTGCTGGATTAAAGCTTGCACACCCCCTTTCTTCCCACTCATAACTGAAGCCCCGTCAAAACACTGGCTGAGCAATTTCGCACTATCCAAACCATATTTCTGAAAAATATTTAGTGTTAGATCTGCAAAAGACTCTGCATCAAAAGCTGACAGTGTTTCTATGCACAGAATTGATTCCATGACTGTCCCATTCTTTACATAGCGGATTCCTATGGCTACGTTTTCTCTGTTGTTTTTATCTCGTGTACCATCTTCAAGCAAAGTATACAAAGGAACATCTGCACTGTTAATGTCACTAACAATGTTTTCACGTACGATGTCAGCCATTATTTCAATAATGTCATTTTGAATTTCAGGGGACAAGTAAGATGCGTTTTTAGGCACTTGCTTAAAACAGTCTGCCAGTTTCTCATCTTTTCGAAGCGTGAACTCGAAAAGATTTCGAAACAGGCTTTGTTCCTCATGTTCTTCTAAGTGGTACGTTCCCCTAAGAGGCAATTCGTTTATTGCAAGGAACTGAATAACTTCAGCAATGCTCTTGATATAATATTGATTCTTTTCAAGAACATTCTGATTGACTAGTGTAGAAATAGATTTTCCCACCAACGAACGGTTTTGCTTTTCTGCCCACCTTGACATTGCTTCTATGTGTGTAAGTGTCGCATCATGTTTCACTAGCCCTGCTTTGGTTTTATCGAGAGCTGCCTTCCAGTTCTTAAAACCTTTAGATGTAAAGGCCACTTCTTTGCATCCGAAAGGCCGATATTGTCTACAAGCATAGCAGAATGCTGCATCTAAAAATTGCGAATACTCTAACCATTTGAACCTTTTAAACCAGTAACTTTGAAAACACCGTCCATCAGCATTTCGGGGGTAATGTTTGAGTTTTAGCTGCTTAATTTCCTCACCTGGTTTGGAAATGTCCTTCACTTCTGTAGGCAAGAAATCCTCTTCTTGATTGGAGGCAGCCGTAGATGGGGAAAGAGTAGGTACGGTGGTCGCCGTTGTCAAAGATTCAGATGTTTTTTTACGAATTATAAATTTATCCATGGTGCTGGGGAATCGTTAAAATATCACAACACTACACACCAAGGACGAAACATGGTTATATTATTCGTCACTAAAACCACTCAGTTTTACGAAGATACGAAACACAATAACACCCGCGCAAACGCGAAACCTTCTTTACACGAATGAAGAACTCAACAAAGTGTCTTTGTGAATGTTTTTCCCCGACAGGGCATGGGCAAGACCTTATATTCCACCCCAGACCGGGCAATAAAACTTCCCTTCGCAAAACTTGGGAGCCGATGACCTTTGATGCAGATGGAAAGGACCTGGGAAAGCCGAAAGAGGGGGAGCGAAGGTGCATAGATCCCCTGTGGAAGAAATTTGGAGAACCTTCTAAATACTTCCCGTTACTTAAACTTCGGTTTATAAACAAGATGAACAAATGTGATAGCTGCTCTTCATGTACTGTGAATTTATCCTTCTATCAAGTTATGAGCAAATAATATCCACACTCTACATTTTCACTTGTCACGGCAAACAAATTATGCAATAGTTTTACCTAATACCAGGGGGCTGACGACAACGCCAGGGGGAGCTGACGACAATGCCAGGGGGGGCTCAGCCCCCCCTGGCCCCTGCCTAGCTACGGGCCTGCTTGGCCAGTGAATACACAGAATGTAACGGATGAGAAAATTACACACTTCCCGTGACGTCGTCACGTTCGATTTGGTAACAGCGCTCTCGTTCTCCAATCACATGACAGAACGCTCAACTGCCTCCCTAGATGGTGTTACCTATAGCTCTCCCACGTTTTCGTTTCTAAATAATCTGTTTGCAACTACTCTTGTTTGTTGTCAAATATTCCTGCGTACGATGAATAGTCTACTAAAAGCACTTAAATTAATATGTCCAAAAGACAAAAGCCCTATGTCGTAATAAAGAAAATCGATAATATCTGCAGTCATATAAAACTGTGTACGAGCTAAAATTAGAAATTAAATTATTATGGTACTTACCAGGAATCCATTCAAGTGAGTTGACCTCCCTTCCGCAACCTCCTGTAAAAATACAGAGAATACATATTATTATGCAATTTTAATGTAAAGATATTTACAGTAGAACTATATTTGTTCATTTAATCTTCAGAAATAATATTTTTCGTTCTCATTTCGCACAATCTGACAACACAGGAGTAGGATTGCGAGGCAAGCAGCTTATTGCATCACCCATGCTCGCTTATAGGGTTGAACATTCGACGACAGGGCCAGAGGATTTACTCTCTTGGTTGAGCAAGTTTCAGTCAAATCAGACTATTAGTCAGTGAACTACAGTCATTTACAGTTTTTCAATTTAAATTCAATAAAGACATGTTATCTTTATATTTATATATAAAGATAACATATTTATCTTTATATATAAAAAAAAACAATAATTTTATATATATATATATATATATATATATAAAATTTACCGATACCGATAACCAATATTCTACCGATCCGATATAAAATTAGAAATGGTCCTTGAATAACCTGAAATGATCATTGATCTCCTTAATAAATGTGTGTTTCAAGGTGACTGCAGTGCAAAAGAAGTTGAATATTTAGACATTTACTTTTTTAGAAAGAAGGGCATGGAGATTATCCATAAAAATTACCACAAAATGGCAGAATTTTGCACTAAATTATAAGATATTTATCTATATATCGGATCGGTAAAATAATCGGTAATTTTACCGATAAACCGATACACCGATATGCCTATATCGGCCGATACCGATAGAGTACCGATTAATCGGTCCCATACCTATTATTAAGAAAAGTTGTTTCCTTTGCTGTTCTTTATGTGATATGGAAGTTAATTGTGTTCTTACAACCCCATCTTGTATATACAGTAAAACCTCTTTAATCTGGACTAATGGGGGGGTTAAGTTGACCAGTTTAACAAAAGTCTGGATTAACTGACATAACCTAAAAGAACAGTAGAAAGTGCATTAAAAACACGTTTATTATGGTGTATTTAAAGGGCATAGGTTTAAATACACTATACAGTACAGTAAAATGTCTGCGGGAAACAGAATTTCATCATTGGTTGACTGCCTTTTCTTTGGGAAGTTCTCTTGTTGACTTCTAGCCACATTTAAAACCTTGCATTCTGCTTTTCTTTTTTGCCTTTTGCCTGTCCGGATTAAGCGAAGTCCAGCTTATCAGGGTCTGGATTAATGAGGAATTACTGTACTACATTTGAAATTGATGCTATAGATTAGCAAGGTTGAAAAATTTTCTCCCAGTGCCAATCAAATAACAATGTTTTACTGATCCAACTAGAAATTGAAAATGTTCGTTGAAGAATATGAATCGTTCATTTATCTTCTTAATTAATGTTTGTAACTAAGTGATTGGAATGGGGTTTTCTTAAAAAAAAGAACTGCTAATTTGCTTATTTAGACTTGATTTGATTTTTGATATTTGGCATCGCTTTTCTGATACTTTTGGTTAATTGTGATGATGATGATAGGATGAAATTGATGTGAAGAGATACTCACAAAGAACACCCATGCCCAGGCTGGGATTTGAACCCAGGACCTCTAGAATCTTATCACTAACCACTCCACTGGAGGTCAGCTGCTTATTTAGATATACTTTAAAATGCTAAGGCATGTAAGTTACATGTTCACGTCCTTAAAAAATAATAAGAAAATGGTATATTTTTACACTAAATTAGAGGCTAGTGTTGGATATGTCAAATTGGTAAACTGTCTATCAGCCAATACCAATAGAGTAACTATTAATCTGTGGCGTGTTTGTATTTATATTGTGTTATAGTTGTGAAGTGTTTGTGTGTGTCTTGTGTAGTAGTTGTGCTGTCTAATGTGTTTGTGTTTGTCTTGTGTAGTAGTTCCTCCATTCATATTGGGGGTTAGGCGTAGAGCTGACAACTCTGCACTGTAAAAAGCCATGTCAAGAATCAGCAATATAAGGCCATGGATGTTCCCAAGGTAAAATATTCCGGAGGTAAAATAGTCCCCCGTTCGGATCTCCGGGTGGGGACTACTTTGGGAGGTCCCTGGACTAAGGATAAGATCTACGTTAGGAATAAGAAAAATATTAAATTAGGCACCTGGAATGTTCTGAGCCTTTACCGGCCTGGGGCATTTCAGTGTACAGTTAATGAGATAGTCAAGTATAAATTAGATGTAGTAGCTGTCCAGGAAGTTAGGTGGCCAGGAGAAGGGAATTGTAAAACTAAAAATTATACTTTTTTCTATGGTGGTACTGAAAATCATAATTTTGGAACAGGCTTTTTCATAAATAATAGAATTATCTCGGCTCTTAAAACAATAGAATTTATTAATGATAGGATATCATATGCAGTTTTACAGGGTAGGTGGTGTAAAATTATTTTAATAAACATACATGCACCAACGGAAGATAAAGATGATAATACTAAAGATGATTTTTATACAGAGTTAGAACAGGTCTTTGATAAATTTTCTCAGTATGATATGAAAATTCTGTTAGGTGACTGTAATGCACAGATTGGGAAAGAAGAGACATTTAAACCCACGATTGGTAAAGAAAGTCTTCATGAATTAAGTAATGATAATGGTATAAGATTGATTACTTTTGCAACCTCAAAGAATTTAATTGTGAAAAGTACCACTTTTAAACATAAAGATATCCATAAATATACCTGGTCTTCTCCAGATGGTAAAACTCATAATCAGATAGATCATATTCTCATTGATAAGAGAAGGCATACTAGTATAATTGACGTTCGTACACATAGAGGTGCTGACTGTGCCAGTGACCATTATTTAGTAATTGCTAAATTAAGAGAAAGACTCTCAGTGATAAATCATAAGCAACAAAATCTAAAAGTTCTAAAATTTGATACAGGAAAGTTTACTGATGAAAGAATTAAGAAAGATTACCAAATTAAACTGTCAAATAGATTTGATGTTTTGCAGGATTTAAATGATGATGAAAATATAAATGAAACAGACGTAAATAAGAATTGGGAGCACATACGTAATGCAATAGAATCAGCAGCTAAAGAAAGTATAGGATACCATAAACCGAGAAAAAGTAAGCCATGGTTTGATAATGAATGTCATAATCTAATAGAAATAAGAAATCAGGCTAGACTTAGGTGGTTAAATAACTCTGATGATACAAATCTAAACAATTATAATAGAATAAAGCGAGAAGTTAACCGCACGTTTAGAAGTAAAAAAAGAGATTACTTGAAAAGCAAAATTAACGAAATTGAAACAAACAGCAAAAATAAAAATATCAGAGATTTATATAAAGGTGTAAATGAGTTTAGAAAGGGGTGGCAACCTAAAGTAAACTTGATAAAAGATAAAGACGGTGATTTTCTAGCTGACCCAAGCGATATTCTAAATAGATGGAAGAACTACTTTAATGACCTTTTAAATGTCCATGTAGGAGATAAATCAGAAGTGAATGAAGTACACACAGCAGAACCTTTAGTCCCAGAACCTAACTTGACTGAAGTTAAAGATGCTATTAAAAGGCTAAAGAATAACAAAGCACCTGGCATTGATTTAATACCAGCTGAGTTAATTAAATATGGTGGAAATTCATTAATTTGTCAAATTCATAAATTAATTTGTTTAATATGGAATAAAGAAGAAATCCCTCAACAGTGGAAAGAATCCATAATTGTTCCTGTGTTTAAAAAAGGTGATAAAATGAACTGCAATAATTACCGTGGAATTTCTCTACTCTCAACAACATATAAAATATTATCTAACATTCTTTTAACAAGACTAACCCCATATGCTAAAGAAATTATAGGTGATTATCAATGTGGATTTAAACGCAACAGATCAACTACAGATCAAATTTTTCACATCAGACAGACACTTGAAAAAAAGTGGGAATATAATCAAAATGTCCATCAGCTATTCATTGATTTCAAAAAAGCATATGATTCGGTCAAAAGAGATAAATTATATAATATATTAGTAGAGTTTGGAATACCTAAGAAGCTTGTTAGTATGATAAAAATATGCACCAGTGAAACAGAAAGTAAAATTCGTGTGGGTATTAATATGTCTGACAAATTTACAATTCATGATGGGTTAAAACAAGGAGATGCATTATCTCCATTGCTCTTTAATTTTGCCTTAGAATATGCTGTAAGGAAGGTAAAAGAAACTAAAGAAGGACTAAAATTAAATGGTGTGACTCAGTTGTTAGCATATGCAGATGATGTAGACTTACTGGGGGATGATGTGAATACAATTAAGAATAATGCTAAAATATTTTTCAAAACTGCTAAAGAGATAGGTTTGGAAGTTAACAAAGAGAAAGCTAAATATATGCTTACAGGCCGAAACCAAGTGTTAGGTAATAATCAGAATCTAATTATTGATAACAACTCGTTTGAAACAGTTTCCAAATTCAAATACTTAGGAGTAATATTAACAAATGAAAATTATATTAAAGAGGAAATAAAAAGTAGGCTTAATTCAGGAAATGCATGTTACTTCTCTCTTCATAAACTTTTGTCTTCTCGTTTAATATCTAAGAATCTAAAAGTTAAAATATACAAAACCGTAATTTTGCCTGTAGTATTATATGGGTGTGAAACTTGGTCCCTTACATTGAAAGAGGAACATAAATTGAGAGTATTTGAAAATAGGATCCTTAGGAAAATATTTGGACCTAAAAGGGATGAGGAGACAGGTGAGTGGAGAAGGTTACATAATTTAGAACTACATAATTTGTATTCATGTCCAGACATTATTAGAATAATTAAATCAAGAAGACTTAGGTGGGCAGGCCATGTGGCACGAATGGGAGAGGAAAGAGGAGTTTTCAGGATTCTTGTTGGGAAACCTGATGGTAAGAGACCAGTAGGAAGGCCAAGACGAAGATGGAGGGACAACGTCGAGATGGACCTAAGGGAAATCGGTAGGGATGGAAAAGAGTATATAGATCTTGCTCAAGATAGGGACAGATGGAAGGCCTGTGTTGCTGCAGCCATGAACCTTCGGGTTTAAGAAGGCTAGAGAGTTAGTTAGTTAGTTAGTTAGTTATCTTTATATTTTAAATCATTTGTATAGTAATTATACTTTCTCATTTGACACAAATAGATAAACATATCAATGTGAACCAAATTCATCTGTGTCAAAGCCTTTGTTGTAACAATCGAGTTGTCTAGATCCCAGGACATCTTCACCGGAAGTTTCCAGCTTATAGAAATATCCAATCTGGCAATGATTGAGTTGGTGTTTTAAGATCACTTTATGCACAGTAAGGCTAATCGGAACTGGACCTACAGTTTAGAATGGAATCCGAACCCCTATGTGGCTCCACCGTGTATCGAATCCAGGAAGACGACGCTACCACTACGCCATCGGGGAGGCCCCAGTCTGGCAATGAGACAATCACACAATCAGTATCCAAGACAACAGATTTTGATCACACAGAACTAAAATTCAGAGAAATAGGAGAAGATGCTAAGTTTAAGGAACATAAGTACTATTTCAAAAATACTGTTGTATTGAGATTGCGTTAGCACCCTTATCTGTGGTATTAGTGTTGTAGGGGACAATAGCGACATTGTATTCATGTGAGTGTTCATAGTGTTAAGGTTTGAATCAACCCTCTAAATAAAATACCAATCAAATTTTAAGCATCTATGGTGAATGAAACTGAAGAATACCAGTGACTTGCTTCATTTTTACTTCATTTTAGCACAACAACGGTATGTTTGGAAATTTGAAAGTAACATCTTGGGCAAGGAAGACCAATGGCATACATGGACGACCGGTGGATTTTTTTTTTCACGGGGAGGGGATGGGAATGGGCAAACTGCAAAGCCCTTATACTGCGGAATGAAATTATGTGTGTGAAATATATAATTTTAGATGGACAATTATTTTTTCAGGGGAGTGCGTAGCCCCCCTTATTCATCCTATTGGACGTCAATGATAACATCTGTATTACGTCTTACACTCCAAGAAAGTGCTCATAGAAAGTGAATATTCAGACACACGTTGCAGTCTTATTGAACTATGCAGTAAAATACAAAACTTTTTCTCCTTGCCTGTAAAAACACACTTTTTTAACCTTTGCAATACATTCTAACGTTTTAAGAGTCAGTGTCTTCCGTTGAACATAGGTTTGAAAAATGTGGTGCTGAATGGGGCGCGGAAGGAAATTAATGGGTGCGCAAACACCCCTTCGCACCCCCCTGGCGATGACATAATTTATGGAGTCTCATAAGGTAGAGCTCAGAAGTTGATGATCTAAAGATCTCAAAAATTAAGCTATAGATTGATCTTAAAATATTAAAAAATGATTAAAATTTATAAAAAAAATAAGTTACCTAAAAAAATGCGATCTTGAAATTAAAGTGATTTTTTCATAAATTACAATAGAGAAGTTGGATAACTCTAACACCCGTTGTTTGGTGGTTTAAACTATCTCTTTATTTTTACTTCAAGGTTATATAAAATACGCCACAAGGTTTTCCTGTATAAGCCATTCCGAGTGGGCATCCTTCAGTCAGGTGCCCAGGATTTTCGAAAGGGAAGGGTTACGTACACTTTTTCTGGTAGTCAGCCTTCATTTTGCCATCTTTTCCTACCTTTGACGTTCCTTTTTTTTTAGGAATACTGGACCAAAGGTGGGTTATAACCCCCACCAACCCTTTTTTGGGCACGCCACTGGCCTCGGGTCATCCGCTAAAAATTCTCAACAAGGAAGAGCCGGACAGATTCATGGATGCCGAAAAAAGCATGTGAAAAGGACTAGGAATACGTTAAACATAGGAACTTGGAATGTAATGACACTTCTGAAACCAGGAAAGATGCAAGAATTGTCTGAACAAATAAAGAAAACAGAAATTGAAATAGTAGCTCTGCAAGAAACCAGATGGAGTGGATATGGTGTAATAAACAAAAAGGACTACACAGTATTCTATAGTGGTGCAAGAGATAAAAGAGGACTGGCTGGTACAGGTTTCATTGTACAAAAAAGAATACAAAATCACATAATAGGATTTGTGCCTTACAACGAAAGATTATGTAAACTGACAATTAAGGGCAAGTATAACAATATAACCCTAATCAACACATATGCACCAACTGAAGATAAAGAAGAAGAAATAAAAGAAAACTTTTATGAAAATATTCAAAATATGATAGACAGTGTTCCAAAAAGTGATATAAAGATTATATTAGGAGATTTTAATGCAAAGCTGGGAAAAGAACAAATATATAGTAAAATATCAGTAGGCACACATTACATGGTGTAACAAGTAAGAATGGTGAAATATTATGTGAATTTGCAGCTGCAAATAACCTGATGGTTATGAGCACCCAATTCCAGCATAAACGAATACATAAAGGAACGTGGATATCACCTGACCAAAGTACTATTAATCAGATAGACCATGTCTTGATTAACAGCAGGAAAAAGGATTTGATAAATGATGTAAGATCTTTAAGAGGCCCAAATATTGACTCTGACCACATATTGGTGCGAGTAATCCTAAAACAGACTATTCCTGCAATGTATAAGATAAAATCTTCGCCAAAAAGCAAATGGAATAAATCAAACCTACAAAACCCGAAAAAAATGAAGGAATATCGAGCAGTATTACATGAAAAATTGAAAAATCTCCAGGGAAGCAAAGGTGTTAACGAAGATTGGGGTAACATACAGAATGCGATAAATGAGGCAGCTAAAGAAGTTATACAAAAAGAAAGATATACCCCCAAAAATGAATGGTGGGATGAAGATTGCAGAAGGATTATTCAAGAAAAGAACAAAGCAAGAAGGAGAGCAATGCAAATAAAGACCAGGGCCAGCCAAGAATTATATAATGTAAAAAGGAAAGAAGCTAATAAAATGTGTAGAGAGAAGAAGAAGAAATGGTTGAATGATAAAATAAGGCAAATTGAAATTAATTATAAGAAAAATGAGACAAGAAAATTTTTCGAAGAGATACAATCCTTTAAACAACAGCAAACAGTATCGCCAATGATGTGTAAAGATACAGAAGGTAACATCATCTCAGAAAAAGCACTAGTCCTAAATAGATGGAAGGAATACTTTAAAAAGATTCTTAATAATAATGTAACAAGTATGCAGGCACCAATAGAACAGAATGACAATAATCAACAAGAACTACATCCTCCATCGTGGAACGAAATAACACACATAAAACAAAATCTAAAAACAAATAAAGCTGCAGGATCAGACAACATCCCTCCAGAATTAATTAAAAATGGAGGAAGAACATTGAAACAGAAGTTGCACAAGCTGATATTAAGTGTATGGAATGATGAAAAGTTACCAACTCAATGGAATGAAGGTATAGTGTGCCCAATTTTCAAAAAGGGAGATAGATTAAATTGTGATAATTACAGGCCAATTACACTCCTAAACATTGCATATAAAATACTTGCTATAATACTAAATAAAAGGCTATTGGAATGCACTGAATACAAACTTGACGAATATCAAATGGGATTCCGAGCCAACAGATCAACTATAGATAATATATTCATAGTAAGACAGATTTTTGAAAAAAGCTATGAATTTAATATTGGACTCTACAACTTGTTTATAGATTTTACCCATGCATTTGACTCGGTGCACAGGAACAAAGTAATAGATGTTTTAAAATCGTATGAAGTACCATCTAAACTAATCAGACTAATTATGTTAACCTTAACCAACAATAAAGGAAGAGTCAAAATTAACAGGGAAATGAGTGAAGAATTCGAAATAGAAGGTGGAGTCAAGCAAGGTGATCCCTTATCTGCAACGCTGTTTAGTATAGTTATAGACTTTGTATTGAAAAAGATGAAATTGAGAGGAAACATATCAACAAGATTAAAACAATGTATTGCATATGCCGATGACATCCTTATAACAGCAAGGACGAAAAAGACATTAATAGAAACATTTGAAGAAATAAAAAGTGAAGCTTTGAACATGGGGCTCGTAACTAATATGCAGAAAACTAAATATCTCAGATGTGTAAAAGGTAAAAGCAGATTACAAGACCTAATTATAAACGACGAGAGAGTAGAAGAAGTGAGATCTTTCAAATATCTTGGATCAGTTGTTAATGGCGACAACACAATTGAAGAAGAAATTATAGAGAGAATTATTCTAGGTAATAAAGCATATTTCGCCAACTTAGCCCTATTTAAGAGTAAACTAATATCTAAATCTGCAAAACTGAGACTTTATTATAGCATAATAAGATCCATAACCACATATGCATGCGAAACTTGGACCCTCAAAGACTCATGTAAACAGAAACTCTCAATATTTGAAAGGAAAATCTTAAGAAGAATTTATGGCCCTCTAAAAGAACCTGATGGAAATTGGAGAATACAAACCAACGAAGAACTCAACAAGTTAATCAGGAATGAAAATATCATAAATTTCATAAAATCACAAAGACTAAGATGGTTTGGGCACGTAAATAGAATGTCTGATGAAAGACTAGTAAGAGAAATATATAAATGGAAACCACTTGGGACACGAGCCATAGGAAGGCCAAAGAAACGGTGGGAAGATGAAATAATTCAAGATCTGAAAGACATGAAAGTAAAGAATTGGACGAAGAGCATCCGGGATAGGAAAAAATGGAGAGATGTTGTTGAGAAGGCCAAAACTTTAAATACATGAAGTTGTAGCGCCTCAAGAAGAAGACTGGCCTCGGGTCAGCATCTGAAAATACAGTTGGGTTTCGCGTATATCAGATTATATTCCTTATTTATGTTGTGAATAGTTTTACTTTAAAGCCACCGATTAAAGCAAGCCAGCAAGAAAACCACAGTTCACGCAAGGTATTTAAGTTTACTGGTGGAAAAATAACTTTACCACAATTAATTAGGCCGAAGTCCCTTTTTTTTTTTTTTTCGATTTTTTCATGCTACGAATGCAATTTTAACATGGTCCGATTTGAATTTACTTCTGTTAACACATACTGCAGAGGTTTTGCGATTACTTAAGACTTCGTTCAATGTATAGCTATGCTTTTGTAGTTAGGTTAGGCAGGCCAGGTTTGGTTCTCTTAGCATTAAAATAAAGTCCCTAAATACATTCTACTAAGGTTCCGAATAACTTCCACATTAATTCCCACTAGTCTACAATACTAACAGTCGCTTGTCAACGGAAAGTACATTGTCCTTGAGAAGCACGCATGCTTGCGTTAGGTAATTCTTAAGTTGTTTTTTCAACATAAATAACTTTTTCGAAATCTAAACAGTGCTCATTATTGTAAGGAAGGTTCAAATTTCGTGTGACAATAATTGCCAAAATTCTACGATAATTAGTCTTCCTGCTAGGAGAATTTGAATAAAATCATAAAAGAATCCGAACATTTACCATTAATTATTTAATCCATTCCCAAATATTTCATTTAAAATAAAATCGTGCTTTGGAGGCGTACTTGCTATAAAATACCATGTTAGGAAAATTAAATGTGCAAGGTATAGCCTATGTTAGCAAATGTATGTACAATTCACGAAACAACAGGGGAAAAGCAAAAAGGTAACAATTTTTTTAAAAAAAAATGCAAGAAAGACTGCAAAAAATACAGAAAAATAACGTAAAAGGAAAAAAGGGGCGGAAAATGCACACAAAACAAAAAAAAAAAACAGTGATTCCTGGTTCTAACTGAAGGGAAACAGGATGCTATCACGTGTAATATTGTCTTCAAGGCCCAGAAAAAAAGATGATGTTTCAACTTCCAAGCCATAACCTAACGCGTAAGGAGATTGGGCAGGTTACCGTGACGTCATAATCTTCCCTCAGATAGGAACATCACAAAGTAAGATAGTAAAATTGACATTTTTACTTCGTGATTTGACACTTCGTGTCTACCGATTAGGAATTTAACTGCCGAAAACATGACGACGCAGATCTGTGTCGTATATTCGAACCACACTAAATTTATGCTTCGGATAATAATTTACGCAGGCACGCAAAAACTTACTTTTCCAATAATTTCCACCCCAAGATTACTACCTTAGCAGAGAAAACGTTCAAGGTTTTTTTTTTCTGCAGCATTGCATGTGAACAAAAAAAAAATTCCACGCAACCATTGGTCATCGTGACTTGAAGAAATCGTATCGATGCGTTAAGAGTGCGTATCGCTGCTTTGCGTGTGAATTTCCACTTTTTAGCTGATGACTGACTATAATCACACCAGGTTTCTTGCAAACAAGAATCCACTTTCTTGCGTCCACGTGTATCGCTGCAAATATGCTAGTCAGAACTAGCCTACAGAGGGACAGTGTAAGCAAATTGCCGCGGGGGGGGGGGGGGGGAGATTTCTAGTCTGATATGATATCATTGTTTCCACACACCTGCGCGCACCCTTCCACTTAAATTGATAATGCTCACCTCCGTGGCGGAGTGGTTAGTACAGTGCAGTACGGCGCCAGGGGTACTGGGTTCGAATCCCGGTCTGGGTTTGAGTGTACAATTTCATAATATCATCACTCATCTCCGCCGTCGCGATTAGCCAAAAGTGGGAGAAAAGGAACGCTAGATAATAAAAATCAAATCAAACTAAATTAATAATTTTATTAATTCTCATTCGATCACTCCACCCATACAGAAAATAGCTCTTCAAAGCTAATAATTATTATAATAATTAGTGCGGTTTTGTGAAATAAGGGTTATCCTTAGGATTTTTACAAATGGGACAATTATTTATAACTGTTGATTAGGATATAACTTGTGATGATTTATTTGAATGTAACGTGTCAGTAGACTTCGTTGAATGAGTCAGTGCTATAGAAATATTTTTTATTCAGACCTGGCAACATGTTGCAAGCAGTGTTGTTAAAGGTCCAGCAACCCATACATTTTAATGGGTTCTATTGGGTACCGCTGTAGGACCGGAACTTTTTTCTCGCACAATTTAAATTCGGTCCAAGTTGTGTATTGTTTCATTGAAAAAAGGTTCCTGGACCGAATTTAAATCCAGTCTGAAAAAAGGTTCCTGGACCGTATTTAAATTCACCCGGAAAAAAAGGTTCCTGGACCGAATTAATATATTTTACAATAAAAAGGTTCTTTACGGTCCAGAACCCATTTATGCTTGCTAATTTTCTCTCCTGGACCGGAATTAAATTTATATAAAATTCCTGAACCTTTAACAACCCTGGTTGCAAAGGCTGCCTGCCATACCTGTGATATCGTCTTAAGTATTCGGCATATTCTGGTTGAATGTGCTGATTTTGCTTACCTCAGGCAGACTTTTTCATCTTCCCAACTGTTTATCATTCTTGTTGGGAGATGGCGAAAGTGTTTCAACAAATGCTTTAGGTTCTTACGAAGACCTGGTCTCTTCCACTGTCTATGAGGAACTCTCTAGTTTATTCTTACTTTTCAATGCGTCGTGTTTGTCTTGTGCATGTCCCTTTTCAACCTCGCATCTTTACCCTATCTCAAGGTGCTTCTCACAACCCTTGCTTTAACATTTTAAGTAAGAATTTTAG